>NC_139513.1:247413621-248061121 GCF_947247035.1 Vipera ursinii
GAGGACTACCTGTAACGTTAACAGCAATAATGGATTTTGTGCAATGCTAAACTGAACCATTACAACCATTTTTGGAGGGAGAAAATAATTAAACCTTTATCGTTGTGAAGAGGGAAATTATATCATTTTTGGAGGAAGACACTCTTTTATGCACAGGAGGCTCAGGTGTCCAGAGCAAGTAGGCCACTTACCACTTCAAGCCTGGAAAACAACTACCTGCCTGCTATCCCAGGCAAAAGGTACAAGCTTGCTGCTTTAGCTTACCTGCAGCAGAGATGAATGCTTACCATTGCTACAGCATGGAGTGATAAAGAACCCCTGTCAGTCTGCCCCAGGATGGAGATTTTTTTTTAACATTTATATTTTTAAACTATATCTTTCTCCTAAAGTATAAAAAGAGCAAGACAGAAGTTTTTTGAGCAGCATAGCTAGTATGCATGACTATCTCTTAATCTAACAGGAAAAAAAGGGAATTGGGCTCTAAATTTGAGAAATGTGAGGTAATAACAAAGTAAACACAGAGGGTGAAAACACTGCTTAACAGCTATTTTAACAAACTCAGTTCAGTCTGAACAGCAATACAAAATAAAATGTATGTTAAAAAAACAATAGGAAAGCTGCTATGCAAAATATATCATTGGAACTAGAGTAGGCACATTATTTAAAAAGATAGACTTAGTAGTACAAATTTTGAAAAAAATGTTTAATTAAAAGAGGAAGTTTATGTTACAAAGCAAAAGTAAATGTCAATAGAAATCACTAAGCAAACAAGTGTCGCTAGAAATCGCTAATGTAGCAGATGGTGATCACGGAATGTCTATGGAGATTCTCAGCCATCCAGGTCATGGTTGTCCCAAAAGTGCTTTTTCAAGAGGCAACTGGACTTCCATGTTTTTCTTCAAAGACGTTTTTCTTCTCATCCAAGAAGCTTCTTGAACTCTGACTCCATTCCCCACCATCCAGTCAGAGCTGAAGAAGCTTCTTGGATGAGAAGTGAAATGTCTTCAAAGAAAAACAAGAAAGTCCAATTGTCTCTTGAAAAAGCACATTTGGGACATGGAATTAGGATATAAAAGATTGTAAGTGAAACTTGCAATTTATTCCTGAAACTATACTCCTCTAGTTCAATATTTTCCTTCTTTTTTTCTCTTATGTGTGTTTTGAGATTTTTTTTAAAACAGCAGGGAGAAAAATAAATCATTACCATATTTGCATTATATTTCGGGAACATGTCTACTACAGGGAGTGCAGAATTATTAGGCAAGTTGTATTTTTGAGGATTAATTTTATTATTGAACAACAACCATGTTCTCAATGAACCCAAAAAACTCATTAATATCAAAACTGAATATTTTTGGAAGTAGTTTTTAGTTTGTTTTTAGTTATAGCTATTTTAGGGGGATATCTGTGTGTGCAGGTGACTATTACTGTGCATAATTATTAGGCAACTTAACAAAAAACAAATATATACCCATTTCAATTATTTATTTTTACCAGTGAAACCAATATAACATCTCAACATTCACAAATATACATTTCTGACATTCAAAAACATAACAAAAACAAATCAGTGACCAATATAGCCACCTTTCTTTGCAAGGACACTCAAAAGCCTGCCATCCATGGATTCTGTCAGTGTTTTGATCTGTTCACCATCAACATTGCGTGCAGCAGCAACCACAGCCTCCCAGACACTGTTCAGAGAGGTGTACTGTTTTCCCTCCTTGTAAATCTCACATTTGATGATGGACCACAGGTTCTCAATGGGGTTCAGATCAGGTGAACAAGGAGGCCATGTCATTAGATTTCCTTCTTTTATACCCTTTCTTGCCAGCCACGCTGTGGAGTACTTGGACGCGTGTGATGGAGCATTGTCCTGCATGAAAATCATGTTTTTCTTGAAGGATGCAGACTTCTTCCTGTACCACTGCTTGAAGGTGTCTTCCAGAAACTGGCAGTAGGACTGGGAGTTGAGCTTGACTCCATCCTCAACCCGAAAAGGCCCCACAAGCTCATCTTTGATGATACCAGCCCAAACCAGTACTCCACCTCCACCTTGCTGGCGTCTGAGTCGGACTGGAGCTCTCTGCCCTTTACCAATCCAGCCACGGGCCCATCCATCTGGCCCATCAAGACTCACTCTCATTTCATCAGCCCATAAAACCTTAGAAAAATCAGTCTTGAGATATTTCTTGGCCCAGTCTTGATGTTTCAGCTTGTGTGTCTTGTTCAGTGGTGGTCGTCTTTCAGCCTTTCTTACCTTGGCCATGTCTCTGAGTATTGCACACCTTGTGCTTTTGGGCACTCCAGTGATGTTGCAGCTCTGAATTATGGCCAAACTGGTGGCAAGTGGCATCTTGGCAGCTGCACGCTTGACTTTTCTCAGTTCATGGGCAGTTATTTTGCGCCTTGGTTTCTCCACACGCTTCTTGCGACCCTGTTGACTATTTTGAATGAAACGCTTGATTGTTCGATGATCACGCTTCAGAAGCTTTGCAATTTTAAGAGTGCTGCATCCCTCTGCAAGATATCTCACTATTTTTGACTTTTCTGAGCCTGTCAAGTCCTTCTTTTGACCCATTTTGCCAAAGGAAAGGAAGTTGCCTAATAATTATGCACACCTGATACAGGGTGTTGATGTCATTAGACCACACCCCTTCTCATTACAGAGATGCACATCACCTAATATGCTTAATTGGTAGTAGGCTTTCGAGCCTATACAGCTTGGAGTAAGACAACATGCATAAAGAGGATGATGTGGTCAAAATACTCATTTGCCTAATAATTCTGCACTCCCTGTAATAACATATCTAGATTCATGCCCCAACACATGCCAAATTAATAAAAATGCATCTGTTTCAATGAACACTATTTGCTTAAAAATACTGAATACCTGTGCTATGTTTCATATTCAATCATCAAAAGAAGAGGAAACAATATTGTCAAGATGTCCCCATGCTACCATTGTTAGATACAGTTTTAGGGTTTAGGTTTAGGAAATCAGGTTTTTCCTTTAAGCTAAAGCCATATCCTTTGATGTGCAAAAACTAGCTTTTTCAGGAACAGCAATGAGAGTAATCAAACAATAGGACTCTATTCTAAAGTCCTTGATCAAAGCTAAGAAAGAAACAAACTTGATGGGAAAGGAGGAGATACAACATATTTTACAAAAGACAAAGAAAGGGGTTCCTGGGACCATTAGCTACCTCAAGGTATATACATTTGCCACTTGAGGAATTTTTTCTAAGATGTCTTGTTTTTTCTCACATTTTAAAAAATGAAGCACACCAATGATTTGTTGCCTATCATACATTGAAATATATGTAATCACCTGTACTTTTCAAAGGTATTGGGTATTTTTCTCTCAAATTCAGGGACTAAGTTCATTCCAGCTCTGTGCCAACTCAGGTGTTTGAGTTTTATGGGAAACACCATGGACAAGAAACAATATTAGGTATTGGTAATAACAGGTAGATTGGTTTGTACTGTACAATTAGATGAGGGTATCTACTTATCTGTAAAGCACAGCCTCAGAGCCCTTATATAGCTTCTAGCTTATAAAAGATGATATATAAATAAATATTTTAAAATTTGGAATTTGTTTTTTTTTTTAAAAAAAAATACAAGCTGAAACATAGACTGAATAAAATCTCAGGCACTGTATTTTTTCATAATTTAAACAGCTGTTATTGCTTCTATAATTAGGACATTTTGAGGCCAGTGCTTTTTTTGTAAAAGAAAAAGGTGCCGGAACTCACACATGTCATACAACCCGCCTTGCCTACCCTACAAGGTTCCATCCAAAAAAGGTGCTGGAACTCCGTTCTGAGTGTTCTATGAGAAAAAAAGCCCTGTTTGAGGCAATATGCTTACAAGAAAGCTTATCTTCATTATTTTAAAAATGAAAATGTGTACATACACACAGAGAGAATGTGTTATATTTAATTTACTTTGTAAAAAAAAGTTCCTACCAAAGATACTAAGTAAGCCAAGTCAGTATATCGGCATAAGAATTAATACAATTCCAGGTCTGCAAAATGGGGTAAAAAGAAAGATCAAGAGAGGAAAAAAGTAATATTTATATGTATATCTAAATACACTACCATGGGTATAGTTATAACACAATATCCAGAACACCACAGCATCCTGAAATTCTTACAATGATCAATTTTCATATACATGCATTTTTATAGTATTATATTTTCATGAACACATACCTCCAAAAGTATAACATTCTCTTTCGCAAATCAATGTCATTTTGATTTGATATCAGGTTTTCAAAAAAGAATACTTTTTCTTTTCTGAACACAAGCATAAAATCTTTTTATGTAATTTTTTTTTTAAAAAAATCCTATTCAGTAATTTGAGGCAGTGAGCCAAAGAGCCAGTTTGGTGTAGTGGTTAAGGCATCAAACTAGAAACTAGGAGTTCCAGTCCTGCCTTAGGCACAACGTCAGTTGGGTAACCTTGGACTCTGTCTTAGCCTAAGGAAACAAGCAAGGGCAAACCACATCTGAAAAACCTTGCCAAGAAAACTGCAGGGACTTGTCCATGCAGTCCTCAAGAGTCAACACTAACTCAAAGGTACAAAAATAAATAACATGAGGCAAATCATGTCTGCATATTTATGAATGATTACTGTCATAAAATTAATCTCTTTCATTTTTTTGCCTCTTGTAGAGACCACGCCAAAATGTATAATTGTATGGATATAACAAATAAATGCAATAAATATTTTTTCCCAAGACAGAAAGAGCATTGATATTTTTATTGTGGGAAGGAGCTCTTGAGAACACCATGGATAGCAAAGAAAAAGAAATAATTTTCACTTCAGCTACAAACAATCAGAATCAATTTATCATATTGTGGATATTTTATGAGAAGACCCACATCTTAGAAAGTCATTAATGGGAAAGGCATGAGAAAAGATAACAACCAGCAACAAGGTAGTTGCACTTGATTATAGCAGTGATAAGTACACCATTGGAGATGTGTAGGGTCAGGCTAGGGACATATCAACCTAGAGGAGGTCCATCAATATGGTTGCTAATAATCAACATCAACTTGATAACACCACATCAATTTCTACTTTCAACACAGGAACTTAGTAATTATAGTTTAGCTGGGATGAGTTTATTTATCTTAAGTATGTTTTATTTTGAGTTATCTAAACATTGGAATCCATTATAAAGCCAAAGAAAATAGTGCCAAGAGCCTTAATAAACACTGTTTTATGTCTAATATTGTTACAATTAAGTGTCAGGAAAATTAATACCTTACAATGTACTACAGGTATTCATTTTCCAACCATTCAGTCAGTGATTAAAGTTATGAATGGTACTGAATGAGGGTGACTTAAGACAGTCCTCAAAATTGCAGCTTCTGCAATGTCATGGTTGTGATTTGGGCATTTAGCAACTGGTTCACATTTACATTGGCTGCAACATCCCGCAGGGACATGATTACCATTTGCAACCTTTCCTGCCACTTTCCCATGAACAGTCAATAGGGAAGTCAGCAGAAGGTTGCAAGTTGCTCGGGTAAGTTGTTCCCATTGCTTTTTCTACTGAGGAGGAGAGGAGCCTATGAGTGGGAAGATGAGTGCGGAGCCTGATGCCCACACTGCACCAAGTCCCCCAGGTCTTGCCACACTTGTACCACGGAACATCTTCCCCCACCCAGTTGTACTAATTCCAATTCAATTATTGTTTTTAAGCAAGAACTACCTGTATATTGTTTGCTTTTAGTTACAAACAGTACAATTCTGGCTATCTGGCCTGGACTGAGGGGTTTTAATGATTTTAAATTGTGATTTTAACTTTTTGGGGCTATATTTAATTTAATTTTATTTTAATTTTATATTGTATTGTTTTTAAATTTTGCCCTGTAAACCGCCCTGAGTCCTTCGGGAATAGGGCGGTATATAAACCAAATGAATGAATGAATGAATGAATGAATGAATGAATGAAAGAATGAAAGAATAAATAAATTCTTTTAAAGCAACATTAGCAACAGTATCCTAACATAAATAAATGTAAATTTTACCATAGAAGAGACCGATCTGGCATCCTCCTCATAATTTACAACAGGTGGGGGCTCTTTCCCATCATTTTCTTGCACTTTTTGTTGAAGAAGTTCTTTCTGGGCTGCAAATTTGACTTCAGTGCATTTCAGCTGCTGAACAGTTTGCTTTAATTCTTCGAGAGCTTGCTTCTGGCTTAGCAGAAGCACAATGCTGAAAAGAACAACATCAAAATTATACTAAAAATGGAAGCATTTATTTCATTTCTCAAGACAGTAATGGATAATATATCTTTAGCAGATTTAAGATTTTAACACTACATGGAGTTGAGTGGTTGTCAGCTTGTTTCCTTCCCCCCCCCCCAAAAAAAAAGCTTTATTTGTAGAGCCTAATCTAAGGAAGAACAGGATAGGAAGCTGTTTAGGCTGCATTTAAAAATTAATGTGGACGAAGAAGTTAATAAATAACAATCTAAAGAAGAAATCCATGCAAATTTCCCAAATTCCATATTACTGAATTAAAGAAATACAGAGTTTAGTATCATTACACTCAATCAAAGGGAAAGGAAATAAATTATGCATTACAGACTCAACAGATAAACAATAAAAGAATTAAAGAAAAATAATGCTAGAAGTACTATAAGATTTTTAAAAAGAGTTTTACATTAGCTTTAAAATCAGTTATTAAATATACTCAATAATTCTAGACTTACAAAGAGGGTGCAATGAAGCATGATCTTAGCAAATGAGATACAGTGCATCATCTGGATCTCATTTTCATTCAAGAATCTTATATGAAGAACTTGGAAAATTAATATTATGTATAATACACTGCTATGTGTGCCATTTACTCACTCAGATTTTCTTTCACAGATCTTAGAAGACTCTTCAATCTTCTTTTCTAATTCCAGAACTAGTTCCTCCTTATTTAGAAGTGTCTGCTGTGTCTGAATCAGTTCTTCTACTACAGTTTTTAACCTATGATTTAAATGAATACAAATATAATTTGTGACTATTTAGCAGCACTTTCTTTGTATTTCTCAATGGAAAAATTCTTTTTTCTCATAATTATCACATTTAGTTTTTCTTTGTATTATTTACTATTATTATTATATTTGTAAACTGGTTAAAGTGGTTAAATTAAAGAAACCTATAAATTTCATAAATAAAATGGAAGCTAAAAAGAATTTATACTTTATGTGGAATCTTTTCAGGCTGTCAACGTCCATCATCATTTACATTTTATGCTATTTTTTAAAAAAATATCAAGTACTTTCATAAAAAAGAGGTACAACAACAGGAACAATATTATGCTAAACATATTGCAAACAAACTAGAATTTAATGGGTTTCATTTTGAGATTATTCTGCCTATAATATAGTTTCAAACAACATAAATGCAATAAAGCTCCACAAATACATTTTTACTACATATAAAAACAATCTTCTTTAGCTCATTGCATTTATTTATATGCTGTTGGGCCTTTTTTGTTATGAACTAATTATGTTCATTTAAATGTACCAGAATTAATTTGCTATAGGGACAACAATTAACAGTTTAGAATCTTGTTATATGAAAACCATAACTGTCCTACAGTAATAATATAAATTCATTAATTCTTGATGACCAGTTTAAAAAAATGCATTACCCTTTTAAGATGTTTATACTAGCCTGAGAACATTTGAATTCTGAACTGCAGACCAAGAATAACCTTTCACTAAGAAAGTATCACTTACAATGGAAGAGTTGGAAGATTCACTAAGTCAGCTAACTGCACTGAGACACATTAATTTTCCCCAATCTGTCCAATACTAGGACAAAACGTATCATCTATTATCTCAAGAATCTGAATAATACAGTAGCATAGAACAATGTCAAATTAAACAGAACATATTAATTTACTAGATTTATTAACTTAGCACTTCCAATTTTCTTTGCTTTCACTATTCATCAATAGAGGGATCATAACTAAAAACTCATATAACAGAACTTTTCCAGAGAACAACCTTTCATTTTCTATTTTATGCTACACATATCTTATTTCAAAGTTACTAGGTACAGTGCAGTATCTTGTTCCTCATACAGTCAAACAAAGAAAAGACAAGTCCTAATGGTGATTAGAAGTCTGGAAGTCTGAAAGCTTAGAACATGCTTCTTTTTATTACGAGAAATTATGATCACAGTGGCAAGACCTTTTGATAATTAAATCCTGTATTGAAAGTTGTGAGCAGAAGTTAATTTCATTTACAAACAGGAAATCATTAATTTTTCTTTTCAAGAATTTCACAGCAATGAGAAGTTCATCAACTTCCTTGTACATCTTTTGGGAGATTATGGTCAACCCTGATGATGGTACAAAAATGGGAAACCTTCTTACATAAATGAAAGCAAGTTCTGCACATGCATAGGGGGAATGTAAGGTGCCATCATGCTATAACAAAAATTATTTGTCTATGCTCCTACATGCAAAAATATATTTTCTGACATATAATTATTAGTCCCGTGAGAAGGAGAGAAAAAATAATGAACATGTTTACTTTGTTTCATAATATTCATATACTTTCCTAGTGCAGATTCCAGATGGTCTATCATTCAAAATTTAACCCAAATCCTACCACCCTCCACTACATTAAAACAATCATAGTTTCAAACTAGATAATTGTGTATCATTCCTCATCCTGGGCCAAAGGCTTGTTGAACAAAAACAATCTTTGGTGACTTTCAAAGTATCACAAGAAAAAGGACAAAGTTCATCTTTGGGCTGAAATTTCTGATTCACATTCCCTTTCTTGTGGCAGTTGAAAATTTCGGGTATGCTTTCTAGATGTATGGACTGAAGAAAAAATCATGTTTAATTAAGGCTGACTCTTACGTGTCCCAACAATGTGCCAGGCCTTTACAGTTAATGGTACTTTGAATTTTGAACTGGCCACCAAAACTTACTAGTAACAGGTCCAAACAGGTACATGAAAATCCCCAGTAGTGTCTCCAGTCATTTGCTACATTTGAGCCAGCTGCAGGTTCTGAGTCATTACTAAAGGCAACCTGGTATGGTTTCCAAATGTGTGCTGATCAGTGCAACAGTTACAATTACCAAGTATTTGGGCTCCAAAGGGTGCTATAACAAAAATGGATAAAAGACTCCTTCCAACAACCCCAGTGATTATGCTGAACATGGCTGTTGATTCCATTGACAAAATGCATAGAACAGATGTTTTACTGTTTTTATTATCACTGGGTAGACCCAAATGGCCACATTTGGGTCTCATTTTTTATTTTATATCACCATTGATTCCAACATTTTTTCACTTCCTTTCACTCCTGAAGCTCCTCCGATAACTGGAGAACAGAAGGAATTGGCAGCTAGATTGGGTGATTAGAACAATCTCATCTAGCACGTGGACCACCTCAACGTAATGGAAATTAACAAGGCATAATGATAAACTCTTAAGTTACATTTAGACTTCTACTGTTCATATTCAAAATCAGACATAACCATCTCCACTTTTTCTTTTCTCTATAATCTACTACCTATTATAAATAAATCCTCCAGAGCCTACCTGTTTATTAAGTAAAGCAAGGGCTCCTCTTCAATTTTCTCACTCAAAGGGGATCCTTGCAGCATATCAGCCAAGAACTCTAATATTATAGCCCATCGGCAATCCACAAGCTATGTTTTCAAATAAAGCCCTCAACTGTTTATTTCATTATTTCTCTCTCTTTCCTCCAGCCATCATCAAACAAGTATTTAGGAACCTGTTGCCATAACAGCTTCCAGTCTTCTACTCTTCTGGCTTCTGCTACAAACCTTGCAAACAATTCTCTACTCTTTGTCCTGGTCTCTACCATTCTCACTGATCTTTGCCAGGATATTGTTCCAGCCACAAATGTTACAGAATTTTTCTGGATGGGCTAGCTCCTTGCCTCTCCTGTGACTGCCTGATCAACAACGGCAATTATCACTCTGTTCTCTCTTGCTTCTGCAGCTGTCTCTGCAAAACATAAACCAGCAGCAACTTTGCTTACTCTTCATAGCCTCTGCCATTATACAGAGTCAACTCCAGTTGGCTTGCCTCCCCAACTGGATATAGGTCCAATATGTCTCATCTTATTTTCACTACCCTTAGCTTTTCCCTTCCCAACATCCCATATCCCATTCAACATCTTCTAATTTAACCTTCCAACATATTATTTAACATCCAACAGCTTCTCACTATGAGTTAGTTTTTACATATGGTTATTGTCAAAACAAAACAGACAACCTGGACCTTCCTGTAAAACAAGAGTGCTAGCCAGAACTACATAATTCAAACAGGAGAGATATAAAAATATGAAGGTTGATTTCACGATATATAAGACACTATTTTGATACAAAGTGCTCCAGTTTTAGATGCATTTTTGTTACATCATTTCTATGGGCACATGTTCTTCTTGATGTGTGGAAATTGCTGTGTCACAGAGTTCTCTTCCCAGATACTGTAAAACCTTGATTTAATAGAATCCCATTTAGCAGACTTCAAGTGCAATCAATCAAATTTCATTCAGATCTTTTCTCTAAATAGCAGATGTCCACTGTCTGAAATAAATTGATGCAAATGACACAATTGGTGACATTTGCATAATGACATCATTATGAAATGCCCTACGTAGTCCTGATGATGAACTTTAATATTAAATGGACATTGAAGAGTAAGTGGGAGTTTCACTGTCATTATTCTCCAATTTTCTCTAAAGTAGCCATCACCCAGCCACAACCTTACACAATTCTTTTATGTAATTCTTTGCAAAAGTATACAGACCCACATTTCTGAAAACTTAAATTAAGAAAGTAAAATAATTTTGGACAGCACAACCAATTTGATTTATATTGCATTTTGTATACAACCTGGTCATTGAAAAATGGGGAGACAGAGAATGGCTATAAATTTCTTATAAAATATTTTATATTACATAGATCATTCCTGATTCAGCACAGTTTTTATATCCTACACAGACAAAATTGAGATGGAAAAAAGAGGCTAAATTACTTACATAGTTTGTAAAGCTTCAGCTGTCAAATTATTCCACATAATCTCATTGGCTTGAAGATTTTCATTTTCTTCTAATAATGATGTATCAAATTCTATTTCTTGTTGTTCAATATCTGATGTCCTTTAGTTAAAAAAGCAATAATAACACAAGTGTAAGGCACTTCTTTTTTAAAACCACTTGGCTGCCATTTTTAAGAATCTACTCAAAGAATTGATGAGCTCCTAGGATTATCCTTCCTCAGGAGAAAGGGGGAAAAAAGAAATTATTCAAAATTGTGGTTGCAGTGAGTAACAAACTTCCATCACTGATTGCTATATTAGGAAGGTTAATTATAAGTTAAGATACATTGGTCCTGCAGTTATAATAATTTAAGATTAGTTGAATAACCCATACTGCTTTACAGTTACACAGTACTTTCTGGCATAACTATGCCATACCATGTAAATGTTCAAAATCTACTCTCATTTTATTTCTCTCCCCCTCTCCCATCTGTTTTTTGTTATATGCTGTAATGGTTTCTTATTCATTCATTCATTCATTCATTCATTCATTCATTCATTCATTCATTCATTCTCTGCTGGAGATGGGTGGTTAAGAAATTTATCTAAAAGTATGAAAGTTCTGGATATGAAATCAAAAGCAAAGATTCCTCCACTTCAGTCTGCTAGAGTAAATCACATTTAGATTTTTCAAATGAAAAGAAGTCAACTACTGCAAAATATACTCTTTTTACTGCTTCAGTATATTAGAATTCTGTTACCTCTTCTGTGAAATTCTAAATGCAGCAACAGATTTCTAGCAAAGAACTGCAGTGGCAGAAGGAAGGAACTGTTAAGAGAACCAGACTGCTTCTAAATTATTACAAATAGAGCACCCATTCTTGCTAGAAATGTTCTGCCATTCTAAATTAAAACTGATTTTCTTTACATGTATAGCACATTTATCATTACATACTAAAAAGCAAATTCTGTAACTCAATAAAAATGTAGTAGCCATAAATAACATTATGTCTTGAGACATATATTTTATATTTAAAAGAACTATTTCTTTAAAATAGCAAACAAGTAAAAAGTGAATTTTATTGAATTGCTAAAATAATAGCCTCAAGTAATAATCATGCAGTTTAATAGTCCTGCATGTTCTTTTAAAATCTATGCATCAGTAATTGCAGCACCCAAACTTTCTAATCTGTATGTCATAATCAACAAATCTCAGTCCATATACAGTAGCAAAATATCTGAAGAAATACTAAAAAGTTATTAATGGAGGAATTTTTTGCAGATTACAATAGGAATACTGCACAGATTTAATTAGCTACAATTTACTACATCTGATGTAAATATGTGCATTGAAGAATTTATATGAAAGAGCTACTTGTAACAGTTGAGCAATTTAAATGAGCCTTGGTGGAGCAGTGGGCTGATGCCTCCTTAAGTAACACCAGCTGCCTGCAATTAGTGCAGGTTCGCATCCCACCAGGCTCAAGGTTGACTCAGCCTTCCATCCTTCCGAGGTAGGTAAAATGAGGACCCAGATTGTTGGGGGCAATAAGCTGACTTTGTAATAATGCCGCTTGGGGTGTGTGTGAAAGCCCTAACAAGCAGGCATATACATAGAATGAAGGCTACTGCTAAGCTTGTAAGCCGCCCTGAGTCTTCGGAGAAGGGCGGGATATAAATGTAATAAAAATAAAATAATAAAAAATAAATAAAATAAATCACACAGATCACTTTGTTATTACATGGACTTATTTCTATAAGCACAGTTACTATGTACTGCATTGTAAAGAATATACTTATATCCATGTAAACTACCTTGAATCCCATGTGTGAGTAGGTGGCAATATAAATTTTCTAAATAAATAAATAAAATACTTATTGTGCAGTAAAACACCACCACCAATATTTTACCTGTGAGTTTCTATGAAACTACTGTACTCTGATCCAGGGTCTAATTCTTCAACAGATATCTGGATCTCTTTATGAACATTCACTAGTTCTTCTGTCACAAGACTGGTGATCTGACTGTATTCTTCTAAGATTCCTTTCCTGCAAAAAAATACCATGAAAACATATTCAAAATGTATTTTAAACAATGTATAAAGTATAAATGTATAAACATTGAATCAAGATGATTTAAAGCAAGGCAATTTAAGTCCCAGTTTTGTGCAGAAAAATAAATTAATGTATATATAATAAGTTATCCAACTATTTTTAAACTTAATTTCTTTAATATATTACAGTGCCAATATGTTTTAGTTAATAGCTTTTTTTTTAACCTTCAGTAGAAATTATCTTACTATAATTCACATTTGTTAGTTCATGTCCTGCCTTTTGGGATGATAGAGACCGGTCTTGGCTACCATCTATGTAACATTCTTTCAGATATTCAAAGAGTACTCTTATCTATTCTTCAACTGAATATTTTCAACTTCTTTTCGTAGGGTTTAATTTTCTTTTCTGTGATCAACTTTGATGGCCCACTTTCTACTTATTCAAGGTTGCCTTTATTTCAAATGAGGTACCCCAAACTTCTGCATGCCTGTTAGAGAACCCTTCAAATGATCAGGATACTTGGTACCAGTAGTACATGCAGTTCATTCTTCATGAAACCTCTACTTCGACTATTCATATTTGAGAGTTGAGCTTATCTGCTCATTAATGCCTAGCAGCCTGTGACATTATGGTGCTTGATCATATGTAAATCCAAATGAATTGATAGGCTTTATTCTCAGGCAAGTGTTCATCTTGGTTTAGAACCTTAGGAAGAAAAATACAAGAGATCTGCACAATATTTTTATTGTACTTATTTTGATCAGGGCAAGACTGAAAGTTAACCATTTATCTTATAGACTAAGCTCTGCTCTTTTGCTCAGGATCTTTCAAATGCAGTACTTCGGCTAAGGAATATACTACCTACATTTGGACATTGTCTTTAATGCCTGGCAAGGCACCAATGCGTATCTGATTCTCATTTAAAAGAATATTACTATAATTTTAAATGAAAAGCTCGCATCTACAAAGCAAGAGTGCCATCTCCACATAATCTTTACTTCCAAGATTATCAATGGGCCTTAAAAATAAAGCCAGTAGATAATTGATCACTGCTTTGATGGAAGGTATGCCTATCTTTTAAGAAAAAGATAAAGATGCACTGGAAAATGAGTTAGTTGTATCCTGGAGAGATAGTGATTGGGGGGTGGGGGTGGGAATCAACACTTTCCTCCTAGAAAATAGGACTGAATGATTTTATATTTGTCCCAATTTTTCTATACCAGATGAGGGCAATAGATTATAATCTATTTTTAAAAGTCTGTTTGATATTTTAAGGGAAATTTAACTTGCCATGTCCACTTATTCTAAATAAGTCACAAATATTAATGAACCTTTTAAATACCTCAGGCAAGGGAACAGTTACTTTATAGTATTTTAGTCAGTGTAATTTGCCTGTTTTTAATTTTCTTCATCACATTACTGATGTGAAAAACAGTTCAAGTGTACAGCTAAAACTGTTCTATTTTTCTTCTCTTGTTTTTCAGACCACAGATGATGTACTGAATGAATATACAGTATCTCCCTTATTTTTCCTCATCTGACTGTTTTGTTACATTGAAGGAGAAACTACATGAATGAATAACTCTTTATCTCACATAAACTAGTAATAATCTACTTGGTGTAATCTATTCTAATTAAGAGACTTACTGCAGTTTCAGCACAATAACTTTGAAAAAATGTGAAAGAATACAATTATGCTCAATATATTGTATATTATCTTCATGCAGCATAACATTTTCCAAGACATTTAAAAAGAGATAATAATTCCAACATAAATATGGTCACTAACATAAAAAACAGCCAGTGCCCTAAAATAATATCTCTTTATGGTTTCTGAAGAACCCAATATTTTAAAATCTTTCATAATATATAATAGAAATTTTCATAATATATAATGGAAAATATGGGGCAAGGATAGAGTAACTATCCTTTTATTTCACATAAATAAGTCCAACAAACACAATTTCTGCTGTTACAAAGTAATCACTAGATAATTCAAAGCACTAAATAGGTAAGGATACTAATGTTATGTTTTTTTATTGAAGAAATAAAAAGAACTTCAATCACAAAAGAATATGTCTCCTGCTTTGAGAATTGCAATTATGGTTTCCATTAAAAATGTTTTAAGGCATAGCTGTGATGATGTCAGAATACTTATTAGCATGTTATTCTTTGTTTCAATAGGGAACAATCTGATTTCAGATACTGACAGAAATAATTATACTGAAAAGTCCATCATATAATATGAATAGCCAATAAGGGTTAAGAAGGAAGTTATAATTACTTAAAAAAGACTCCAAATAATCTATTTGTAAGTTTATTTAATATCCTACTGATTGTATCAAAGTCTACCTGGTAAATAAATAAAAGAAATTACAATGAAGACAAAATTTTGATTAACACAAAATAAAACAAATAATTAAATTTAACAGTTAGAATCAGCAGTTTGTACAGTACGCTGTCTTTTAAAGCTCTTTTTTAAAAAAAACCTAATAAAGATGTCAGGCCACTCTATTTGGCTAGTTCAAAAGAACTAGGGCAGAAACAGAACATTCAGTCCAGAGTTGCTACCCAATGGGCTTACAGCAACTATCAACAAAATATCCTCAGATATCAGTAATTATGAACATTATTCGGAATGAGAGATTCTTTCTAATGCAGTAACCAGGACCTAAGCCATGAAGTACATTAATAATCCTCCCTTTTGTATTTTGCTTGCAAATAGATTGGCAGCCACCGCAGCATTTTAATTACAGGTATAATTTGGAATATTCTTCCACAATGCAACCTATCTAGTGTATTTTATATAAAACAAAATTTCCAATCAAATGACAAAGACCTCTCTGTACAATATATAACTATGGTCAAACCTGTTGGTTACCAGCAAGTGTAGGAAAGCTTTATGGTTATTTTCCACAAATAGACATATCTGATAATCAACCAAAGCTGGTAAAAGGCAGCTCTGAATATTTATTCAACTTAGCTAACTAGAGAAATTGTACAACTAGAAAAAAACACCTATGTTCTTGCTACTTCTTGGATTGTGTAATCCAACTCTAAAATTATGGCCCTTCACAAAAAGCACCTCATATTGTATTATTTATATTTATATTTATATATTTGTGTGTGTCTGTCTGTGTGTGTGTGTGTGCGCGCACACACACACACACACACACGCACTCCTTAATCAAACTAAAAATACGAATCCCAGGCATATTTAAATCAGAACAAGAAATCTGAACACTGGGATAAGGTAGAAAACTAAAACAGTTTTATTAAAAATCAAGCTTTTGTTGGCTAACTACCAACGTCATCAGGATGAAATCATCAGAGTGGGGATACTGCACTTATATCATCAGCGTTTCTGCGCTCCACTCATAGAGCGCGTCACCGCTCTGTTCGGCCGGTTGAGAATTGTCAGCCTGCTGACATTTAATCTTTTATTCTTCACTCCACCTATAACTATTGCCCAAGACCCATAGGTGGTGTGCCCACATGTACTTTAACAAATGAATTAAATAGTTTAGCTAGCTAGACAGACAAAACTGTCACAAAAAATAAATAGCAGCTAGGCAACAGAAAAAGCAAAAACAAAATTGTAAATCAGAAGCCTAGAAGAATGAAACGACTCTTACTGGTTAAGAAAAATAGAGCGTCAACTATGAGGAAGCATTCTACAATAGGACACTCATATTAGGGTTTAGCAGTTCAGTACAGGAAAAGTTTCTAATTCTAGCTGCAATTTACAATTTTCCTGTAAAAGATGAAATATTAAAATTCTGTTACATTGATTCACAAGTGAGGTTTGTACCTGACATACACAATTTCAAACATCACAAAACCCTGTTTTTGATTTGTACTGGTGTAAAAAAAAATATACCAGTTAGAAATATCACATGTAGAAGCTTAGGACACTGCTATTCATTTCTAAAAACTTAAGATGAAAACTTAGGTGGACTACACATGCTTTTATGAGACAAAACACTACGTCTTACAGTCCTTTAATCATTTCTTCTTGCATCTTCTGTAAAGAGTCAAGGAACAAAGGAAGTGTAGCATCATAATACTGGTGCTGATGTAACTGTGCTCCTTTCAATGCCAACACGTATTGATTGTGCAACATGTGGAGTTTCATTGTGGCTTTATCATAACGATCTTTGGCTTTTTCAGTTTCCTTTCCTGAAAGAAAGGAAAAGGGGGGAGAAAGGAGGAAAATGAATAATTTTCCAGACTGAATGCCAAAAAGTGTTGAGGTGAGGGAATAAATCTTAATCATCTTAACTCTTAAAAAGTAAAATGCAGTGCCTCCTTAGTTTTGTTTTGTTTTGTTTTGATCAAATCATGTGCACTCTGTAGCAAAGCACACCTAAAATTTGTCATTATGATTATATTGGGATATGAAGTAAGCAAAAAAATGTAAGACGAACAAAAATGATTTTGACTTGCATTGCAAATCTTTTCAAATCCACATATGGGCATAATATAATTATTCTAAACATATAAACAATACTCTTTACTTGTGCAATGACTGAATCTAACCAGGCTCCAGACTAAACAAGACCACAATAATCAAACTATTTTGCAGGCTTTATGCCATTTTAAAACAGCTTTAAGCCTATTTTCCAAAAGAGAGATAAGTACATAATTATATCTTCTTTCCTTCTCTGTATCTCAGTAACATAGACACAAGTGAATCATTATATATAACCCCACTTTGCAAATGCAAAGGCAGTATAAAGATCAGGAAAAGAAAACATGGAGCAATTTCTTTTAATTCTATAGTTCCCAATGTTACAAACAAAGCCGGTTTAGTCTAGTTGTGCGAGCCTAAAAACTAGGGGACAGTTCTAGTCCCATATGACGCATCAAAAACCAGTTGGGTGACTTTGAACCAGTCAGTCTCTCTCTCGCAACCCAAGCCACCTCCCAAGATTTTTGCTGTGAGGAAAATAGGAGAAGGAAGAGCATTAGTTATGTTTGCTGCCTTGACTTATTTATAAACAATAAAAAAGGGGATAAAAATCAAATAATTTCACATACTCTTGGGGACTCTCACCTCATCCACTGTTGTAAATCTATTCCACACTACCTTGATTCTGTATAAAGTTCTTGCAATGTAAGTTATTAAACATTCAATTACAAGAGTAAGCAAATACACAATGGGAATACACATTGAAAGGAATGCCTTAACACCAGCTACATGCTTAACTTGTTCCCAGCCACATAGGAGGCAAATCTTTAGGGTGAAATTGATTAGGATTGTGCCAATTTCAGACAGCAACATAATTAATTATGGTGGCAGAGCTAAGCTTGTTAACTTGTGGTTAACACTCTTCAGGGAACCATTGTGAAAAGCAATTTAGGAAGGGCTAAGTTTGTTTAAGCAATCTTTCCCCTCTGCAAATTCTGTAAAAAAAAATACACGTTGAGCAGTCAGGCACACATAGCATTATGTCTAGGAATTGCTTGCTTTGTTCTGACTGTTGAAAAAAATATATATCAGTGAAAGGATCAATTTGGTCAAAATATTGTATACAGTCCAAAGCAGGGATAAATATACTTCGAATAACAGAGTACTAACTTTGAAGAATTGAGTGCTACAACAAGAAGCAGAATATCATTGCAAATTGAGGAGGATCACAATATTCCTTCTTGCTCTTGGTTTTTCATAGATGTAGGAGTTTTTTACTATACTATAAAGTATGTTAAATGTAATGTAGCACTGCAGAACTGCCATTGTAAGTTGAGACAGTTCCGTAATCTTCCACTTGTCACTTAGTGACATTCCTGGTCTCAGTTATGTCAGTAAGTGAAGACTACTTGTACAACTAAATCAAATTCTCCTACTTGCTTGAGAACTGCTACAGAACTCCTTCTTGTAGCTCCTTAAAAAGAATTTGTACAAGCACTTGTACATATTTTGATTAACAAATTATTAGTACAGCCTCATAGCCTGTTGTGGGTAAAAAAATTCTGACTTATATGATGAAACAGTAGATTGCTTACATTCTACTACAGAAAATCAAAGGTTAGTAACTTTCGTACAAGGAAGGCAACGATAAAGCTAGAAGCACTTGTAGAGAGGGAATAAAAGAGGAGTGGTAACTGAGAAGGGGACTGAGAGGTAAAAAAGAAAGGAAAAAAGACATTAGTATTTTTGAAATAAAATATAGGATGCTAATTCTTGTGAGAAAATAAACTATAATTTTCTAAATAAGCATTGAGTTTTGTTCACATTAAGTCTTTAAAAATTTCTATCGTATTCTGTTACTCATAAAGTATTACTGCAAAATTTTAATTGTTCGTACTCAATAGGCTCTCTGAGTAAATTTATTTTTTTTATTAATTAAATTTATATGGCTACCCATCTCACAGGAATCAAATGAGAAGTAGACTGTAAAACCCAATGCTGCCAGGAAAAGAATAAGAGAACAATTTTAGAACTCTTAAGTTTATTATTTAGGTGTAAGGAAAACAAGATTCTAAAGTATATGACTTTGGCACATATAATTTTAAGCTATAATGCATGAAACTATGTCATTTATAAAACCTAGCTTATCATTCAGCACTATGTGTCAATCCAGTTACTCACTTATTCAACAATGGTTGTGATAGTTACATGTCAGGATGTATACTCAGCCTTTTGCAAAGGAACTCAAGTTGGCATATATAGCCCTTCTTTCTGCTGTTCACTTAACTAACCAGTACTGTGTCCACCAGTTGTATTGCTTCTGTAAATTTTATCATGTTCAAAGGTCTTAGGGCTTAAACCAAATTTAAATAATATTTTGATTGCCATTATATACCTACCTTTAGTTAATGCTTCCTTGTATTTTTCTTTGGCAGAGTTTACTTCCTTAATTAATTGTCTATAACTAGATTTTAATTTTTCCAATTCAGTTTTTGTAACCTACCAAAAAAAATAGAAAAGAAATTGGCATATCAATACATATTATGAGAGATTAGACATTATCTGCATAACCAAGCTGAAGCATGGAAAAATCAGTAAGGGAACATTTCATTTCCTTATGTGGGCCCTATTAAGCAAAAGATTTGGGAGACAACACTTGAGTAATTCCGTGGATCATATTCTTGAGACAAACACCCACAACAATGATTTTGTTAGGAAACAACACTCTGCAGCAGGGGCCCATCTGTATATTCTTACAGTAAAAGGAGCTGGGTTGGGATTAAAATTCTCTCAAAATAAATTCTCTCATTCTGAACAATGTAAGTGATGAAAACATAATTTGACTTTTTTTTCTTGCAATAAAGCTTAAGAATGCTGCGTTTTGCAATGGCAACTTACTATAAGTAATGTTAATATTGCTTGGAAGTAATACTCCATTCCCATTTTTAACTTAGAAAAGGAACCGTTATTTCTGTGCAGATTTTCCACATACTTTTATATATTTGTTTACAACTAAAATGTAGAAGTTAACAAGAATAGACAGTCAAAGACAAAAATGCGAACATATTTTCAATGAATGAAATGTGCATAATCATTTAAAATATACTTTTAAAATATACCTTGAACATCTCTGCCTCAATTTGCTGGTGAACACCTACATAACTCTTCTTTATCTGCTGTTTGTCTTTAATCATCACAGTAAGTCTATGTAATGGCCCAGCATTCAAGTCTTCTGCATGTGTCTTCATGATCTTGCTAAGCTGCTCTGTTTGTTGCACAATGAGCAACCATGACTTAAAAAGAGATGAGAAGTGATTTACTATTAGCTTAGAAATCAAATATATGAATGTCAACTTTCCAAAGATAAGACATATTTAAGTATTTATTGGAAGAGATCACTGTACAGTTAGTTGGATTACTAACATACCTGACTATACTTAAGGACTCAAGTACAAATAGCAATTCAAATATAGAGCACAAAGACAACATATTTTAATGTACATAAACACTATTCTATATAAACATTGGAAAAAAGCAATTCTCAAAATTACTGATTACATTTATACAGCAAGTATGAGACATCTGAGAACAAATAGTTAATTCCAATTTTAAAAATACAATTACATAATATTGGTATAATATCTATTTAGAGTAGAATTCTCTAAATACCCTAAGTTTTATTTTCTTAAAGTAATTTTGGCTCATAAAATAAATCACATATGAAAAGCAGCGATCAGAATAATAAGTAAAATCTGAAAATTCCAATTCATTTTTAAAGTTGCCTGTCCAAAACAGTTAAAAAGAAAAAGAAACTCTCATTCTCACTGACCATTTGCATACCCTTTTCTGCCCAGCAGCAGCCACTTACCTCCTGCCAGCCTGCATGCAAGCCACCTGGGTTTCACTTAATGACCCAAGATCCTTGGTTAGCAATGGCAATGGGGAATGCAAGGATTGCTGTTGCTACCCAATGCAGTCACATGTTGTCACATTTTACAACTGCATCACTTAGGAACAGAAATTCTGGTCCTCGTTGCCATCGTTAAACAAAGACTATCTGTATAACCTCGTTAGATGCATCTCAATTACCTCATATTTGCACATTAAGATCATGATCAAAAGCTTTACTTCCAAATGTTGCATCATACATTCTGATATGCAAAGAGTGGAAATGGAACATGCAATTATCCATGTCTTCTCCATTCACATACGTTAACTTGTTAGGTGAGTTTCCATACCTAGCAATTTTTTAGATATTAATTCAAGCGATTTTACACACGAAAGAGTATTATTGCAACTATGAATATAAAAATAAATTTATCTGTGTCAAAAAATGTTAATAGCATGGCTCAAAGTAAAGCAAAGTAGCAAATTAACACTTTTATAATGTTAAGTAAAATTGCCAAGTATTGCCAAGTTGTTGATGAGGCTAACATTTAAATTGTACTAAATTAGGCCCACTGGAACACCTAAACTAGATAAGGGATCCTCACTAACAAACACTTCTTCAGTGACTGTTCAATCTTATAATAGTGCTAATGAGTGGTACTTATACCTAGTCCTCAGAGCTCCAGTTGTCCCACAATCACAAGATTGTGATCTACACATTTGAATGCAAAGTTAATGGAGAAGTTGGGCAGAAAGTCATAAATGACAAAATGTGCTACCTTTGCTTAACCACTGCAGTGATTTAATGATGGCAACCAAGAGTGCTGGAATTATTGTTGCTAAACAGATATCATACTTTACATCCACCTCATTTGCAACAGATACTCTAATTGCTATCGTTAACCAAAGACTATTTGAAACAGAAATTTCAGAACGGAACTATATGATTTATCCCCAGAATCCACAAAGAAATTCTCAAACATAAAACAAATCAGGTCCCAAACCATTAAGTAGTTTAACATCAAGGTGAAGTGTACAGAACTCAACAGAAACCAAGAAATTGTATCCTTAAAATTGCAGTCTTAAAATTATTGTGTGTGTTTACCACAGTGTTTGTAAATTTGTAGATCATTATCAGATTTTAAGTTTACTCACTTTAAATTTAAATTAAATTACATTTTCTTACCTTTGCTACGTTACTGACATAATCCAACTGTGATGTATTCTCTTTATCAACCTGACTGCAAAGGTTCTGTAAAGTGGATGCATATTCTTTGTCACTTTTTATTCTCATGGCCATAAATTTCTTCACAGTTTCCAATAGCCGTAACTCCCAATCTTGCAGTTTTAGCAAAGCTTCATGAGAATACTTCAGATCATTTCCAAACCCCATCTTTTTTCTTAAGGCACTAGATTTATCAAGGGCCACTAGTAAAAATTATTTTTGCCAGTACATCTGTAAACATAACAAAATAATAACAAAGGGCTATTATCATGTTTGGTCACACAGTCATGTATGTATGTATGTATGTACATTTATATTGAAAGAAAGTGACTGGTCTGAAGATACCCAGCTGGCTTTCATGTCTAAGGGAGGCCCAGAACTCACAGTGCCTTGTTTGTAGTCCAGCACCAAATTGGCTGTGCATTTTGTTACATAAGCATTCCCAAAGAAGACCTAAGGACAATTATAGAGAATAGAGAAACATTCCCTTTTTCATTCACAAAGCAATCGAGTGAACTAACCAGGAAATAAAAGATCAAGTCTCTTTCTTCATCATCAGATCTGACTGGAGGGGCTTTACAGTGGAGAATCTTTGTATTGTAGGGGCTCCGTAGTTAGTTTACAAGCTATTTTAATACATAATATAGTTTCCTTAGCAATCATGCAGAGCCAAATAGTACTGTATGCGAATGATAGACAAACAACTGTTGCTTAACCAATTACTGGTAATCCTTGACTTACAACAGTTGCTTAATAATAATTTAATTTAATTTAATAATTTAATAATTTAATTTGTATACCGCCCTTCTCCCGAAAAACTCAGGGCAGTGAACAGGGCAATACATAATAAAAAAACAAGATACAAAAATTAAAAAGTGATTAAACAACTATGCCCGTAGTAATTAATACATATTAAAAGTTAAAACTAATTATAAAAAACCCTACCCCATCCCGTCAGACCAGGCCAGCTTGTTCAAAAAAGGTTTTGAGATCACGCCGGAAGGAGCGAAGGTCGGGGGCCATCCGGAGCTCGACCGGTAAGCGGTTCCATAGGTCTGGCGCACCCACAGAGAACGCTCTCCCCCTGGGGGCCACCAATCGGCATTCTTTGATCGGAGGCACCCTGAGGAGGCCCTCTCTGTGGGAGTGCACTGGACGGAGGGAAGTTGACGCCAGCCGCAGGTGTTGCCGTAGATAATCCGGACCCATGCCATGTAGGGTTTTGTAAGTCATCACTAACAATTTGAAGTCATGACAGACAAAATGACCCATCCTCAAAGTTATGTCTGCCACAGCCCCCTCCCCCTTTGTGGTCACATAATCACACGTTGGACACTTGACAACTTGCTCTCATTTACGATGGTTGCAGTGTTCCATCGTCATGTTATCATAATTTGTAACTGTTTTTGCTGGTTAGTGGCATTTTTTTGTTGGCTTCTGGCAAAAAAATGCCCATTGAACATACTGGATTCACTTAACGACCACATGATTTGCTTAACAAAATCAAGCCCAGTCGTTGTAAGCTTCAACTTACAACAATTCCACTGTGGTCTTAAGTTGAGAACTATCTAAAACCAGCCTGATTTAGTGTAATATATTAACCCAACCACTGTTATAAGATGGCATCAGGAAGTGCTCCAGAAAGCAACCATACCTGAACACATAAAATATATTTTGAATTGCCTGTAAGCTTTCAGAAGACAATTTTTAGCAAAGATATCATGAAGTTAACTATATGAAATGCTTCTTTTAAAAGAGTTCTTTTACAGTAATTGCTTGGATTTCTTTATAGATCTAGAAAATTAACAGAATTGATTCTGATTTTTCTACTGACTATCTACTGGTAAAAGCAAGCTTTTTGTGCAGTGCTATGGTTCTCCTAAATGGGTGGTGGGAAAAATTCTCAACTTAGAATCTGATTTGTGTCACTGCACAATCAATTCATGACGATTTACAATACTAAATTCCCCCACCAGTAAAATGAATTAAACCTAACATATTAACATATTTGTAAAATAGCATGACAACAAAATGACAATATTCTTATGAAAACCAAGATAAAAGCCCGTCTCCATCTCGTTCATGTCAGAGACCCACTTTAAGGTGCCTCTGCATTGAAAGGATTAGCTAGTGACATCACTGTTGCCTGGAGCACACCCCTTGGGGCTCTTTTAATGTCCTCATCAAGGAGCTGGAGCAAATGATGGGAGCTCACCTCGCTATGCAGCAGATTCAGGTCTCGAACGTGGGCTTGCTAACCTCCAAACCAGCACCCTAACCATGTGAGCCACTGCGCTCCTAAAGCTGATCAAAATTAAAGTCATATAACTGATTTGAAGCCAGACAGCCCAAACTACATGCAAACAAAAACTTGCAACTTATTTGCATTAAAACTACAGTCTATTTATTGTGCTAATCTAATAAAATTCATTTTGGTGGCTCTTCTCCCTATATTTTTATTCGAACTTGGAACTGCAAGATCTGTGGTCAAAATTCTTCTGATAAAGACAAGATGGTTATTTGTAAAGTTGATCTTTCCAATTCTGCTGGTTCTCAGACTTTTGCAAAATTCTGAAATAGGTTTGAGTTTTGAGTAGTTCCAAAATACTGCATAGAAGCACCTGGTTATGAGAAAGGTTTAAACCATACTATATATTCCATGGTGCTGGATGGTTTTTCTAACAGTATCCTGTCAGCCCCAAACAACTTGGCTCTGAATCCATAAAAATTATATTGTTGCATTGCAATGATTAAAAAGGAATTAAAGATTAGTGTTCCAAACATTATTTTGATGAACAATTTTTAGTTAATAGGTCTCAGATTGACATTACTATGAAAGATGCTTTCTTCTTAAATGTCATTACTGATTAAAGACCATCAATTATAATTCTGAATATTATATACAGATACACACACTCTATACAAATATGTATCAAATGTAATTATTTGACTAACAGTTGTTTTCATTTGAACACAGAAACAGTGATAATTGAATTATAAGTGCATTACATTGTTTAGATTAGAACAATGCCAGAATTGCAATTAATCATATTCCTTACTATGCCAATATTTACAATGTGTTATTGTTTTATACAGAATAGCTGCTCATAAAAGAATGTAAGTGGGCTGTAAATACCTTTATTAGCAAGATTCATACATGTATGAGGTGATAAAAATACTGAAAGATTTTACAGAACAAAAAGACAGAACTCAAATTAAAAATAACACTGATAGTCATGACACATTCTAAAAGGTTTTCTGGAGAAGCCACATATTTATAAACATATGTGGGTAAATGTGCCCTAGACAAAACATTCTATAAATTTCAATGAAAATCATATTCTCTAAGTAAAATAGATAATAGAAAGTCAAAATATACCATACCTTTTATAAAAAGTATTGTTCTGATAGCCTTTCCTTTCCAATGTTCACACCCCTGGTTTCTAACTTAGCACTTCCAGATTTTCTTACTTTATTAAATTCTGCAAAAAAAAAAATGTTATATGATCCATTTGACAAACCATGCAATGTCACAGGTCTTGAATATTATGAGATCCTGATACACAGTATGATGTATAGGTAGTTCTTGACCTACGACCACAATTGAGTTCAAAATTTATGTTGCTAAGCAAAACATTTGCTAAGTGAGTTTTGTCCCATTTTTTCTTGCCACAATTGTTAAGTGAGTCACTGCAGTTGTTAAGGTAGTAAGACAGCTGTTAAGTGAATCTGGCTTTCCCACTGATTGTCAGAAGGTCGTAAAAGGTGGTCACTTGACCCTGGAACACTAGAACTGTCATAAATGTGCCAAGCATTCAAATTTTGGTCATATGACCAAGTGTGGAAAACAGTCATAAATCACTTTTTTCAGTGCCATTGTAACTTTGAAAGCACTAAAAGAATGGTTGTAAGTTGAGGCCTACAGTGCTGAGAAAGATGGAAGGAAAGAGAAAAAGGAGAAAACCAGCAGCAAAGTGAATTATTACAATTACAGCAATTACAATTACAGCAGCAATAGGTGCAACATTGGAAGATCAGGTTAGGGACATAACATCCAATATTCATCTATGTGTGATCACTAGATGACATTGAGATTGTCACAGTTGACAATGACTTGATGGGACACAAATATATTAAATTCTGTGGCAATACTTTTGTGATCTACTCTTTAAGGGCAAAGTCATTAACATTACACTAAAATTCTACATTAAGAGAGTAAAAAGCATAAATAAAATTATACCCTGATGGCATGTAGAAAAATACCAAGTGTCCATATTTGTATAAATCTCAAATACATTATTCCTGAATACATAGGTATTATCAAAACTTAGACTATACCCAATGCATTTTATGAAATCAGTAAGACTTACTCTTGAATAGATACAGACTTGTATTATGAAAGCACAATGATCTTATTGAAGCAAATGTGTGATGAGTACATAGAATCTATTGATTTTCCCTTTCTGAGTTAACATGCAGACCTAGTTTCCTCTTTCTGCTTCCCCTTTCTCATCTACGGGTAATATTTTCTGAACTATCAACCTCAGAAAGTAATAGATTGCTAATAACTTCAAATATTATGAACTATGATCATTTTAGAATTACTACAAATTGACCCATCATTCAAAGTAACATGTCAAATTTCTAATAGATAAAGGGGAGACAGAGTTAGGAGAAGAATGGCTTTTTTATCTAGTCACAACAAGATTTAGGAATTCACTTGAGAGGTTGTAGAGTGTATGTTGTGAAAAATGGTTGGGATATGCAGCTCAAACCTATTTACTTGGAGGTACAGTACCTCCACCGAGTTCTGTGATGGTTATTCTGTTAAAAGATTGCATTTAAGTCAGGTTTCAGGCCTGGCTATAGGACAGAGATTGCATTGTTGCACTTGTGGATGACCTCTGGTTAGAACAGAATATTGGTAGAACAATCTTGGCTCTCCTTGACTGCTTAGTGGCCTTCAATACATTGACCATGGTAACCCTTTGGCCAGCTGCAGAGTTTGTGCTGAGCGACATGGTTCTCAGCTGGTTTGGCTCCTTTCTCCAAGGCTGATCCCAATCAGTGTTGATATGGAGTGACAGACCCAGCCCCTGATTGCTCTCTTATGGTGTGTTTCAGGGCTTAATACTCTGCCCACTCCTGACTAACATCTAAATAAAGCCACTGGGTGAGATCATCAATCACAATGGGTTCAGATATCATAAGTATACTGATGACACTCAACTTGTATCTCCGCAACTAGTGATCCAAGTGATGCTGTTACTATCCTCTCACAGTGTGTGGAGACTGTAGAGCTGGATGGGGGCCAATGGGCTACAACTGAACCCTAGCAAGATAGATGGATGGATGGATGGATGGAAGATAGACAGACAGACAGACAGACAGACAGATAACCTTTATTGTCATTTTTAACTGTGGGCACAATGGCGCACATTAAAGTTTCAAGTTTATTTCAAGTTTTATTTAATTTGTATACCGCCCTTCTCCTTGGTAAGGACTCAGGGCGGTTCACAGGGCATATATAAAAAAGACAATACAAAAATTAAAAAAGATTAAACCCATGCCCAGTTAAAAACAGTAATACAAATCTAGAACGACAAATTAAAACCCATAATTAAAAATGAAATTTAGTTGCTTGTTCTCAAAGTACATATACATAACATACATTTAAACATACTATATATAACATATGTATAGACCTACATCCTTATATATAAGTAACATAAAAATATTAATCACTGTCCATCTTGAATATATTACAGAAGGAGGAAGCTTAAGAGTTCCCAAGGTTAATACTGTATGGAACAAAACTGTGACTGAATCTGGATGTTCTGCTACCACAGAGCCTCCTCCCAGAAGGTAACAAGGAAAACAAGTCGTGAAGAAGATAAGTAGTGTCCCCAACAATCTTACGGACCCTGCTCAAGCAATGCTTACATACTATGTCATGGATGGAAGGGAGGGAACTGTAAATAATCTTTTCACCCATCCTCACCACTCTCTGCACCACCTTCCTGTCTGAAGCAGTGATGCTTCCAAACCAGACTGTGATGCTGTATGACAGGATGCTCTCAATCATCTCTCTGTAGAAAGTGGTAAGGACAGGTGAAGGAAGATGTGCTTTTCTCATGTGACGCAAAAAATGCAGGTGCTGCTGTGCCCACTTCACCAGTATCTCACTGCTGAGTGACCAAGCCAGCCTACTTGTTAAATGCATGCCCAGGAATTTGTTGCTGGTAACCATTTCTACAAACTGAGAGGGTTTGGGTGTCACTCCATTGCATTGGGTGCATGGAGCTTCCAGACTCAGATCTTTGACATCTTTAGCTCTGGACAGGGTTGCACTATCCCATTCAGACCCAACTCACAACTTAGGGGTTCTCCTGGACCCAGGACTCCTGATCAAAGACCAGCTGGTGGTAGTGGCTAGGACAGCCTTTGCACATCTTTAATTTGTGTACCATCTGCGGACTTTCCTGGATCAGGACTCCCTGCACTCAGTCACTCAAGCCCAAGTCATCTCTCATCTGGATTATTGTAATGTGCTTTACAAGGGGCTACTCTTGAAATGTATTTGGAAACTACAATTAGTACAAGCAATCTTTGGGATCCCTAGAATGGCCCATACAACACCAATGTTTTATGAGATATACTAGCTTCTGGTTTGCTTCTGGGTGCAGTTCAAGGTGTTGACTTTGACCTTAAGCCTTCCATGGCATGGGTCCAGATTACTTGATGAAGCATCTCACCCCTTTAAGACAAGCCCACCCTACTCCTGCCAGCAGAGGAAGCCTGCTGGGGATCCCGTCAGACAAGGAACTCTGACAGGCAGGATTCAGAAGAAAAGCCTTCTCTGTTGTAGCGCCAACCCCTCTGGAACACTGTGGCCCCTGGGGTGAGGTTTGCCCCTGCCCTTTTATTCTTCAAGGGCTTGAAGACCTGACTCTGCCAGTTAACTAGGGATCCAAAAAGGGAGTACCACACAAGAGGCGGCTAGTGGACTAATAAGCTGAATTCACCTCCCCATGCGCTTCCTGATGACCCTTAGCGCATCTTTTAAAATTTCATATTATTTTTCTTTTATTATGTTTACTGTTTTATTGCTTTGCTTTTATTATATATACATTTTTCATCATTTTTTTTCCATTTTTACTGTTGTAAGCCACCCAGAGTAGCCCCATGGTGAGATGGGCAGCAAATAAATTTAATAAATAAGTAAATAAATCTGATTGTAACTATTTCCCCTTTACATTTAAAGAGGTTATTGTATTCTGCATATGACTTTTTTTCTTTTAATCATCCCTAGTGGCCAGTAAAAATATATAAAAATCCAGGATTTATTCTAGCTAAATCTCCTGAACTCTAGCTTTAAAAAAAAAAGTTTTTACTTAGCTCTACGTTTAAATTATCCTTTCAATTTCTCGTGTCCTTCTCTAATTCGGTAGCTTCATTTTATCTATTACAAGAGGAAATGAGTAAGAGCTCCACTGTAAACTAAAAGCCAAAATTGTACCTTATTTATCTACCTACAAACTGAAGCTTAAAAAGAAAATAAAACTGAACAAAACACTTTAATTACTATCTAATGAAGCAGCTCTTATCTCTAAATGTACATGATGAAATAACTGCAGTGCTTAGAGGCACTGACTAATGCTGTTTACAACTGCAAGGGAAAACAGATCACCTTTCCAGATTTTTTTAAAAACTTTCAGCAGTTGGGTGTGATCTGAAATTAGGACAGTGAAGACATTTATTTCTCCAACATTTTGCTCATTAATGTTGACAAGGTTACTTGTAAGATTCTCTGCACAGCAGAACACTTGAGGTATATAAGCACAGGGGATATTTTTATCTGTTTAGATTAACACCTGAGAATAAAGGTAAAGAATAAAATTAAATAAATAAAAATATAAACATGTAGTTTATTCAAAAGTAAATATCGTTGTTTTCAATATTATTTATTCTCAAGTATATATAAGTATATAGCCATAGATATGAATTCCAAAAATACAGTTTTGTCATACATAAAGAAAATAAAACCGAACAAAACACTCTAATTACTCTCTAATGAAACAGCTCTTATTGCTAAATGTACATACTAAAATAATGCTGAAAGTAACATTTTCTTATTATTATGGTTGGTCACACAGTTAACCAGATGTTCAGACAGGATTTGGCATTTTTACCAGCAGATTTAGAAGTTTACAAAATAGTAAAGAAGAGGAAGAGAGAATTACAATTTCTGAAATTTTTTCCCCCGCTCCTCTTGCTAGAATTACCGTATTCCAACTAATTTCTTTGTTCTTATTCACAGACTTTTTTATGCCAGGAAATACAGACATCTAATAATTACATTTGGGTGAACAATGTCAGATCATCTGTTTGGACATGAAAGGGAAGGGAGATAACTTTGAATTTCTTCCCTGCTACTCTAGAGTTGAAAGTCACCTGGAAGAATTATTAATGTAAGTCTGGGGAAATAAAAACTGAAATAAAATGCTTTATTTTGAATGGAATAACATGACACACCAAAGACTATTATTCTGAAATAACAGATATTCAAAGACTGGTTGCTAAAGGGAAAAAGTTTTGAAGATACAAATCTAACCAATAAGTATTTAATAAATAAGCCCCAATGTACTCAGTAGGATTTATTTCTGGATACATACATACTGGTTTGTACCAGTTAACTAATTCGCCTACTTTTCTCCTTTAAAAAGAACAATAGGAAAGATTTCAAGTGGAATGTTCCAAAGTCTCTGAAAAGATTGAAGGCTTATTTGTTGAATAATTTTTCATATAATAAACGAATAACAAGCAAACAAAAAGTCGTAAGACAAATTTCCTTAAAAATATTACACCTAGACCACGGGTCAGCAACCCGCGGCTCCGGAGCCGCAAGCGGCTCTTTGAACCGTCTCCTGCGGCTCCCAGCCACCCGGTGAGCGCGCACCTCTTTGAACGGGCAGTGGTGCGCACGCACCTCTCCAAATGGAGAGTGGCACCGCCCATTTGGAGAGGTGCGCGCGCACCTCCCCGAGTGGGCGGAGGTGCGCACGCACCACCCCAAACCTTTGGAGAGGTGCGCGCGTACCTCCGAGCGAACGGGCAGAGGTGCCGCTCTTTGAGGAAGCTGTCGCGGCCCGTCTCCGAAGCTGCCGCTTTCGGGCCGCTACAGCTTCCTCAAAGAGCAGCGCCCCTGCCCATTCTGAGAGGTGCGCACGCACCTCTCCGAACGACCGGAGGTGCACGCGCACCTCCCCAAAGAGGTGCCGCTCTTTGAGGAAGCTGCTGCGGCCCGTCTGCAAATCTGCTGAAAGCGGCAGCTTTGCAGACGGGCCGTCGCCGTCGGGCAACCGGTAACCGGTTTCATCTCACTTTTTTAAAAAATGGCAACCGCGTGAGTCTGCGCATGCGCATGCATAGACACACGCACGCGGCTCCCACTTTTTTAAATTTGTGATGGAACCGGTTCCCAGTGGCTCTTTTCCTTTTTTAGGTTGCCGACCCCTGACCTAGACAACACTAAATGACAACAGAAAGGTAAGAATAAACTAAACTTTTGTTAGAGTAATAGACCAGCATGGAGGCGAAGAATATAAACAGGTAATATTTTTAAAAGCTAAAACAATAAAATACATGAAAGTCAAAAAATTATATATATTCTGTATTCTATATACTCTGGGCATATAGAAACAACAGAGCCTGTGCTCCTCCAGTGCTTGTACTACTACAGAGACATCTGTAGGGAATTTTCCCGTATTTGCCTTCAAGAACAATTGATGGGAGAGCATGACACTGTGCCAGAGTGAAAGTTCAGTATGAACATTTAAACTCTGGCCTCAACTCTTGGAACTTGAAGGGCTGACCTTCAAAATTTGGAATTAACACATTCTAATAGTGCAAAGTTGGAAAAGGGGCCCAGCTGGGCACTATAAAGAAGTTGAGCTATTGGCTTAGCTTTGAATAGTTTCAACGAGCTGCCAAAAAAAATTGCATGGTTGCAGTCATATGCAATCAATATAACCTTATCTCTGAACAGACTTATTATATCAGAAAGTATTTAAAAAAATATTTAAGCTCTTTATTTAGAAAGAAAAGCAGACCATTAATGAGGAAAGATAATTGATTTATTTTTTTGTCCAAGGACAGAAGCCTGGAAGACAAAAGGACAAGAATGTTCACTACTACCTCTAGCCTTCTACAAGAGATGGTAGAGCATTCTAGTTCTCAATAATCTTCCTTGATAGTCATCAAAGAGAATCAAATCTAAAGGACAATAGAAAATGATTCTACCTTGCAAAATGGAATTTACCCCATCCTCTGAGCTCACCTTTGAATGATTTGGTAGAAAGCAATGGGCTCAATTAGCCAAATTTTCCTTATTACTTTGTTGAGTTTCTATCTACACATTTACTTAATTACAAGAATCCTACCAATTTGCTAATAATAATTCTATTCATCTACCTAACGATCTTTTATCATATTGATGTATTCACTGTGTTCCTTTACATTGTTTTATTGTTCTATTGTTTCACTTTACACTCTTCATTTCTTCCTTTTTATTGCTGTAGGCCACCTAAAGTAGCCCCACAGTTAGACAGGTGGCAAATAAATTTAACAAATAATAATAATCTGTGATATTGAATTCTAAGGAAGCTTTCAGTTCTCTTGAATACATCTAGATTCAGTAATGGTTAGATAAGGGGGGGGGGAAGGCTGAAATCAAATCTAGACAATATATGGGACTGGTGGAACTGTATTCTGTTTGAATGACCAAGTCTGAAGCCCAGAAATGCTCTTTAATTTTGTCTGTTAGGTTCTTAGGAGCAACTATGGCCAAGAATATATTTTCATTGTTATTTAACAATAATTTGTGTGCTCCCTTCTCACTAGAAAAAAAAATCAGTACCATGCAATCCCTTACACCAGTGTCAACTTAATAAGAATCTCATTCTAAAAACCCTATAAAAGTCCTATAAAGCAAGTGAGTACAAGATGCAAGTTGCACATCAACTGCAATTATTCTTAAGTTGGTCAATTTGCATATTAGTAGCCCAGGCTTTGCAATTTCACTGTTGCAGCTTTACAGTTTCCAGCTTTTGAGGTAATCTGAGTTGATGAAAATGTAGCAGATAGGTTGTTATTCAGTGCTCATAAAGGTAAAGGTTCCCCCGCACATGCGTGCTAGTCGTTTCCAACTCTAGGGGCCAGTGCTTATCTCCGTTTCAAAGCGCTTGTCCGAGGACATCTCCGTGGTCATGTGGCTGGCATGACTAGACGCCAAAGGCGCACGGAATGCTGTTACCTTCCCACCGTAGTGGTCCCTATTTTTCTACTTGCATTTTAATGTGCTTTCGAACTGCTAGGTTGGCAGAAGCTGGGACGAGTAACAGGTGCTCACTCTGTTACACGGCACTCGAGATTCGACCCACCAAACTGCCGACCTTCTGATCGACAAGCTCAGCGTCCTAACCCACTGAGCCACCACGTCCCTTTCAGTGCTCATACCAGGATCCCATTATGTCCATACTGAAAGATTTGAATTAGTAATCCCCTGCTTTCCATATATATAGTGTAGTGTTAACTTTCATAGCCTAAACAGTCTAGAGCAGTGATGGCAAACCTTTTAGAAACCGAGTGCCTTTTAGAAACCAAGTGCCCAAACTGCAACCCAAACCCCACTTATTTATTGCAAATTTCCAACACAGCAATTTAACCTGAATACTGAGGTTTTAGTTTAGAAAAAACAACTCACATATTAACATATTTTGTCTTAAAAGAAAAACACAATAACAAAGCTTTCAATGATACAAACAACTTTTATTGAAAGGTAAAAGTTTGCATTTGGCATGCTTTTGAACAATTAATGTGATTTTTGATGTTGTATGCCTGCTGATAATTTGTACAACCTTGGCTCATACTTTGTTAAGTTTGAGGGCAACACATGCAACACTCAGGTCATCTGTTAGTCTATTTCTGGTGTCAGATTTGATATAATTCAAACCTGAAAACAGCTGTTCACAGCATAAGATGATCCAAACAAAGTAAGGAAAGCAATCCCAAGTGCTTTCACTGACTTAAAATTATTTGGAAGAGAATTCCACACTTTAAGGATTTCATTTTCAGAAATCCTGTGCTGTCCTTTGTCATCCTTTTCACAGGATTGCTCTCAACAAGAGGCGCGCTTTGGCTCCGTTTTTGCCAGAAAGGGGCTTGGGAAATGGGGTTTTTCCTGGTGAAAACAAGCCTCTGAGCCCTGATACTGGTGGAGTTAGGCAGCGGAGGCCAGAGCAGATCCTTCCCCGTCTCCCCTCGCTTTCCTAAAACCTCCCTTCACTAACCTCCTTTCCAGGTCTGTTCTCCGCCACTGCATGCAGGGCAACAAAAGAAGCTTGTGGGACTACCGGTAAAAAAAAAAAAGTTCAACCAGACATTCCAACTTTGCGAGATCTTTTTTTTTCACGAGAAGTTGAAAGGTCAGATTGATCTTCTTTAGTCCCATAAACTTCTTTTGTTGCTCTGCATACGGAGAACAGAGCTGGAAAGGAAGTTAGGGAAGGAATGTAGTTGCCCTGGGGTGGGCGTTAGGATTTGGCATTGTGGCTGCCCTGGGGTATGGTGGGGTTTAGGGTTTGGCATTGTGGATTGTGGTGTGTTTGTGCTCTGGTGGGGCTATTCAAAACTCAGGGATTCCCTGCATTTTGAAGCACCCTGGGTGACTGCACAGAAAGGAATGCTGTGTTTCCCAAGCACCCCATTCCAGGCATAGAGAGTTTGCAGTCTTCTGCCAGATCTCCATTGGGATAGTGTTTTAGCTCCCGTAGAGCACTTTCAAACGCAGCCAGTCCCTGTATTTGGAAGCACTCCATAGGTGCGGAAACATTTTTTTATCCCAATGGAGATCTGGCAGAAGGCTCCGTTTCTCAAGCGCCTCATTCCCGGCATACAGAGCTTGCAGTCTCTGCCAGATCTCCATTGGGATAGTCTTTTAGCTCCTATAGAGTGCTTCCAAACACAGCCAGTCCCCATGTTTGGAAGCACTCCATAGGTGCCATTTTTTTTTTATCCCAACAGAGAAGGCTCCATTTTTCAAGCACCCCATTTCAGGCATACAGAGTTTGCAAGCTCCATATGCCTGGAATGGGGCACTTGAGAAATGGAGCCTTCTGCCAGTTTCAACCAATGTACTTCACATGGACTATTTACAAAATGCTGGAATCCATTTCTATGGAGGGAATAACATTTGGGAAAGTTGCAGCAGCTGCTGCTTCAGTGCCATACCGTGCTGCTGTAGTCACATAATTTTCATTTTCAATGTTCCCAGCCATTAGTACAATCCCTCACTCCCTTCTCCCACTTAACAGCAGCCAGATATCTCCCTGTTGGGAACAGAAGGAAAATGAGAGAAGGGAAGAAAGAAAATTTCTGCCACTCACTGACAGTTTTCCACAAGGAAATTAAGTGGGAATGCCAACAGGAGATCAGAAGTTGCTCCCATTTCCCTTGATATTTTTTTTGCCTGCCTCTGGTTACTATTTAGGTAAGGAAATCTCTGAAAAAGTGACCCAAAGCATTATGTGGTGTCTAATCTATAATTAAAATCAAGAAGTATTTGGTTAACAATGTCTCTAAATAGCTAATTTTCTCATTTTGTCTTAACCAATAATTTCCAGCAAGAAAACTGAGTATAGCCTCAAACAACTTAATGCTAAACTGGGAAGAGAAGATGCACTCAGAAAAATGTGTGTTCTTCTCCTGGCTTGGCTTTCTAAACTACCCAAGAGATTTAAGTGTTGTATATTACATAATTAAGAGTAACAAGAGCCAATACAAGTGTCTGTGAATATTTTTACTTACTTGAAAGAAAATGGTTTGCTTTGATATATTCCTATAATTGTGTATTCACTAAAGCACTGAGACGAACTGATATCATGAAAGTTACATATATTAGGCTGAAATTTGTATATTATCATGTATAATTTATTGAAATGCTATCAGTCCAATTGCAATGGTTTATTCAACCAATTACAAACACTGTGACTTAATACAGCTTGTAACCCACCCTTGATATTAAGACTAAATGGTTCTTAAAACACATTTTCTCAGATTCCAAACAACTGTATTATGACTTAACATACAATAGGGAAGTATTTTGGAAGGCACTAAGCTAACTTACAAAAGGGTCTTCAGTTATTAAATTATCATTTTAATTTAGACAAAAGCATAGGTGGCAATTCTCAGGACTCATTCATTAAAAAGATTAAATTGAAATTAGTTGTTCACTGATCTAACAGTTATACATTTAAATCAATGTGTTCTCTTCTTGAAATCATGCTCTCAGGCAAAAAAAGGTCTTTCACTTTCCATGAATTGTTGCCTGCCCTGGTCTGTCTTCCAGATTTTTTGGATAGGTTGACATTGATCTAAAACTACATTTTCCCTAAAGATTTGAAACCAGAATATAAATTCTGTTGCTAAACAAAGTAAATTAAAATGCATGATTTCTCACTATACAGCAGTAATTATCACCTTAATTACTGAGCATATAAAATTCAGGAAGCAATTCTATCCTCTGCCTATTTAGAATGGCACAGGGACAGTGGGGCTTGGAGTGGCTGCTGCCAGATGGGAGAGATGACAAGGGGTTCATGGGTCACCAGGGAGGTGCAGTGGTGCTCTTTCTGATGTGCAAGTGACTGGGGAAGTACAGCAAAAGTGAAGAGAGGCTTGGAAAAGGTTCACAGGTAGGGCAAACTTATTCAAGTAACTTGCAATCTTCTCTGCTAGCTTCCCCATTGACTTTGCTTGTGTGAAGCTAGCAGGGCAGATTGCAAATTGTGATCACTTGATTGCTGAACCGCTGTAATTGTGAGCCAGTTCCCAAGAGTCCAGATCATGATGTCATCAATCATAACCACATGTTCAGCTTAATCATAACTTTGAACTGTTGCTGAACAAGTGGTGGTTAACCAAGGACTACCTTGGAAAGCAGAACAAGTTAAAGTTATGCACATATACCCCTGCAGCCATGGAAAGAGATACCATTAAAATGCATATGAATATACAAAACAAATGGGAATAAATTTTGTAAAATATTTTGAGAAAGTTTTAAGATAAGGAAAAGAAATGTGTTTAAAAAGGAGAAAATCCCTTACATTGTGATATTCTGTTTTAATTCTTAATTCTATTCCCATATGATTATACAGCTGGATCTACACATACAAGTTTGCATAATTCAATAATTTAAGGTTATGATGTACAAACATATTTCTATAATCTAGGAAATCTTTTTACCCCTCAAGCTGATTATAAGGGATGACACCTTAAATAAAATTGGCAGCAAAAGCCCACTTTTTACATTATGGTTTTCTTCTAAGATTCTTATGTGTTGTGCAAAGATAATTCCAAAAATTAAAATGTATGAAGATATCCAATCAGCTCCAATCAACAATCATCCCATTTAGTTCAATGTTGTATTCATTGATGGAGTCTCAGACATCAATTCTGCTAGACTTCATAAAGTTGCTAGGGATTGACCTGAAAGTTTTTACAACATAATATTTACTAATCAATTGACTCTAATCTCATGCAGTAAAGATTTTTCTATACTTTTTCATGAAGCCAGTACAAGATTCAACATTTATTCCTCCAAACTCTAATAAATAAAAAATGTTTATTACTGAAATAAAATATATCTTAATAATTAAGTGACTGTTATATTAATGACAATGTCATGTAGGGTCATGCAGCTGCTTTTTCAGGGATCAGATGTTTGACTACACAGCTGCAGTACATACCCAGAAAACACATTTGAGGACCCACACAGTTTAAAGCAGCATCCCTCTTCCTTCTCCCACCTCACCCTCATTTTTGTAGCAATACCAACTGCATAAAGCTCCATGGATAACTAATAATACCTAATAGCTGATACTCTACATTTATTCACCCAATTTATAAAATCCAACCATTAAGAAGTAATGTTAGGCCATCAGGCCATTAGAAGTAATGTTAGGCTGGCGACCCCCAGGGGAGGGCCTTCTCTGTTGGGGCGCCTGCCCTTTGAAATCAGCTCCATCTCTGGTCCTTTTGTTGCGACCTAAAGATGTATCTTTTCCAACTGGCCGACCTGGACTGAGGATGGGGGTTTTTAATATTGATTTAATTTTATTGGTTTTAGTAATTAATTATGGGGCTTTGTAATTTAATTCTTTTTTAATATTTGTATTACTGTTTTTTATAGCTGTTTTATTGTTGTGAGCCGCCCTGAGTCCTTCGGGAGATAGGGCGGCATATAAGTCCCATAAATAAATAATAAATAAATAAGTATTGCAATATGAACAATAAGACTGCCTCCTTCAATATATACTGGCCTCTTGGGGAACCTTGAAAATTTTAAATAATTCCAAGCTTCTACTATTGTACCCAAGCAAAAGTACGGTAATTTAATACAGCTTGTCCGTGTAACTTCATAATGCGCACATGGATTTTTTTTCTTTCGTATTCCCCCCCAAAAAAAGAGATTTCGACTACATCAGGGGTCTTCAAACTTGGCCCTTTTATGACTTGTGGACTTCAACTCCCAGAATTCCTCAGCCAGCAAAGCTGGCTGAGGAATTCTGGGAGTTGAAGTCCACAAGTCATAAAAGGGCCAAGTTTGAAGACCCCTGGACTACATCTTTAGCAAGTGAAACAGCTGCTGGAGCAATACAGCAACGTTTACATATACAAATTCTACGTATATAAAAATTATGGAAAAGAACCTTCACGAGAAGGGATGGCTCTACTTTCGTCCAACCTTCTAACTTCCAGCGGGCCAAACTAGTTGAAAAGGAACCCGAGTCTCTTCTATACAGACGATCTTGCCACCAACACCTTTGAAGCGTCAGTGTTGTGCCTAAAGCCAGCTATGGTGGTTGACGACGAGCAGGGAAACCAGACGATCAGCAGAAAAGACAAGAGACGGCGAGGGAGCTTGGAAACCCCGTGAAAGTCGAAAGCCGAGAGTCCCAAGCCCCCCGTTCCTATCACCTCACTTCCGAAAGTGACCTGGTCGAGGAACGGGGACGACCGGCCAGCGGAGGAGGCAGGAGAGCGGCCGGCCCAGGGACGCCGGACGAGCAGGGAACGCCAGACCGCCTCCTCCCCAACATGATCGGGGGGGGGGGGGTGGACTCGTCTGGGCAGCACTCGGCTGCCCGAAGGAGACCCGTTGCTGGGCGCCGCAGCAGCAGCAACAGCAGCAGCGCCTCCCTTTTGCCTGGCTTCCTTCCTTTATCCTCGAAAGCAATCCCGGCGCCGCCCCCACCCACTCGTCCGGCCTAGGCGCCGCGCCTCTCCCGAGCCTGGCACCCTTTGCAGGGGACCCAGGCCCCTGCTTGCGCACCCTTCGCCCGCCCAGCCTTGGCCAAGCACAAAGCCCCACCGGCGGCACCACAAGCCCCGAGCGCGACGCTCACCTACCTGGCAAGCTGAGCCCCTCCACCAAAATACGCCCGCCGCCCGCCCCGCCTAGGTCACGGGCGGGCGCCACAGCGAATCGTTGCTTGCTTCGCCCGCCGCCGACAACCAATCGGCTCCGGAGCAGCTCACCGCGGGAGCCAATCGGCACGTCATTCCAGCCCTCTCGGCGAGAGGAGAGGCAGCTGGTCGCTAAACCAATGAATGGAGGCGAAAGTGGTGGTCTCGGGCTTCAGAGGGGAAAGGCTATTGGCTGAATCGCGTGGATGGGGTGGGCCGACGAGTGGGGTTTGATTTGATTTCCTTTCCTTCAGTAAGGAGAACTGGTTTTAGTGGCTCTGCAAGGAAAACGCTAGTGCAGGGGTCTTCAAACCTGGCCCTTTTATGACTTGTGGACTTCAACTCCCAGAATTCCTCAGCCAGCGTGCCTGGCTAAGGAATTCTGGGAGTTGAAGTCCACAAGTCATAAAAGGGCCAAGTTTGAAGAACCCTGCGCTAGTGGGACGTGGGGGCAGAAGGACGGATACGGGAATATATTGGTCTTCCTGTTATAACCCTAATGATGTAGTAAAGTGGACGTTTTGGGTGTAGCTCATGGTCAACGGTGGAGTTTCTTCGAAAGTTTGTGGTATGCTGTATAAGGCTTACCTGAATTCAGCGGTAGCCCCTTTGTGTCTCAATATAAATGCGCTGAATCTTTCAAAAAGCCCTTGTAGATTGGAATGGGTTAGTCTGTGTATATGGCTTCACCGGCTTCACTTTTCAACCAAACCGTAGCTGCAAATTAAACTGTAAACTACCTTCCCCTCAACTTTGTCATAACCTCCACGATTCTGCAATAGTTGGGACTTCTTGACAAGCCTATTGTAATACAGCACCCCTGTTAAAATGTGAAGTACATATGAAGGCTTTTAAAGAGATATACATACATACATAGTTGCAAATTTCTCCAGATTTGTTTAATCTGGTGTCTTATTTTTACTGTTAAAAATAACTATGAGAATTAAAGTATTTACTTTTAATTGGATTATCAGGACACATTCATAGTGCCCTACTAAGGATCTCCCTGCTCTAGAGCAGTTGAAACAAGGACTGCTTGAATGTATTTATTTATTTTTATTTTTTTATTTTAATCCTATTTATATCCCACCCTTCTCCAAAGACTCAGGGCAGCTTACAATTTAAGCACAAACCAATGTGCTTAGCAACAGCCTTCATTCTATGTATATGCCTGCTTATTAGGGCTTTCCCCCCCAAGCGGCATTATTACAAAGTCAGCTTATAGCCCCCAGCAATCTGGGTCCTCATTTTACCTACCTCGGAAGGATGGAAGGCTGAGTCAACCTTGAGCCTGGTGGGATGCGAACCTGCACTAATTGCAGGCAGCTGGGGTTACTTAAGGAGGCATTAGCCCACTACTCCACCAAGGTTACAACAATGTAACCTTGTTGTTCTGGACTTTAAAATGTTTCAGAAACTTTTGCTTAGGTAATAGTTCTTATATATTTACATTTGTTCTTGTTTTTGTTTTTGTTTTGTTGTTGTTTATATCCGTGGTGGCGAACCCATGGCACACGTGCCACAGGTGGCACGTAGAGCCCTCTCTATGGGCACATGCGCCGTTGCCCCAGTGCTAGGCCTTCAGCTGGGTTTTATAAAGCCTTTTTGCTTTAGGGCTCCACTGCCATGTGCAAAAAAAAAGGTTCAATCAATCAATTTCAACTTCTTGCAGGAAGAAAAAAGATCTCGCAAAGTTGGAATTGATTGATTGAACTTTTTAGTCCCACCCAGTCTGTCTTTATCACCGCAGCCACTCCCACCCAATGGGCCACATGCACCCAATGGGCCACGTACACCCAATTGGCCACACCCACCGGCACCCAATGATACATGTGGGTTTTGGGTTGCAGTTTGGGCACTCAGTCTCTAAAAGGTTCGCCATCACTGTTCTATATGGACCATGTTCCAAAAATGATCAACCTTTTACATCATATTATAAAAGATCACCACAGATGGGGACTGTAGCCAAGAAATTAAAAGACGTTTGCTCCTGGGAAGGAAAGCAATGGCAAATCTGCACACTAAAAAGCAGAGACATCACCCTGCCAACAAAAGTGCGTATAGTCAAGGCTATGGTCTTCCCAGTTGCAATGTATGGCAGTGAAAGTTGGACCATAAGAAAGCCTGAGCGCCAAAGAATTGAGGCCTTTGAACTATGGTGCTGGAGAAGACTCCTGCAAGTCCCTTGGACTGCAAGGTGACCAAACTGGTCAGACCTAGAGGAGATCAACCCTCACTGCTCTTTAGAAGGCCAGATCCTGAAGTTGAAACTCAAATATTTTGGCCACTTAATGAGAAGGAAGGACTCACTGGACAAGAGCCTAATGCTGGGAAAGATTGAGGGCAAGAGAAGAAGAGGACGACAGAGAATGAGGTGGCTGAATGGAGTCACTAAAGCAGTAGGTGTGAGCTTAAATGGACCTCAGAAGATGGTAGAGGACAGGAAGGCCTGGAGGAACGTCCATGGGGTCGCAATGGGTCGGACACAACTTCGCAGCTAACAACAACAATAAAAGTATGAAACATACAATTTTATAATTATTCCTTAACAAGAATGGACAAGTGATTTTTGTTTTTAAAATAGCTCATCAGCAGGTTAAAATATAAAGGCCGGTGAATTGTCACCTAGCTCATTGGCTGCCAAATATTTCATCTTTGCCAATTTGAAGCAGATATTTGGTAATCTCTTTGGATAAACAATTTGCTTTAATGGCAGAGATGAACATTAAGTGGTTATCAGACTTTAATGATTTATTTGCTAGATTAATTATTTTGTCTGGTAGTTTGGCTAGCACATCTTAAGATTTCATGGTTGATGTACAACCTTATGAATAATATAGTAATGGATTAGATATTGAATCAGTTAAAGCAGTATTTCCATTCAAAATCTGATATTCTTTTTCATTTGGGATAATTTGTGAAACTCTATTGGTTTGGAGTTCAACAGTATATTAATTAACATAGTAGCAGAGTGCATTTTAAAGCATCTGAAGTTAACCATCTAGTCTTCAGACATTAGAGAAGGGGTGTCAAAATCGCAACATCACATGACATGTCACGACGTATTGTGACTTTTTTGCCATTGCCGGCAATGGAGTGGGCGCGGTTTCGCTATGATGCATCCAGCGTGCGGGCCAGCAGTTTGACACCCCTGCATTAGAGGAAAGGAAAATTGCTTTGTGTCAATGGCTGAGTTTGTCATTACGTTAGAGTTTATATTATCATTTTTAGATTCTATGGTTAAAAAGCCTATTTGATTTCTCTTGGCTACTCACATTCTTTCTATTCCCTTTTATTTTTAGTGGATGCATCCTTAATACTGATATAAAACTGTTAAATTTTAGCTTCCCAGTTAATTAACCTCTTGAGCTCTTAATATTTTTACTTTTTTTCTTCACCTGACTTGTTTCAATTTAAATGTTTTTAAAAAATTCTTTGTGTCAGAATCACTGAGTCTGAGTCATCCTTTCTGGAAATTGATGGTTCAATTTTTAGCTCTGGGCATTGTAAAAAGTGATTTCTCTTCTCTGAACTAGATGGGACTTTATTTAAAAGTAGGCTAGGTATTTGAAATGATAAAATGGAAGATTTTTTTTATTTAACTACAAAGGTCATCCTTTTTGCTGAAGGCTGGAGATCAAGGAATGATAGAACCATATGCATGCATGTACATGGTGACAAATCAGCTATTACAGACCCACAGAAATAAGCTCCATCTGTAAACCACTCAAAAAAGAAAGTAACAAAATGGTCAAAGAAAAGGACAGGTATCCTTAAATATATCCTTCCTCATCACACACTTATTAACCAACACAATATTTAGATAAGTAGGAACTAGCACCACATAAATAGGAACAGTAAAAAAACACAATAGTCCATTTAGAGATAATCAATGAAGAAGCAATACAGTATCCTCAATTTACAGCTGTTCATTTAGTGACCATTCAAAGTTACAATGGAACTGAAAAATTGACTTATGACAGTTTATCATGCTTACAACTGTTGGAGTATCCTTGTGATCATGTGATCAAAATTTAGATGCTTGCACTGACTCATGCTTATAATGGTTGAACTGTCCTGGGGTCCTTTTGCAACCTTCTGACAAGCAAAATCAAAATATTAATGTTTAGAGTGCTTAAATAAGAGTTGTCAAATGTTGACATTCCTTACACATCTGATGCAGTATATTATTAGAATATATATTTCTAGCATGAAGAATTTTGGTTCGTACCTACTGGCAAAGTACACAAAATGTGCCTATCCAAGATAAGAACAAACTTGAAATAGGTACACATTATGTGACCAACTGGGAGAGCAACACCCAAGATTGTGATCGTCAGCTTTTCAGATTCCAACCACAAATGTGTGATAAGAAGGTGATGTGCTGTGTGCAAAAGAAGACTGACCCGTGACATGGAGAAGAACAAACAAATGTGAAACTACTAATATTTTTACAACAACATTGCCTGCCCACACTGTCTTCCTACAGTAAAGAAGGTGTTAAGAATATTGACTAATACTGTGCTCAAATCTGCCTTCTAATTCATGCTAATATTCATCCCTTCAATAAGTTTTTGTTGTTATGTTACATTCTCTGCTTGTTTAGTATTGGAGTTCTGAGTTTGTTTGCCCTTCCGTTACATGTCTGTCCATTACATAGCAGCTTCCCTAGTTGCCCCTCTCCTTGATTAAAAAAAAGCCCCAAAGGAGAAATTTATTTTTCAATTTTCATAGAATCAACGGGCTGAGAGGAAATTTGGAGGTGTTCTAGTACAGGGCTTTTCAACCAGTGGTACGGGTACCACCTGTGGTACCTGGCAGGTCGTACGCGACCATCCTAGAAAAGTAGCAGGGGGAGGGGAATGAGCTGAACCAGTGGTAGCACCGCAGAAGCCTGAGTGCGAGATAGCTGGAGCTGCAGGGCTGTCAGGGCTGTCAGCAGATGGGGGGAATAAAAACCAAACACCCCCTACCCCACCCCCAATCCTCAACAGAAATGCTCACAACAATGAAAACCTCGGACAGGAGGAAGAGCGCCGGCGGGCAGGCAGGCTGGTGTCTTGCTCGGCTGTGGCTTGGGGGGCACTTTTTCAGTGCCATTGTAACTTCGAACAGTCAGTAAGCAAACTGTTGTAAGTTGAGGACTACCTGTACTTCATCACTTTTTTTCCTTTTTTTGTCATCAAGTTTTTGACACCTTGCTAGGTGACTGGTGGTACTCGGATGTTGCCATATCCTAAAAGTGGTACAATGGATGAAAAGGTTGAAAAGCCCTATTCTAGTACAACCCCCTGCCCAAAGCAAGTGTCCTTATACCATCCCATGCAAACAGTTGTTCAATCTTTTCTTGAAAACCTTCTGTGATGGAGCACCCACAACTCCGGGAGGCAAGTTGTTCCATTGATTAATTTTTCTTACTGTCAAGAAATACCTCCTTATTTCCAGGCTGAATCTCCCTCTAAAGAGCTTCCACCCATTGTTTCTTGTTCTCCCCTCAGGAGCTATGGAGAATAAATTGAAGCCTTCTTCCCTGTAAGAATTATCTGATCAAATCCAGTGTGCTTCAGTCCATTATTATAGGTTTATAAAAGAGTTTTATAATATATAACTGCATTTTAACTTTTTTTTTACTTCTTTAGTTGCCAAGCTGGCAATTGGATGAGTGTCATCCCACAAGGGAGTCATATCTACTCTAGGTTATCACTAGCCACTTCTACTCATATAACTATTTATCTTTCCATGGTTACATTATTTGTTTGGAGCAACTTGATTGTTGATTATTGTTTTCTGGATTCACTCTTTAATTTCTTTTTAATGAAATTAGCTCGTAAATGACTTTCATGACTGAAGACTAGTTTTCCAAAAATAGAACCAGAGGGAATACAAAATAATTTTTTGCTGCAAAATGCCAAAATAACATTTATCCATAAATTTAAATTCATTTGATGTATATCAATGAATTAATTAACTACAAAATTCAGAAATAATTTTTGAATGTATTGGATTTTATTTTTGGTTTCATTCAATTTCTATTTATTTAGCTAATTGGCACTAAGCCATCTACTAGACAAATTATAAAACACTTTAATGGGCCTAAACTGAACCTCAGTAATTCCTTCCAGAAATTTTTGACATATTTTTAAGGCTGGATTTTTAATTATTCTCAATTGAAAGATCCTGGTGGCCATAGAGAGCTCATAATGAAATTTGTATCAAGAAGATGAGAATAAAGAATAATGAGGATAGCTTTGTGTAACCACAGTGTTACAAAAAGGCACCTAAGGAATACCAAGGATGTCATAAGCAGTAGAATTATAAGTGTTATTGCCTAAAGGTTCAAATTCTTAAAAAGTGGAACATTTGTCTTGAAAATTACTTTTGATTTATTCTTCCTATAAATGAATTGTGTTTTCATTGAAATGAACAACAGCTTATCAGAAAAATATCAAGATCACCAAACAAGGCTTCTTCTTGGGATTTCTCAACTAATTGGTGAACTGTATGTATGTATTCAAGATGGACAGTTATTAATATTTATGTGTTACTTATATGTAAGAGTGTAGGTCTATACATATGTTGTACATAGTATGTTTAAATGTGTGCTATGTATGTGTACACTTTGAGAGCAAACAACTAAATTTCATTTTTAATATGCGCCATTGTACCCACAGTATAAATGTCAATAAAAGGTTATCTATCTATCTATCTATCTATCTATCTATCTATCTATCTATCTATCTGTTGTGTATGTAAATAGTTATTAACATGGCAAGTAAGAGATTGCAAACACATTGCAGCTTAGCAAGGTTCAGAGCGGGAAATTAAGGTGCATTCATTGGACGCCACAACCTAGGAGCGGGAAAAGAGTCTCCATTGATTGGTTACAGTTCAAAGGCTTTCTCTATAAAAGGGTTGCAACATTTGACAGTTGACAGTTGACTTTGTGTATTCAATAAACTCGTTCATTGTTAAACCACTCTGAGTCCCCGTCAATTAGAACCAAACAACTGGCGACGAAGGTGGGATTGACAGAAGACCAGAGAATTGGCGGAATTGTCGCGAAAGGCGGCAAATTCAGAGCGAGTCACAGTCAACCGAGCGGCCGCGGCAGAATAAGAAAAAAATTCTCCGAATGGCGCAAATAGGGTCATTGAAGGAATTCGACCCAAACTTCCCCGAAGATTGGGAAGAATACATCGGTCAAGTCGAAGGGTTCCTGTTAGTGAACGGAATCACAGATGACCGTAAAAAAGCGGCGGCATTATTGACGATCTGCGGCACACCGGTCTACAGAGTCGCTGTCGGACTGTGTCAACCGCAACCAGTCTCTAGCGTGCCTTATGCCGACCTCCTCGCTAAATTAAAGGTCCACTTTACACCCCGAAGGTCCGAACTCTTTTGGCGGCGCATCTTCGAAAAGAGGAATCAGAGACCGGGAGAGTCCATACAAAAATTTGTCGCTGCCGTCAGGGAAGCCGCAGTACGATGTAAATACGATAATTTAGAAATAAGAATTCGGGACAGAGTAGTACTGGGCTTGCGTGATGAACAACTACAAAACAGAATAATCGCCAAACCCACCGGCGATTTGCAGGAAGTGCTCGACGAACTTCTAACTTACGAGTCAACCGGGTATCGCGACCCCCCCCGCAGTAGCATGGCAGCAGCGCCCGAGATCAACCAAGCGGGCTATGTGGACTGCGGGGAGGTGGACCAGCAGTGGGAGGAAGAGATCGCCGAAGTCTCCAGGCGATTTGGAAAGATGGCACCTAGACAACCCAGAAGTGAGGGGCCCGAACCTGGCCGCCGTCAACAACCCGCAACTCCGCAAAGACAACCGACCGGGGCACAACGACCGTGGCGGGACACCGCAACCAGACCGCGTGACAACGATAGCCAGAACCGATGCGGCAGCTGCGGCGGCAACCATCCCCGCGCATCCTGCCGATTCCGTACCGCCAAGTGCAGGGCATGCGGCAAGACCGGCCACATCCAGGCCATCTGCAGAAACCGCGCTCGCGACAACCGTCTGAACGAAGTCGATGTGTGGCCTGAGGGTAAGGTAACCCCTAATGCTAGTGGCAAGGAGACCCCTAAAAACCGGGTTAAAATTCCAATTCGAGGGGAGGTGGCGCGAATCAATAGGAGAAGGCCGGGAAGTGGTCACAATTTTCCGGATGGAAAATTAAAAATCACAGTCCTTCTGCAAGGGGTCCCTTGCAGAATGGAAATCGACTCAGGGGCTTCAGTGTCGATAATTTCCACTGAAACCCTTGAGAGAATTGAACAAATAAGTGGAAAAAGAATTCCACTTAGTCCAACAAATATTCAATTATCGGACTTTCAAAAAAGTCCAATAAAAGTAAAAGGGAAGACCAGCCTTAGTGTAAAATTTAAGGGGTTCAAGGGGGTCTTAGATCTAATAGTTACAGAGGGGAATAGGACTAGCTTAATCGGACTTAATTGGTTCCCTGCCCTGGGAATTTGGATTGGGGGAATAAATTCAGTGATTAAAAATAAGACCCTCGAATCCGTCTGCAATGAATTTGCAGACGTATTCGATGGATCACTGGGCAAGTACAAAGGGCCCCCCATTAACTTCAACCTAGACCCCTCAGTAAAACCAATCAGGCTTAAGGCCCGAAGGGTACCTTTCGCCTTAAAGGGAAAAATCGAGGCCGAGCTCGACCGGCTTGTAGGCCAAGGAGTATTAGAACCTGTTGAGGGCGGTTTGTGGGAAACGCCGATTGTCACACCCCTCAAACCCAATGGGGATGTGAGAATCTGCGCTGACTACAAAGCCACCCTCAACATTGGAATGAAAAAGCATGCTTACCCGGTCCCGACGGTGAAGCAGGTCCTCGCCACGATCCAGGACGCCGCCATTTTCGCCAAGCTAGACTTGGCGCATGCGTACTTACAGTTGACTGTTTCTAAAGAGGCTGCAGAGGCACAGACGATCGTTACCCACAAGGGGGCGTTCCGAGTTCACAGACTGCAATTTGGAATTGCAGCAGCTCCAGGCATCTTCCAAGAAGTGATGGAGAGGACCTTAAAGGGCATACCTGGAGTATGCCCTTACTTCGATGATGTCCTAATAGCTGGAAGGGATGAAGGAATGTTAGTAGAGCGGCTGGAACAGGTACTGGGTAGATTTAGGAAGGCTGGATTGAAACTAAAGAAGGAAAAGTGTAGCATAGGGGTTAAATCCACTGATTTTTTGGGGTTCAGGATTGACAAAAGTGGAATCCACCCTACCCCTGAAAAAATTAAAGCAATCAAAGGGGCCCCAGAACCAAGGAACAAGGCGGAACTACAGGCCTTCCTTGGCTTGGTAAATTTTTACCACACGTTTGTGCCACATAAGGCTGCCATTGCAGAACCCTTACACAGACTCTTAGATAAGAAGACCCCTTGGCAATGGCAGAACAAGCACAAAGCGAGTTTCCAAACTTTAAAAGACATCCTTTCCAGTAATTCAACTGTAACCCACTTTATAGAAAACAAACCAATCTACCTGGCGTGCGATGCTTCGCCATATGGCGTAGGGGCTGTGATCAGCCACTTAGACAACCAAGGAATACAAAGACCCATTGCATACTACTTCCGCACACTAACCAAGGCAGAGCGGAACTATGCGCAAATAGACAGGGAGGCATTAGCCATAGTGGCAGGAGTTAAAAAGTTCCACGACTACCTGTATGGTAGGAACTTTACTATACTAACGGACCACAAACCCTTGCTGGGACTGTTTACCACAGATAAACAGACTCCCCAAATTATGTCACCCAGGATGCTGAGGTGGTCCATTTTCCTCTCAGCATACTCATTTTCCCTCCAATACAGACCAGGTAAGGACATGGGTCATGCAGACGCTCTTAGCAGATTGCCCCTAAGCACAACAGAGGAGGACCCTGCCCCAGTGGGACAAATAATGTCCCTACAGGACATTCCTGATTTGCCCTTAACTGCAAAAGACATTGCTGAGGCAACCAATAAGGACCTCACCTTAAGGAGAGTAATGGCCTGGGTCATGAGCGGTTGGCCTAACACCAAACCAGACGAAATATACAGTCCATATTTCAGAAGGAAAGATGAACTGTCAGTTCATTTGGGATGCTTACTCTGGGGAACTCGTGTAGTTATTCCAGGAATCCACAAATCAGCTATTCTACTAGAATTGCATGAGGGACATCCTGGAATAGTAAGGATGAAGGCGTTGGCTAGGAGTCACTTGTGGTGGCCAGGACTGGACAACGACATTGAGGAATGTGTTGCCAATTGCCATCTGTGCCAACGTTCCAGGCCTGAACAACAACATATCCGCACACATAAATGGGAACAAGCTAGGAATCCTTGGTCCAGGATTCATATCGACTTTGCTGGACCCTTCCAAGGGTTAACGTTCCTAGTAGTGGTTGACAGCTACTCTAGATGGCTAGAGGTAGTACCGGTCAGTTCAGTAACTTCAGGCAGAACCATACAGGCATTAAGGGGCCTCTTTGCCACTCACGGGTTGCCGGATTTAATTGTGTCTGATAATGGGCCACAATTCACATCTATTGAATTTCAGGATTTCCTCAAGGCCAACTCGATTAAGCACAAGACTTCAGCACCCTTCCACCCCTCCACCAACGGATTGGCTGAAAGAAATGTGAGGACCACGAAGGACGCTTTAAAAAGAATTATTCGAGGTGACTGGCATCAGAGACTGGCAGAGTTCTTGTTGGCTCAGCACACGACCCCATGTTCTGCTACAGGGAAAAGTCCAGCTGAAATGAGGTGGGGCAGGAGATTATCCACCAAATTGGACAGATTGCACCCTGACAGACTGCAAACAAACATTGAATTAGACATTCCTAACAGAACATTTAAAGTGGGGGATTTGATCTGGGCCAGAAACTATGCCCAAGGGGACAAATGGATTCCAGGGGTGGTGACTGAAATCTTAGGTCCCCTGTCGTACACTATTGAGGGGGAAGGGAACAGGATCTGTAAAAGACACGTAGACCAGCTGAGGAAAAGATCTAGTGGTTGTGTGCCAGTTGAGGGGGACCAAAGCATAGTAGGGGGAAACAGTACAGATAACAACAGGCCAGAGAGTGGCGTAGAGGAGGGGCAAAATGACTCATTCCCTCGTACCCAACAACAACAATTCAGTCAAATTGAATGGGAAATACCCCTGCGGAGTAGGCCAGTGACCACTGAATTACAAACACAAACTAATACACAAGACAGCACATCTGTAGCCAGCAACCCAGAGCCCAGGCCCAGCAGTGACAAGCTGCCAAGCAGTCAACCAGGAAGAGGGGTCCCTAGCAGCCAAAGTAACAGATACCCTTCTAGAATACATAGGCCACCAAAATACCTAAAGGATTTTGTAAAGAAATAACATCAACTGGGGGAGTAAGGGGTGTTGTGTATGTAAATAGTTATTAACATGGCAAGTAAGAGATTGCAAACACATTGCAGCTTAGCAAGGTTCAGAGCGGGAAATTAAGGTGCATTCATTGGACGCCACAACCTAGGAGCGGGAAAAGAGTCTCCATTGATTGGTTACAGTTCAAAGGCTTTCTCTATAAAAGGGTTGCAACATTTGACAGTTGACAGTTGACTTTGTGTATTCAATAAACTCGTTCATTGTTAAACCACTCTGAGTCCCCGTCAATTAGAACCAAACACTATCTATCTATCTATGTGATTTCAATTCAACTGAACCTTGGTTCCTAGTTTCCATCCTATGTTAGGCTTCCACCCTAAAGTTGAATTAATCTTTCAACAGTAGGAAAATTGTAGCAATTTTATTTTATTATTCCAGGGGTGGAACATTTTAAAAAGAATTACAGGAGGAACAAGTCCATTGATGATGCAATGTAGGCTGACTGCATTCCTAAGGCAGAACACCCTATCACAGTGGTGGGATTCAGCCCAGGCCCAAAATGGACTTCCAGAAGCGGTATCCACATAAAGATCCAGTTGTTCACATATTTGAATCCCACCACTGTCCTATGAGAATGAAGTGGCAAGGCTTAAAGCAAATAAATAAGCAAACAAATAAAATGAGGTCAATCCACATTTTGCCAATGTCTGGCCATAAATAACTGTAAAACACAAATCTCTATATATTCTCTGAATGTTCCCATCTGCTTCTGAAAATTGTTCTATAGTTCTACTTCCTCCCCATTTCACTTCCTTTCCTGCAAAGAATGGATGTTCTGCAATATTGTGAGAAAATATCTGGTTCTGGATGCAAATATACATATTACATCAAGTTGTAGAACAGAAGGAAAAAAAATAAAGGATTTGTTTCTCCATTTTCCTTTAGTTACAGGCATTCCATTAAAATACTTCAAATATTATAGATATGTTCCTTTCAAACCTGGAAGCAAAAGTACGAAACTATTGAATTTTATGGGATTTTGTTGTTATGAAATGGATTACCGTAAGTTAAAAAACACATATAGAGTAAATCATATCACTGTCTGGTTTATAAAACAGCATCCCCCCCAACATTCAGAAAAAAATAACAAAACTAGATCTTAAGGACTTCTGACATGAGGAGAATGGAAGCCATGTATATCGCTAGGGGGATGCTATTCCAGAGAGCAAGGTCTGCTGCAAAAGCATGCTTCCTTATTCCCAGAAGGTGACAACAATTAATTCAGTTGGAGTGTACTTCTCTGCCTGAGCACACTGGGAAGAAACAACTTGGCTGGCAATCCTTCAGATAACCAGGTCATATGCCACCAAGAGCTTTAAAAATAATGATCAGCAACTTGAATTGCACCTGAAAGCCACCTGGCAGCTCACATAACAGCAATACCACACGGACATAACAAATATTATGTGATATTGCATTTTGAACCAGCTGTAGCTTCCAAATGATCATTAAGGGGAAGCCCATGTGGAATTTGTTGCAATAGATCAATTGTGAAATGAATAAGGTGTGACCTCCTCATCGTGGAAAGGAACTTCTGGTTGAGCAAAGGACACATTTGTGCATAAAATAAACCTATGCAAAGGACTTCCTGGCTACAGCTGCCACATCTTGTTGATAGGTCTGCCTTCCTTGACCCTATGTGTGGTAGCTGCACCAGACCTTCTTCCCGAAGCTGTTCTTCCTGGGTTCTGAAAAGCCTTTTGTGGCCTTCCAAAACATCTTGAGAAACCTGTGCATGATTTGGGGATGAGCCTGTGTGATTTAGAGAATGGCATACACAGACAGCCTTCTCGCAAGGTTTTGGACAAGAACTTTATGTGCAAGATAGAGAATGGCTATGGTACTGGGATGGCTGGCCACAGTGTGGAGCCTGAGGCAGTACTCATTGGAGGCGGTGGTGTGACTTGGGCTGAAGAAAAGGCATGGGGTGGCAGTGGATGCTGAGATTGCTAAAGGCCTCAAGCCTCTACATCAGCCCCAATGTTGCTGGCATTGCCATTGCTGCCAAGAACTGCAGGGCAGCCAGAAAGGCAGAGATGGGAAGAAGAGTTCTAGAGGAGATAATACCTTCCCTTACAGAGGTTCCGGGCTAGAAGGGACCAATTTGGGAATGGTTTAAATTAGGACAGGTCCCTGCCTAATAAACAGTGTCCTGTCTCAGAACATGCAGCCATAAACACAGAGAGAAGTGATTGCAAAATTTTCTGAGAAAGTTGTGAAGCAAATAATTTCTCCTCTTCTCCATCGAAAAAATATACTTAGAATTTAGCATATCACTAACCCAAGCTATAATAAAAAATGTGGAGAAGGCAGATTTTTTAAACCATAATTTGAAACCATGGCGAGCAGTCATCTTAGTCATGGCATCTCAAGTAAATTCATATCAAAATGAGAAATAAGCCAATAGACAAGTCCACCTTCTGACAACCTGACATAAATCTGGTTAGTGGAAGGAGCCACAAAGTAGAAGTACAGCAGCATTTGCAGAGCTTTGGTCTTTTACTTTACTCTTCCTCTGTCCTTCCTATGAGAAAGAGCTGATTTAGAGCTAAAGAGCTTGAGGGAAGAATTATTTAATGTAATGTAATGTATATAGCTACCTATCTTAAACCAGTAATTTTCAACAGTGAACAATCATAAAAACAATTCAAACAGTTAAAACACAATGCAAAACAAAATTAAATATAAGTTGATGCCAAACCAATTAGCTTCCTTCTATCATACATCTTTTGCTTTTGATTCTGAATGATCCATTATTCATCTGCCTTTCAACATTTTTTTCTTTAAAGAAAAAACAACAGCAAGCTATCAGCTGTATTATCTGGCTTACGGTAAGGATATTGTGCAAACACATCTAAAGATTCTGTAATTTTCCCTGGTATGTGTATGTACATGTTTTGAAAGGAGTGGAATCTAGAGAACAAATTTAATCTTTATTTGGAATTGTTCAGATTTGTCCCTGTGTAGCCTCCTTTGTGTGGGAAACCTTAACAGTAAAACAGACTAAGTTTTTTCAGTATTATCTCTTGCTACATAATTAGTGGATTTTTCATGCTGAGTGTGGTTGTTTTTCTTTGCAAGAATTTGGGTTTTGACAGTGTCTCATTTCCCGGCTCCAGGTTAAGATCTCTTTAATGCTGATATTAAAATTAAACACATTCATAAAGATATAATTTAAAAATATTATTTACATAGGTTTTCGAGAGGTATTTGACAAACAGCCCCCAGTATTATCCTTTGCTGCAGAAGTCCCCATTATAGTAAGTGCTCATAAAAAGGCTTGAAAATTATTTTACCCACAGGAGAAATAGTTATCGATTATATTAGTAAAAGTAATGTATTATTCTGTTTGCAACTCAATTATTGTTTCTATCCAACCTGGAGGATATATATCAAGTTGAGTAAACAACTGTTTTGAAAACAGATTAGTCAGTAAAATATTTTATAAGGCTTATTAACCTAGAGTTTGTGAAGATAGGTTTCATTCCAAAACAAAAATAGTTTTTATGACCCAAAGTAGCCTTCTCTCCAGATGAGACTGGGGGAATTGTGTTGCAATACTAACACATCTGGAAGGGATCATGTTGAGGAAAGTTAGCCAAAAAGGGAACTTTTCAACAGCTCTACCATACTGCACTAAACAAAAAAATGAGAGTGGGAAGAAAATGATAATCAAAAGAAACCTTTGATAAAAAAACTTTGATAAAAACCTTTGATAAAAAGGTGTTTCAACTTTCTTGCTAGTACCCCCTTGATGATACTACCTCATTTTTTACCTCAGGAACTGAGGCATTAATAGCATTGTGACTGAAGAAATGATAAAGTAAAATCTCTGTTAAGCCTCCTGGTAACTTCATAGACAGGTCCATGTTCCTGGGATCATGTCATCAGAGATCTAGCTTTGTTTGTCTCAGAACAAACAAGTCAGAGACCAATTTTAATTTTTTTCCCTAGCTTCTTCTATCACACACAAGCCAGAATTCCAGTGACATGTTGCTTGATATTCATAAACAGTCATAAGAAAAGCAGAAAGCAGTGGGCACAATCCTTAATAAGTAAGCTATATTATGGCTAAAACTACACAACATATTGAACTATTATTTTTCTGAGAAAGGCTTTGTGGGTTTAACTAGACTCTTGAAGGGATCCATGGCATAGGAAAGTTTAAAAACCCTGGCTTATCATAACCAGCTGACAAATTTATTATATTCACTAAACCAGATTTTAGCTTAGTGTGTTGTGTTTATCAGAAAAATGATTCAATGAGATTAAAATACTGATCATGTTCACTTATATTCATTAAACCAAGAAACTAGAAGAATATTGTATTGTATTTGGCCATGTTTTTGAGTTTTATAGTATTCCCATCATGCCAATTTCCCTGGTTGTATGTGAAAAATATTTCATTCATAACTCTATAATTAGGACCTTTTTCATTTTAAGTTTCTGTTCTAAAAATATGAACATGTACGTACAGGTAAGCACCACAATCTAAAATGCAGTATGTACTACATTAGTGCTCTATAGATATGAACAATATGAGTATTTGTCTTAAATACAAAGCAAGCATTCCAATATATGATAGTACCTGTATTTCTAACATTTCATTCTTTTTTAACTTTGAAGTAACTAGCAGGATTTAATCTTGGCCTATCATTAAATGAGAAAGTCTTACACAGATATACACTTCTTGCAAAGAAATAAAGAACACAAAAGATGGTGCCTATTCTGCTAATCCCAATTCTGGAAATCATTTTGACCATTCAAAACTACCATTTGCAAAGACAATTGATGGCAGGTAAAATATTCAGGAACTGCATATGCAAATCAATTTGCAGAACAATCCCATATATGTCTACTTAGAATTGATTCCAACTGAGATCAATGGAGAAATGTAGATACAAGATTACGCTATATCCATTTAGCCAAGAATATCCCACTGAAATTTTATGGGATCCATCTTTGATAGAGATATATAGGATTGTCCTCTTTTCTGCAACTGTGACCTCAAGGTCAGTTATTTCCTGGCAGATATTATTAACCATTTGAAATGGCTGCATTTGCCTTGGATGTTGATTCCAGCATTAGCTGCCAGGAAATTCTTTTCCAATGGATCACCCTGCCTTTAGCAAACAATATGAAGAAAAGAGACTCAATCTGGAAATACTGAGCCATAATCTATTTTCTAATGCAAAGTTGTTCTTTTTCTAAAATCCTGGCAACAAGTTCCATTGAGCACTAGCGCATGGGCGGGCAGGCAGTTATAAACATCAGATTCACTGGATGTTTGTTGGCTATATCATTAGGATTGGCATGAGTATGGATTCTAAGTTACAACAGCTGGCCTGGCTGTCATCACCAAGGGACTACATAATGCCTAAGAATTAGTTTAAATGAGGCTATTAGATCAACTACAGCTTGAAAATATACATGACTTATCAACTGATTACTCTAGGTTTGTGCCGTTTCTGAAATGCAGATGTGTGTTAAATCATTATTAAATATGTCTACTATATATTTAATTGCTTAAATGGCTAAATTCTCCCCCATCTGCGATTGGATTCAAGACTTTCTCAGGGACCGGTTACAAACAGTGAGGGTTGGGTCTGCTTTGTCCACCCCCCTGAAGCTTTGCACCGGCTCGCCACAGGGCTGTGTCCTTAGCCCCTACCTGTACTCTTTATACACACATGACTGTGTATCATCTGACCCATCCACTGCAATAATTAAGTTTGCAGATGACACAACTGTGGTGGGTCTCATTACAGGTGGGGATGAGACAGCATACAGGGCAGAGGTACAAAAATTATCCATATGGTGTAGTAACAACAACTTGCACCTGAACATCGACAAGATGAAAGAGATGGTGCTAGACTTCCGGAGGAAAAAGGAGGAACCTGCCCCACTTTACATTGGGGAGGGCTGCGTGGAGAGTGTTTCCTCCTTTAAATTTCTGGGAGTCTACCTCTGTGAAGATCTGACCTGGAAAGTTAATACAACCCAGGTGGCTAAAAAGGCCCAACAGAGGCTTCACTTTCTCAGGGTCTTGCGGAAGAACAGGGTAGAACAATGGCTAATGACCCTCTTTTACCGGTCTACTATAGAGAGCGTCCTCTCGTATGGTATTGTGGTCTGGTATGGTGGTCTGACAGCCGCAGATAGGAAAGTATTACAGAGGGTGGCGAGTACAGCACAAGACATTGTGGGCTGTTCCCTGACACCACTGGATGACATCGCCAGGGCTCGTTGCCTTGGAAGAGTGAGGAAAATTCTCAGGGATGACTCACACCCTGGATAGTATCTCTTTACTGTCCTACCATCGGGTAGGAGATATAGGAGTATAGCCAGCCGCACCAACAGGCTGAAAAACACCTTTTATCAGTGGGCTGTTAGGCTTTTGAATGAGAAATAACTTGTGTGAATTTTATGCAGAATTGACTTGGGAGGCCAGTGTGTGGTGTAGTTGGTTCACATGGTGTAGTAAGATGGAGGGTTTGTTGTCACTGTGTGTTGGGGGGTGGGAGCACAAAGGGAGGCTCAGCTAATCTCAATGTATACATAGTTGTACTTTGACAATAAAGATTCATTCATTCTTCATTTCAGGCACCTGAAATAAAAAAATGCACTCAGAAAAAAAAGTTCTTTCCTTAACTTTGTGGATCTGATGGCCATTATTTGCAAACAAATCTCTTTATTGCAATAGTTTTGGATTGTAAAATAGCTTTACAGTTAAAGTAAGGCACAACTTCATTTACACTTCTAAGAACATTATGGGGAACAGTTCCCCAACATATACATAAAGAGGCCTTGAATCTAATTGTATTTAATAAAATAAAATTAATTAGTTAAATTTATTTCACTATTTTGCCTCTGGATCATTCAGTATTTAAAATACCACTATTAGCCCTCTGAATTAATCTAGGGACTAAATAAAACACTAAGTAAAAATTTCTAAACCATATTCAAAAGGAGCAGAATTGCTAAAAGTACTTTTAATATAGTAGTTGATGTCATCTGGGTATCCAGTGACAATGAAAAGGTAAAGGTTTCCCTGTCAGTTGTGTCCGACTTTAGGGCACAGTGCTTATCTCTGTTTCTTGGCTGAAGAAGCCAGTGGGGTCCAAAGACAATTTCTGTGATCATGTGGCCATGCACAGATGCATAGAATGCTGTTATCTTCCCTCCAAAGTGGTACCTATTAATCTACTTGCATTTGCATGTTTTCAAACTGCTAAGTGTGCAAGAACTGGGGCAAAGAATGGGAAAATTCACTCCACTGCATGTGGCTCCAGTTTGTCAAATCTCCAGCTGACAAGCTCAGCGTCCTTAACCATCCATTGTATTTAGCCATCCTGCCCTCTCCAGTGACAAAGACAGAAGCCCAAATTAACCCTTTAATACTGAAGGTAATGCCCTCCAGAACAGGTTAAGTTCCATTCAGGTGACCAAATTTATTACCCTACAAAGCTTAATGGTGTGATAGGAAACGATATAATCCGATGCAATCAGATTGAGGAAAGCTACATAGAACACTACAACTATCATATCTCTAAGCCTAAAATTATGGTATATCTGTAGTCCCCTGACAGGCTTCACAAATATACCTACCCCATCTTGTGGCAAATTGTAATACTGCTTCTTAAAAATTAGTGTCCAAAGAAACTTTAGCATTGTGTTATATGCAGTTTGTAGAAAGGAAAACAGCAGACTGCATTTATGTATTATAATTAATGGGCAATCTGGCACATTCACTTCAACTCTCATTATTTCTTTATTATTTCCTTATACACATATATTATTTATGTTTATATGTCACATTTTTATCTCCCTGCAATTGTATGCAGACATTTAGAGGCACACAAGATGAGAAACATTATAATATAAAATATATAAAACCTTCAGTCAAAAATGGGCCAACCTACATCCTGGATAGCATCTGGTGTTATATATGCTGCTTTTGAACAGAATATGTTCCTACATCTAATTTTCAGGTTTGGATGTAAGTGACGCTAAGTAATATCTTTCAACTGTATAATCATTTGATTCTATCACCCAACCAGAAAGTTAAACTGTCTGTGCTCACATCTTTATGTCTCAAAGCTCAAGTTCAATGCAAATAATGGAGCTGACCTAGGATGAAATAACTTGATTTTGGTAGCTTGGGCTAGGGGGACTTTTCTAGACAGCACCACCCCTTGAAAGTATATTTCAATTATCTAACAATAACATGAGTTTAGTCTATAAATTCTTGTAAATATTTAAGCCCCATATGATGTGTTTCAATATTAGTAGCTTGGGTTGGTAGCTGGGCTGTTGGTTTGATCTCTGGGTTTGGTAATTAGGTTGCAAACGTTTCTTCTCCGTTCGGGGGGGACATCTTCAGTGTGGTTTGAATTGTGTTCGGTTTGTTTGGAATGTTGCTTCAGGTATTTCAGTTGAAGTAGCTCTCTCACTTTCAGTGTACACACACACACACACACACACACACACACACAAAGTTATATATAAATGACTGCCAAGACTGTCAAGGCCCAAAAGCTAATCTTGGCTTATTTATTTATTTATTTATTTATTTATTTATTTATTTATTTATTTATTTATTTATTTATTTATTTGAGGAGGGAGTATAAAAATTATGAGAATTGATTAATATCTATATCCTCAATTCTGTTTTTTTGTGAATGGCAATGTGAAAAATATGTTCATGGTTTTTAGATGTAATTGTCTCAGATTTTTACAGAGTGGATGGGGGAGCTTATGGTAAACAAATAGAGCAAATTCAAGAACATCTTTCTACTGTGTTTGATTTTATCTCTATGGACATGAATAGGTATGCCTTGGTTCTTTGCTTATTTATTCATTCCATATTCCACTGCTCCTGCTGCCCAGTTCCCCCCCCATCACTTTCTCATTCTCCCATTGTTATCTTTGCCCTTAGAATTTATCAGTATCCAGGCATACGTTAAGCACAACTGCTATTTCTTCCTTTTCATTCTATAAGGAAGGAAGAAAGGAACAGGGGAAGGAGAAGGAGAAGCAACCAAACAGAGCCTTCTCCATACATCCCAATTTACCAGTCTCATGCCCATTTTCTCCTTTTGTTTCTTGATGCCATCTCTTTGGCTCTGCTCCTTTTTGCTCTCCTGAGTCTAATGTCATCATACTTTCTTCTGCATCCTGTATTTTCTTTGTTGTTATTATTATTGCTCATTATTTATTATGCATTTTTGTTATAATATATTCACTTTTATAATGCTTTTGTGTTTTCCTTTCTGTGGCCTCAGGGTTACCCTGTGACTTCCAGGGTATTCTGTCTTCACCTGCCTGTCTCCAGCAATTTCCTTAACCTAAGGTCCACTTGATGTATAGGCCTTCATTCTGTTTCTTTCTCATAAATTTACTGCATAGGAGTGACCTTTTTTCTTTATTTTTTTTAATCAGCCATAACTATTTCAAAAATATTCTGCAAGCATTTCTCATTGCACAATCTCTTCAACTTAATATAAGCTAGCCAAGAATGATAGGATTTCCTTCAGAATAAATTAAGTTGAATCTCTGTGATAAATATGGCGATTTATTTAAATATGGAAGCAACAGAATATCAGTGATCTACAGTAACAGCAGCTTTGGAGGATACTGTTACACAGTGTAAATCTAGCATTAATAAATATACTAATGTATTCCTCTGTTTAAAAAGTGACTAGGGGGGCCTTCGCCCAGGTTCACCTGGTGCGCCAGTTGCGGCCCTATCTGGACCGGGATGCCTTGCGCACAGTCACTCATGCACTCGTGACCTCCCGTTTGGATTACTGCAAAGCTCTCTACATGGGGCTGCCCTTGAGGACTACTTGGAGGCTCCAGCTGGTGCAGAATGTGGCCGCGCGAGTGGTGTTGGGGGTTTCCCGATACTCCCATGTAACACCTCTACTCCGCGAGCTGCATTGGCTTCCGGTTGTCCTCCGGGTAAGATTCAAGGTGCTGGTTATGACCTATAAAGCCCTAAATGGCATGGGTCCGGGTTACTTACGGGAGCACCTGCGGCCGGCATCAACTTCCCTTCGTCCAGTGCGCTCCCACAGAGAGGGCCTCCTTAGGGTGCCGTCGGTCAAAGAGTGTCGATTGGCAGCCCCCAGGGGGAGGGCGTTCTCTGTGGGCGCACCAGACCTTTGGAACCGTTTACCGGTGGATCTCCGGACGGCTCCCTACCTTCGCTCCTTCCGACGTGACCTAAAAACATATTTATTTGAACAAGCCGGCTTGGTCTGATGGGTTTAGGGGTATTTTAATATTATTGTATTAACTTATTGAATTGGGCTGTAGTATTTAATATTTTTTTATCTTTTGTATATTGTATTTTATTGTATTGCCCTGTACACTGCCCTGATTCCTTCGGGAGAAGGGCGGTATAGAAATTAATTATTATTATTATTATTATTATTATTATTATTATTATTATTATTATTATTATTATTATTATTATTATTATTATTATGTGGATGGTAATTCTTGGCTAAACCTGGACTCAAAAACTAAGCCAAGTCTGGCCAGTTTTATCTGGGTAGGAGATCACTAAAGAATAACGGGTGTAGATTAATTTGAGGAGTCAAAAAAAAAATCTCCTGAAAGGAGGCAGTAGCAAATCACTTCTTGCAAATTTTCATGCAAAGAAAATTGCATGAATGTAGTCTCCATGTAATCCCCAGCAATGGAACTCAACTCAAGGACATTGCATTTACTGTGGTTGACAAGTTGACATTAGTGAATAGAAGCATTTTATGCAAATGTTGACATTGATTGGTTGTAGCAGCTGTCCAATTCCTTTTCATCTTTTCAACTTATTGCAAACTATCCACACTTGCTTGACATTGTAATTATATGTGTAAGGGCATTCATGACTGAATATGTCTAAAATATCAATGATATTTTTTCCAGCAGAAATTCTTGAATACTACTTAATCTGTTATCTTTGAGGAGCAATGGGGAACCTTTTATGAAACTGAGCAGAGGCAGCCTTAGGCTATATTGTTAGATAAATAATAATACCATTGGCATCCCTCCCCAAAATGGTCAGCTGAAAGAATTGCAATTTATTTGTACGCTACTAAGGTCAGGGCTTTTTTTCTCATAGAACGCTCAGAACGTAGTTCCGGCACCTTTTTTGGATGGAACCTTGTAGGGTAGGCAAGACAGGTTGTATGACATGTGTGAGTTCCGGCACCTTTTTCTTTTACAAAAAAAGCACTGACTAAGGTTTTAGTAACGTCATCTCAAATAAAGCAATGTGTTCTGCAAAAATTTATCCAAGGCAGATTACACTAAACTGGTAATAGGGGGAAAGTAAGGTATTTAAAGCAAATAGACAAATTTAATTTTATGGTTAATAGTACCAAGGAAATCTTCAGAACACTAAAAAAATGATGGGAAGAGTTCAAGAATTATAAATAGGGAACGGGTTAGTATAAACATTTGCTCTTACCTCTGTTTAAATATAATTAAGGAATTCAAGAAAATCCTTTGTTTTCATTTTCTTTTGTTCATTCTCCCCCCCCTTAACATGTAATGATATAAAATCAATGAATTGCAAAATGCTGTTTTCCTCATTCACATTTCCATCACAGTAATTCAGAAGTGATAGTTCTGAGGAAGTGCTGGTTAAGATGAACTTTGTACTGACTACAATGAAAAACTCTGACATTTGCTTTTAATATGTATGAGGTCAGGTCAGCCATAACAATTTCAAGATTATCCCATTTTCTTTTTGCCGTTTCAATAGCACATTGATGGTAAGCTTACCTGGTTTCTATATTAGCCAGTCAATCAATCTGATGATTGTCCTCCCCAGCCTTCCACCTTTTCATCCATGGAAGCAGAAAGCCAGCAAAATTGAGCAGAATCACTGAAAGGAGGAAGCAGAGAATCCGTTTTCTTTTTTCCTTCCTTCCAGTGACCCTTTCCAGATTGCCATTTAACCACTGCTATTAGCAACAAATGTCAACTATCAGTTGTCTGCTTGGACAAAAGTCTTTGGCTGTCAGAAAAATCAATTGCTTTATGCCGTCTGGTATGTAAAACATGCCCTTTGCTTGGCTAGAGATAAAGATTGAGAATGGCAAAAGCACATAGTCCTCAGAACTGTTACATGGGAATCAAAAGCCAAGTCGGAAGGTTAGTCTACATATTCAGGTTGCCCCAGCACAAGCACTGGGGCCACTAGCTATTTCTCAAAGGCAGGGATGCAAGATATCCTTTGCTCATCCTCAGCCTATTAATAAGGCACCTACCAGCTTATATGTCAAAAGTTGTGTTGTCAAATTCCAAGCATTAGGTATGTAATTCAAGTGAACATTATCTTCTGAAAATTTTAATAGATCATTTATATGATCTACTACTTTCTCCCAAAATTTAGTAAATATAGCATGTTGTAAAAACATGTCTTTTTAAAAAAAGCATTGTATCTTATATCTTCAACAAAATGTTGTCCTAGACCACGGGTGTCAAACTCGATTGCATCACGTGATGTTTCATGACATATCACAATGTTTTTTGCCTTTGCAGAGCCAGAGTGGGCATGGCCTACGCATGACATATCCAGCGTGCAGGCCACCAGTTTGACACCCCTGTCCTAGACAGTCCTTTTCTGTGTATAATGTAATTGAGTTCAATACATTCAAAATTCTATTTTTTGTTGTTTAAGTCATATTTAGACCATTGACACTCTTGCTGTACAAGTTAAAACATTCTCCCATTGTCTAGACCAGGGGTGTCAAACTCAATTTCATTGAGGGCCGCATCAGCATTGCGGTTGCCCTCAGGGGGCCGGGTGGGTATGGCCAGGGTGGCCGTGGCCTACTGGGTGGGCGTGGCTAGAGTGTGTATGGCCTACTGGGTGGGCATGGCCAGCTCTACATCGTTGGCATCAAGGGTGCCTATGGGGGCCTAGGCAGCAGTGGGACAGATCTCTGGCAGGAGGAGGGTCTCTGGGCCAGGGCCAAGGCAGTGGGGGCCGTTCCCTCACTGTTTCCAGGATGGCTTCGCGGGCCACATGAAACCACTTCGTGGGCCGGATCTGGCCCCCGGGCCTTGTGTTTGACATGTCTGGTCTAGACAATATAATTACCAGACTATCTTGAAACTGAACTATCTCTATGACCATGACATTTCTTTCCAAATAGGTATGTTTTGTTTCAAGGCTTCTGACATTATCAATGAAAAGCGACAAGCTATTTCTCTAGCTGTGTAATGTAACTAAGACTCAGTTGGAGTCAATTTATCCTGTAATGAATAAAACTGGTCAAATACCTTAGCCTAATTCACTATTAAAGGAAGTATCTCCTGAAACTTTGAACAACTGTGTAATTAGCATCTCTAGCTAATTTAAGTGTTTACTGAGGTGTTTTATTCAACATCTTTCTGATTAAGTACCTCTATCATGTTTACTCAAGAATGTGTTGAGAAGATGCATTCAATATGTGCATCAAGAGATTAAATTCTTTCTAAATTTCCAAAATAATTATACAATCAAACAATCAGAATAGAGTGAGAAGGGACCCTGGAGGTCTTCTAGTCCAACCCCCTGCTCAAGCAGGAGACCCTATACTATTTCATTTAATTATAGCCTTTCAATAAGGCACATCAGAGATCTTGATATTTAACCTAAAATAATTGCTTTTATTGGTACCTCCTGCATAGAAATTTTTCAGTATTAATTAGTGCTCTGGCAACAATTTCATCAGCATTTTGGAACATGTTAGTTTGTTCAGAAATGGAAAATTGTTTTCAGCCTTTTAATGGTCTCAAATAAATATTTACTGAAATTCCCATGTCTGAAATTTAGCATTCCACCACCCACTTCAAAAACAACCAGGGAGTATGTATGAAAGTTCTGTTATTGCTGGACAATCATATCTGAAATAGTTTGTAGTCTTTCTGGTTTTCCATGCTTAAATTTATTCCAAAAGAAAGAAATCATAAGAGAATTCCATCCTTTCAGCTATTTCAGAAGAAGAGTCTCCATCGAAGTTGCTGAATGAATTAGAGTCTTGTATCAAGGTACAAACAATACTTGCCATCATCCTCAACAATAAAGTCAGAAACAAATGTTAAAGAAATTCTAATGCATCCTGAAAATAAGAATAAAAGTGAAATGAGGTGGGAGGGAGACAAGAAAGAAAACATTGGAAAAATTGGAATAATAATTTTTGCTCAATATTAGAAACAACTAAAATGTAGATTCCTTCTTTTTAGCAGGTTGTTGTGATATGGTCAGCTCTCATTAACTTTCATTCTATTTAATATTCACACTATTGTAAATCAATGAGGTCAGGTAAGCAAAGTAAAAGCCACCTAATTAATTTCAAACTTGAATGGAAATACAAGTGAAAGGTTTTCACAAAGCAAACTCATATTTTTATTTATATCCTATTTTTATGATTCTTACAAATAACTCAAGGCAGCAAACATATCCAACACATCTTTCACCCTCCTATTTTCCCCACAACAATTACATTGTGAGGTGAGCTGGGCTGACAGAGACAACAAATAGCCCAAGGTCAACCAGCTGGCTTTCATAGCTAAGGCAGGACTTGAACTCGCAGTCTCTTGCTTTCTAGAAGAGTAACTTAGCCACTAGACCAAACTGGCTCTCAGCGCTAAGCTGGCCATTAGTATTTAAAACCTTTAGTATATATCACTAAAAGGCTAAGTAAAGATTGCATAGTTATGAAGAAGTCATATATACCTCACTTAGTAAAGAAATGAATCTATGCACATTTAAATGCTAATATGGATGGAAGCTTATTCCATCACGTTCAGTTACAAATCAAATGGATATCATTTCACAAGGACCTCTAAACAATATACACTTATCTAAATGGCAAGCTGACCTGTTAATGTGTGTCCATGGACTAAAATCAATTTAGCTTATGGGTACTCAGCTGTTAGAAAAATAGTGTCTGAATCTTAATAAACTCTGATCAGAATTAGTGTTATACAAGGATTGAAATATAGCTAACATCACATTTATGTATTCATGCTGCAATGGTTGGATTAGAAAATATGTCTTGTAATGCTATTGAGACTTTTAAAATTAATTTTATGGCAAAACACCCAAGGAAATTCAAAGATAATTCTTAGAAGGTGTCTGAAGTACAGTTTGTCATAGTTAAGTGATTTTAAGCTGACATGCAGAATTTTAAAACTGGTAACCAGCTATTCACAACCCAGAAATTTCAAGTATCTTTATATTATTTGTGAAAATACTTTAAATGAAATAGTGAGGCTGCTTAACAAAAGAAGTCACGTTGAGGCATTTGAAATGATAGGTGAGAAATATCTGATTGCAGTGATTCCACAAGAATTCCACGGGGTCCTTTTGAGCTTCCAACAGGCATGTGGTTAGCCACAATATAAAACAGAATATAATTTTAGGTCTTTACTCAGCTCCTAATATCAGCTTTTGCAACCATCTTACATTTTCAGTTTTCGCTTAGCACCTAATCTGCACACAGTATCCCCATTCTAATTGAAATTGTAATCATAATTTACATTAATGCATTTTTTTAGAATAGAAATAACCTCTTGATAAAATGATACATTATTCAGTGTGTTGTGTGTACTACACATATCACAGCTTTCTTCAAGTGACTATGTGAATTCAGCAGACAGGCCACCAAGCAAACAGGGAAACAGGCAGGCTGCCATCCAGTGTCTGCACATATTCCCTTATTGGTTCATTCAGAACATGAAGAAAACATTGATTGCACTTTTCTACTTGGGGTCAAACATGCATTTTTTAATATCAATATTTAGTAGTGAATATGAAGCCTTTAATGTGTATTTTGAATAAACATGCTACCCTTCACATTTAATATTAAATTTTTTTTTACCCTAACCTGAGAATTAGCTTACTTTGTGCTGGCAATTGATACTCTAAAACAGTGTTTCTCAAGCGTGGCAGCTTGGAAATCTGTAGAGTTCAACTCACAGAATTCCTCAGCCAGCCATGAATTGACGTCAGCACATTTGGGCAGTGGTTATTTTTTGTTCCTATTAACCTATTCTCAAGAAAGGTAAAACAAGGATGAAGACAAAGAGGATTGGGCTTTGGGAACATGCTTCATTTGATGCCTTGCAAGTCAGATGTGAAAGCCTGGAACAGAGATGGATTTAATCCTTAGATGAGAATTCCCCTTGCCCATATTATAATATGTCTGCTTAATTACTAGCAGGTAGGAAGGGTAGCCTGACATTTGCAGGTAACAATTTTTTCAAAACCAGGTGCCTATTCAATTATTTCTGAAAAGAAACATTATTTTAATTATTTTTGTTTATTCTTTCAGATTATTTTAATGGAACATGTTTTGATTGCATCCTACTGGCATTTCTCTTATGCACATATATATTTGCCTAAGGTCATAAAGTTACTGTGCAAGCCCAGGAAAAGATAAAGCTTCTTGCTCATACCCTCTCTGAAGCACCTTTTTGGCTTTAGATACGGTATGTAGCACAGCATAGCCATATTCTTTCAATACTTCCTTTTTCTGGTCTAGAAAAAGTTGATAAAATGAACTTTCCTCCCCCACTGTGTTTAAGCATATATATTATTGCAATTTGTGTCACAAGAGAGTTCTTTGATTTATGAGGTTTCTGTCTTTGTGATAAAAGTCTCAACATGTTCATAGAAAACTATAAATTAGCATGTTAAAGCAGAATACTATTCGATATGTGTAAGTAGGCAAATATAAATGTACTAACTAAATAGTAGAAACCATGATGGCCAGCATTTTGTATTCAACATGAAAATCTTTGATCCCTGTTGGTTATAGACATCTGGATATTAACATTTCTATTATGCCTGTGAGTTGCAAAGTTAAAATAAAATTACACTTGCGAAGTCATATTTTTCATTATTCCCTTCAGGAACACTTCATTAACAAAACTTTGTCTAATTAGACTGTATACAAGGGAACTAAATCCTGTTGTGCTCAGTACATTTGCACAGAAGAAATTGTAGTTTCAATCTGTCACAGGTTTCACGCTGGCATCTCCTGGGGTTTAAAAAAAAATACAGCCATTTAAAATCTGGTCTGTTCTATGTAGCCAAAAGCATCCCAGTAGTGCTAAAATTGAATCTAATTAACCTTCTGCTAAACCTAAAATATCATGAAGGAATACCACCAAATCTGAAAGTTGGAGTAAAAAATAGCTTAGACAGGTATGGAATTAATTATTCAATTAATTCATCAATCATTTAAGTATGTATTCATAATATCTAGCACAATGTTTGTCTTTTACATTAATATGTTTTTTGTCGTTACAAAAATCATGTAGATATATTGTCAGGCAAAAATAGCAAAATAGAAAGTCTAATGCCATGTGTATTTACTTGGAAGTAATTCTCATACAACTCAATAGGACAAGTGCTTAGGAATGTCTCTCAGTAGTTTTTCTAAAGAAGTTTGCTCATTACTATTCAAAACTGTTCATATAGTAGCTGGACCTCTGTAAATACATATATGTTTAATGTTTTTAGTGTAATCTTAGAAATCCTAGGGAACCTCAGACTAATCAGCATGACATCAGTACATAGTAAAATCCTAGAAAAGATAGTCAAGTAGTGGCTTAGAAAAAAGTGGAGTGATTATTAGAAACCAGTTTGGAATTGTTTAAAACAGATTGTGCCAGGCAAAACTTACTGCCTTCTTTGACAATAAAGTTAGATAAGTGCATCAAGGTAATGCTGTGTAGACTTCAAAAAGGCAATAATAGTTACCCACATTTAAATAAAGTTTAACAGTGTGTTTTCCTCTTACTTTTCCCTTAATCATAGGAATTAGACAAGGATGTCTAAAATTAGGTTACCCATCCATTCAAGGAATATCAATTCCATATTTGCACCAAATCTATTAAATATTTAGTTTGATGGAATGTGCACCTGAAGAAGCAGTGGAGGAGAGTTTTGACATTACAGAGCTTTTCCAGAAATAGACCTGGATTATGAAACTACACTGTCCTGAGCTGGATGGTTGGGGGGGGAGAGAAAGATGCAGGGTAGCCACACCCTAGAATGTCTCAGGATAAATCTAGTAGGTTAGAACAGGGGTCTCCAACCCCTGGTCCATGGACCAGTACTGGTCCGCGGCATGCCAGCAACTGGTCTGCACAAACAAGCAAAGCCCCATCCATGGGATGCAGGCAGCACACAAAACCACACACCCTCTGGTCCATGGAAAAACCTCTCTCCACGGAACCGGTCCCTGGTGCCCAAAAGGTTGGGGAGCTCTGAGTTAGAAGGTTATAGCTTTAGTTTGGCAAGATTCTGTGCTGATAGGTATAAGCAAATGAAGGGTTGAATGCAACTGGAATTCACTGTGTCATTTCTAGATTGGGCTTGACATATAGTTATATCTTTGCCAAAGGATATAACTCAGCTAGCAAATAAAACATAGAGAGATTTCTTCAGATATGGAAGGAACTGTGCTGAGAGTTGATCTTTAAAAACTTATAGAAGTAATAAAGAAGGTGGCCAAAAAACTTTCATATGCAGGAGCATTTTTGGAATAAGTGATTGTCCAAAGTTAAGAAGATTCCTTTTCTGGACCAAGAGGTTTGCATGCAAAACCATTTTCTCAGATCAACATCTAGCTGATTGTATCTGAACAGGCTTCTCAGAGATTTATTTATGTCTTTTCTGTGTAGTGAAATTTTTACTGGAGTTAAGTTCAATTTGCTAGGACTCTAACACAGAGATGTGGTAGTGCTGGGGATACCAATTACTGACCACCAGGCTTAAGGTTGCAAGAGAGGAGTGGCATTATTCTAACTCCTCTTTTTTGTCAATATGGTTTCTTTTCTCCTTTTTTATTAGAAGTGTCATTTATGTTATGGTTGTTCTTGTTCTTGTGCACTGCCGCAATACTTTTTAAATATCATTTACTTTCTATTTTTTATTAGAAATCTTTTGAAAATAGGTATTATGATACGAGCTCTTAGCAAACACTGCTTAAGTTGGGTTCTCAAATGGTGCTAAGCTTTATTGTGCCATGTGTTTCAAATGAACTTTTTCATTGCTAACTTTGCTAGTGCTTTCCTCAGAGAGTGACTGGCCATTAATAAGGAAGGTATATATTCCTGGCTACTATTTTTTACATTTCTGAATATATCAGAAAGGGGAAGAATCAGCATTCTTTCATGACAGTTAAAAGCTTATCAATTTCACACTGTCAAATGGACTTCCCAGATGCTTGTTAAGGAGTAGAAATATATCATTTCTTGTTATGTGCCATCAGTTCCCTCAACTCAAGTGTAAATATTTATGACAGAGCCTTATCTTTATTTTGGGAGTGGGAAGTTAGTTATTTCTGATGGCTTTTGATTACTATTACTGTTTCTTGATACTTGTCTTTGGTGTGTTTTGTATTGCAGTCCTTTTTTTGCCTCCAACTGCAAATAAATATATCTCTTGGGAGCCTGTACGGTATATGATTAGTCCTGGTATAATAATAATAGTAATAATAACAACAACAACCTGGTTAATACCTAGGATGCTGGCAGCAACCTGTGTCAACCATTAGTGCCAGTCAACTTGAATGTTCAGTTGACTGAGGTTCATGTTTAAAGAATAAAAGTTTAATAATAATAATAATAATAATAATAATAATAATAATAATAATAATAATAATAATAACAATAATAATAATAATAGTAATAATAATAGATGGAAGGGACTTTGGAAGTCTTCTAGTCCAATCCCTTGCTCAGGCATATACCATTTCAGACAAATGGTTGTCCAGTCTCTTCTTAAAAACTTCCAGTGTTGGAGCAATCACCGCTTCTGGAGGCAGGTTGTTCCACTGGTTAATTGTTCTAACTGTCAGGAACTTTCTCCTTAGTTCAAGGTTGCTTCTCTCCTTTATTAGTTTCCATCTGTTGCTTCTTGTCCTGCCTTCAGGAGCTTTGGAGAATAGCTTGACTCCCTCTTCTTTGTGGCAGCCCCTGAGATATTGGAACACTGCTATCATGTCATCCCTAGTCCTTCTCTTCATTAAACTACTAGACATACCCAATTCCAGCAACCGTTCCTTATATGTTTTAGCCTCCAGTCCCCTAATTATCTTTGTTGCTCTTCTCTGTACTCTTTCTAGAGTCTCAACATCTTTTTTACATCGTGGTGACCGAAACTGGATACAGTATTCCAAATGTGGCCTTACCAAGGCATTGTAAAGTGGTATTAACACTTCACGTGATCTTGATTCTATCCCCTCTGTTAATGCAGCCTAGCACTGTGTTGGCTTTTTTGGCAGCTGCAGCACACTGCTGGCTCATATTTAAGTGATTGTCCACTAGGACTCTGAGATCCCTCTCACAGTTAGTACTATTGAGCAAGGTACCACTTATACTATACCTGTGCATTTGGTTTTTCCATGCCTATTATGCTATTTCTTTAAGGAAACAAGCTGGCAAAGTAGGAAGCAAGCTAAAGAGAACTGCTATGTCAATACAGTTGAAGTGCCTCCAGTACCGTCAAGGGAAAGCCCAAGTTCCTATTGCCCCAGAAAGGCAGAAATGAAAACCACGGAGCAGGAACATATTATCAGTCTTGTTTTTTATGTACAGTGCTATGTGGGAGGACAGCACCCCCCTCCGCCGAGAAAGAAATATTTTGGGAATATTAAAAGGCAGAAAGGTTGGGGCCAGGAAGCTTAGAGCTGTTGAGATTAGAAAGACAAAGACCCTTAAAATCTACACCCCTACCCCCACCCAGACTCTAAAAACATGACCTTTAGGACATAATAGGATTAATCCACCATCAGAATACCAAAAGGATGTGCTCAAAAGCTCAGGTCAAAGTTCATGCCACAGGAACAAGAAACAACCTCAAACACCAAAGCCCAAGAAGGTATAAAAACCCACCACTCCCAGCTACATGTGGTCAGGTTTCCCAGAGCCACATTTGTGTCTGGCTCTGCTCTTCTATTAACCACAACCTTCTTTCTAAAGCAGTTTATTCCTGGTTTGGTTTCGACCCTGAGGAAGATTTTTCTTTCAACAGTTGCATTGGACAAATCTATATGCACAACTTCATTTGTTTTTAGTTTTGGAGGGTTGGGGTTGGTGGTAATAACAATGCTAATCTAGCTGTAAATTGTACCTGACAATCTTCTGTCAAGTAAGCCTTTTTCTGAACAATAGTATTTTGTGTGAATAGTGTGTGCCAGGCAAAAAAAAACCCAGATATCTTCTCTTACCTTCTTCATATGGGAAGAGTGCGATGCCCACTTTTTATCCTCACTGCTACTGCTTCGGGATCTGATTTGTCATTCAACTGTTTTTTTCTCACAAATGACTAAATGTTCATAAAGAAATAAATGTGTTCAGCCTTGGATTGTAAGGAATAAGTAATGTCTTTATTTACAGAACAGAATAAATGTTTAAATAGCTTAACACTATCAGTTGATTTTAGAGGTTTCAATCCATTATTAGTTATGCAGAAATTAAATTTGCTACTCAAATTAAACCAATAACAAATTGAAACTTCTCTCAGCAATGGATTTTTTAAAATTGTTAACATTCCTCTGACACAGGCTTTCAGTTTACCTGAAACAATGCTACCATCTAGTGACAAAGCAGATACATTCCAATTTATGGTTTTGTATTTTGTAGCTTATCTTCCTAAAAAGCAAATTTATAACAAATGCAGGACATCATGTTGATCCATTTAAAAAAAATTAAAAGATCAATAGTATAATATTATTATTAGGCTTGGTTACAAGGAGGGAAGTAAGTAAACAATCATTTTAGTTCATGGACGTTAAAAGGGCTGGGAACAAAAGAATAGTGCTTATACAAATCTAAAAACAATACTGCAGATTGTAAAAACCTTAACATTTCCTTGCTCCTGGTAGAAAATATATATTATTTTGTCACCTGAAACAACCAAAATGGAACATTAACTCCCACCCCCCATCAAGCTGAACTCAGGCATTTGAGTAAATAGTTCTACTCTCAAGTATTTCATCACAGATTATTAAAAGAACTGATCCATGTACAGTATATACACACTAGGGACAAGGCTGTACTTACCTTCTGATTCCCACATTAGGACCACAGTAGCCTTGCCCATCTTCAATGTATAGATAGATCTTGAAAATAAGAAATGTGCAGTAATTTGAAATAATTTCCAGATCAAGGCAAATTATGATGGTTGAATTGGTGTAGGGTTGTCCTCAAGCATATACTGCATTTTTTTCATTTCCATAAGCATAAAATGCAGGAATTTTGAAATATCTTTGGCCATTATCCATGATGACTGGGATACCAAGTTTATAATCCATTGTATATAGTCTGCAACTCTACTACCTATAATTTAGGGTGATCTTATGATGTTCCCCTCTAAAAGAATCTGCATATCAAATGGGAGAAGTCTACCCTTTAAATATAAGGGTAAGATTAAATTTATCAGAAAGAAATGAGAGAGAATACAGTGCTTGAAGATTGTTAAGGGCTGCTTGGGGAGCAACAGGCTGAAACTGAATCCTGACAAGATGGAAGTCTCTGGGTTTGGAGTTTTTTGATCTATGGAGAATTGTCACCTTTTATCTGGATGTAGTAGCACTGCCCCAAGCAAACTAGCTATGTAATCTGGGAGTTGTCCTGGACTCATAACTTCTGCTCAAGGAGATGGTAGTCCCTTTGCACAAGCTATCCTTTCCCTATACTAACAACCCTACTCACAGTCACCTACACCCTAGTCACCTTCTGTCTTGACTATTGCAATGTGCTTTACATAGGGCTGTGCAGGCCTAGATGTGCATGTATCACCTTTCCTGTGGTAGTTGCAGGTCCAATTCCAGGTGCTGGTTGTCATCTTTAAGGGTTATTTGAAGGAGCATCTTTTCCCAGTGACATCAGAGTGGGAAGGCAGGGAATGCTATGGATCCACTCTCCTAAGAAGGTCCATCTAGAGCAGGGGTGTCAAACTCAATTTCATTGAGGGCCACATCAGCATTGTGGTTGCCCTCGGGGGGGGTCTGGCCTGGATGGGCGTGGCCTACTGGGTGGGCGTGGCCAGCTCGACATCACTTGCTTCAGGGGTGCCTGTGCAGGAATGGGGCAGATTTGAGGGTCTTCGGCACAGGAGGATGGGACTGGGACGAGCACTGGGACATGGTCCATCCCTCCCTCCCTGATTCTTCCTTCCTTTCTCCCACCCTCCATTCCTTCCTCCCTCTGTTCCTTCCTTTTCCCCTCCCACCTTCCATTCCTTCCTCCCTGTTCCTTCTTTTCTCCCTCCCTTTTTCCTTCCCTCCCACTCTCCCTTCCTTCCTCCCTCGTTCCTTCCTCCCTCACCCTCCATTCCTCCTTCCCTCCCACCCTCCATTACTTCCTCCCTCTCACCCTCCATTCCTTCTTCCCTGTTCCTTCCTTCCTGTTCCTTCTTCCCTCCCACCCTCCGTTCTTTCCTCCCTCCCACTCTCCCTTCCTTCCTTCCTCTCACCCTCCATTCCTTCCCTGTTCCTTCCTTCTTCTGTACCTTCCTTCCTTCCTCCCTCCCTCCCACCCTCTGTTCCTTCCTCCCTGTTCCTTCCTTCTTCCCTCTCACCCTCGGTTCCTTCCTCCCTCCCTTTTTCCCTCCCCTCCTTCCTCCCTCCCACCCTCCGTTCCTTCCTTCCTCTCTCCTTTTCCTCCTCCCTCCTCCCCTCCGTTCCTCTCTTCCTTTCTCCCACCCTCCGTTGTTACATTTCACCTTTCCTCCCTCCGTTCCTTCCTCCCTCCTTCCGTTCCTTCCTTCGCTTCTCATCTCTTTCCTTCCCCCACGCTCAGGAAGGGGTGATGGGAGGAGGAGAGATTGCCAGCACTAACATGCTGCTGCTGGCCATTCCTATACCATGTGGACAGGCGGGGGCGGTCCCGGTGAAAGGAAAGCCTCATGGCTGCGAGGCTGGAGGTGCTGCTGGTTGTGGGGATGGCGCTGATCTACAACCTGGTTGCATCCATCAAAGCCAGAACGCGCTCAGCTTAAGATCCACTGGAACCAGCAAGGAGCTGCCCCACCTCCTCTGCCCTGCCCCCTGGGTGTGCACACAGGAGACACCCAGCGCTGGCATCCTGGGTGAAGTCAGCCTGCAAGGCAAGACAGTCAGCAGGGAAGCCGTTCTCCAGTTGCGTGTGCACCCAAGAGACAGGGCGGAGCTGCCCCATGCATTTAAGGCTGTGGCCATTCTGGCTTTGATTGATGTAACCAGTTTGTAAATCAGCACCAACCCACTCCCCCACTACCTCAGCCTCGCAGCCACGAGGCTTTCCTTTCACTGGGACAGACATCCACACACACAAACACGGGATAGTAAGACTGGCGGCAACATTGCAGCGCTGTCAATCTTTCCCGTTCCCATCATCCCTTCCTGAGCATGGAGGAAGGAAAGAGATGAGAAGGAGAGAAGGAAGGAAGAAAGTATAGCAGAGAGGGGAATTGGGGAGGGATCAGCGCTGGCTGGGAGGCTTTGCCAGAGCTGTGTGGATTCGGCAGAGAGGTTGGGAGCTACGGTGGCCTCCACGGTGGCTGACAGTGGGGAGGGGCTCTTGGGAAGGGATTTTTAAAGGGGAAGAGAAGATTGACTGGGGGAAGATTTTATTTTCTCTTTTCTGGAGAGACAAGCCAGAAGGAGGGAGAGTGAGGTAGGAAGTTTTTTCTCTGGAGAGAAAATAAAAAGCCTTTTCGCCAACTTCCTGGTTTTTCCAACAAGCTTGGGGACCCCAGAAAGAGATGAAACCCATCAAATGGTTTGTTTGTTGTCGCCAGACCAGGGTGGTAGTGGTTATATATATATATATATATATATATATATATATATATATATATATATATATATATATATATATATATATATATATATATATATATATATATATTTGTGTAAATTACTAACAAAGAATTAAAGGGAAACTGAGATGCATTTCTGACTCCTTAGTCGTCCTCAGCCAGCTATACCCTTCTGAGATTCGAACCTGGGCTGATTGCATACAAGGCAGTGGTTTGCAATCAGCCCAGGTTCGAATCTCAGAAGGGTATAGCTGGCTGAGGACGACTAAGGAGTCAGAAATGCATCTCAGTTTCCCTTTAATTCTTTGTTAGTAATTTACACAAATATATGAATTGTCCGGTGTGACTACTGCCTGTTTGATGGCCTTCAAGATAGGCTGAAAACAGGAAATAAAGATTTGCCCCATGTTTGGGGCCTAGCAAGGTAATCTAAATAGTTAACATTTGAAACATATATATATATATATATATATATATATATATATATATATATATATATATATATATATATATATAGTTGTAAGTCACACAGGCCCACTGAGAATGAGTTGGGTGGCTATATGAATTTGTTTAAATAAATAAATTATAGCATAAAGGTGTTGAGCAAGATGGGAAGAAATAAATCTGAGGTCAATTATTACCAGCTTGTGGCTTGGCTAATACATGTGAATTTAGATGTAATAGACCACTACATATACCTTGGCCAAAGTATCTGAAAGGAAGGTGATACAAAAAAGGAAACTGAATGGCATGTTAAATGTAATTAGCAGGCATTTGGCAAGTTAAGCATAATTTTCAAGAACACCTCTCCATTCCTGAAAAGTTTTCAATTAGTGTGTTTATCTGTTCTAACCTATGTCAGTGAAACATGAACACTAAGCTCAATACAAAAGCTACAAGTGGCACAAAGAGCTATGGTAAGATACATGTGTGGGAAGTCAGCCTCCCCCCACCTGAGAACGAAGTATTTTTGGGAATATTAAAAGGTAATTTAATTTAATTTTAATTTAATAACATTTATATACCGCCCTTCTCCCTGAGGACTCAGGGCGGTTCACAGGGCAGAATAAAATAGCAAATACAAACATTAAAAAAAGATTAAACAATTGCCCTAGTTAAAAACAATGGAAATACAGCGCTAAAAACCCCAAGAAAAATTAAAAGACCAAAGATAAAACAACCCCAGAGGTAGATTATTATATTTCCCCAAAGGATCTTAAAGGCAGAAAGCAACACACACACACCCTCCCCAAGTCTCTCTGCCCCAAACAGAAACCAGGTCTGCAGACATGCAGATGTGATAATTTTGTCAGAAAGATTGGAGCCAGGAAGCTGGGATTAGAAAGACAAAGATCTCTAGAATCAGCAATCCCACACACCAAATAATCCAACAGTCATCAGCCACAGCCCCAGGGAAGCAGGATATGACCTTTGGGGCATAATAGGATTAATCCACCACCATCAGAATACCAGAAAGGCAGACTCAGACTCAGGTCAAAGTTCATGCCACAGGAACAACTCCAAACAAAAGCTCAAGAAGGTATAAAAACCCACCACTCCCTACTACATGTGGTCAGTTTTCCCAGAGTCATCTTTCTGTCTGGCTCTCCTCTTCAATAAACCGCAACCTTCTTTCTAAAGCAGTCTCCATTTTGTTATTCCCGGCTTGGACTGGACCCTGAAGATTTTTCTTTCAACACATGCTTGGTGTGTCACAAGATAGAAAGAACTCCACATGGATTATAGAAAAAATGAAAATATAAAATGGAATCAAAAGTACAAGAATTAAAATGGAAATGGGCTGGTAACAAAACAAGAACTGATGGCAACTGATGGATTCCACTTGATAAAAAGCGTTCACAAAAGAGACCTAAAACAAGATGGAGTGAGGACATTAGCAAGTATTGTGTGTGCAACTAGCAAAGGAAAGCTCAAGACCGTATTGGTTGGAAATAAGTGGAAGAGGCCTTTATCCTCCAGTGGATAGAAAATGGCTAGAATGATGATGGTGACAATGTGAATTTCACATGGTCACATGTTTCCTTTCTGAACTTTGTTTTTATTCCATTTATCAAAGACATATACTGCTTTAAAAAAATCATTTACCATTAACAGTATTTGAAAAGTGCTATTTTTAAAAATAAAATTCACACAGTATTTTTGTAGTAGCATCACCAAGATTCTATTTTTTTTCTCCTAATCATCACTCTTAAAATATGTCAAGAACTGGACAGCTCTGAACAAATATTAGTTTTTATATTTGACTATCTTGGAATTCAGTTTTATAGATGTCTGAAAACATTTAAAATTTAATTAACAGTGTGCTTTCCTTGATTACAAGGAACAAGTCACTGGTATTTCTTTGAATGTTTACATGCAAATGATAATCCTTCCTAGAATTAAATCCAAACAAAACCAAGAGGGGAAAGAAAAAAGAACGTCACTAACGTTCAAATGCATTAGGAAAATAATCATGAGGGCTGAGAAAATGTTGCCATTTTCAGAGAGCGCATATTTTGTAGCTACTAAGGTAGGATATCTTCTTTGAAAGAAATAACATTTTTTTTATCTCATTTGGATCCGGGGAGGCAAAATCAACAAGGGAGCAGCAATGGAACTGTCTCTCACATCTTGTCACCTCTTCCTTGTTCTGTAGCACCAGGCTTCCGGGTGCTACACCGGCCACGAGCTCATGGTAGGGGTGGGGGAGTGGCGGTTACCATTAGGGAGACCTTATGCCCGCGGGAGACCACCGTTTCTCAGATAGTCGGGTGTGAGTCTCTCTTTATGAGATTTGGTCCTGGGGCGCAGTTGGGCTTGCTGCTGGTGTACATTTTGCCTAGTCGCACAGCGGCAGCCCTGCCCGAGCTGCTCGATATCCTCTCAGGTTTGGTGGTTGAGTTTCCCAAACTTATAGTTTTGGGAGACTTCAATCTACCATCCCTGGGAGGTTCATCTGAGATAGCTCGGGAGTTCATGGCTTCCATGGCGGCCATGGACCTGACGCAAGTAATTTCAGTGCCAACTCATGAGGGAGGCCACACCCTTGACCTGATTTTTTTATCTAGACGGTGGTTGGATGATCTCGGTGGGGGCTCTCCATTTATTATGCCCCTGTCATGGACCGATCATCATCTCCTGCGGCTGGTCTTCCGTTTTGCCACCCCCCGCCGTGGGGGCACGGAGCCAATTAGATGGTACCGCCCCAGACACTTAATGGATCCTGATAGATTCCAAGCGGCGCTGGGGTCCCCACCTGCCTCCACTGCTCACAGCTCGGCGGATGCCTTAGTGGAAGCCTGGGAAAGGGCAGCCACTGAGGCACTTGACCGGGTTGTACCCTTGCGGCCCCTGACCCGGCGCAGATCCCAGCGAGCTCCATGGTTTTCCGCGGAGCTCCGGGAGATGAAGCGTCGGAAACGGGGCCTAGAGAGCTGCTGGAGGTCTAGCCGATCTGAACCCGACCGGTTGCGGTTAAGAACCTATATTAGGTCTTATCTCGCAGCGATGAGGGTGGCGAGGTGCAATTACTTCTCCACCCTCATCGCGTCCGCAGATAATCGCCCGGCCGCCTTGTTTAGGGTGACTCGCTCACTTCTTAATCAGGAGGTGAGGGAGGATCCCTTACAGGGTCGTGCCGAGGAATTTAGTCAACATCTGTCGGATAAAATCGCTCGGATTCGGACCGGTTTGGACTCCAGCTGGGCAGAGTCAGGCGATCAGGACACGGGCAGTCTTGTCAATGTTACCTGGGAAGAGTTTGATTCTGTGACCCCTGATGAAGTGGACAGGATTATGGGGAGGCTGAGCTCCTCCACATGTTTGTTGGACCCGTGCCTTTCCTGGCTGGTTTATGCAGCTAGGGAGAGGACACGAGGCTGGCTCCAGGCGGTTATATCTGCTTCTTTGAGTGAGGGTTATTTCCCCACCGTCTTGAAGGAGGCGGTGGTGAGACCTCTCCTCAAGAAGCCTGCCTTGGACCCAGCTGTTTTGAACAACTTTCGTCCAGTCTCCAACCTTCGCTTTCTTGCGAAGGTTGTCGAGAGTGTGGTGGCGCATCAGCTCCCTCTGGTCCTGGATGAAGCGGATTATCTGGACCCCTACCAATCGGGTTTCAGGCCCGGGTACAGCACGGAGACGGCATTGGTCGCTCTGGTGAATGATCTCTGGAGGGCTCGGGATAGGGGATATTCCTCTGTCCTAGTCCTATTAGACCTCTTGGCGGCTTTCGATACCATCGACCATGGTATCTTGCTACGGCGTCTCAGGGGATTGGGAGTGGGAGGCACAGTTCTTCAGTGGTTCTCCTCCTATCTCCTGGGACGCTCGCAGTCGGTGTTGGCAGGGGGGCAGAGATCGGCCCCTAGGTCTCTCGTTTGTGGAGTTCCTCAGGGGTCGGTTCTCTCGCCTCTCCTGTTCAACATCTACATGAAACCGCTGGGTGAGATCATTCGTGGTTTTGGAGTTGGGTATCATCAATATGCCGATGATACCCAACTTTTCTTTTCGACCCCAAACCACCCCAGTGATGCCCTCGCTGTGATGTCCCGTTGCCTGGAGGCGGTTCGGGTCTGGATGGGGAGGAACAGACTTCAACTCAACCCTGACAAGACTGAGTGGCTGTACATTCCGGCATCCCGGGACATTCAAAATGTTCCATCTCTTTCTATGGGGGGTGAGCTCTTACCCCCCGTGGATAGGGCGCGCAACTTGGGAGTCCTCCTAGATTCACGGCTTACCCTGGAAGATCATATAGTGGCCGTGACTAGGGGGGCTTTCGCCCAGGTTCGCCTGGTGCGCCAGTTGCGGCCCTATCTGAACCGGGATGCCCTGTGTACGGTCACTCATGCGCTCGTGACCTCTCGCCTTGACTACTGTAATGCTCTCTACATGGGGCTTCCCTTGAAGACCACTCGGAGGCTCCAACTGGTACAGAATGCAGCCGCGAGAGTTGTCTTGGGAGTTTCCCGGTACTCCCATGTTACACCTTTGCTCCGCGAGCTGCATTGTTTACCAGTTGTCTTTCGGGTGAGGTTCAAGGTTTTGGTTACGATCTTTAAGTCCTTACATGGCATGGGTCCGGGATACCTCAGGGACCACCTGCTGCCGGCATCAACTCCCCTCCGCCCTGTGCGTTCCCACAGAGAGGGCCTCCTCAGGGTGCCGCCAGTCAGGGAATGCCGACTGGTGGCCCCCAGGGGGAGGACCTTCTCTGTGGGCGCTCCGGCATTATGGAACCAACTGCCGGTGGAGCTCCGGACGGCATCAGACCTCCGAACTTTCCGTCGTGGCCTGAAGACCCACCTATTTGAAATAGCTGGTCTGGCCTGACGGGGGATTATGGGTTTTAATTTGTTGTTTTAGATTTGTATTACTGTTTTTAACTGGGCATGGGTTTAATCTTTTTTAATTTTTGTATTGTCTTTTTTATATATGCCCTGTGAACCGCCCTGAGTCCCTACCAAGGAGAAGGGCGGTATACAAATTAAATAAAACTTGAAACTTGAAACTATCAATGACAATTCAAAAAAAAAAGAAAAGAAAATATAAAATACACCCTAACGTTCCTTTATAAAAATACCGGTTAAAGCTTTTTGGATTAAAATTTGGTGGAATATGCAAAAAATATCCAAGAAAAGGATAAAGTTTTGTCCGCAATTGTTTTTACTGGGCATTATTACAGATACTACTGTTGTGGACACTAAGTTGATGTTGAATTTAATTGCGGCAGCGAGACTTTTAGTGGCGCAATATTGGAAGAAGGAAGAACTGCCGACTATAGAAGAATGGACTTTAAAAGTTTCCAACTTGGCGGAAATGGCAAAGATTTCAGCGTACTTGAAAGACCAGTCGCAACAGAGATATATTGTGGAGTGGAGAAGATGGATTGATTACATCCAGAATAAATATGGGACTAAAAAGTTTCACCTAGCATTTGAATAAGTATTGGATTTATGTGATATATAAATTACTTGTAGTTATTTTAATAAGAGTTAAAGTGCGATAGAATTTAATATTTTATTGTTGTTTGCATATGGTAGATTATGATTGTTTGTATTTTTATACCCTGTATTTAGCTCTGGGAAGTAGGGGAGGGGGGAGGGGAGGGGAGGGTTGGGGAGGTTTGGGGAGAGGGGAGGGGGTTGGGAGGGGTTTTGTTTTTTAAAAAATGTACTGTAAAACTTTTCAATAAAAAAAATTACCGGTTTCTACTAGATCGCAGAGACTTCCGCGTGTGCGGCCGAGCTGGGAAGAAAATTATACCTTTTAATGAAAAAAAAAAGAACTCGGCATCCATTCTGCAACGCACTGAAGTCTGTTTTAAACAAATCATTTAAAATGCTGCCCTCTTCCCTTTCCCTTTTAAAAACACTAATTCGATTTAATATGACTCGGGCGAGGGGACAAACAAAGGTGGAGCCTAAGGCTGACTTATTTCTATAGCAGGGGTCGGCAACCTCGGCTCTTTTATGACTCGTGGACTTCAACTCCCAGAATTCCTGAGCCAGCGGGGCTGGCTCAGGAACTCTGGGAGTTGAAGTCCACGAGTCATAAAAGAGCCGAGGTTGCCGACCCCTGTTCTATAGGCTCCCCGAGTCGAACCGGCGTTTTCAGGCGTTTAACGCGTCTCCATCACGTGGGAAGATTCTAAGCGGAACCGGAAGTCAGGGCTTCCATGGAGTCCCCGGTTTGTTGCGGTTATTTTTAGAACACTATTTGGGGGCGGATCGGGGGGGGGGGGACGGAAGTCTTGGCCATTTCCTTCCATGTCCCGGAAGCTGAGGCGTTGTGGTTGTTGCCGGCCCCGGGGAGAGTAAGGACCAGGCGCGGAGAGAGCCATGTCGTGAGGCTCGCTGAGCCGCGCTGAGGCCGCTCAGAAAAGGCCCTGCCGAGCAGGGTGGTCGGTCGTGGCTCCGCTTCCTATATGGGCCATAGTTTTTCCAGGAAAGGCGCCAATTCGAAGGCGGAGAAAAATCCCCTCCGGGAGCCCCCGAGGGGGAAGCTCCCTCCGCCGCCACGGACCCGGACCTGCTTCCTCCGGGGGCCCTGCGTGCTGTGTTTCCTGGTCCACAGCGCCAGCCCACCCGCCGCCAAGGAGCAGCCGTCGCCTTCCTTCCTCTGCCCGGCTGCGAAGCCCCCCGGCAACCGCAACGCCCGCCGCCTCCTGCGCTGGCCTCCCGTGCCCGTCTGGGCGGAGCGGAGCCGCCGCTGCTGCCGCCGCTTCTTCTCCGGCCTGTTTTTTTCGCCGCCGCCGTCGTCGTCAGCGCGCCGGGGCTTCTTCGGGTCTGCGCTGGAGAGCAGCGAAGTTCCCGCGGAGATGGTCTGCAAGCGCAAAGGAATCGGGCTCCGCGCCTGTCCGCCCCGGAAACAGCCCCGTTGCGCCACCCTCCGGGGAAATGCGGCGGGGACCGGCGCCCCTTCGCCGCCCTCGAGCGACCCCGCCGAAGGCCAACAGGTGCTCTTGCCCGAGCAGCACCTCTGCCCTCTGCCCCGCGCCGTGGACTGTGCCAGGGAAGCTTCGCCTAAAGACTCGGCCGCCGAGGATGGGAAGGAGTTCATCCCTAGTAGCTCTCCCTCGCAGCTGCCGGAGCTCGATGGGAGAGAGAAGCACGAGCCGGGCGAACCCTACTGTGAGGAACCCCCCGAAAACCCGGAGGACTGTTGCCAAGACCCGCAGCCACCGGTGCTGGATATTAACCAGCTGCCTCCCTCCATACTTCTCAAGGTGGGTTTGGTGGTCATGCACTGCCCAGGGTGGTGGTGTCATAGCTATGATACGCAGACTTCCAAGGTATGCCATGGTTATCTCTCTCTCTCTCTCTCTCTTTTTAAAAAGCTATTTATTTATTTATTTATTTTATTTATTTTATTTAGATTTATATACCGCCCTTTCCCGAAGGACTCAGGGCGGTTTACAGGGCATTTAAAAAACGGTCAATACAAACGTTAAAACAAATTAAAAGAGATTAAATAGAGCCCTGAGAAAATTAAAACCCAGTTAAAATTAAAATTAAAAATATTCTTAGCCTGGGCCAGAGAGCTCGAAGAGCCAGCTATCATTTTTCTTCCTCCTGATCTTCAAGAGCTGCTCTTTGCGGATTTCTTAGATACCTGTGTTGCCTTCTGCTTCGGCTACCTTGCACCTGTTTCTTATTTTGGGGTTCAGTCGTGTGTTGAAAACAATCGGCAGCAGTGCCTGGAATGCCACTGCAGGATTGCAAACATGTGGCTAGATTGCTTTTGCTGCTGCTATTTTGCCATAGAGATGGGGATGAAGACTTGAACTTGAGTTCTGTGTCGTTTATAATCCATTTAGAGTACTGAGCTACAGGTTTATTGGCAGCAGTGCTGGCAAGGAGTCTTAAGTGAAGTTGAATCCCTGACTTGAGAGGATGATAAATGCTTTTATGAGATGATTTTTGTCTTTTCAGAAGGTGATATGAAGTAACTCAGAACTGTTCAGCTTGATGTGGAAAATTCCTCTTCCTGCTCTATTTATAAACAAAAATATCTTAATGAATAAATTTATTCCGTATGAATAAGTGATTCAAAGTGAATTATTTGCTGTAGCTTTGATAATTGCAACTTTCATTTCTGTTGTACTGGAATTGCAGGAAGAAATAAGTCTGAAATTAGAAGCTGCTAAACTGCTTATATTGCGGGGGTTTTAGTTTGCTTTTTTAAAATTTTACCCTAATAGCTCAAGACTTTAATAACAGATTCACAGATATCATTTGCCAAAACAAGCCTATTTTGTGGCATTTATCATATATATTTGAAAGTTTTAGATGGTTTTATTTTGTCTCTCTGCTACCTTGACAATGGTCTGAGCAGAATCAAGCAGAATAAAGTATTATACTGCTCAAAAAAATAAAGGGAACACTTAAACAACACAATGTACTGTATTTAATAGTAGAATGTCTTATCTTGTGTTCCCTTTATTTTTTTGAGCAGTATATATAAAATGCATAGGTGGCATTCAGGAAGACTGTATACCAAAATGACACATCTCTTTCTAAACAGAGATGGAGTATTGTAAAGATCCAGTCTAAAGACCCTTATTATGTGTCTACCCACTGGTGAAGTATAAAAATTTTGATGTTTACAAAACTGCCTTATTTGTTTCTTTATCTTACACTATTGCAGTTACTTTAGTCCTTGAAACAGATGAATAAAAAGCCCTTAAGTGACCCTGCAAATAATTCTGCCTAAACTTATAATTGCTGTCTATAATGACTGAATTTATGATAACTTTATTTAATAGAGCAGAGGTATTATCTTCCATTTTTAAACAGCAACTTGCTATTTACAGTTATTAACCAAATGTACCAGTTATTAAATGTCATATATTCAAGTTAATTCAAGTTAAATGCTTATTACTGTGGGTAACTTGAAGTGAAATAATTAGAATATTCCAAGAAGTAGACTATCAAAGTAATAGTTGCGCCTTCTAAATGTTTCTTCACTGACAGTTTATTTTTACTTTTTTAAAAATGTGGATAGTGCTGCATTATCCTTTTACCATGGCAGAAAATAAAGCCTTACATTGGCTTTGCTTGAACTGTGCTCCAGCTAGTCCTTGACTTACAACAGTTCATTTAGAACTGACTTTCAATAGCTGCCAAAAAACCAATACAGTCCTAGGCTGCAATAACAGAGGGATAGAATCAAGATCATGTGAAGTGTTAGTACCACTTTATAATGTTTTGGTAAGACCACACTTGGAATACTGTGTCCAGTTTCGGTCACCATGATGTAAAAAAAGATGTTGAGTCTCTAGAAAGAGTGCTCTAACAATGCATTATATAAGGGTTTGTAAACATAGACAGTTTCCAGTTAATTTTTGTCCACTTTTCTAGCATCTTGGCTCTTAATGGAAATGGTGTGGAATCTGTATGTACAAAAATGGGGGAGAAAGCAAATCAAATGCTTGTGGATTTGTCCCAGCATTCTGACAGACAAATCCTACTGTAACTTAATATAATTTCTGACGGTTGTACCACTTCATCTCAGATTTTCAGGCACTGCAAAGAAACTTTATCATTCCATGTAATAATGTAATTGCTACAGATACAATTTTTATCTGTAATCCTTACCCCCTCCCTTTTTTACTTTTACTAAATTTAGTCTAATTGCTTAAAGTCAGAAGCTTGCAACTATTATAAAAATGATGGCCTAATAAACACATTGAATGTGTGCAATTTTTAATGGTTTTTCATAGCCAGCATAGCAACCATTGGAGAGGATGTTGAGTATTAATGAGTAGCTGTGAGAGATGTACAGCTAGGATTGAAAAAGATGCTTGATGCTTGCATTGAAGAATTGTTAAGATTCTATCATTGGCATGTCATTAAAAGGAACTCTGAAGTTATATGACTTTCTTTTTATTTTCATAGATATTTTCCAATTTATCTTTGAATGAGCGATGTCTTTCAGCATCATTGGTTTGTAAATACTGGCGTGACCTCTGTTTAGATTTCCAATTTTGGAAACAATTGGATCTCAGTAGTCGTCAGCAGGTATGGAGTAGGCAATATTAAAATATGAATGTCTTTTTCTTCAGATAAAAAGTGATGCTTGAAAGATGAACATATGGAATGTATACTATGTCCGATCATTGCTTAGTTAGTAAATACTTTTGAGTATCAAATGCAATTTATAGTTATGTTCACATGCAAAACTAAGCACAGGTTAATTATGCTATGTGCTATAGTATGTACTTTGAAAAGACTGAGCCACTAGCAGCAAATTTTACAGATGCTTCTCTCCAGGCAACATTCCACCCATTAGGATTATATATAAGTTCAAAAAGATGTTTATTCTGAATCAAAATGTGAGTGAAGCCATGTGGTCCTGCCACTTCTAAAAGTGAACAAATATGACCCCATGGCATGGTTTTGTATTGTGGTTGAGATTTTCTGTAGACATAGTGTGCTGAACCACAGTATGGCTTAACATAGATAAGCTAGCTGAATGATGATATAAATAAAGCATTTTATGTAGCCCAGCCACCTATGATTTTTCTCTGTGATTTTTCTCTGATGTATGTTGGGACATTGTAAACAAACTGGTGTGACATGGACTTTTTTGTTGTTCCCGACAAAAGCTTAGATCTTGGTTGCTTGAATGTTGGCATAGTGCAAGGGATTTTTTCTAGTGCAAAAATATTTCTTAGTGCAAGTACTAGGTTTAGAGGTCTACATAAGTGCTCAGTCTTAGACATCTATGTTGAGAACTAGAATTTTTGAGGTATTTGTATGAAAGTTAGACATAGGTTATAGGGAGTTGGAAATGTTTCTATGTACAATGTAACATAATAGCAATTTTAATTCTTCATGTCACAAGCTAAGAATAAGAACTAATATACGATCTTGCTCTAAAAAGATTAAATGCAGATTATCTAAAAACTGCTTTTCCCTACATAATAGAGTTTACAGTGAAGTACCAAGCAGTCAGTTCTAAAGTCAGAAACCAATTATCATGTGGTTTTGTTTGTATAATTTTTGATAAAGACAAGTGTAATGTTATATATTGGCTATCATTTGACAGGTCACTGATGAATTACTGGAAAGAATTGCATCACGAAGCCAGAATATAACTGAAATCAACATTTCTGATTGTCGTAATGTGACAGATTCTGGTGTATGTATGCTAGCATCTAAGTGTCCCGGACTTCTAAAATATACTGCATATCGGTGTAAACAGCTGTCTGATACATCTCTGTCTGCTGTTGCCTCACAATGTCCTCAACTTCAGAAAGTTCATGTTGGCAACCAAGATCGTCTTACTGATGAAGGACTTAAGCAGGTAAGTTTCTTCATACCAGTTAAGTTCTGCTGTATGTGCCTTTAGATAATTCTAAATATACTTTATTTAGAATTCAGCTGTTGATAGTTTTATATGGGACCATTTAAGTTTTGTTAAACCTTGTATATAATTAATGTAATTAATTAAAAATATGCAAAATCCAACAGTTATTAGTACTTTGCATGCTACTAAAAAAATTTAATATGGCATTTTGGAAACTTTTGAAATAAGTTGTGATTTCTTGCAGGTTTTCACAGTATTTTGAACATTGGATAACATTGCCTCCTACATCAAGAGGGATTACATACTTTTTAATATATATATATATAGTACAATTTATATCAAGGATGCCCTGTCTTTTCCAGTCTTAGAATTTTGTATTTGTTCCAGAAGACATTCTAGAAGTAAATTTACTGAACTAGATAAGGCAGTGTGAGAAACTGCTGTCTGTGGACGATTAAGTTTGCACCATAAAATTCCATACCTAATCTTATTTCTTTGATATGAAAATCTGTCATTCTTCCTGGTTACACTATAAATTGGAATAGGTAGACAATGCTATTAGCAGTAATCTTCAGAGCTGTGTTTATCTCAGTTTACAAGTTTGTGGAAAACCTTTTCAATTGCCAAATTCAATTACAACAAATGAGCAAAATCTAGACAAATAGTCTTGAATTATTCAGGTATGTGAGGTAAGTCAGATGTTTTCAAGATTAATTTATATTTTACATAATATTTCAATTTTTATAACTACTGTTTTAAAGCAAATATACAAGCAAATTAGGGTTTTTTGGGTAGAATCATTCTTCAAGTTTTTATTTACATAAATTATAATTATTGAGAAAGTGAGAAATTATTTTAATTTAATTAAAATAAATGCCCAGAACCTGGTAGAGAGCCTGCATAATGGAGTGGAAGGATAAAATCCTATGGCCTGGAAATTATACTTTTGTTAATGCAGCCTAAAAATTGCACTTATCCTTTTTGCTGCCATATCACATCTGCATTCCTCCAATTACCAATCTATTGTAATTCTAATATATTCACAAACATGCCAGATATTTTCCATGATATATATGTGCCTTTGATTTTAGCAATAGCGCTAACAATAGCACTTAGACTTATATACCGTCAACTAGCGCTTTACAGCCTTCTCTGGGTAGTTTCAGCCTATTACGCCCAACAATCTGGTCCTCATTTTACCGACCTCAGAAGGATGGACGGCTGAGTCAACCTTGAGCCAGTCAGAATTGAACTCTAGGCTGTGGGCAGAATTAGCCTGCAAAATACTGCATTCTAATCACTGTGCCACCATTTTCATTCTTAACAGCATATTTTTGTATTTGTATATATTAAATTCAAATCAATATAAAAGCTACAAGTGATGCAAACAACCATGGAAGATACATGCTTGGCATCACAAGAAAAGATAGAAAGACCTGCACATGGATTAGAGAACAAACAAAAGTATACCATATCATCAAGAGAGTTAAAAAGATTGAAATGGAAATGGGCTGGTCACATAGCAAGAAGAAATTATGGCAGGTGGACTAAGGCAGTCATAGAATGGATTCCACTTGATAAAACGCGTCCACAAAAGAGACCTAAAACAAGATGGATCAATGACATCAGCAAGTATGGCGGACCTAATTGGCAAAAGAAAGCTCAGGACCATATTGGTTGGAAACATGCAGAAGTGGATAGACGTTGGCTAGAGTAAATAAATAATGCTCTATTAAATAGCAGTTTTATTCCATTTCTTTATCTTATCATGGTTAAATTGTGGGAGAAAAGGAGGAAGCTGTGTTGGATTTTTTTGCTCCTTGAGTTATTTGTAAAAATAATAAAGACAGGATACAAATAAATAATTAAATGAGATAAGATTAGTTGATAACACTTGGTCTTATGCATTCCATTCTGACTTTTGGTGTTTATAAATCAGTTTGCAGTATAATATTTCAAGGTATTTATTTAACTCACATTGGTTGACCTGTAATTCTGCCCAAACTTGCTTTTGAAGATAGTGACATTTGTCCAGTTCTAGTCATATGCCACTTTAACACTTCACTGGTGTCCATGGTTTCTGAAAAATAACAGAGATTTGAGTAGACCACCAGTGTTTTCCTTCCCATTGTGCAAGAGTCCTTGAATGTGGAAATTTAATGTCATTCACATTAAATGAATATTCTCTGGCCATGTTTCTTTCAAACTCAGTCTTCAAACTGTTTTTTTATCCTGCTCTTTATAACTTCCCTGTCGTTTTGGAGAAGACAGCGACAAGATACAAGCTGAATAACTTTAGCTTTGTTTTGTGATCTGCTATTATTTTACCAGTGTAAAATGGGAATTATTTTGAGTGAACTAAATAAAATGACTGTTGGTTTGAAAACAAAATTTACACTTCAAATTTCCCTTTTCCTAAAAGCACCCAAAGTAATGCATCTTATAATAGAAGTACATTTTAAAAAGTTGTCTGTGTATATGCACAGCTTTTTCTGAATAGAAAATGCATTTGATGGTCTGCAGTGTTTGTTAAATTTAGGTTTGCAATAGCTACATGTTATACTTCTTATATACCTTCCATATTCTCAACTTTCATTTCACTACTTGGTTGGCTTAAAGCTATTATTTAACTCTCACTTATGACACATATCTACCTTGTGAAAGGTAACTGCATTTAGTTCTGGATACATCTATGAAGAGGCTTTTAAAATTTAACCTACTAAATCCTAAAAACACTGAAATGGTACTGGTTAAAAAACTTATTCCTATAGACAGTAATATATAGTTAGTTTCCTTCAGTTTATCTGAAGGAAAGATACACAGTATTAATTTATTTCTATCTGGGATACGGTAGTAATATTTTTGCCAGCTCCAGTTGTAAAAAAGTGTAATTATTCACTTAGTAAGAAGTATTACTATTTACCTTCGACAGAGGTTAATGCAAAAACTAAAGCACTGAATTCTTAATGGAAGCTGAAACATCTGTGTGCAACATTGGTATTATATTTATAGTTTTATATACTGTATACTGTACTGTGCTGATTAGCAATAAGTTGGTAGAACTGATGGCTTTATCAGATGCCATGGCTTTAAATGTTGTATGAAGAACATATTATTAGGAATTAAGATTTGCCTCTAGCGACATTCTTGAAAGTAACTTTGAAATTTTTTTTAAAGATCATGTTAAGTGTATAGTTAATATAATAAGCCTGTTTCTTTTATGACTGTAGGAAATCAGAGCCACTGTGAACTTCTGAAGCACTGCAGTGATTACTGTAATAGAAGTTAATGTTTTGAGGTCAATATGCTGCTAAAACATTGTTAAAATCTCATTATCTAACCATTTAATGTGCATATGCATATAGACAAAAACATACATGTTACTAACTGCCTGTAATGTTTTCAGTGAAATTCTTTTTCTTGCTAGATGTTTTTCTATCCTTGTAAATTGTTTTGGTGGTTCTATGGTAATAAGTAGAATACAAATGGTTTAAAGTATGTTGTTAATGCAGACTTTAACTTCATTTATAGTTGGGCTCAGAATGCAGAGAATTGAAAGACATTCACTTTGGGCAGTGTTACAAGATCTCAGATGAAGGAATGACCATTATAGCTAAAGGGTGCCTGAAGTTACGGAGAATATACATGCAGGAAAACAAATTAGTAAGTATTTTCTGCTATACCTTTAAATTGAAATTGTCCATACATTCTTTCGGTGCCCTCCCTCTAACCTATACAAGGATTTGTAAGTTACAGTAGCCTGATTCTCAATAAATTCTTTGGGTAGAGGATTTTGAAAATATCAGTTGGCTGCACCAGCAGTAATTTCTTGCAGGAAACTATCTCAGCAGTAAAGGAGTTTGTGAAATATCTCCCTTTTGAAAAATGGTCCAATAGTTTGCTTTATTCTCTTATTTTTTTCACATTTCCATATTACAATGCAACAAAGTAAACATGTTCAGGTATTTAGAACTTGATTTAGGATAGCAACATGGTCATATTTAAAATTTAAAATAGAATCATGTTGAATATATATGGATGACAACATTTGTCATCATCAAAAGAAATGGACTGAAAGACTTTCATACCCTACTGAACTCTTATCTTCCCAGATATACAATTCACAATAAAGAAAAGACTAGACAGTTACTGTTTTTAGATGTGCTTGTCAGCAGGCAGGAAAATGGAAACTTAGAAAACACGGTTTGTCACAAGGCACCCATACTCCATGCATTCTTAGTTTCAACATTAACCATCTGCTATCACACAAAAGAGAGTTGTGTCAGAACACTATATGGCAGGGTGAGAACCTACAGCAAGCTAAACAACTAAGGACAGGCATCTATGTGAACAATTCAGGCAGAATGGGTACGCACAAACATTTATTACAAGATGCCAATGCAATACACAAGGGGAAGAAAGAAGACCAACTGTATGGCACACTCTGCCATACATAAAAAATATTTTGGAAGCAATAGAATGCAGCTTTTACGGTCTAATGCAGTGATGGCGAACCTTTTAGAAACCGAGTGCCCAAACTGCAACCCAAAACCCACTTATGTATTGTTGGGTGCTGGGTGAGCGTGGCCCACTGGGTGGGCGTGGCTGCGGTGGTAACAGCAGCCTGGGTGGGACTAAAAAGTTCAATCGATTCCAACTTTGCGAGATCTTTTTTTTTCTGGTGAGAAGTTGAAATTGCTTGATTGATAGAACCTCTTTTTTTTCCACACAGCGGTGGAGGCCGAAAGCAAATAGGTTTTATAAAACCCAACTAAAGGCCTAGGACTGGGGTGATGGCATGTGTGCCCACAGAGAGGGCTTTGTGTGCCACCTGTGACATGCGTGCCATAGGTTTGCCACCACAGGTCTGATGTAATCTACTGCATTCTAATGTAATCTATCAGATCCCATGCATGGATTGCCACTGTAACTATGTAGGAGGAAGCTAACTACCAGATTGCAGAAACACAAGCAAGTGATCAGATGAGGAGACCTAAACTCATTGGTAGCCTCACATTGCAATGAACAAGAACAAACATTCAGTTTCACTGCTGTTGGCCAAGCAGGTATACAGATAGCCAGGGAAATGATTGAAGCCTGGGAAACGGGCCCCTTGTCAATCAAAAGGAGAGCTGATTTACCACCAGCTTATCAGGTACTTAGGAGCTGAGGACTTGGCAATGCAAAGAAGCAACATGATGTCAGGAAAGCTAAGGCTCAAAATGACTAAGGCTTGTGACAAAAGTAAAAAATAACAAAAAACGTATTTCACCATGAAAAAACAAGAAAAAAAGTCAAGGAAACGATTGGTCCATCAATGGGAGAAAATGGCAAGAAGGTGATAAGCAATAGGGAGAAAGCAGAACTGATTATTTCCTTTTTTTTGCATCTGTTTTTACACACAACGAAAAAAACAGTCCAATCTATCAAAAACAATATTGTAAAAGGGATTAGGAATACAAGTCAAAATATGCAAGAAAATGTTAGGAGAACATTTATCCACTGTAGACAAGATCAAATCATCAGGACCAGATGGATTACACCCCAAGGTTCTGAAGAAACTGGTAGATGTGGTCTCGGAACAGATCTTGGAGCACTGGGAACTATCAGAGGACTGGAAAAGGGCTGATGTAGTTCCCATCATCAAAAAAGGGAGGGGGGGACAGGAAACTACAGACCTATCAGCCTGACATCAATACCTGGAAAGATGCAATGAATCTGTAACACTTAGGAGCAAACAACATCATAACCAGAAGCCAACATGGGTTTGTCAAAAAACAGGTCATGCCAGACAAATTTTATTGCATTTCTTTAACAAAGTGACAAAATTATTGGACCAGAGAAATGATGTAGATATAATTTACTTGGACTTCAGTAAGGCATTTGATAAAGTAGACAACTACCTACTACTTTATAAGATAGAAAAATGTGGGTTAGATAGTATCAGCACCAGATTTATTCATGAATGGCTGACCAACTGCACTTAACATGTAGTCCATCAACACCCCAATCAATTAAAAAGCCACAGATAACTAGGCACCACATGAATACTATCCATGGAAAATCCCAAAGCACACATTCTGGTAGAGAGAAGTTCCCTGAAGATGGGTTCCAGCACAAGTCTGAAAGCTCGGAAGACTAAATCTCTGGTTTTAGTGGCTGACTCAGATTAGATCCTGCAGGAAAGTTAAAAACCAAGATGATGGGCAACCTGCGAGTGGTTATCTTCTCTATCCCATAAACCACCCCTCAATGTAGCTGGCCACTATTAAGAGGCCCAGGCCAGGTGGCAGAGCCATGTTTTCAGGCTGTTCCTGTGGGAATGGATCTCGCCAACAATGGGAACATTATTGGTGAGGTCTGCCAACAAGAGACCACAGCAGAAAAGGCTCTTTTCAAAATTCTTTTGGCAGATGGGATCCAAAATAGGCCTTTTTGGCTGGAATGAAATGAGTGAGTTGGGCTAATCCCATCAGGGTTAGATGGATCCTCAAATACATTTTTTTGTTTTTATTTATTCTTATTTATACTTGTTAGTCACCCAGAGTCACCTTTGATAAATAGATGAAGGGATGAATGCATGCATAAATAAATGGATGAATGAGTGAAGAATGGATAGATAGATAGATAGATAGATAAATTTGCTGCCATTTAATTGCCTTCCACTTAACCAGTTTTATTTTTCTGTGAGAATTGTTTTCTGTAACAAGTTTAATTTAATTGAAAAGCTAAACTTGGAAATTATCCAATATGAACCAGATGTCTATGTATAATAAGTATCCATATTTCATAATAGAAGATTTAATCAGAAACTCCTTTATTTGCTTGGCATAGTATAAAAAGTATAGCTTTTTTTATTGAAAAGTTTTAACATACAATTTTTCCCTTAAAAAACCCCCCTCCCCCTCCCTTCTCCCTCCCCCCCTACCTCTCCCCCCTCCCCCCCTCCCCCCCCCGACTTCCCAGAGCTAAATACAAGGTATATATAAAAGAAAAACAATCATAAACAACCATATACTAACAACCATAAACTCAAAAATCTATCACTCTCTAGCTTATATAGGATAAAACAAACCTTAATAATATTAAATATATATAAAAAAAACTAAGATAGGAAAAGAAAAAAAGAAAGACTTATTCAAATGCTACATGAAACTTCTTAACCCTATACTTGTTCTGGATAAACTCAATCCATTTTCTCCATTCCATAATATAGCGTTCTTGCGAGTGATCTTTCAAATAGGCCGAAATCTTCGCCATCTCAGCCAGGTCGGAAACCTTTAAAGTCCACTCTTCTATAGTCGGCAGTTCCTCTTTCTTCCAATACTGACCTATCAAAAGTCTTGCTGCCGTAATTAAATTCAACATCAACTTAGTGTCCACAACTGTAACATCTGTAATTATTCCCAACAAAAAAAATTGCGGACAAAACTTTATCCTCTGTTTAAAAATCTTCTGCATATTCCACCAGACTTTTATCCAAAAAGCCTTAACCTTTTTACAAGTCCACCATATGTGAAAATATGTTGCGTCTTCGTCACCGCACCTCCAACATTTAGGCTGATAATTCGGATACATACTTGCAAGCTTTTTAGGATCTAAATGCCATCTATAAAACATTTTGTAAAAATTCTCTCTTAGATTTTGAGCTTGTGTAAATTTTACGTTCCTCACCCAAAATAAAAAGTATAGCTTATTGTATATGAGTTTTGTTTTTTGTAGTTTTCTTGCACTGAAATTATGCTTATGTTAATAGATAATAAATAAATCATCATATAATTTGAGTGGGCATGGGACCCCTGAAGCTTTTAGCTCTAATTTTTCTGCCCTTGTGGATTTCTGTGATAACATTGTTAAAGCTGCCATTTTAAAATATAGTAAGTTTTTACCTCTATAAGACACCAAGAGTCTTTTAAGTGTTTATAACATGGGTGTCAAACTCGATCTGTCACATGACATATTGTGTCATATCTTGATGTATCACAATTTTTTTTTTTGTGGAGGCGGGGTGGGCATGGCCTGTGGTGATGCATCCGGCCTGCAGGCGACCCTCTGGTCTAAAGGGTTTCCACTTTAACTAAAGTGCCACCAGATGCAAAAAGCCATATTTTTTGAAATTTTTAGGCCCATGTCTTTGTGTTTCTTAGGAACTGACTCCTACATGTATCTCTATCTCCTCACATAACTAATCAAAATTGAAATAAATCAATATCAAAGAAGTTATACTTTATTGAAAAATAAACCTAGAAATCTTCGTCTCAGCTCATTTCCAACAAAGAGAAGACCAAGTGCTTGAGCTGTGAGGTTTATTCTCATGACAATATATCTTGGATGGTTACATCTAAAGTAAACCCTTGCATACATTTAGTTATGTTATCTTTTCTGCTTCTGATTCAAGGAAAATCACTGTCTTTCTGGTTCAGTGTTTCCTACTACATTGACTTAAGGAATTGTAATGTCCTAAGTTTGATTATTGTTTTACATATTACAGATGACTCGGTGTTTTTTTAACCATCTTATGAGATTGGAATGCTTTCTGTTACCTTCCCACCGTAGTGGTCCCTATTTTTCTACTTGCATTTTTACGTGCTTTCGAACTGCTAGGTTGGCAGAAGCTGGGATGAGTAACAGGTGCTCACTTTGTTACACGGCACTCGGGATTCGATCTGCCAAACTGCCGACCATCTGATCGACAAGCTCAGCGTCCTAACCCACTGAGCCACCGCGTCCCTTTTCATTTTAATGCTATGCTTATAGCATAGAAAAGTGTGGGCAATTAAAATACAATGCTTCGTGAACACGTTTCATGAAGACACTTTTTTAAAAAATTCCATTTATATCCTGCCCTTCTCCGAAGACTCAGGGTGGCTTACAAGCTTAGCAGTAGCCTTCATTCTATGTACAGTATATGCCTGCTTATTAGGGCTTTCACACACACCCCAAGCGGCATTATTACAAAGTCAGCTTAATTGCCCCCAACAATCTGGGTCCTCATTTTACCTACCTCGGAAGGATGGAAGGCTGAGTCAACCTTGAGCCTGGTGGGACTCGAACCTGCGCTAATTGCAGGCAGCTGGTGTTACTTAAGGAGGCATTAGCCCACTGCTCCACCAAGGCCTTTTAGGTGAATATTGTCAAGATATCATGATCTGAGGGCAATGCAGCTTATCTATTTGCACGGAAAGTATCCTGCATTGGCAATGATATACCCAGTTGTTTTGGGCTTAAAAAAAATCTTGTTTCTGCAAGCTCTTCCAGCTGAGTCACTGGGCAATTTAGCTTTGCAGGAGTGCTGAGTAGTCTCAGTTAATAAAAAAATATATAAATTCTCTAAATGCAAATAGTTTCTGTGGAGTTGGATTTTAATTCTCTTGCCCCCAAGAGTAGCAAAAACAAGAACAATAATATTCATATGAAAATATAAAGTTTATTTAAATGATGCATATGGCTGCCCAACTCACAAATAATGACACTTTAATGGGAAAAACGATTGTGTGATATTAATTATTGCATGATATTGATCTCTAGGAATAGACATTCACATTATCCATATTCCATTGTTTCACTACTAAGTGCTTTCTGCACTTTATTTATTGAATACTGATTCCTTTATATTAATAGACCTAAAAGGTTGAAGTTGTCTACCTGCTCAATATCTTCATTGTCAATTCTAAGGTTAATTGCTGTAGCAATACCATTTATTTCGTTCTTCTGTTTGTATTCCACCTTTATATTTACTTTTACCCTCTTTATATATAATTTTAATAATAAATGCTCCTTGACACTTATTAAAGCTGGCATATCATTAGCATTTTAGCTATCAAATAGTGTAGTTCAGGGGTGTCAAACTGCCAGCCCACAGGCCGGATACGTCATCCCAAAACTGCACCCACCCCATTGCCGGCAATGGAGAAAAAGCTCTGATACGTTGCGCGACGTCACGTGACATTGCGGGTTTGACATGTCTGGTGTAGTTGATCAGCATACCACAAGTTAATAATGTTTATTCCTCCAATTTTGAAGCCATGTTTATTTATTTAGAGCATTTATTAAACCACCCATCTTCTAACCAGCTCTGAAAGGCTCTCGGTGTTTATTGTCATCTAATCCATCGTCTCTTGGTATATATTAAGCACATTGAACAGATAACTATGCAGTCTTGACTCAGTCCTTTGACAATTTGAAGTCTCTTTCACCACGTTTTTTCTATATTGTGGGTTCTTGTCCTTCGTATAGTTTAAGATGATAACAGTGGGGTGTTCTAGGTTTCCCATTTTCTTAAGAACATTCCTTAAGAAATGCCAAGGTTGGCAATAATGAGGAGTATTAGTGTGGTCTAGGAAACAAAAATGAATCCATACTGTGGGTTCTTGTCCATTGTGTAGGTTTAACATGAAGACAATGAGGGATTCTAGGATTCCCATTTTCCTAAGGACATTTCTTAGCTTGACATGTATTAATTTTTAGCATTCTTTTGCTTTCTCAAATATCCAGTGTGCATCTGCAAAATGTCTCTTATTTTTCAGCCTTGTCTAATATTCTTCAACATCTAACATTAGTACTTCTTAGCTTCTTATAAATAGGGAATATCTTTCTAGTGTATTAGATGTTAATGTCTCTTGTTCATTCCATTTCCATTGAATCTTTTTTTAAACCAGTTACTACCTGTGCATTGTAGCCCTTTAACACATCAATTCTAGATTGGAACATCATGAACTCAGAAATGTTCTGGAAATATTTTCTTGGGGTTTTTTTTGCATCCATCTTAAATTTTGTTGTAGATATAATTGTAATACTGCTTCTTGTCTCTTCTGACAGCTCTGAAATCTTTGTTAAGTTCCTTTTCAGAGATTTTTATTGGAAGGGGTTCTTGTTTTTTGTTTTTGTTTTTTTTGGATTTGGCTTCTCTTCTCTTCTTGGTAACTTGCTCCATTTGTTCTGACCGAGTTTGCTTTCTTTGGTTTCTTGGTCAATTGAGTGTTTTTTTCACATTCATCTTTGACAACTTTAATTTTATTTTTACATTGCTTCTAGATCCTTAGCAGTGAGATTCATGATTTTAAAGCAATTCCTGATATTCTCCTTGTAAATTATGGTTATACGCTCAAGGTTATATTGCGGAATTTGGTTGTCTTTGTATTTTCATTTTAGCTTGGCACATGTGAAATTTGTGATCTGTTCTAGAATTAGCGTCTGGCCATGTCTTTGTTGTTATTGAGTTCTTCCACTTCATTGTGCTAAATAGTATAATCAATTTTATTTCTCTCTGTTCTGTCTGATAAAGCCCATTGTTTTGGTTCTCTGAAAAATGTGTTGGAAATCAAATCAGTTCTGATAAGTCAGGGGTGTCAAACTCAATTTCATTGAGGGCCGCATCAGCATTGTGGTTGCCCTCAGGGGGCCGGGTGGGTATGGCCAGGGTGGGCGTGGCCTACTGGGTGGGCGTGTCTAGAGTGCGTATGGCCTACTGGGTGGGAATGGCTAGCTCTACATCGTTTGCATCAAGGGTACCTATGGGTACCTGGGCAGGAGTGGGACAGATCTGAGGGTCTCTGGCAGAAGGAGAGTCTCTGGGCCAGGGCCAAGGCAGTGGGGGCCGTTCCCTCACTGTTTCCAGGATGGCTTCGCGGGCCACATTAAACCACTTCGCGGGCCGGATCCAGCCCCCGGGCCTTGTGTTTGACATGTCTGTGATAAGTCATTTTTCCTTCATTTTTGTTTCTTAGGCCATTTTACATTTTCTTCATTATTTCAACTTTGGCATTACAGGGTTCTACCGTAAGCAGTATATTTTGCTCAGGCATTCTGTTAATTTCAGATTGGACTTTCCCATAAAATTTGTAAACTTCTTTTTTTCAGCAGTAGTTGGAGCATAAAGTGGACGTTTGTAATGTTAAATGATTGTCTCTGAAGTCTAATTGATATTATTTAGTCATTGACTACATTGTATCCAAATGCTATTTTTGCTGTATCTTTCCAATTATGAAAGCAGCATTATTCCTTCTTTATTTTTCATGTGCTGAATATCTAATAATAATAATAAATAATAATAAACCTTTATTGTCAAAGTACAACATGTGTACATTGAGATTAGCTGAGCCTCCCCCCGTGCTCTCTCCCCCCAACACACAGTGACAACTAACCCTCCATCCTATCACACCATGTGAACCAACTACACCACACACCGGCCTCCCAAGTCAATTCTGCATTAAGTTCACAGAGATTATATCCCATTTAAAAGCCTAACAGCCCACGGATAAAAGCTATTTTTCAGCCTGTTGGTACTGCTGGCAATACTCCTATATCTCCGTGCAGGGTGTGAGTCATCCCTGAGAATAGGTGACCTTAAGTGTCCAACTTTAGTCCACTTCCAATTTGCTGATGATTTAGATCAGTGGCCCCCAACCGTTTGGTCTCCAGGGACTGGTTCTGTGGAAACAGATTTTCCCACAGACTGGAAGGGATGTGGTTTCATGTGCTGCCTGCATCCCACGGATGGTGGTTTGCTTATTTGTGTGGCCCGGTTTCTGGCATGCCATGGCCTGGTGCAGGTCCACAGACTGGGGGTTGGGGACCCCTGCTTTAGATGATGGCTGTAAACAATTAATTTCAACTTTCACTATGTAGAGTTTTCCAATGTACAGGTTTGTCTTCCTTAAGCTCCATATTGCCACTGTAATTCTGGTATGGTCCCTTTGGGTTTTCTTTTCATGTATGGTAATGTCAACCAGAAGATGTCTGAAAGGCTTTAATTGAGCCACATTTTCTTGGTAAATGTGAGCTTTACCATTGCCTTCTCCCACTGTATGAAATGATGGCTTTGTCATTCACACTCAAGTGATCATCTGTCTCCAGCATTTTCTTGCTGACCTATAAATATACCTACTTGTTTTAGCTATGCAGCTGGGATGGCATTTGAATGGTAAGTGACTTTTCTGTGATTGTGTACGTTTGGCATACATTGCTGGAGTTTTTTACTCATTTTTTTCTACATACAGCACACACACACACACACTGCCTGAGATAGCATAGTAGGAGATGCAGGAGAGATGTATTACCTAGGTTTCCTACTAAATCAACTATATCCTTTTGGACCATTTTTATTGCAGGTGGATTGTGTTTTTGCATATGTAGGAATATACAAACAAATAATTTGCAATATATTATTGTGTATGCAATTTGTAAAGCAATCTTCATACTTTGAAGAATGTTTCACACTTGATATTTTGTTAAACCTGTAGTAACTGATATTCAGTGATAGCTGTTTTACAGTGATGATTGTGCTTGAATGCAGTATTTTCTCTTGTTAAAATTCTTTTCTGTCTTTAAGTGAGTTACCAGTAAATTTCTCAGATGACTGAATGCACACATAAAGTTCCTTAGTTATTATCTCCAAATAAGAAGGAAAAAATAGTTCCAGTTGACCTTTAGGTGGCAGTATGACTTTAGAGATACTTATATGTGCCTTTATGTCCTTGGACCTTGGTGGATAATAGAAATGCCAGAAATGGTAGATTTTGATTAAATTATGTTATTGTGTGGCTATAATTTACAGATTTCAGCATATATGTTTATTTTACCTTATATATTAGTACAGTAGTCTTGGTTATAACCATAGAACTATATGACTGAAAAATTATGTATTTTTAATAATTATCAGTCTAACTTTAGGAGTAAAAAACTTCCAATAATTAGATACTATTTTATTTATATCAGACATTTAAAATGGTACTTTTATTTTAAAGAACTTAAAATGGATAGTTTCAAGTTTCCAATTATAACCAGTTTGTAATTGGAAGTAAAACTATAGTGTACATTTATAGTTAACTTTTCTTGCTGTGAATTGATTTACTTCCTAATACGTTAAGACACTAAGGTAGCTCTCTTATATTATTGCTTTATTTCAGAGATTTAAGATTAAATTCAGCTGCACCTATATTTCTTTTCTCCACTTTTTGTAAAACACAATAAAGGTTGTTACTTTGAGTTCTTTAGATTCTACTGAGGATATGTACTGGCTAAATTTATGAAGTTAATTTCTTTGACTAATTCAATGATAATGAGGGAACAGTGCTTGTAAATTTAAGATATCTAATAGAATGATATTATATACAAACAACATTTACAAAGATAAATTCAATCAAAATTAGAATAAATTACAGCGATATTTTCATCCAGAGGAAGAAAGTCAGAGGAAGACATAAAATGCATGAATGGTTTTATTAGTATGCTCCATAAATGTTTGAAATCTTGCTAATTAGTTCATAAGGTTAGATAGTTAACTACCATTCATTATTATGTAAACATATACTGTTTTCCATAATTATGAGAAATTAAAAATACAAAACCAGATATGAAGAGTACAAATATGAAAATATTTAAAAGTTTTTAAAAATCCAAGTAAGAAAGCTCATTTTTACACAGCAGCTGGTAAATAAAAAATAAATGCACAAATAATACTTCATTCTATTTGTTCCATAGAAGTTACTTTAGCAGGTTTAGGGACAAATACTGAAAAGACGGAAGTGTTTCAGATATAAGAGAAATAGGTATAGGTTCTTTTGTGATCAGTATATATTTGACCTTTAGGTTCTCCTCATCTAAAATTGTATCAATTTCATTTTGTGTATGTTTGTCATTCATTTTCAGGCAAAATGTTCTTCGGGCTTGGAGAATTTTTTTTGAAATAATCTCTAGGTGTTCCATATCAAGAGTGCAATAAAATATTTTTTCTTGTAATAGTCCTTAGCATTTTGCAGTTAAAATGGTGATGAAAAAGTAACTTTGTTACTAATTCTCACATTTATGACCTATACGGTCTATAAAGCAAAAGAAAACTGAAGTAAGATTCTAAGCACAGTTGTGGTTTCACTTAATACCATTTCACTTAATAACCAAGTTACCAGTGCAATTATGGTCATTAAATGAGGACTCTCCTTAATTTTCTTTGTGCATGGTGGGCAGGAGTTTATTTAGGAGAACCTTGTTTAAAATTTGAAGTGGGTTCTGTCTTATTTTGATACAAATTTGATTTTATTGGAAGAGTTTCAGCTTAAAACACATTTTGAGCTCAAAACATTTCTAGTGAGATTGGAGCGCTTATTGTAAGGTCAGAGTTTTGTGAATTAATAAATTATGTAACAATGATTGGCTAGAATAGAGTTGGCCAAATTCACTCTTTAACTACTGAAAGAAGTTGGTTTCTAAGGTGCAAGTTAATTTTGAGAAATTTATAATAATATCTGGACCTGTCTGGTTTGAAAAGCCATCTTGCTTGGGAAAAATATAAGTAGTGCATATGTTTGAGTTGTTGACATACATGTAATATTATTACTGATAAAACACACTAAATAAGAGTATCTTTGCTAAATGTTACTAAGCGGACATTTAAATTAAAATAGTAGAAAACATATGAGCACAAGCTTGACGTAATATAAAATACCTGGGTAAAGTATTTCAGAAATGACAAATATCTTGGTATCCAGCTTTTTTGTATAATTCAATCATAAACATTGTATTCCAAGCACAACAACTGCTGTGCTTTATCACAGCTGTCATTTTTTTAATGGGGATTTTTGAAGTTTTTATGAGTTCTGGCAATGCCTTTTATATTTATCAAATGTGTTTACTTCTGTAACACGTTTCTCACATTTTATGCATATATGTTCTGTCAAAATTCTCTTTCTCTTGTCATGCACACATAATAGGTTGTTTATATCTTGTGTTCATTGTGGATCTTGTATACTTTGTGTTATACAAATCACATATACTGTGTGATATGTTAATGCATTTACAAAATGGATAGCATATAGTTATTTATCAGTTTTAAGCCTGGCTGTTGAGAAACAGCTGAGGATTTGGCTAAGGCTTTGTATAGTTTAATGTATAGATATTAAGACTAAATGAAAAAGATACTTTTACTTGATTTGGGTTTTTTTAATTTCATATTTCATTGAAATGATTTCATATAATTGACTTCCTACATAATTGCAAGTGTTTTGCAATTATTGTAAAATCTTAGCAATTTTAGTATGCGTTTTGATAAAGAATTCAAACATTTTTCTGAAAGTGCTGGCATATTTTATATTCTTATGTTGAACATTTTCAAATGTATATTTTATGCTAGTAAATCAAATGTATGTTTGAATCAGTTTTTAAAAGCTTAAAATATTTTCCTTCGTAGTGATGATGAAAATAACTGTACACGGCCAAATAAAGGACAGTTAAACATAGGTCTATTTCTCACATATATTAAGCTAGGATATTTTATTTTTTTTAAAAAAGGTTGCTTCTTAAATGCACTGTGTTTACTAGTGAATTCACAAATCATGCTATTCTAAAAGAAGACACAATCATGTAATAATTTGTATCTGTGACCATGCAGCCAATGCAGATAAAAGCCATTATTTGTGCCTTATGCTAATCAACTATATTATGGTTTAAAGATTGGCATGTTTACTTAGGAATAAATATATGTACAGTGGCACTTTTTTTCCTATGTTTCTAGCATTAATAGTGTTTTACCAAACTGCAACATGAAACAGGACTGTTTGAAGTAATACCTGTAATTTTTACGTTTTCTCCATGAAGTTAGAACAAATTATTGTATAGTTTTAAAAGTGGCATATAAAAAGTAACATATAATACTTTAAAAACCTCTGCCATCTCTGAAAATTACAGCAGATTCAGGGGATATTAGAATCTCTAAGATTATTAAATGAAATGTGAGATGCTTTTGTCAGTGTAATTTAATTTTTTTCTTGTTGTCAAAGTGCATGGTTCTCTTTTTCCTTAATTGTTTGTAATGCAATATTTGCAGCAGTGAAAAGAGAACCTTTGTTATTTATTTATAAAAAATAAGAGTATAAAGAATATGAGTGTTTTTTTAATTTGATTTGATCAGCCCAAATTTTGTTACATCTAATTTTAATTCTCTAAACCTTTATCAGCAATTAATATTTTACTTTTTGGTATGTTTGTCTGAAAGTAAAATGAGTTGAAATACAAATATGAATATTAAAACAGGAGGTTTAAAATGTTTTATTCATTAAAATATATTTTATTTACTCATAATTAAAAAGGAAATGCCTTAAGTCTGGATTTGTATTTAATGATGTTTTTAAAAGAGTCCATTCAGTCAACTGCCAGCTGGTTTCCAGTACTCTGTTTGAAATCTTTTTAAAAAGCTCCGTACAGGATATTCAGTATCTGAAAGATTTAAACAGTCTTTCCATAACAGCATTTGTAGACTGTGTTTCATAGTAACTACCATAACATTCACAGCGTTTAAGAGGACAGAGAAGCTGACATGAAAAGATAGTAATTCATGAAGACTTGGCTTCACAGTGTGTGTATAATCCTTCATGCTCTCAATGGTACCATAACCCCTGTGCCCACCAGAACAAAAGAAACTGAATTGGAAATTGTGGGAGCTGGGGAATGTTCCATTGCCAGTGCAACGCATGGCCCATAGGCCTTGTCAGGACTTAGTTTGAGGTCCTTTATTCTTTCTGACAGATGTGAGGTAAGTTCTATGAGGTGGAAGTCATTACTCGAGTGAGGGCAATGTCAGATCAAAAGTAACCAGTGATCAAACAAGGTAAAGGGTCTGTGGAAAATAGGCTTGCTTTCTGGCTTTGACACCTGCCTGATCAGGGGTGAAAATGTGTCTTGTGTGTCAGGTGAAGTAGATTTTCTTTGATGTACAGTGAATGGGAAAAGATGGAAAGTGAATTGGAGACAGGAAGATTCTGATTTCCTTTTTCTTCTGCTACTATTAAGTCTGCTTTTGTTGCATGATTCTGATATTGGCTGTGCTTTTGTTGTAAGGTTTGTGAATAACCCCTCAATAAATTGTGAGATGTTCATGCTTGGGCAGCATACCTAAAGTGCCTTGGAAATGCTAACTAAAATTATACATACTCTTGTTGCTGATGAAAATAAGCAGGGTGGATTTGATTTAAATCAAGTCGATTTAAATCATGATTTAAACCAATAGTAAAAAGGCTTGATTTAAATCAACTTGATTTAAATGATAATTTTTAAACAGCAACTGCCATCTCTGTTCCACAGAGGTGGTTCCTCTGACCCGCTGTTGATTCACCGACAGTCCCACTCACTTTAATGGGACAGCTGGTGATGCAGAAGTGACACAACAAGGTGAGGAATGTGGTGGGCAGCAGGTGAGTGGATGCCCGCTAACAGGCACTACCATTGATGGAACTGAAATGACAGGTGCTCTTTAAATGTAAGGACTCATTCTTGCTGGTAGTTAGAATCTTTAATATTACCGTATTTGCAAACAAAATGAAGGTTTCCTATTTAGAATAATAAGCTGTCAGATTAGTAAAACAGTGATATCAGAACCGATTTTAGTTTAATAGGTGCATTGCACATCATTGGAAAACATACTCAAATTCTTTTATTTAATTGAAACACTTAGGGCCTGGTACAGATACATTTTTCTTCAAACTATCATACAGTTTGTAGTGTACATAGATTTGCAAAACAATGGGATAAAGGAATATTCTTGAACTTTGTTTTATGATTTATCTCATGGTTACTGTGAAATTGTGTGAATGCATCAATGCAGTGCATGTTATCTCAGCTTGCAGAGCTTGGATTCATTGAATAAGTTTACCAAAAATGTAAATATTGTAGAATATACAGCCTAATGCTACATAACTAAGCTCCATTTCATGCTGAATAAACTAAATTATTAATATATCTTAAATAGAAAACTACTTTTAGATAGATTTTTACTCCAGAAGCATTTTATTAAAATAAATTTGATAAAAATAAAAAAATCTGATTTAAATAAAAAATCTGATTTTTTTAAAAAAATCATCAATTATTATCCACCCTGAAAATAAGGTATATAAATTTTTGAGAAAATAATAATTGATATCTTTGTGCTGTGAGGAAGGAACAGTGTTGTGGAATTAACTTGTAAAACTACAATTTTTAAAATCTTTGGCTATGTAGGTTTGTGTCAGAGGTTATGTTTTACATTTAAGTAATCATGCAAAACATATTGTGAAGTACATGAAAGTCATTAAAACCAAAAAATTTAGTGAATTAAAAAAAACCCATATACCGTAATCTGATGGAAATATTTTCTGATGTAAATTTTAATGGAAAAAAATCCAATAAACTAACTTTTTTGTCTAACTTTCCCTACTATCCTCTAGAATCTAGGAATTGGAAAACCATATGTGCAATGTGTCACTAAGGCAAGGGAAATTAAATAAAGTCTCCATTATATGTGGTTCTTCTTTCTAACTTACAGGAATTATTTTCTTTCCATTGATCTGTCATGCTACCCCCATTCCACTTTCTTTCAGATCTTAAGTGAGTGGTTTTCTAGCCCTCTGTGGCTAGTGGGAGTTAAGGGAAAGGAAAATCATGTTCTGCTTCGGTCTATTAATGGGCAAGTACCTTGATCCAACCCCACATTTTGGGTTAATAAGCCAAATATCTCATATTTTGATGTCATTACTGCATTTTGTTGCATAAACCTATTCTGTTGGAAATAAGCATTTATGTGTTTGAAGATAAGTACCATCTTTAATTGGGCTTAGGAGCAAATATAACTTCAGTGCAATGTTGTTCACCTTGTTATTACTAATTAAAGTCCTTCTATCCATGCTTTTCAATCACTTTAGTTTTTGGGTTTTCTTTATAAGCAGTTCCAAATTTAAGGTATTCTAGTTATCTAATTAGGACCTTATTAAAACATGAAGTACTGTTGGCAGGGTATTCCTATTCAGAAATAGTTGTGACTAGTGAACCAGATGGTAAAAGAACTTCAGGTGATAAAGCAGAATCAAAGAATAATAGCATGCTATGAGCCAGTGTTATAAAAATACTGACATTATCACCGAAAAGAATCTATTTTAAATATATTTTACATCTTTTTATATATATTCTGTGTTACCTCGGCATAAAACAGGAGTAAAAAAGGTGATCCAGTAATATTGCCAACTTTTCCTTCTTATGGAATCCTGCTGCTTCATTTTAAGTGCCATCTTGACAAGAAGGATCTGTTTTTGTGAGTAGATATCTTTACCACTCACCTGCCTGTAGCTTTTCCTTGACACCATCCCTGAAGGGAAGATCTTGGAAGATTGCTAAATAATCAATTTTGCACAAACCCAAGGAGATTGCTATAAAATCACTATAAGATAACATAAAAATGACATAGAAATGTTATGCTTTTAATTGGGTTTTAATTGCAAGCAGAGTATAAATGCAATCATTATTTTACATAGTTATGATAGTTTCCAGGCAACTAAGAATGAAAAGCTATGAGATATAGAGGTAGAGGCTATTAAATATTTATGGTTATCAGAGATACTTAAGGAGAAAGTAATGCAGATGTTCTTTGTTCAGTTTAGCCCTATTTAAGAATCCCACAAAATTAATTTTTGAAAGTAACAAATGCAACAAAAATGCCTTTTTTCTAATCTTCCTTTATTGTCAGAGAAGATTTAGGAGGGGGGGGTGTTATTCTAGTTCTGTGGAACATTGCATGTATTCACTCAGATGTTCTTACACTATCCTTATAGATTTTTTCTGTCTGCATAAGGAGGTGAGAAGCCAAGAGAAAGGACCCCATGGTTTTGCTTCTATCTGCAAGAGAATAAAAAACAATAATTGCTTGCTTAGTTTTCGTAGGGAACTAGGTTAATAATTAGATTAGGGAGGAGTTCCTGTATCTGGAGTGTTTATTTTACCTAGTGTTATAGAAACAAGTGACTTTGAAGAGACATCAGCAATGCAACATGATTAGACTATTTCTGGTCAAAGTAGAGGGAAACAGCTGAATATTTTTTTTTAAAAAAAATGCATGAGGACAATAACGTATGATGAATTGATACTGATCATCAGTTAATTGTCCTAAAAAAGAGAATGCTACTATGAAAAAAACAGCAACCTAGAATGATTTTTCAGTTTTTATCATTGCTTCAGAAGGCATAAAATCAACAATATGTATCCAAATAATTTTATTTATGTAATTTTTTTCCCTTAGAAATAATATTTCTAGCATGGGATACCTTATTTTATTGTAGTGCTTGTTACAGCTTTATTACATTTAGAGTTAGGGAAAATTAACTTGGATTTATTACACTCAAATTAGCATTGTAACTATGTTCAATTTAATATTGTAGTATAATAGGGGACTGAAGGAATTGCAGTTTAGTATTACAGTACTTGCCTAATTTCTCATTATGCACTGTTCATAGTAAGATATGTAGATAGGGGTGGCGTAATTTCTAGTGTACAGGAAAAATCATTTTTTTAAAAAATGTAAGAAATATGTAGTGGTCAAATAGTCACCTTTTCAACAATAATGCATAGCATATAGTTTTCTTGGACAGTTATTGAAGCATGTAGCAAATCTGCTAGAATGTATATAGTACTGTAACCCATAATGAAAGAAATGTATCTTACACAAAATATTAAAAGAAAATTATGAAAACATTTAGTTTGATAGAGTACTATGTATTCGTCTCATTTTAGAAGGTCTTGTTATTTAACTATATAAGTTGGGATTGGTTTTGAGAATGTATATGTGTTTCAGAAGTGATTGTTGGCTGGTTGGCTACAGCTTTTTTCATTACACTGATGTTATAATAGTAATACACCATTCTTTCATGAGATTTAGTATGTTAGTTATTTCATATTCACATATTGTAAGGAACTTGAAAATGAAAAAGCTTAAAAAAGAAAAATACAGGAAAATATAAAAGTAGTTTAGGGCAACAAGGATGAGCAAGCTTTCATATAGAGATAGAATTTTACAAAAATAATTGTGTTAAATTCATATGCCATTGACAAACACATTACCTACATCAGACATGTCAAACTCAACGTCATGTGATGTCGCGCGACGTATCGGAACTTTTTCCCCATTGCCGGCAATGGGGTGGGCGCGGTTTATATCAAGCATATATTTCCTTCTGAAAAAAAATAATATATGTTTGTGTATGTGTATATCCCACGGGTAGGCAACCTCGGCTCTTTTATGACTCATGGACTTCAATTCCCAGAATTCCTGAGTCAGCTGACTCAGGAATTCTGGGAGTTGAAGTCCATGAGTCATAAAAGAGCTGAGGTTGCCTACCCCTGGTATATCCTTTTACCATTGGATATATTATAAATTCTGCCTGTGTTGTGCTAATAGAGCAGAATAGAATATACTTTTTAAAAGTAAATCCTAATGGCCTTAAATATTCACTACATTCTTAGTTAAACTATATTTTGATATGTAAAAATTAGCTGTTGTGTATATGCTTTTCTGCCACAGTTCTTTTCATTATTTCTATTTACACATGCAGTTTTAAAGCATGTGAGTGTCATAAGAAATACTCTTTTTTAGTTTATATTTCTCATTTGGCTTTATTCATGAGATTTTTCTAAGAACTGTGTTCAATGAAATAGGTTTGCTGTAATAATCTTTTGTCTTCATTTCCATATTCGGTCTATAAAACCTAGAAATGATTATATTCCAGAAATCAGAAACCATTATTTGTTGTATTTTATTTACAGTTAACCTTTGTTTTTACACTTGATATATGCAATACTCTCAATTATTACTAATAAATGATGTGCTTAACATATACATTTTTCAACTTTTTAAGTACAGATAAGATTAGTATAGTGTAGCTTCACTTTACCACTTTTCAGAACAATTTATCCAAGTTTTAAACTGAAAGTCTTCAGTATTATTTTATTTTAAGAAACTTTTGATAGATTTAGTTTTAACTGAAAGGGGTGAAGCTCCTTGACTCTTCTCTGCTACCATAATTGTACTGGTACATAGAAGAAAACTCTTCTGAATTTATCTTGCAGAATCAAAGTAGCTGCAATATGGAGAAATATTGTCAGAGCACACAGCGGAAAGAGAATATCAGTTTAAAGTTCACTCATAGCTACTCACTGGTGAAGAGAGGAGACAGATTCAGTAAAAAATAGATATGTCAGTAAATTGAGAGAATATATTGTGATGTGTTTGTGTAAGACAGCAGTTAGGGCACAGTTGATTTCTTGAAGATTGTAAATCATCTTCAGCATTCTATTATTTTGCCCTTAAAATGCAGTTTCCATTCCCAAGAAAATGAAAGATGGGGGATTTAATATATTTTAAAAAATTATACTGAAGAAAGATGCTGCTTTTATTTTAGTTTTACTTTTTTAATTAAAAAACATACAGTTTCTCATATAATGTTGCTGCTTTTAGACACATGAATTCCTATAATATGAAATAATTTCTGCTGTTTTAATAAATAATAAATATTTAATTTCAGTAAATAAGTATAATTTAAGTTCTATAACAAAAAATAGAAAACCCCATAGAAAATGCTGTCAAACAGATCTAAAATGGTCAAATTGTATCAAAATGTTACTGAACTGTTTAATTTTAGAATTATTTTACTATTTTTACTATAATGGCATTATGTGTTTTCTCTTGCCACGACAGATTTTTGTTTTTTGTAGAAACAGTATTATGCAAGAGAAAGTACTTTGTTAGAATAAATTAAAGAGTTAGGTCTGGAGTTCCAAATTTCAGGTCTATTTATATGCATTCACTTGATTTTTCTTCCTTAATACATTTCTCAGGAAAATGAACAAATTAAGAAATGTGCTCTTTTTTCTAATGTGTTAACAGAATTGGGGGATTATAGGAAGCCTTGGTTAGCATTATGCCAAGTCATTTTTACAGAAAACAAACTTATATTGTTCTTGTCATTAATATTATTGATATATAGTGATATTTTAATACATAGTTTTAAAAAAATAAATCAGCAATATCATAGAATTTGGGCCAGTGAGTTTGGTGGTGTATATGGCATACAATATAGTTTTTTTTTGTATTTATTCAAAGTAAAATGTTTGCTTTATTTTTCCATTTTTCTAATCTTGGCAGTATACGTCAGTATTTTATTTCAAAAATTATAAATGGACAGACATCTCAATGGAACATCATACATTTAATATACATGCTATATATTATCAAACCTTTGTTGAAATGAAATAGGTTTTATTTCATATGTTGATAGGAATAACATAGGTTGTTTTACAAAGTAAAATAAAAATTAACAAGTGTGCAATATGCTTACTTCAGATGTTCATAAATTCAGTTTTGGTGAAGATATAGTTTATGATATATATAATGTTTAAAAATGAATATTTACTTTTTAGACTATTTCCTTGGGATATTGAGATAAAAGGAAAATATTATGTATAACTCAAAGAAATAGCATTGTAATTCATTTAAGGAAGATAGAACCTATCATAATTTTTCTGATTAATTTACACCTTTCCATTTTAGATATAGCATAGTGGTAATAAAACTTTCTTATTAGGCTGTCTTTCTAACTCTCTTTATACATTTTAATTCCATTGAGTTACTTTTGTTTGAATGTAAAGAAAGCAATTTGCATTGAATGAAGCTGTTTAGCCTTACGGCCCTCACATATGTTCAGTAAGCAATCTATTTGATCGTAGTATTTTTGCAGTGTTATTGTGATTTTAAAATTCACAGTAATGAATGGTGATCACTATTATTAGTGATTATTTTGTGCATTTTTTATAATGGAGACAAAAAACAGAATACTTTCTTCAAATTCAGCAAAAAATTACTAAGTAGCATCAAAATAATTCTCTGATGAATTTATATTTTATTTCCAAAAACTCAGAGATCCCAGCACTTCAACATTAGCTATATTCTCTATTTAGAAGATTGCTAATGGCTACTTAAGAACTTTGAGATATAACAGTGATAATAATAATGGACTATTGAATTCATGGCTATATCTTTCTGTTTATTTTGTTGGCTTTAGCTTGACATTGTATCACAATTCAAAATTTGTGCAATCTCTTAAATTTTGTGTTTTTGAGAGAAATGTCTCTCTTGCTATTAAACCATATTCAACTATTTTTTTAAAAAATCTTGAGATATTTCAAAGTTAAATGAGCAAATATCTACACCTCATTTCATTCTGCATATAGTTCTGCATGTTGCACAACTCAGACAATTTTGATACGTAGTTGTATCTCATCATTCTATTTTAACACAGTATATTCTGGGACAAAATCTTGATTTTCATATGGGCTTTAGCATGTTAGCATTGGTTCCAACAAGAATGTATAGTTTTACCAGGTAGAAGTCTTTATAACAAAATAAGACTATGTTTATTATAAAATAGGACAATTTTCTGATTCTATCACTGTGCATACAATAAATTGTATGGGCTCAGAGACGACATGTTTTAGATGAAGTTTCTCAGTGTATTGAATCTTTTACATTAGAACATACCAGATTTTCTTGGATACAAAGATGTCAGGTAGCTAAATAGTATCCTTTCCATTCTCTAGTAACTGATAGATTGGTAGGTACACATTATACACACACATACACATATGGACACACATGCACATTTTGTATAAGTTGGTAAAGTAGGTTGTTTCTCTATACATGCAACTGGGCAGTAGTACAACTTATTTCTTATTGGTTTTTTAATAGTTTTTAACATTTTTCTGTTTATTGAAATTTCAGCACAAGAAAATTTGCCTTCAAAATATAAAAATTATGCAAAGTTATATATGTCAGCATAATTAATAGACCTGTGCTTGCAAATACGTCTGCATGTGTATACACATTTATCTCTGTGTATACACATTTATCTCTGTGTGCAGACACAGACAACAGGTTGCATTGGATGTTTGTGACTATTCTAATACATACAGAAATATTAAATACTAACAGAAGTGGAATTCCTTAAGTCGTCTCCCTATTGTTGTCAGCAGTCCATCCTAGGATTTTTAGCCTGTTGGGTCTTAGAAACTACAATGACACAAAAGAAGGAAGAATTCAATCATGCAGTGCACTTATTTGTGTTCAGATTTATATTATTCATATTAATCATTATTTGTAAAATAAGTACTGTCTAAACAATATGCTGATTTATTTATTCTTAGATGGTTTTACTAATTATATTTTATGCTAAAATTATAGGTGTCTTAATCTGGTTTTGAATGGTTCATAGAAAATGAAAAAATAAGAATTTTCTATGAAAATATCTGCTAAAAGTAGATATGGACACTTTCAAATATTAAGGAACAGTTCATTTATTTTTTTTAAAAAAATACTATTACTAGTTGTAATCAAGATCACGTGAAGTGTTAATATCACTTTACAATGCCTTGGTAAGGCCACACCTGGAATAATGCATCCAGTTTCAGTCACCACGATGTAAAAAAGATGTTGAGACTCTAGAAAGAGTACAGAGAAGAGCAACAAAGATGATTAGGATCTGGAGGCTAAAACATATAAGGAATGGTTGCTGGAATTGGGAATGTCTAGTTTAATGAAGAGAAAGACGAGGGGTGACATGATAGCAGTATTCCAATATCTCAGGGGTTGCCACAAAGAAGAGGGAGTCTCCAAAGCACCTGAAGGCAGGACAAGAAGCAACGGATGGAAACTAACCAAAGAGAGAAGCAACCTAGAGCTAAGGAGAAATTTCCTGACAGTTAGAACAATTAATCAGTGGAACAACCTGCCTCCAGAAGCGGTGAATGCTCCAACACTGGATGTTTTTAAGAAGAGACTGGAGAGCCATTTGTCTGAAATGGCATAGGGTTTCCTGCCTGAGCAGGGGGTTGGACTAGATGACCTCCAAGGATCCTTCCAACTACTACTACTACTACTACTACTACTACTACTACTAATTATTATTATTATTATTATTATTATTATTATTGTTATTGTTGTTGTTGTTGTTGTTTACCATTATTCATGTAAATAATGGCATTTTACATAATGAGTGTTATATCAAAACTATTATAAAATATTGTTAAAAATCAATTACAGGTTTTTAGAAATTTCCCTGTAGGGAAATAAAAGCTAAGAAAAACAATATTTGTCTATAGCTTGTTTTTTATTAACTAGTAGCTGCCACTTTATTCTGACATTAATTTAAAGTGTAGGTTCTTAATATTTTTGTGCTATGGACCTCTTTTAAGTCCAGTGAAATCTATGGACCCTTCTCAGAAAAATGTGTTCAAATGGATAAAACAAAATAGTGAAATGTTGTATTTATTCAAATTCATGTCCTCCCCCCCCCCAAATCTTATCAATGATAGGTTAGAAGGTTATCTATCAGGTTAAGAAGCTCTTATTTAGAATTTGTGAATTTATTTAGAATATTTATAAATTATAATCCATGTGGATTTTAGGCAACATAAACTAGGTTATGACTGGTAAGATATAATACCTAAAAGCAAGACAATTTCATAGGTTTAAAGAATAAGGGAGGGGAGGAAGGGCCTTATTTCATGAATTTATAAGGCTACCCAAGAAACAGTGTAACTCTAAATGGTAATAAACCATCACAATCTTTGCAGCATCCTCATGGTCATATGATCAAAATTCAGATTCTTGGCAACAGGTTCATATTTATGATGGTTACTGTGTCCTAGGGTCATGTGATCACCTTTCATGACTTTCTGACAAGCAAAGCCAATAAAGCCAGATTCACTTAACAACCGAGTTACTATCTTAACTGCAATGATTCACTTAATAACTCTGGCAAGAAATGTCGTAAAATGGGGCAAAACTCACTTAACAAATTTCTCACTAAATAACAGAAATTTTGGGCTCAGTTGTCATAAGTGGAGGACTACCTGTACTGATTCCTCAATTTTAATCAGTTTTTCTTTGCAAAAGGTATTTACAACTAGATAGCCAACTCCATTCTCCATCTCATCTACTTGACTCCATCTACTTGACTACTTAGACAGCAGATAAAGCAACAGGGAAATAATGAACCAAAAGGTTGAGTTATTCTCTACTCCAGGGGTGTCAAACTCAATTTCATTGAGGGCTGCATCAGCATTGCGGTTGCCCTCAGGGGGCCGGGGTGGATATGGCCAGGGTGGGCGTGGCCTACTGCGTGGGCGTGGCTAGAGTGCATATGGCCTACTGGGTGGGTGTGGCCAGCTCTACATCGTTCGCATCAAGGGTGCCTATGGGGGCCTGGGCAGGAGTGGGACAGATCTGGGGGTCTCTGGCAGAAGGAGGGTCTCTGGGCCAGGGCCAAGGCAGTGGGGGCCGTTCCTTCACTGTTTCCAGGATGGCTTTGCGGGCCACATGAAACCACTTCGCAGGCCGGATCCGGCCCCCGGGCCTTGTGTTTGACATGTCTGCCCTATACCATTTCAGACAAATGGCTGAAAAGTCTCTTCTTAAAAACCTCCAGTGATGGAGCATTCACCGCTTCTGGAGGCAGGTTGTTCCACTGGTTAATTGTTCTAACTGTCAGGAAGTTTCTCCTTAGTTCTAGGTTGCTTCTCTCCTTGATTAGTTTCCATCCGTTGCTTCTTGTCCTGCCTTCAGGCGCTTTGGAGAATATCTTGACTCCCTCTTCTTTGGGGCAGCCCCTGAGATATTGGAACGCTGCTATCATATCACCCCTCGTCCTTCTCTTCGTTAAACTAGACATACCCAACAACCGTTCCTTATGTTTTAGCCTCCAGTCCCCTGATTATCTTTGTTGCTCTTCTCTGTACTCTTTCTAGAGTCTCAACATCTTTTTTACATCCTGGTGACCAAAACTGGATGCAGTTTTCCAAGTGTGGCATTGTAAAACGGTATAAACATTTCACATGATCTTGATTCTTTCCCTCTGTTAATGCAGCCTAGCCCTTTGTTGGCTTTTTTGGCAGCTGCAGCACACTGACAGTGTTTCTCAATCTTGGCAACTTTAAGATGTGTGGACTTCAACTCCCAGAATTCCCCAGTCGGCCAAGATTGCCAGGATTGAGAAACATGACTCTAAGGCATGGGTGTCAAACTCAATTTCATTGAGGGCTGCATCAGCATTGCAGTTGCCCTCAGGGGGCCGGGTGGGTGTGGCCAGGGTGGGTGTGGCTAGAGTGCATATGGCCTACTGGGTGGGCGTGGCCAGCTCTACCTCGTTCGCATCAAGGGTGCCTATGGGGGCCTGGGCAGGAGTGGGACAGATCTGAGGGTCTCTGGCAGAAGGAGGGTCTCTGGGCCAGGGCCAAGGCAGTGGGGGCCATTCCCCCACTGTTTCCAGGATGGCTTCGCGGGCCGCATGAAACCACTTCGCAGGCCGGATCTGGCCCCCGGGCCTTGTGTTTGACATGTCTGCTCTACTCAAAAGCATTATGAAATAAAGGGTTCTGTACTGTGTATGTAAAACGTTTTGCTTCTGGTAAAACCTGTCTCATATGTGTATACATCTCAGCTAACTGCAAATGATGGTACTTCTATTTTCCCCCCTAACTTCCTACTTAGATATAAGCAGGGCTTTTTTTCTCATAGAACGCTCAGAATGGAGTTCCGGCACCTTTTTTGGATGGAACCTTGTAGGGTAGGCAAGGCAGGTTGTATGACATGTGTGAGTTCCGGCACCTTTTTCTTTTACAAAAAAAGCACTGGGTATAAGAAAGGGATAATTATAGTGATTGATTTTGTTCCTCTAGGATTGGTGATTGTTTTTTCCACGAACTCCTTTTTTCAATAGGTCTTTAAGCTTCTACTCATCACCACTTTTAAGATTTTCACCCTGAGCTCACCCGGAAACTATAAAACTTTAATAGCCTACACTCTCTAGAGTCATTTTGATTTGCCAGCCATTCCACCACCATAAACTTGTTCTGTTTCCTCAAATTTCTTCTTTCCAAAAGTCTCTTTTCTAATACTCTATCTCCTTACTAGGTCAGTGTAGTCTTTTTGTCATCTGTGAGAAATTCTGTTCATGAAACATGTAAAAGAACTTTGTTCTCTCTCCTGTACTTAGGTTGTACTTCTCGGCTAACAAAAATAGGGTATCTGGATGTCTGAATTTCTCTGTGACAAACTCTGAGAGAGGAATGGACTCCTACATGCTGTAGCAAACTGATTTTTTTTTATTTGAATGTAGAACTAATGTAAAAAGTTAGTGATATGAATAAAGAATACACTGTGGCCTTTTAATCTAAATTTCCTACAGAGAAGTACAAACATTTTATCAGCAGCAAGAGCTGATAAAATAAGTTCCTTATCTTTGCCAGACTTTTTAATACTTCCACTGCAAAAGAGAACCTTAGTTTTGATTGAATCTTAGTCCTTTTTTTCTTTAGAAGTTTTTTGATCTCCTCTTTGAAGTTCTTTTGTTGAAAGAAGACAATTTTCAGATCAGCAGTAGAGTGTTTGCACAGAAGTTCTAACAACATCTAACATTGTTTTAAATTTAGGGTTATGTTCATCATTCTTTCATACAGAGGTAGACCTGCTTATATACCATTGCAAAAAGTCATTGTTAACAAGGTATAAGGATGAAAATAGGCAAAATCAGAAATGATTTAATGATTTGATTTTGGTTTACAATTTTTTGATGCAAATTTCTAATTCAGAAATTTGATTCTATTATTTATTTATTTATTTATTTATTAAATTTTTATACCGCCCTTCTCCCGAAGGACTCAGGGCGGTGTACAGGGCAATAAATATCAAAATATACATACAAAAGTTAAAAAAGATTAAATAATTATGCCCAATATAAAACAATAATTAAAACAATGTTAAAACCAAATCCAAACCCCAAACCCATCAGACCAGGCCAGATTGTTAATGATTTGATTTTGGTTTACAATTTTTTTGATGCAAATTTCTAATTCAGAAATTTGATTCTATTATATAGGATTTCTCAGAACTGCATACAAATGAAGCATCAGAGCTCACTTGCAGAGTCAGTTCAGAAGCTCACTTGATATCCTTGACTTTAAATCACTGGTATACAGTAGTCTGATGTAATCACAATGTTTGATTCACTTGTTCTATTCCCTTAGTTCTTATTAGGTTGCTAAATATAGCTTTTTAAACATTTTAAAAAGAGGAATAACAATCATATGCATGTCAGGCTGCAAACTTTCTGATCATACTAATACTATTATATATCATTTAAAAATACGTTATTTCTGAGTATAAATGCTCATGTGAATGCCTTTTTTTGGGTAAGATATAAATTATTACATTTCCATGAACATCTCTATAAGTAAATGCATGAAGTATATGATAAACTAGGGCTATTTGGATACCGTTTGCTGATATTTTACTGAATTAATTTAATAACATCTGGTGTCCACCTGTACTTTGAGCTGATTTGAGTGAATTTTCAACTTATTTATTTTTCATATTAAGCGAATATTTTTGTATTGTGGATTATGTACTTATTAATGCCTTCTAATTATTGACATACTACTTTTAGTAGTAATATTTACAGTTTTGTTGTATCTTGAAGCAGCTGTAATTCTATATGAGTCTCTTAGCTCTATTTTGAATGTTTCTAACACACTTGAATAATTCTGTCCTTGATTTCATTAAGCTTCTGGTAATATATTCCTTAGCTCCTTCCCTACTTTTTGCTCCTAATTTTGCCAGTTTGGATGCCATAGCTCATAAAAAAGAAATTCTAGCCCTTTGCTGAAAATTAAAAAATAAAGTTCTGTGTCTGTGTGTGTGTGTGTGTGTGTGTGTGTGTGTGTGTGTGTGTAAATTTTACACAAATATGAGCTGTCACTGTTGTGACTACTGCCTGTGGATGGCCTTTGGTTAGGCCGAAACAGGATTCCATCCTTCCGAGGTAGGTAAAATGAGGACCCAGATTGTTGGGGGCAATTAAGCTGACTTTGTAATAATGCCGCTTGGGGGGTGTATATAATTATGTACAATCATTGTATTTGTATTTTTGTGAGTTTGGGGAATATAAAGCTCTTGGGATTCTACCAAGGGCTTTAAACGGTAGCATAAAACACTTGAATTCTCAATCTGCATGGCAACATGTTATTTTTAGGTCAGCAAGTGATGAATTAAATTAGAAAATAACCATTAGAGAATATTTCATATTTTGAACATATTGTATGGTTTGACTATGTAAGCAAAACTAGAACTTAGAATACTTAAAACAAGTATGTACTTTTTAATATAACTACACTGAGTGTTTGAGTTAACTTAAGCATTCACTTTACAGGTATTGTATCCCTCAACTCCATGGTGAATAAATCATACACCTTGCTTGCAAGTCTCTGTAGATCATTTTGAACACAGGGCTGCCAGGCATCTGCAATTTAATTTTAAAACTATTTTTCTACCATATCAAAAGTTAGCAGGTTTCCATATAATTGTACTCTAAGGGAACTTCACATATTATGCTTTTCAAGCAGTATTGTAACAATATATAATAAACAATATTTGGCACAAAAGCAATATAATAATTTAAATAAGAGGTATTTTGTATCTTCATAAAGTATAACAAGGTGATATAAGGCTATATAATTAAATGCAACATACCACCTTTTTAATTATTATATCTAAACTACCCTTAACATTAAATTAATATCACTGTCTTTCTGTTATTGTATTAACCATGTCAGTCATAATTATCCATATTTTTATAAAATTTCTGATGAATAAAATTAAGGTTTCATCATTATCATCACAACAAAGAAAAATTGTTTTAAATGACTGCATTTCTTTATTTACATTTGAGGGAAGATATAGAAATAATGTTGGCTGATATCTGAAAGACACAATCATGAGGGATTTTGTTGCTCTAAGCAATGCAAAAGTTGTCATGAATGTCTTTTAAATACATCCTCCTCACAAGTTGTGCAAATGTGTGACTGGTATGAAATGGCAAAGTATATGTTGAGCTATTTTTTTAAATGTAAATAATAATTTTGAAACTTGCTGAAATCCTATGACATTGCCAAACCATGCAAAAATTGAGGTGATTGACAAGGCATATGAGCCATTGCAAAAGCGTAAGGAAGCAGAACCCCAGGGCTTAAACACATCCAAGATTCTTTTTCAAGTTGCAGATCTTGGCTTGCACGACTGCATCATTACCTATGAATTAGATAAGGTTTATTTTAGGATGACTGTCCTAAAAAGTTTGAAGTAGAATATTATTTACACAAGGGATCACATAATCTCTTTGAGGAAACTGCCAATTTACTTTTGGAACATAGCAGGATGGTTTGCCTGTTTTAAAAATCATTGTTTTTCAAGTATCTATCTGATTTTCATATTCCTCTTCTGCAAGTGACGACTATCAACCATTGTATACATTTCTGGGAAGACATCTGAAGATGGTATAGCAATTCTAATTAGCAATGAGTCAGAAAAATTGCATATCCCTCCTGCCCTTGGAACTCTTGGTAGTAACTTCTTTACTATATCTGAAAGAGATGCAAATTATTATATTTAATATCTATGCCTTTCCATTTAGAATGCAGGCAAAGACTAGAGCCTTCTGGAAATAACTTGGCTGGGTTTTGTGTTAAAGAAGTGGCTCTTTCCTTGGACTCATGTCTCCCTTGCTGCATGACTGAGTACATCTTTTGGGAAAATGGCAGACAGTCACTGTTGTCTATATATTCCCATAACACAACATCTTTTCTGTTCAGTTTGGAGGTGAAGCCATGCTTGAAAAATGACTACTTTTCCACTAATGACATTGAGTAAATGTCCAGATCTGCCAAATAGTATCACTCCTGAATAATATTTCCCATGGTCAAAGGTACACATATTGGGCAGTTTAAAATGCTCTGCTGCTTGGAAGACCTTTAAACACTTTTAAAATTTCTCCATTCCAATGTTCTCTAGGAAGTGGATTGGGCAAACCCAGTGTTCCCTGTGCCATGTGAGGCTATGAGCGTAATATCTTTTCCTACAACTCTCAATGTTCTATTAGCATAATACCTACAGAGTCCCTCAGATCTTGTGTGATTCCATGTGTTTCCTAGTGCGAAGCTGCCTTCTGGAGCTAAAGTGGGTAATATTTCACCTTCTTGTTTGGAGATGCTGTTTTGCCGCCTGGCTGCCAGTTTTGCCTCAGTACATCCCAATGCTTGGAAACTGGCTAGACCATCATGTTTTCCACCCAGAAGTATCACTGGATTGTTTTGCTCTATTTTCTTTCTCTCCAACCCCTGTTTTGTGTATGGCCTCCTCCTACCCTGACCCAGAGCTACAGGGATCTTCAAGTTAAGAGAAGTAAGTGGGAAGCAGGGCCAAGGCCTGTGAAGACTCTGATGAGTGGGAAGCAGAGAACGGGTTGTCTCTCAAGGGATGCAGCAGGCCTTGGGAGGCCTGGGCAGATGAACCCAAATCTTTGTTAGGCCTCCCAGGGCCTCTCCCACACTTGAGGCACCTTATGTTCTGTTTAATGACCTATGAAGTTATTTAACAATTGTGTCTGTTATTGGATGTATACTCAATAATAATTTTATTATAACATACATGTAGACCACTAGAGTCCAGCTGCAGTGAAATAAAATAAATGAACAGACAGTTTAACTAGTTTGCATCATTTGAGGTATTTCTTCATTTATTTGTTTTTTGGTATGATTGAAGGCTATTAGCACTGGACAGATGCTTGGAAATGTTGGAGAATTTATAGGCAAACTATCTGTATATTAAAAATATTTTATATATTTGCTTCTTAGAATTGAGCTATATCACATATGAAAGAACAAAAGTTATTTAAAAACATAAAGTAATATGCATTCTGAGTTTCAACTTGCATGCTCATTGTTAAAAAGCACATTTGGAGATAGCTTTATTTTGTGTCAAAGATAGCAATACTCATTTTTTTATTTTTATAAATAGTTATCTAGTTCTCCACTTAAAATTCAGTAGGAATTAGTGGGATCTGATAGTTGTCTGGCAAAAGAAAGTTTGTGCTTGAACAGAAAATTAGAAACAACTGCTTAAATATGCAACTTCTAGAGACCACTGAAACTTTTTTTGTGAAATCACCAGCTGCCTATACCAAGATAACAAGTAAATGTTTTCAAATGCTAAAGACTGGAAAGATAATGAAACCAGTAGAATGAAAAGTTATAGCCAAATTTTAAAAGAATTACTCCAGCATTAAACCCAATATAGTCTCAATCCTTGCAGAGATTTACCAATTTTCTTTCATAACAGTCTCCCTTCATTAAAACAATTTGAAGTTTTAAAAATTATATTGTCAGTTGAAAGTTTTCAAATTACATTTAGGAGATAAAAAGATGATACATTGGAAATCTAGTAAATCCCCTGATATTTTACTCGACAGTACAGAGTTAAAATATCCATCGCTATATGAGGTACTTGGGCTGTGAAAATACGTTAATTTTTTATATTAAAGTGGTAAGAAATGCTGACATGGGCACTGCAAGTGCTGACTGAGGAGACTTTCAGACTATTTTTCTTTACTGAAGGAACTAATATTTACAGTTTATAGCTTTATTTCTGGCTGGTCTGAAAAAAATTAGTCCAAGATCCCCAATTATACAAAACTATATTTGATATTAGTAGGATGCTGTGAAAAGCTGAAATTTGTACCATGTTTGATTAGGAAAATTAAGTAAATTTAATAAATAAATAAAAATAATTATAAAATTATTATAATTATAAAAAGTTATAAAAATACCCAAGTGCTATACTTTAAAAAATTAAACTAAATGGATAATTTTATAATAAAGATCAATACAAGCAGATTATTGAAAACATATTTTCAAGAATCGACAAAAGAAAAAAACATAATGAATTCTTTAATTGACATCCAGTTGTATTGGGTAAGCAATCCTTTCAAGCTGAAAATATATTTAGAATTTGGGAGCATATAGCGTTAGGCACACTCGCAAAATGATCACTTTGGGAGAGTTTTCTATTCACAAAATAGTTGCTGGTTAGTCAAATTGTTTTTCAAATTGTGGGTCTCTAAGACACCTTAATATTTTATGGGGGCAAAATCAATAAATATGATGCTAAATGCTTTTGCTTTGCTTTTCTGAAGGTCAACTTCTTTTATATTTTTTTTAAAAAGAGTGTTTACAGATAGTCCTCGAGTTACTCATGGAATGGAGCCTGCCCATTCCATTCATAACTCGAAATCTTGTGGGAGTGAATCTCGTAACTCGAACGAGATCACTCCCTGCTTGTTAATATGCATGTGGCTGGTTAAGTGTACATAAAGTATCTCAGGGTGGGGAAGGCCATGGAGAGCCTAGTGATGGAACAGGCCCCCAAGGCTTCCCTGGCCAACTAAGATAGCTCATGCATCCCCCTCCCTTCCTGCTGCACTGGACTCAACATGCAAAAATTCTCTTTGCTGTGGTTTCTTTCCATTTGAGGGAAAGGAGATTCAGCTTGGAAATGCTTGTTGCACCGATAATGGAAGCTCCTGGGTGCCATAATATTGCACAAGTTCAGACACAAATTCTCTGCAAAAGAGATCATGGCCCCAGAAACTTCCATTCTGATGGGGGAGTTTTGCTTCTTTTGCATGCCTATGGGGCAGAGTGTGGAATTGGAGTCAGCCGGGCACAGGAAACAATGCCGTCCGTGGCCCAGTTGTGCTGCTCACTTGCGTGCAGCGATCTTAGTTTGAGGGCAGGAACAAAGCCTTCAACTGAGCAGGAGGCATCATGGGGCGAGTCCCCTTGCACCTGTATCCAAGCTGTTGCTCTCATAATGTCTTTACTGATTACTAGCAACATAGTCTTGGAATCAATTACTCTGAACTTGATGTGTCCCTCCAGTTAATCACAATTACAGCCATTAGTTTTACAGCATCTCCAGTTAATTATAGGGTGATGACGTATAACAATGTCAAACTGCTAGATGGTGTTTCCTGGATAATTCATGTATTTGTAAAAAACATGGGACAGAATACTGAACCAGTGGAACCTCCACACTGGAATTTCCATGACTCGTGCTACCCTCACACGATCACTGATTATAACAACTCCAGCTCAAGCTTTTAAGGCGGTCCGGAATGATACCCATGGTCATGATGATGAACACTGAGAAATCTAACAGAACAAGAGATTCATATTCTCCTGAGGTCCTAACAAAGATCACGTACCAGACTGACCAATACTAAAATCCTGACTGATAATTAGGACATTCGGGTTTTTTTTAAAAGTGAAACATTAGATAGGGTGAGAGTTTTCAACAAGGATTAGGTCCAGGAAAGGCTTGAGAGAGAAAAGGTTGCACTGCTGTCTCTTTCAAAGCAGACAGAAGCATTAATGATTTCCCTGATTCAACTATTTGCACCCTGCCTACTCACCCAAAGAAGCAAGGAATGGCATCGATCAAGCTCAAGGATAGCAGAGTTCAAGCTGTAGAGAACCTTCAATACTTCCATGGGTTTCACAGATTCAAAAGAATCCCTGATTTTTATGCAAGATACTACCAAAATAGTTTACCATCCAAAAGCGAGCAAATTCATTTGGTTTGCCTGCAGGAGCTTTGGCCTGCTTATCCTTTCTCAAAAATAACTGTGAAGATGTATGTGTATTGTCTTCAGTATATTTTGGATTCTAAAAAAATGAATGTTTAGGTATTTTAAGTGTGCATCTTCTGGTTACTAGTTTAGGCTTCAATACATTTAGAGAATTGATTTTTATTTTATTCTCACAAGTGCAATCAATTTTTATATTTTGTTTATGTGTATTTTACTGATATTTATTGGAAAAGGGAAAGATTTATCTTATTCTTCGTCACCCAAAGGTCTTCAAGGTCTATTTTTAATACTATTGTAGTAAGAAAAAATAGTCCTGAAAGTCATCATGCATTCCTTTGGAATGTTTTCTTGGACTTTGATTATTTAAGAATGCAGAATAATGTAAACTTTTTTCTCTCTTTATTTAGGTAACTGATCAGTCTGTTAAAGCATTTGCTGAACATTGTCCTGAGTTACAGTATGTTGGGTTTATGGGCTGTTCTGTTACATCTAAAGGAGTGATACATCTTACCAATGTAAGTATATTAACTAGGTGTTATTTACTGATATTTCTAAACAGTTGAACATTTGCTAGATGCATCAACACTGATTAAATTACATATTAAGGAATAAATTAAGGAACAGGGATCAGTCTTAGATGGAAGCTCTTGCAAGAATATTTAAAACTGTGGTTTTAATAATTCAAACAAAGGACACATATAGACTAGAATTCTTCCCATAGCAAAAACTTAGAAACAATTTTTTTTCTATTTGGTATTGGAACTAGTTTTGTTCAGGTCTCTTTCAAATAAACATATTCCTTCTTTAGAGCTCCCTTGTCAATTCACATCAGCTTAGATGATAATAATAGTGATATGTTAAATTTATATGCTGATTCCCAGCAGAGTCATCAGCGTATAGAGATCTATGTTCATTACAGATAGTTCTCAACTTACAACTGTACTAAAGTCTGGAATTTCCATTCTAAGTTAAGATGGTCATCAGGCAAGGTGCTCACGTCATCAGACTCAGTTTTATGATTTTTTTTGCAGCAGTCATTAAGTGAATGCCATAGTCATTAAGCAGATGCCAGGGTCACAAGTGTATTCCTATGGTTGTTTTTTTGTTGGAAAAATGTAAAGCTCATGTGACTGTGAGGTGTGTGCAGCTTTTGGAATCCTAAACTGGATCATAGTAGCTTTTGGGGATCCATCATAACTTCAACCAATCATAAGTGACTGGTTGTAAATCAAGGACTACTTATGTTTAACTTTTATAGTGAATCAGATTTGCCACTCATTTTTTTAAAATCTGTGTGTGAACTGCTATTAAACTTTTTGCTCTGCTTTTTCCCCTTCTGTCAACTTTAAAATAAATAATTTGATACAATTAGGAAAATTTACCCCAAGATCTAGATTTTTCATCCATGATTTTTAATGAATGTTTCTGATACTTATCTATGCAGGGTTTCATTGTTTTCCTCCCTTCATTATGAGACCTTTCTGTTTGTTCCCATTCTCTTCTTTTTCAGCCCAGTATAATTTACTGGATTCTTATAGGGTTAAAATGAGGAAGAATGCCATCCTGAGCTCCAGACAAAAGGTGAAATATAAATGTAATCAGTGAATAAATCTTGTTTTCCACTAATACACAGCAGAGATAATACCAGTTGTAATTTCTCTGATTCATTTTTTTTTAAATAGTTACATTATATTGGCCACTTGCTAATCCTCTAAAACAGAGACTAATGTTAAAGATATATTACGAGAGAGACATTTTCATTTTTGACTTCTTCAAGAACAGTTGAAGAACGTTGTATTTTCTTTTTAGTTTATCAGTTTGGAGCTTAAGATGTGTCCCTGTAGTTTTCCTCAGCTCTTCAGAATTGCTTCCTAAACTATCCACTAAGGCAGAGGTCCCCAACCTTTTGGGCACCAGGGACCAGTTCCGTGGAGAGAGGTTTTACCGTGGACTGGAGGGTGCACGGTTTTGTGTGCTGCCTGCATCTTGCGGATGGGGCTTTGTTTGTGCTGACCGGTTGCTGGCATGCCGCAGCCCGGTACTATTCCACGGACCGGGGGCTGGAGACTCTTGCACTAAGGCATAGGATCTGTTATGTATTTTCTTTATATCAGAAAAGGCAGTGTTAGTCCTTGTGTTGTATTATAATTTTGTAATGTACGCTTTTATTCTATAACTGTATTATTTTTCTACATTCTTCTGACCACTTTTGTAATAGGGAAGGGCTCAGAGATCTCTTATTCTTACTCTTTGTGTCGCAAACCAAACAGTAACAAATTAACAGAAAAATAATGACTTTCTAATCAGCTGCTTCTATGGTCTAATGAGGAACAGAAGGTGGCATTGGGTGAGCTCATGTTCAGTCTGGTCATCAACATAAACTTAAGATTAGAACTCTCCTGTTTCAAATTCCAGCAACTCTGACAAGAACAGCGTAGTATAAAATTATTCAGAATAATAGTGTATTGTATTACATCATTACATTACATTAAACTACTGCAATGTTGTATTTTTTTGTTCCAAATGAGCAGTTTTAATCTTGCTGTTTAGCTCCATTTTTACTTGTTTCTGTGAACGAATTCTTTGGTTTTTGCTAATAATGTGACTTTGAAACTTGAACATTAACCATAGCATTAGTAGGCAACCTGAATAATACTAAAGGTCATAGTTAGAATTTAAATTATATGGACAAGATTGTAAGTGAAAAGTAGGAAAAGCTGAATGAAAGGAAGAGCACTGCAGTGTCGCATCTCTTGTAAAAGTGGTAAAATCTTTATAGTCCAGTAATAAGTATAGACAATTAAGAATAGAAACAATCTGTAAATTAAATATGTTTCCAATAGAAGCAAATATATGTAGCTCTTCAAAAGCACTAAGGATTCCATGATTAAACACAGTACGTTTCAAATTCACTTCTATTCACCAAAACTGAAATAACTTTAATGTATTTTAAAACCAATAGAAGCGCTTTGTTGTTCTGGGAAAATCTCAGTTATATTATATTCTTCATGCCAACTTTGATTATGTATTTTGAGGGTGAAGGTTGAAGGATGAAGATTATGTATTTATTTAGTTCAGATATTTAAAAGGATATCATTTCACCAATATAATCTGTCAACAGCTGCTTTTTAAAAAAGTTTTTAGGGTTTATGCTTATAAATATTAGTATCTATTTTATTCATTTATTTTTCACAATTTTTGAACTGCCCATCTCTCAGACAGGGCAGTGTACAAAAAAATGTTAAAATATAAAAACAGCATACGAGAATGAAAAGAAATAGAATTTAAAGATCCTTGAACCATGTTAAAAATTAGTCACAAGGCAAAGAGGACCAATGAGCCCCATGGCTGCATTACCCCTCTTGGTTTCCCACACAAGGTTGTAGACCAGGCATGTCAAACTCGCGACGTCACGTGACATAGCTGGGCACGGTTTCAGGACGACTCGTCCAGCCCACTGGCCCGCAGTTTGACATGCCTGCTGTAGAGCCATGTTTTTCCAAAGGCCAGGGCAATGGAGGCCTATCTCACCTCCAGAGGGAGAATATTCCACAGGACACTGATGATGGCAGAGAAAGTTTTCTTCCTAGACCCTGCCAATCAGAATTCTGTAACCGATGGTATAACATATTTTCCCTGCCTGATTGGGTGGGATGGTTCGATGTATTGGAATGAAGATGGTTCCATAGGTAGCCTGGCCCCATGCTATGTAGCTCTATTGTCTTTTCTTGGTCGCCTTTTTGATAGTTATCAATTTTTCCAAGCATCAAGATCTTCTCTAGTGATTCTTTGCTTCCCATTGTATGTCTAAAATATAATAATAATAAAGTTGGAAGGGACCTTGGAGGTCATCTAGTCCAACCCCCTGCTCAGGCAGGAAACCCTGTACCATTTCAGACAAATGGCTGTCCAGTCTCTTCTAAAAACTTATCTGAGATTTAGACTTATCTTAACTTATTATTAATGTTCAAAGACATTAATTTTTCTTCATTCAGCCTTTTTGATCATCTAGCCTTTTTACACTACAAGTAGGAAAACTGGTCTTGACTTATATAATCATATTTTCCCCAAAATATTGGAATAGCAGAATTGGCCTTTGACTATCTTCTTTTGCCTTCAACAAGAATTTCCTTAATTCTGGTCTGCTTTCAGATACTAAAGTGGCACCATCAGCATAACCGAGGTTGTTGATTTTTTCTCAGCAATTTTAACTCTAATTTCTATTACCCCTAATTTTTCATTAGAAGTTTGACATTTCCTCCCATTGAAAACCTTGTTTTATCAGAGATTTTCCACAGACTTGAGGAACCTTTCATCCTTGGGAGATAAATACTGGGAAAAAAATGTTTTTAAAAACCAGGATGTTATATAATTACTGCTTGTTATGTTGTTAATATTTACATTAATAAATATGTTTATATTAATTCAATCATAATTATTGGCAAACAGGAACTTTGGTATTTTTTATAATACAAGTACAAAATAATTATATCTTCAGTTGGAATGAAATTTTTTGAACTTTGAATTATTCTCAACAAAAAAGAGAATTAACTTATAATGAGAGGTAGAATGCTGCATATAAGAATAATTAAGTATGCTTATATTTTACTGTCTGTTTTATTTATCTTAATAGCTAAAAAACCTTTCCAGCTTGGACTTACGTCATATCACAGAACTGGATAATGAAACTGTGATGGAGATAGTAAAAAAATGCAGAAACCTTACCTCTCTCAATCTGTGTCTGAACTGGATCATAAATGACAGGTAACTTTTTTATGGAAAAGTGAAGTGAATCCACAATATTAGTTATTACTAATAATTGATAATTTTCAGCAGATAGAGCCAACTGAATAATAGGTAGTTTTCAATTTATGACTGTGATTGTGTACAATTAAAGTGGGACTGAAAAAGTGACTAAAGCTGTGTTGTCTTTGGGAAGTGTTTTGCTGCTTGGCGGCAAATAGGAAACAAAACAGCTGGGTGAACCATGTGTTTCTGGCACTGCTTGCCACCTACAAGGTGCAGAGCAGGGCAGCCCAAAAGACCACAGGTAAGGGCTGTTGGAGGCCTTACTGAGGTTTGGGGATGGGAAGGACGAAGTCCAGAATGGCTTCGATTTTAACAGCCCCAATTCTTGGTTAACAGTTGCAATGAGAAGTGTCTGTCATAAGTTGATGTAGTCATGTACATGACAGCAACAACTTATGATAGAAATTATCCCAATTGTCATTATCCCAAATGTCTGCCTATAAAAGACTACTGAAGGATTTGTTAGTTTAGTGTAGCTATATACCTGATTCTACATTTATTGGTTCATTAGGCTCACTTTTAAAAATGTGATTCTATTCCATTTATTTATTTTACAGAATTAAAACATAAAAGTAATGTATCTTTTCCCTTGAATATTTTGAAAGCATTTTTATATATAATGCTGACTAAGTATAATTATTGTAAAAACAAGCAACTAATTGTATGAAAAAATATGTTAGAAGCCTGAGGAAGAACTGTAAATAGAACTTTACTATCTCACTCCTTCTTCTAGTATTAGTGAATTGCTACTCCACTCATATCAAGATTCAGTATTATTGAAATTGAGGCTTTTGACGTGACAAACATATATGTAATATTTACACACACACGTGATTTTATTTCAAGCATTTAAAATAGAGTAGCCCCATGATGAGATAGGGGGTAAATAGATTTAACAAATAAAAATACATTTGGCAGCTGCTCACATTTATGACTGGTTGCAGTGTCCTGTGGTCATTTGTCAATGAATTGTGATGTTTTTACCATTTTCCATCAGAAAATGCCAAAAAAAAAATCCCATTGGATATGCTGGATTCGCTCCACAATCATGTGGTTTGCTTAATGACAATGTGATTTATTTAATGACTATGGTGTCTTGCTTGATGACCATCATAAAAATGGTTGTAAAATTGAGTCAGATCACATGATGGCCACAATGAATTATGATAAAAATTTCACGCTCAGCTGTAGTCATATGTAGAGGACAATCTGTACATGAATTCCCTTTCTTCTATCCTGAGTTATATATTGCCCTTTGAATCAGAATATTGGTACTACACATTAAGAGTATATTTGTAGTAGCTTCCAGAAATATTTTTAAAAGATCAGTAATTCAAGATACAGAAGTAGAAGATTAAGAATTTACATTTAATCTGAGCATATTCAAATATAAATAAACAAGGAACAAATTTTTATTTGATCTGCTGAAAATTAACAAGTACAGTGGGATTAATTTATTGAATATTGCATAGAAAAATGTCTAATTATAATTGTAATGACCTTGGAGACCATGAAATCCTTCCTCTCTGTGAGTTATAATGCACAGGTAAGACAATTGTGTAGTAATTTGTCTTAAGATTAATAGAAGAATATGTTTTTCCTCTTTGATTCTATATGGCCACTTTCTAAAAGATATTTTGTTAGATCAAATTATAAAAATAAAATGGTAAAAGATTTTCTGCTTTAAAGTAGGTCCCTTTTGCCTTGGCTTAAGTATGTTGGCTTAGCAATTTTTTGGTTTTGAAATGGAAATATTATATGGTTAGTCCTTGTTATCCATGATTTATTATACACTGTTTTGTACATACAGTTCAGAGCTTGTTATTTGCAATGAAGGTTTTCATGTATCCAAAGGCTTTACCTTGTTTTTATATTATTTTATGGATGCACAGTGCAATAACATTGATCCATCTGAGATATGAATATCTGTGCATTCTGTACTAAAGTTAGAAATAAGCCAACAGGTTATATCCATTATCTATGAAATTAGAATTTATGTTGCAGGTATAATTATCCGGGTAATTAGAAACAAATGGCTTTCTCTAAGGTATTAAATAGCTTTAATAATAATAATAATAATAATAATAATAATAATAATAATAATAATAATAATAATAATAATAATAATAATAATGTATTATACCAATTCAGAGAGTAATAATAACAAAAAGGTATTATATGGTCCCTGGAAAACTCTTAACAAACCCAATCAGTCTGAGCCAGAAGAACCGAAGATCTGTTTTATTGCCGGCATCCATGATAATGCCCCTGTTGGTACCGAGCTGCTCCTGGTACTGGCAGAGTTCCTCTGCATGAACTACAAAAAAAACACAGCTATCACAAAGCTGATTGAGAAGACAAAACGGTATTAAATTGGTTGATGCAAAGGAACATGGAATATGCATTTTGATAACAGGGCTTAGGCATCAGAATAGATTTAACATTGTACAGAAATGGATCATAAGAATTTGTTTTGAAGATCAAACATGGTCTGTGAGACATTTGTTTTAAATGACTTGGGATTTTAGATAAGGAAATAAGAAAGACAAAAGGATTCCAGATTCAGTAGAGTTCCAAACAGAGATTCAGAAGAAACATCTGCCTGCTCTAGGTACATTAACTTTATGCTGGCACTCATTGTATGACAGTATATGTGTTTACCTCATTTGATGTTTATTGAGTTTAATTATGGTAGGAATAATTATAGGAAACAAACCATGTTTGGTTGAAGTTTCCAGTGGGAATGGTGTATTAATGTGAAGAAACAAAACTGCAATGCTTTGTAGCAACATTAGCTATTAATAGGTGTCGTGTTATGCTTTATCAAAATAACAAATTACACTGTGGGTTACTGTGATGTATAAAATATTGATTTATTCAGAATAAAGTTCTGGGTAATCTAGATCAAATTACTAATACTGTACAAACCACCTCAAAAGGTACTTCATGAAGCACCCTTTCAAGTTGCTTCTCTAAGTCTCAAAGCATACATATTTGTTAAGCAGTAAAAGGTAAGCAGAGCTGTTTACTGGCCCCTTTGTTTTTCAACTTTTGCATTAACTCCACAGTCAAGTGCTTGCTCAATGTGGACTCTCATTCACTTCAGGTACAGTAACCGGAAAACGTTGACCCGTATTATTTTATATAAATGATGCTGTGATTCCGTCACAGACATCAATCAGCCCCAGGGAAACAGTATAAAGATTTTTTTTCTCAGTACTGTATTGATAGCTATCTTCTTATTAAATACCAGAAGAAAAAAATTGATCATAGTTTCTGAAAACTTTGTAATGAGTAATTGAACTTGAACATGTTAAGTGCTTTATGTTCCATATTTTGTACAAAAAGTGATTCCAACCTGCACTTTTTAACCCCACAAAGCAAGACTCCCAGCCCTCTGCAGCCATCAAACAATTTAGGACTAAATTGTGCTAAGTTGAGGTTTAATTTTCAAAATTGAGCTTACCTACAATTATATTTTTTATTTATTTTTGTAATCTCTGTGCCATCTGACTCCCAGCGATGATAGATGGCTTAGAAAATGTTTAAAATAAAAGAAAAAAAGAAAAAAGAACAATAATGGCAAAAATATTTAACCCAAATGGGAACAAAGAAAAGGTAGAAAAGGGGGTTTCAGTTATGCTTGCCAAAGGCTTGGATAACTTATGTTGACATCTAGAAATAGCACTTTCAGTTCCTGCATTTTAGTATGTTCCTAACAGTCTTGTATCTGAATGATGGTTTTTCCCATATGGAGATGTTAGTTTGACTTAACTTTTGCCCAGAGATTTTACTCTTACAAACATTTCATTTCACCTGAAATACAATTCTGATTGGATAAATTACTGACTTATGGCCTGGAACCTTTATATTTTGTATTTATGCTTTATTATAATTTTTATGTTGCTTTGTTCAGAACACAATTGTATGAATGATTTTATGCATACGTATGGAGTAGTTCCTATAATAAGGTAATAAAAAATATTTAATAGATGAATTTCTTTCATTCTCATCTTAAATTCATCTATAACTGAAGATTGGCTTTTAAATGTTAAAGATTTTTTTTTTTTACATAACAGCAAATAACATGTGCAATGTTCTATATCTTTTTATAATACAGCATTTTATTACATACTGCACTATAATTTTTTAAAAGCTGCTGACCTCTAAAGGGTTCTAAGCTGTTTTATGTAGGTTTGTATTTTGCTGTTGTGGCTCTAAGTAATTCTTAATAAAAGAGCTGTTGATAATACTTCTTTCTTTAAGAAGCTTTGCTTTGTTTTAAAACATCTGTGACTTCAAGGCAAATGTGAGAAAGTGAAAATTAATTTATTTTTATCTAGAGCTAAAACATGTCCATGCAAGAAAGCTTTGAATTATTATTAATTTGTGATGAGTACTAGTTTTTCAACAGGATGAGCAAATACGTTTCACAGATGTTAAGCAATAAAAAGTATCCTGAAAATGATTTACTAAGGCAACCACAGTTATACTGGCTCTGTTTTTTCTAAATATTCAGAAAGAATATACATAAAGAATAGGAAAAACAATTTACTGAATTACATCTAAAGACAGTGGAAAATGTTTGTGAATTTGATATTGATTTAGAATACAGTAGTGATGACAAATGTTAGTACATTCTCCTTTGTTTTCTCTCGCCATTGTGGTTGCATTTCTGGCACAGTGTAAAATTGCTCTAAGGATTTCAGAGGATTCCTTCAGTTATTTGGTAAACAATTCATAGTTTATCCATGGCAGATGTGCTAATATTTGATTGTTTAAGCAATTTTGGGTTGAGATCAGCATAACATGGTTTGTAGGTTAGTGTTATCCTTCTAAAGCAAAGCAGTGGTTAAATGCAAGAATGCTTGTATTATGGCAAAAATTATTAAAATAGTAATCAAATAAATATTAATTTATTAGTTTCTTGACTGTTTGAATTAAGAATTAACTAAGACCTAAGAATTAAGATTTTTTTGAATTAAGAATGATATAACTATTTTGTTCCAAAAGAGAATCCTATGTGAATAAAAAACAAGCACTACTGATTTCATGCTTCAAACTGGGAAAACATCTCTAACATCTTTTGTCGTAAGTCACATCTTCAGTACCATACTACTTAAAGGACAATAGTTATTACTAGTTCCAAAAGAGTATGTAAATTTGTAGTAAAAATCTTATTTTTTTCTAAGCAGTCAAGACTTGCTCAGATCTGGTTCCAGTTTGCATCAGGACTTCCTTAATCTGCAGTTGATTGTAGAATACTGTTGGAACAACTAGTGACGGGATGGGTGGGGGGGGCATTTTCTAAAAGACAACAGTTGCAGCAGCATGATGGAAGCCCTGTCCCTTTGTGTGCACATTTAACTGATGATAACAGAGATACAGAAAGGGTAGGGATTGGATTGCATTACTGCCACCACCATCTTCTACCTTTCCCTTGCAGATGTCACTAGGAATTTATAATTACCAGATGTTGGGAACCACTTTCTGTTTTAATTATCCCTTAGTTGGCTGTATTTTGTACCTGAACATCTGCAACCTGTTAAAGACTTTTAGCATGCTTGATTACTTTGCTCCTATGGTTTACAGTCATTAATGGGATATTCATAGTTAGTTTACTTTTTAAAATTGATTAATATCATACTGATCAGCAGATGCTCCAACTTCGTGTTCCCATTTGGTTTTTACCTGTTTTCTCTTATTATCACAGTATGTTTGCTGAGATTTAATTTTGTTCCTGACTCTAAATTTGCATCAGTAGCTAAGTGCTTCAGTTGTAAGGTACATCATCTCAATTATTTATTTATTTATTTATTTATTTATTTATTTATTTTTATAAACCGCCCTTCTCCCGAGGGACTCGGGGCGGTGTACAGAGTAATAGTTATCAATTTTATAGTGTTTGACTAAGAATAATAATTTATTCATTTTCTCTGGATTTCTTCTTTCCTTCCAACAGGAACATGTTTCAGTGTGCTCCTGTATGTAATAGAGAATCCATGTTTGCATGTAGTCTTCAGTATACAACAACAATTGGGACCAGAGTTTGGTCATCATGATAGTCATAAGTCAATGTACCCATGTGACTGGACCCTATTTTACAACTATTTTTATGGTGGTTATTAAGTAAATCATGTTGTAAGTATGAGCCATTCTCCCATATGAGCATTTTTTGCCAGAAACTGGCAAAAAGCACCAGAAACCAGCAAAAAAACTTTGCAAATCATGATCACATGACCACAGAATGTAAATGGGTGCCAGTTACCAAGTACTCAAAATGTGGTCATGTCACTGCGTGGGGGTGCAATATTTTACATGGCTGTATGCGCTTTATGGGCTATAAAGTCCCATTTCCAAAGCCTTCATAACTGTAAATGGTTGTTAAATCACCAGTTCTATGTCAAAGGCTACCTGTAATAGTATGCACAAGTCTTTGTGACAGATCCAAAGATGCTTTTCCAAAAGATTTTCATGGTTTTTTCTTTGGAAACATTTCACTTCTCATCCAAGAAGTTTCTTCAGTTCCTTCTTTGTAACAGAATTGTGAATACTGTGATAATGTTGATAACTCTAAATGTACTTTCAAGTTGGCCTTAAAAGTGGTCAGAGATCTAAACTGTTAATTTGTTAGAATTGGGAAGATCCCAATGTTGAGCCTAGGACACATAGATTTGGGAATAGGATTGCTGTTGGAGGATGGAGGCGAGCCATATTATGGGGTGATGGGCATAGAGACAGATGGTGAGAAATGGAGTGGACTACTCTCACATAATATGGATCCATTGTTTTATACTGGTTTTGTGTTCCAGTATCTTGATCTCAGCCCTTGTACCCTGTTAGCAGATCTTCAACAACCCTGACCGTTAGCTATTGCTACTGAATTTCAAGTCAATCAGCAATAAGACATCTCTTATCAATGATTTAACTATTGATAAAAAGGCCAGCCTAGCATGTAATACTGAAACCAGTTTGGAAGGGCAGGTAGCCATTCTGGAGATTTGTCCAGATATTCTATCAGCCAAGACCTGGGTTTGGGGTGGAGGTGTGATGATTGCCATATGGGAATCTCTTATAGCTTTCAGGGGCATTGCACCACAGTTCACCATATATGAGACTCTGTTCATTATGTTGGGCTCAGTTGGGACTGTTGCTGTTCCCTGCTGTGTAGCACCCTCTTTGCTTGAACTCCGTGACTCCATTCTGGGTTGGCAGTGGAGTTTTCCAGATGTGTGGTTCCAGAGTACTATAATTTGCCTTCTCTAAGAATGGGATTTGAGGTGGCTCAGGAGTTCATAGTAACCATGACACCCATGGACATATCCCAGATCACCAAGATCCTGACATGGGATAATGTTCGTACATCAGGTCTGGTATTTCAGTTGGAATAGTGGCTGTATGATCTGAAATTGGAGGAGCTCTTGGTGTCTTCCTTATTATGTTAGAACATGATTTCCATGGGATTTTCTAATGCCACTATCCACTGCAGGGAGGCTACACCTATTGTACTTGTCTGCCTCCAGTGACTGAATGAACCTGGGTGGTTTCTGAGGGAGCTGGTGATTGTTCCGGGTAGTTTGTTGCACGGTCCAACTGAAGCCTTGGCTGCTGCTTGGAATAAGAGAGTAGCAGAGGCATTTGATCAGATTACATTCATGCGGTCTTTCTTCTTTCAGGGATTGGGTTGAGAACTACATGTATGTATTAGAATTGTAAATATATACATACCGTATACACAGATTCATGAGTAGTAACTGATTTGCTTCACTAAAGAGTATAATTATAGTTCCAGTAAAATGTATCCATACTTATTTTCCTAGAATTTCCTAGAATCTTAGCTGAAATATTTACCCAGAACATGACTTTGTTATAAAGTATTATTTTCCTATTGTGAACTCTATCAGCTATCAATCAGTGAAATTTAATGGTGAACCTGTTGATAATTAAGTGAAGGATTGGCAAGCAGGTTTATTGGTATCTCTTTGACTCTTTATATACATGCTATAAAATTTTGTGTGAGACATTGGTATAAGGAGAGAAATTACTTGGTTTTATTGATTGTCATGAATATTTGAATAATATTTTCTTGCCTTTATTTCTCATAGGCTTTGTGATGTTTTTTCAGAAATTTGGGCCCTACATTTCTGCTTAAGTGGTATCACTTTGAATATTTTTGCATTAGCAGCTGTATAAAAGCAATATGCTATATAAAAACCAGATTATATCATGGTTCTGCTTTAGCATAAGGAAAATGAGTATTAGTCACAATAGGTAGTGTTGAACTACTTGGAGGCTCTTTTATCAATAAATCAACTGAATTTTGGAAATGCTTGACTAAATTAAATATTGAATGATGGAGACTAGGGTTATTTCAACAAAGTCTCTGAAATGGTTAAATTTTCTCTGCATTAGTACATAACCTTTCTATTTCATTTTTATCCATTTTTATTAGTACTTTATAAGCAATGTTGAGATAAAATATATTTAAATGATTGTGCATTTATTATAATCTGGCCAATTGTTGACTGACATTTAGGTTTTAGTTCAAAATGAAGTCCTGAAGATGAATATTTGAAAATAAGTCCTTTAGGACAGCAGTATATGAATTAGCACAAAATAAACTAATCCACAGTAGATTATATTCCATAATGTTCTTTCACCAGAGAGAGTTCCTTGAGGTGTTCATCACCCTCCCATGTCTTTCATGCCTGGTATATATTATAATGTTGGGGACCATTTAGAACAGGGATCTCCTACCTTGGCAACTTTAAGACTTGTGGACTTCAACCACCATGCTGGCTGCAGAATTCTGGGAGCTGAGGTCCACAAGTCTTAAAGTTGCCAAGGTTGTCAATGGTTGGAGACCCATGATATAGAACAAATATAAGGATTCTAGAATAAAAAGAAACAACTATTTCATTAGTGGGATAATATAATTAAATAAAATAATGAAACTAGTAGAAGCTGGAAAAATACAGTGTAATGAGCATTATTTGATAAAATCCACATAGAGTTAAAAGTCCAAAACATAATTGGACTATGAAAGGAAACTGGAATATATACCATGTTACGGCTTGCTACTAAGAATAACCAGGTATATTGGGGTGTTAGACCAGGAATGGGGTATGAGCCTAAATACTTTAATTTTAAATTTTAAAATCTGTAGCTACAAACTCATAGGAACAAAGAAGAGTTTTTAGAGATACCTGAATCTAAATCAGAATATTGTATAACAATATGTGTATTCATATTCATGGAGGGCAAAGGAGCTTTGTAACTGGCATGGGCGCCTTCATACCTTTTGGCTGCCTACTCCAGATCAGAAGCACTCATGTTCCCTTGGGTCCCTGACAATTTGCTGCGACCAACTAATCATCACTGGCTCACTGCTACCAATTCATCGCAGGACAGCTTGACATGGCCAACTCATTGCAAGGACAACTTGCCATGGAAGCTGGGTGGGTGAGCAGCGGACAGATCAAGGGGTGTGTTCAGCAGGTGGATGGGAAGAGCGTGTGGTGAAAGGATGAACTATGTGGGTAGCAGGGGGGAGAGCCATGTGGACAAGGAAGCAGTGGACAAAGTGTGCAGGGTGTGTGGTAGGCGAGTGGGTGGGTGGGCAGAGCATGTGGCAAGACAATGGATCACACTGGCAGCCAGAGGGAGAACCAGGCAGTGAGTGAGTGAGTGGTGGGCAGAGCAAGTGGGGTACGGCAAGAAGATGGACTGCATCCATCTTATATATGTCGATACATGTGCACACTATAGATATACTTTTCCCTGGCACTTTATATTAACTGCGGTATGAAGTCTGAAACCAAAAATATAGTTTAATGTATAGGTTTAATAAATTCACCAAAGAAAGAAAAATATATCTGGAGAAGAACTAGATTTAGTAGACCATTACATATACCTTGGCCAATGGATCTCAGTGGAAAGTGATACAATGAAGGAAATTAAATGGCATGTTAAATGTGAATGGCAGGACAATTTCCCCCTTTGCCTGAAGAGAAAAGTTTTTAATCAGTATGTGCTACCTGTTCTAACATAAGCCAGTGAAACATGGATCCTAACTTCACAATCAATACAAAAGCTAAGAGCTATGGAAGGTTACATGCTTGGCATCACAAGACAAGATAGGAAGACCTGCACATGGATTAGAGAACAAAAGTATACAATATCATCAAGAGAATAAAAGAATTGAAATGGCAAAAAGAACTGATGGCGGGTGGACCAAAGCAGTCATAAAATGGACCCCACTTGATCCATGAAACAAGATGGATCAATGGACATCAACAAGTATGGTGGGCCCAATTGGCAAAAGATAGTTCAGGACCGTATTGATTGGAAACATGTGGAAGAGGCCTTCATCCTGCAGTAGATAAATGGCTAAGATGATGATGATATGTGACACATTTGAAAATGTTATTTTTCTAATTGGTTTGGTATTATTGCATATATAGGGAAAATGTCCATCTCATTTTCAGTAAACTAATTGTCCCAATTAAACTGGTATTAGTTCAGACTTGTTCCATTTCAAATGTTTTGTGCTATAGTAGAGAAATAAAGCAATGTCAATTTATCTTTTACTGTGCTTCTTGGAATTCATGTGTTATAAAATCTAGCAGCTATACAGTATCAATTACAAATCGGTATGACTTCACTGCTTCACTTACCTATTTTTATGTATTCCTTGACATGAGAAATAGTTTTTTCTTATTTTTCCCCTAAAAAAATTATTTAGCACTAGCAAAAGATTTTGCACTACTACTTTTTAAAAGAGATTTGGCTACTAGTGCCCAGTAATATGTGCTTATGTTTTTGCTTAATTGTATGTTTTTATTTCTTATTTATTGATGATTTTTAGTGAATTTTAAGTGACAATGTTACCACAAATGTTATTCCACATATTTCCTATATAAATATTTATTCTATTTCTTATATTTTGGGAAAGTGCTAAACAAATATATTCAGGAGACAAATATATGAGAATGAATCTGTATAGAAGAAATGAATAATTATGCAAAAATGTTTAATGAAAACAATGTAATTTCCTATCTCTCCCTGTCCTCTATCTGTATTTAATTGGTGACAAATACCAGCTTAGGATAATTAAAAAAGAGAATAAAACCACTTCCATATGGTCCAGTATTTGAAAGCTGAAACAGTTTCCTGAGGCCTGTAGAGAACAGAATATTTAAAATAGTTAATAGGAAACCAATTTCTAAAGCAGTTAGCTAGATTTCTGTACTGTCAGCAAAGATAATGTTGTTTTCAGTTTCTTGTACTTTAAATGCTGTTTAGGGAGCTATGTAAGTTATAATTAATACATAAAGAGAATCAGAATGTTATCCTCACATAAATTGGCACTCTTGTAGAAACTAAAGGGATATTGGCAAACTATTTACCTATATGAATGGCCAAAAGTATCATCAAACTATTTACATTTACCCCTTCTTTCCAGAAATCACTAATCCATAAAATTAACAATATAATCCACTTCTGTTATAGTAGATCTAGAATAAACTTTTCTAACATATGAATACATTTGTATTAATTAAATATATGGTATATTGTTTATAAATAAGCCATTTCTTTTAACACTTCATTCATAGGATATTTCTTTTGAAATTTATTACAACTTACAGCTATGAACCAGCAGGTCAGGTATTGGCTACCATACATTATGTTAATAGATACAGGGCAATGAATGTTGCTGCTTTCAGGTTGTAAGGATTAGACGGTGATATCACTGTTGCCTAGGGGATGCCCTTTCATATCAGTTGCTCACTGAAATGGTACCTATTTATCTACTTGCGATCATTCACTTTCAAATTGCTAAGTGGGCAGGAGTTGAAGCAAATGATGGTAGCTCACCCATCACAGCAACACTCACAGCTCGAACATGGGCTTGCTGATTGTCAGCTCAGTTTTCTAAACACATGAGCCATCCTATTCCATCAGAGCAATGGATGACAATGAAGTAATGTCATCTGGAATAATGCTTATTCTGTTGCCATGCCTGTCCTCTGAAATGAGATTCTCCCGATATCCATGTACCTTCTATCCTGGTGGCTTTTTGGAAAGCCTTATGGACTTGCTGTATTCCCAGGCCTCAGATTAGAGTGATTGGAATCACTGCTACATTATGTGTGGATAGGGTTGACTGGATCTGCCATGGATTCCTGATGTTTATTCTAGTGTTTGTATTCTGTTTTTATGCTGTTCCTTTTATTGTATACACAGGATCAGTTGGAATTGGGCAGTTCTTAAATCAAATAAATTAAGGCCATCTATTGTGCTGCTATAAAGAATATGCTAGGCATCTTCTGGCTTGCTTATCTGGGAGTAGTTTGTTCAGATCTTCATGACTAAACCAACTACCAGTTTGTCAAATACTTCTCTCTCCTGCTTTGTGGAAGTGATCCGGGTCGTGGTAGGTGTCTGGGGCCATGCAGTACTTCAGTGAAGTTCTCAGTTTTAAAAATAGGTAAATCATTCTCAGTGGCAAAATCTTCAGCCATTTGCATTTCCTGACTGTTCATTTGTTGTGGTGGCATATTATATTCTGAACTAAACAAAATTACCTTCTTCCAATTTTGTTTGTTTTGGAGAGAGAGGGTCTAATTTTCCTAGTGGTTATAGTTATTTTATTTATACTTAGTTTTAATTTTTGTATTTTTTGTAAATTGATAGGAAAATTTGTTGTAGATTTACCTATAGATAATCATACAAAAATGAGCATACAAGAAAGAAAAAATCCTATTTTTTTCCCTCTTTTGTATTTGCACCTTTCTATTTGTTCTCTTCCAATAATAGGTTATCAAGGATATGAGACATGTGTTATTTACAATTCCCTCAGGGTATAATACAATTCAGGGCTATTTCTTAAGTTTTAATTTAAGACAAAGTAGATATCACAATATGAACACTTAAAACTTCCTTGATCTCAATCCAGAGCTGCTGCAGTTTATAGTCATTATTATATGAAACTGTAAGGTGTAGTTCATTTACTTAAATCATAATAATATTTGGAATTGCACTTATTTTAATACCTAAATACCTAATATTTTAATATATAGTTAGTTCAAAAAGCAATTTGCATTATAGTATACAAAACATTTTATTGCTACTTTGTTTAAGTTGACTTTGATGGATGCTTAAATAAAGCTAAATTTCATTATAAATCTTCCTTACAATAAGCTTTTTTATTATATTTCTTTGGAGCTGCATTACAGATCCATTTATCCATTTGATCCACTAATGTTTCTTTTACTCATAGTTATTCTTCAATAGCTTTTTCTTTTCCACAGTAGGTTTAAGGTTTGTTGGGAAGAACTGCTGAAACAAGAACGTTTTCTTAGTAGGTCTTAGCACCGCCCTGAGTCCTTTGGGAGAAGGGCGGTATAAAAATTATATTATTATTATTATTATTATTATTATTATTATTATTATTATTATTATTATTATTATTATTATTGTAATCAAGTATCTTGCTTATAATTCATATTTCAGTTTAAGAAAATAGTGCTTTTATTCTAAGATTGTTAGAGATTTTTGTTCATGTCAAATGATGACTATTGGTTTGAGTCTGATATCAATATCATCCAGTGCGTTTCTGGATGATGGATAAGTTGCATACTAAAAAAATGCAATTTTTCAATGGACCATAGATTATGACTTACTGTCAGTGGGAAATAACTGCCTCTTTTCTGTATTCCAATTATCTCTTTTTAGTGTCATGTTAAAGTAATTTCATGCTACTATCAATAACTTGTTAGCTATTATATATGCACATTTTGCACACATTTTGAAGTTAACTTCATTTTCTATGTAATGTTTTATTTTGTTCTTTTTTCACATTTAACTGTGAAACAGAATATTATTTTTCCTTTAGTATAGGATGTAGGATAATATATAAAATGGGACTAAAAGGCTTTTGAATTCATTTTTATAATATTTCATCATCCCAAAATAATTAATGAAAATAAAATTTCATGAACAACAATAATTCCAGTTAATTAAAAATGTCCTTCTTTAAATAAAGTGGAATTAACTGGAAACATTTCTATAGTAACACACCCTGTTAGAGGTTGAAAAATCACATAAAAATCACTTCGGGTTTTCCTTGAACTCCACTGATTAAGCCTAATATTCATCTTATGTGGAATGAACTCTGTCTCAAACTTTATAGAAAATGAAGAATATTGGCATCTGTTCTAATGAATGGTTGCCTTGCAAAAAACTTAAGTGAGTTGGCCCAAGAACTGTCTCAGTATGACGAGCTAAACACAGGCATTGTTCAGTGAGCAGCCTCTGTGTCATTTTGGAAATTAAATCTTGGCTAGCTAACATTAGGTCTGTATACACACATTGAGTTTCTTTGTCTGTTTACTGTAGTATTCTTTCATTTCATACAAAGTTCTAAAGAGGTCCTTGAATGCCTCCGCCTTTAAAAATGCCCTGAAACAAGTATTTGATATAAGGATGACATAGCCCTTCTCTCTTTATTTGATAACATTCCTCTGTTCACACATCAAAAGGCTTAATAATAAATTCTCATACTAGCTTTGCTATAACCAGAAAGCAGGAAAGGAATTTTTAGCTAGTGGCGGTTAGCATTATAGTTGTAAAAAGGAATTTTACAATAATAATCATGTTTTGTAATATAGCTATGTTTCCATTGTCTTCTCCATTTACAGTAGTGCTTCTGTTCCCCCCCTTCCCTCAGATAGATTACATCCAGCTGTCCCTTTTATGGGCTTACTTGAAATCTGGAACTTCTTTTAAAATCTATAAAATACAGAAAAAATCCTAAAACATTAGTCAATTCACTGCTGTACACATTTTTTTTCCAGTTAGGCATTTGTGACTTGACAGTAATTCCTGAGCTATTGCATACATTTAAATAATGGATCAGACACTGAAGAAAATTGGAAACCAATCGGCAATCCCTGACAAAGTCACAGGCTCTTGTTTCACCTCTCCTATATGCTATAACAAAAGATCAAAAGAATAATAGCAGTTCTTTTTTTCCCCTTCAAGCAGGGAAAATAGAATAACAAAATATGTTAAGTTACAATTTAGCTTCTCCCAATTTGCTTCCCGGATTATGTTATATTTGATAACTTTCCATCATACAACCTCTTACCAATTTTAATTGTGCACAGAATGACCAAAATTGGTTGTTAACATGTCTGATTCCAGAATCCAAGTGAACCTACAGTAGCCTAGTTGTTTCTTGAAACTAATATCCATAGCAAAACCAAAATTCAATCTTACCTATGTTACCTTGATTTTTCTACAGTGTGTATTGCTTTCAGCTTTTAAAATGAGAATTAGAAGTGATAGCATCAGACAATGCTTGCTGTTTTTGTAGTTCTATTTGGACATCGCCTTATCTTAGATTCCAATTGACTGTATTACCAGAAAATTGCCATGGGACTATTTCTGTCTGAAGTAGAACTGCTCAGCTGTAATTAGAATTTCTCTGTCAAATAATTTGAAGAATTTAGAAGATGAACTAAAAGTGTTAGTTGGGACCATGGAAATTCTGGGACAGTCTGCAGTTTGTCTTTGCTATTAAAATGAGAATGAGATAGATATACAGGTAGTTCTCAACTTACAGCAATTCATTCAGCCATCGTTCAAAGATACAATGGCAATGAAAAAAAGAATTTACAGCTAGTCCTTGTACGTTGGAATGGTCATGTTATCAAAATTTGCGTGCTTGGCAACTTGAATTTCTGGTCCCAATTGTGGTTGTAAATCAAGGACTGTCTGTATATAATATACTGGCAGCCTTCCTGGTTGTTGCAATGTTGGAATGCAAATTATATATATATATATGTCTTTTTTATTCCAGAAGTTATTTTTTAATGTAACATATAACAGGATTTAGCATATTTTAGTTGTTCAGCTTCTCTCTGATTTTCTTATTTTCCTCTGGCAATTCATCAAGCATACCATTCAGAAATCTAGTCAATTCATTACTCCATTCTTTTTTTCCCCTTAAATGTTCCCCTATGAGTAAACCTTACATTTGCAGCTTTCTGAAGGAAATATTTTGTAAAATAGGAAGAAATATTTTTAAATATTCTGATGAAAGGTAGTGGAAAACCACTTTTGTTTTCTTGGCAATCAACTATCATATTGTTGCTATGGATGGATTCAGCTTTTTCTTCTTTAAGAGCTTCCTTAACATATTAATCATAAAGCTAAATGGAAAGGATTTTCTTAATATGGGCTGCCTTACAGAAAATCAGCAACAACCTTTACTTCAGTACTTACTCTGAAGGTTAAACCAACAGATTTACCTTAGTATTTAGTTTTGCTTGTCTGTTATTAGTTGTTTTACCAAAAACAGATTTCCTTCTTTCCCCCCCTCCCCCAAATACTAGCTAACTAAAAGCCATCCAGGAAACTTAAAAAGCCCTGACTGGCAACCTTGGTATATGCATTTTAAATAGTCAGCAACACAGAACATCAACAAAAGAGGTTGTGCACATTCAGAAGAATTCCTGAAGAATTAACAGGACAAACAAGAGTGAGAACAACAAATCAGCAAGTTAAAGCATCTGCCATGTAGCAAATTGTACTGTAGTAAATGGTACCTGAGTAAAATGTGTGTATGGACACCAAATATTACCAAGCAAAAACAATAGTCTGCATTTTCAAATCTACAATTTCCCTGGGAATGTAGAATTCAGTAAACACTAGCACTTTTTCACACAAATGAAATTGATAATATTCTGGCTTTTTAAAAATGCATTCAGAATCAAGAATTCCAAAAAAGGGTTTGCTCAAGTAGATCAAACCATAAAGCATAAAAAAGACTCTGTGTTCTTGGTTTGCTGATTTCATGCATAGATGTAGACTATGGGTATACTCTTTTGTCCATTGATTGTGAAGCTGTCTGCATCCTTGAAGATCAAAGGCATCCTTAGTCAGCATCAACATAGGCAGAAAGCATGACACAGAAAACATATCTGATTTCCAGAACCCAGTTCTATATTTACTCATTTTTGGGGATTTGTGTGCCATTTGATGAAGTGAGCTACAGCTTATGCCTTTTATCAAAATTTGTTGGTTGAAAAAGTGGTATCAGATTACTTATTTTTATCACCATAATCTAATTCAGATCTCCTCCTATAATGACCCTTGAATCATAACAATGAACCCACAAAACCCTTGTGGCATGTACTCTGAAGTAAACTTCCATTAATGTCCTAGATTGGAATTACACTCTAACATTCTAAAGCAGGGGTGTCAAACTCAATTTCATGGAGGGCCGCATCAACATTGTGGTTGCCCTCAGGGGGCCGGGTGGGTTTGGCCTGGGTGGGTGTGGCCTACTGGGTGGGCGTGGCCAGCTCTACATCGTTGGCATCAAGGGTGCCTATGGGGGCCTGGGCAGGAGTGGGACAGATCTGAGGGTCTCTGGGAGGAGGAGGGTCTCTGGGCCAGGGCTAAGGCAGTGGGGGCCGTTCCCTCACTGTTTCCAGGATGGCTTCGTGGGCCACATGAAACCACTTCGCGGGCCGGATCCGGCCCCCGGGCCTTGTGTTTGACATGTCTGTTCTAAAGTATAGGAAGTTGAACAGTAACAATTGTACAGCTTCGAGTATTTTGAGTTAATTTTTCCATAGTAAATCAGTGAGGCTGAATGCTGAAAAAATAGTCTCAGTTGTAAAAAAAGGATATGTTAACTTTGAGAATTGTCTCCATATTTGGGAAAGAAATCACACATTTTTATGGTTTGAAAAATTGCATAAGTACAGTTTGAAAAATGTACAATTACATACATTTGAAAAATGAAGTTCAGTATTCACACATGTATTTGTTAAATGTATGGGATTGCAAGCTTTCTCACCTTTATTATACTACAGTTTTGGTTTTTTAGTTTTAATTAAAACAACTCTTCTGAGATTAAGCCCTTTTACCATTAAGCCTTTTGAGGTCTGAGATAAAAAGCAAATGTTATTTTGTAACATTATTTACATGATTTACATGATTTTAATTAATGATTATAATCTCCATGGTCACTTTTTGCAAAAGGGTATTTAATTGCTTAAACGTTTTTCATTGTTTGCAGTTTGCAAAAACACTTGGGCCTTGAAGTATTATATCATATTGTTGTTACCTCTTCTACCCATTTCCTATTGCAGCACCTGCTTTTCATGCAGACTGAGCCAATAGACAGAAAAATAAAGCTTGCTTCCTTCTGCCAAGACATAACATACCTCCTGGCAAGGTTATATTTGAAAATAGTTCTTCATGTGGGTTCATATTCAAGTAGCATTGTTATTGCCAGATCATCTGACTAATGAAGGACCAAAATGATAGTGTATTTTTTTATTTGCTTGAGGCATGAACATGTAGCATTTCTTTTGAGAAAAAAGGGATTGTGGTGTTTCAAACAAAGTAGAAAGCTTAACCTCATAGGAAGGTCAGTGTTTTCATTGGTAACATGGGAGAGAAAGCAACTTTGTAAACAAAATAAAAAAATAAATTTGTGGTTACAAGTAACTGGAATAAATAATAATTGTAAAAAGATTGTTTTGAGAATATACATCCTGTCTTTGGACATTATCAGTCTGAACTATGAAGTATAAAATCTCTATATAAACCTTTTAAAAGTTACTTTGTGTTTAATATATAAGGCCAAAGAGCACTAACAAAATACTTATTTTACATTGGAGTATCAAGTGTATTTTTAACTGCAACATTTGTAAAAACAGCTATTTGTTAACTTTGGGGATATGCTCATGATGAATTGTTTGTTAAAAACAGTATGAATATTTTAATAATAATAAAATGGAGGCAAATTTAATTAACTTGATCCTTTTTTTATCAATTACACCAGAACTCATAATCAAATATTGTATTTTATTAATGTTAAGATGGGTATAGAAGATACTTGTCTCCCAAAGGATTATTCCTTACTGAAGTTGAATATAAAGAAACTAATGAGAAATTGAAGGGATTCTGTTTAGATAATGCTGCCTAGGTTAAGCCTGGATCTCTCAGATGGATACAATTTACATCTTCAAGTGTTTTAGCTATTGAGCTGAGCTCCCAACTTCATTTCTTACGCCCACACTGGATTTGTACTGCACTAGTTTTATTTTTTACAAATTAAAAATGCTTTCCTTTCACTGAATGTTATGGTGAGTAGGCTTGTACTGAAGTTTGTTTATAAATGCTGTTCAGCTATAGTATTGGATAGAATGTAAGTGTTATACAAAATGAGCATAATGTAAGATTCAGATGAAATGGGGGCGTTGTAGGTTCCTAGTCAAAACTGGGGAATTGCCGCTTGTTTGGTTCACACTCCCCCTGAAAGAAAAATAATTTGGGGATGCTTTAAAATTAATTATTATTGCTGAATAGAAGAAGATAGTATGGCTACTGTAAGTCAGATACTGGAAACGTAAAAGATTGGATTGCTCTATTTCTCTTTATGCATGGTAGCCACTCAGAATACTCAATAGAAGGTTATTCACTAAACAAATAAGCAACACACAGAAAATTCTGACACATCACTCTGAATTGGCTGCATTCTAGTCAGAGTCAGCATCACTTCTTCCATTTATCCTGGTTAGCACTGGGGTCTGGTTCAACTTACCTATATCAAGTGATAATCCCCCTGCTTCCGCAGGAGGAAGAGGTATTTGCACATACTGTGTGTCATTTTCTTCCATCCTTCATCATTCTGTCTCACTCCCTTAAGCCTCCCAATTATGCCTAATTTTGGAGTGGGGTGTAGGGTGTAGGCTGTGCATAACTTCCTAGTGATCCTAAGGTTAGGTGGAGGGAGAAACTTTAAAGCAAACCTTTATTATTCCTCATTTCATATTTTTTCTAGTTCTTACAATAAGCATTCCAAATCAGTGTTAACTTTTTGTAGGATTCTGGTAGTTATACTGGAGATTTGGGGAAAGGGATGCTTATATTCTTGCAGTCAGATTTCTATAGTTTAGAGGTGTTACCACATGTATTGCTGCTAATAGAAGAGCGTGGTTTCCTTCCAAGTATATGGATTAACATATTCTCCTTTGCAAGATATCTAGCTGTTGTGCTTATTTCAAAGACATTCAGGTATAAATTGGGTCATCATGAAAAACATTTAAACAAATTGTATTCAAACTGCAGGCTTGCAGCTCTTTCTGTACAATATGAAGCACTGCATAACAGCATGAGCAGCAATATTGGAAAGTAAGCATTCACTTCCTAATTATTTGTGAATGTGATTTATCATCCTTGCTGATCACAACTTTATAAATACTGGGGCATGTAATCGGAACACATCCTCAGTCACTAGATTTCAAAGATATTCAAAGCAAATTGAATGTGTGATTCTCATACACAACAAGAGAAAATGCTGTATAATGCAGAAATTTATTTTTAAATGTCTGCAGCCCTATATTGCTTGTTAATTGGCTTCATACTCTAGGGGACATTAATGCTGAAGTGAACAATATATATGTATTACATTACATTCCTTTAGCCAAGTGAATCTCTATTTTTTCAAAATAGTTTTTGTTTTTGTTGCATGATTTTTATTTTGACCATTTTTCACACATGAAAGATCAACAGTTCTTGATTTCTTGATACCCTGTTATTCCAATGAGGCCTTCATAAATAAAACAGGTAAAACACCAAAGCTACTCAATTAACTTGCTAGAGTGGAACCTATTAAGATGTGATACTGATTCTTTAGCTTGAATTTCAGTAAGATTTAAGGAAATATTTTGGGTTTTTAAAGTTTATTTGTCTTTGGAGACTGCTACAAGGAAGCCACAGAATACTTTTTTTTCAGTTTGACTGGAACAGTGATATTGTTACAGCTAGAAAGAGGCTATTGCCACAACTCAAAGTAGATTAATCCTGTGTGACCTACCTGAGATCAATTTGAAACTTGTTTACTGTAAGCTAGACATATTGACAGGCCTTGAAAATAAATATCCTCAAATTGACTGAGAATGTTAGTTTTGCCTTCTTTTTACTGATACATTATGGCAAATATTTGCTGCTTTTTGTCGCAACTAACAGCATAGCAGCACAGAAATTAAAATATAGCCATGGGGGAGATGGTTTAGGAATCCTTAAGGGAAAATGTTTCTCAAACAATTTGAATCTAAAACATAAAGTTGTTTCTCCCCGAGGTAGGTGTCAAATGTCACATTATGATTATCTCAGTATTCCAAATTCAGTGTATAGAACTAGAAGCTGGATCAGCATATTTATACTTGCTTGATTGATTGAGGAGTCTTAAACACATTTTCCTATGAATGATTTACTTTTGCTAATGATATATTGAGTTGTACTATAAGTTTAAGTTTTCTTTTTGTAATTTCAACAACAGATGTCAAACCTTTCATTCACATGTGCCTGCACATATGGAGAGAAGTTTGCTGATGGAACTACAGAAAGATAGTTTTTAGAGATAAGTAGATAAGTCTTTATCTACTTACACATACGTATCTACTGAAAAATACAAGGTCCTGACTCTATCTGAAACCCTAACTGCTGAATAAAGCTCATAGCACTTGGAATGGGACAACTCGCTGTGACTGACTTGCTCCAGTCGACTCCCCCGACTTGACTTGTCCTATGGTTAGATGGCTATAGCAAGTTGGCCAGCGCAAGACAGCGGAGGCGAGTCAGTTACTGTTATGACCCAGGTCACCTAGGCAAAGGCAGGCATCAATGGTGTCCTTTATTGCTCTGATTAAAGGCCACAACAAATGGCTCTATAACAGCTGGTATTTATTGAATAAAAATATTTTTAAAATATTCTAATGGTATTTCTTTTAAGTTTATCTCTGTTAATCATGGGAATGGAATTATTGAAGTAAGGTATCAAAATATAGCAGGAATAGATGTAGGAAAAATAGGGTGCCTGAATTAGGAAGGAAAAAATATCAAAAAGAAAGGAGTAAGAAAGCAGTAAATATAAAAAAATGAGGTTTGACTAGAAAGGTAGATAACTGAGGAACAGTTTAGGAGAGTGGAAATAATCTAGTTCAGGCATGTCAAACTCGCGATGTCACGTGACGTCACGTGACATATCGGAACTTTTTCCCATTGCCGGCAATGGGATGGGCGTGGTTTCTCTGTGATGCTCCGGCCTGCGGGCCAGCAGTTTGACACCCCTGATCTAGTTGTAAAGAGGATATTCACTAGACTAGACACAAGAATATTAACAGCTGGTGGAATAGAAAATACCAGAATTTATAGAGATGCATAAATAAAAACGGTAACATCTTAAATGTAAACAATAATAAAATATAGTAAAAACTTCCATATATCAATTATTTAAAACTATAGAATGATGAATGATAAAATTATAAATATTCCAACATGTAGATAGAAAATGAAATATGGGGAGAAGTAATATAAAATCCAACGTCATTCAGATGTCTGTGGATATTCACAGTGATCCAGGCCATGGTTATCCCAAAGGTGCTTTTTCAAGAGGCAGCTGGATTTTGTTTTTCCTTGAAGATGTTTTGCTTCTCATCTAAGAAGCTACATACATACACACTTTAAACCCCAAAATACACTAAGGAAGAAGCTTGTCCGACCCAAGAATAAAACAACCAGACACAAACTGAACAATGTGATATGTATAGATCTATACAAAACAATCGCTTCACAAACACATGGCACAACATAGGAGTAGAAACCCATCTGGACAATATTCAGCAGTCTATCTGCATTTGAACGACAAAGACCACATTCTGGACAGACAGGACTGCTGGTTTGAAAGAGGGATCAAAGAAGCCATCTACATTACATTTGAACAGCTCTCTCTCTCTCTCTCTCTCTCTCTCTCTCTCTCTCTCTCTCTCTCTCTCTCTCTCTCTCTCTCTCTCGGGAGGGATACAACACCACCTACTGTTTCTCCTGTTTACAACACAGTCCTATTAGCAGTTCCAAGATTCACACACACTGCACATTCAGGTGACCCTGAAGGCATAGATAAACCTCCAAGTGGCCTCAACAACTCTCAGAATGAGGGCTAATGACCAGATGACTGCAAGGAATATAAATCTTTCCATTCTCCACCATTCAACCAGAACTGAAGAAGCTTTTTGAATGAGAAATGAAATGTCTTCAAGGAAAAATAAAGTCCAGTTGCCTCTTGAAAAATCACCTTTGGGTCAACTTCATTCAATTAAAAAGAAACAGTAATAATTAGTAATTGTAAATTACCAGTGAATGATTACAGATCATCAAAGAAAATACTATGATGAGGTGTGATATGTACATACATTCTGCTCAAAATATATACGTTTTCTTGCGTTGGGACATAAAGCATTTTTAGAGTTTTTCCAGTTAATCTTCATGTTTTTTTTTGTTTATATCTTAAATGAAAGTTTTTTCACCTTAGAAAAATATAGTTGCTGTAAAAGTAACAGTGAACAGGACTGTTTTCAGCTAGTCATTCGAAGTCTCATCAGGTTCTGTTTCTAATTGTGTCATTTCCTTTCATACTAAGGTGATTGAAACTCCTTTTTTAAAAAAGTGAAATATTCTGAACCAAAGTCTGGGAGCTTTTATTAGCTGAAATGCATCACAAACAGTAACAAGGTCTCCAAGGACCACTTTTCTTGCAAGCTGTGTAGTCATATTTCCTCATTAGTTCTTTTCAGTTGTCACTAATGCCATGTTCCAGGCTTTTGCAAGATAGTCCAAAATGTAAAAACCATGTATGCATATAGAATAGACAATTATTTCCCATAATTCAAATTTCTTTAGACGCAATTTGATATTATGTATTTTACAGTTTCATTAACATATATTTTATCCAATAGGTAAATACTAAGCATTTGGAAGACTTCTCAGAATAATGGACAAATTGTAATGAAAAATTGATCCCTTTTAAATTATTTTTAAATACATATTTAGCATTTAAATTTTGCACACATACCAAAAAGCCATACATTTTAAGATATTTCAGTATGCTTAACATTAAAATATATTGAGCATTGAGAATATTTTGTGACAATACATAACTATTCCCTGCTTTCATTTTTTTAAGACTTGTTGTTTATATGCCTTACTTTAATACAATGACTAGATAGCAGTTGACGTCAGTAAGGTTAGAAGTAAAGTACAGGTAAAAAGCAGTGTGGTTCACAGTATATATAGTATTGGTAATTTGTTCTCTTTACATTGAATGGTACATGTTTCAGTCTCAAATTTTTATGAAGCTCTTAGAGTAGCTAATATAATTTGGTCTATTCCTCTACCTATATCCATTTAATAATAGAAAAACAATTCTGTGTCATTGGTATGATTTTTGGGATAATAAATATAGAGACAAACATAGAAGACACTAATTAATGAAAATTGTTGCCTGTTTTGGATTGTAAACCAATAAAAGAAAAGAAAATGGTAAAATTATTTAAATGTATAGTTTTGTTTATTTCTCTCATATATTTGAACAAAATAATGTAAAATTCAGACTTAGTAATCAACAAAAGAATTAAAACCATTTTTTCCCCAATTAATTTATTCTTCTGCAAGTAAACATATTTCAGCCTTATTGTTTACTGACATCAGTAAAACTGACTCAGGAATACAGAAAAAATAGAGTATCCAAATTTACAGTGGTAGCTACTGCACGATAATCTTATTAAATTAAAATATAATAGTATTTCAAAATGAAAACAATTCTGAGGGTCAATTTTTAAAAATTTGAAGTGCAGATAGCAAGATATTATTAAACATTTTTTGCCAGTTTGGAATAATTTATTTTATATCTTGTAATTAAAAATAAAATGAGATAGAAAACATTTTATTGAATATTTTAAAATATGTTAACTTTTTTGAATTCAGACTGAAAAATGGAGAAGTTATATATTTTGAAATATATTAGAATGTATTCACATTAAGCTGAAGTTCTAATTTCATCCGTCAGTCGATGACATTCGAAAGTCTAGTAGCCACTGGATTTTCAGTCTTATAAAAACTATACAAATGTTGTTTGTATGTATTGCAGATGTGTGGAGGTCATTGCTAAAGAAGGACAGAATTTGAAAGAACTTTATTTGGTATCATGTAAGATCACAGATTATGGTATGTAATTTTTTTCCCTTACTTTTTCCCCCTGGATATATAGAATAAATAGTGAGTTTGGTGGAATGCAGGTCACAGGACATAAATGACATCAGATAGGATGCACTAGAGGTAATGATGCCCCATTTTAAATTGTGTTTCTTTCTGTAGCTTAGAAACCAACTTATTCATTCAGTTAGTGCTTTAAATGCTCCAATTAGTTGTTAGGGTAGAGTGGCTAGCAACCTGATAAACAGTCAGAGGAGATTTGGGACTTTTTGGATGTTCCCTGTACTATGCCTCCTTTAAAACCTGGAAGCACTTTTGAAAATTAATCTGGACAACCCATGCTCTTTGGATCATTGTTTCAGAGATGTTCTCTTAAAAGAGAAACAAATGACCTAGGGTGGGCAAAAAAAAACACAGAGTGGGAACTGGACTGACTTCCTGCTAGCTTTCCTCTTAATTTCTCCTTATGGGAATCTAGCAGCGAGTATTAAAAACCTTTTGCCCTACCCTGCCCCACCCTGAAAGCAGATAAGTGGCAGCTGCTGGGTCGGGGAAGGAGGAAGGAATTGTGAGACTGGCTGAGAAATTATCACAGTATGTTTAAAATGAAGATCACATGACTGCAGCAGCAGTGCAGCAGTAGCCAGTAGCACTGAAACAGCCACAACTCCGCCAAATTTCATTCCTCTGGGTGTCATTCCCAGAACTTGGACACATTCTGTTTGTTAGCCCATTTGAAGCAACCTGGTTCAAAAATGGTTGTCCTATAATGCACCATTTGCCCAGTTAAAAGTCATGACAAAGGGAGTTTTAGTAGTATTGAAAATACAGTCAACATTTAAACTTGTTGAAACCCTCTGTGTGATTTATTAAACTTAAAATAGTTTTAAATTTTTGATATTTTAAATGATATTAAATACTGAAGTGTCAACGTTTTCTTTTTAAACATGGAATATGTGATTTTGAAGGGAAAACAATGAGCACGATATGTTTAGTTAGATTAGGCAGTAAGTTTGAGTTTCCAAGTGAATAGGCAAATTATGATTTGAAGCTGCATGGTTCATTATAGTTTCCCTCATTTTAGTACTGATTTATCAATTTAAATCTCATAGTTTATTATTATAAAACTCACTGAACGATCATGTGATGTTGTGGCTAAATGTGAACCATTGTTTCAATAAATCAGATTCCATAATCTAGTAGATCAGACATGTCAAACACAAGGCCCGGGGGCCAGATCCGGCCCGCGAAGTGGTTTCATGTGGCCCCTGAAGCCATCCTGGAAACAGTGAGGGAACGGCCCCCACTGCCTTGGCCCTGGCCCAGAGACCCTCCTTCCGCCAGAGACCCTCAGATCTGTCCCACTCCTGCCCAGGCCCCCATAGGCACCCTTGATGTGAACGATGTAGAGCTGGCCACACCCACCCAGTAGGCCATACGCACTCTAGCCACGCCCAGCCAGTAGGCCACGCCCACCCTGGCCATACTCACCCGGCCCCCTGAGGGCAACCGCAATGCTGATGCGGCCCTCAATGAAATTGAGTTTGACACCCCTGTAGTAGATATTAGGGGGTTTTATTTTGGTCGCTTCCAGCATCACATAGCAATTTTCAATAGAAAGTAGGGCACGATGCCATTTTAGATATGTGTTTATTTATAAAACTAAATATTATTATGATATACTCAGCTTCCAGATAATAAGTAATAAGAGAAAAGAGATTAAAGCTGCTACATGGTTTCCTGTTTTGTAATATTACATATAGTTTATATTAGTAACTGATATGAAGAAAAACAATGGGAAATGTGGAACTTTACAGATAGGCCTAAGGCAAAGGATCACATAGGTAATTATGCATATCCAAAGAGGCTTCTAAAAAAAAATCTGCAAATATGGCAGACATGTATCTGTGGACATGGCAAAATTAAAATGACTTTTAAAATTAGAGCTGCTATCACAAAAAATAAGCACACTTTAGTTCCTCTTAGGTGCTTTATTATATTTCAATATATTTCCAGAACAATTTGGTTTTCAATAATATCCCAAAAGCTAGAAATGAGCATGATTTCCAACCAAGGGCCTATTCTGTCAGACTATTCTGTCACTGTGAGCCTCATGCTTATGAGTCTCAGCACTATGTACATTCCAGAACACCAACAATTTCTCCTGGGATGCTTGGTCCAGACAGTTTAACCACCTAGGGTACCTGGGAATGGGTAGTATTATACATTTATAACTTTATTATTATTATTATTGGCCACACAGTCAGCCAGATGTTTAGACTAGATTTGGCATTTTTATCCACCTGTTGAGTCCTTCCCAAAGACCTTGGATAGGCTGATATTGCTGTTTGATAGTGTTAAAGGTATCATCACAGACTTAAGACGTTCCACATAAAGACACCTTTTGCAATCGATAGTAATTTCATCAATGCTAATGTTCAAATGATGCTACAGTGTTTTGGAACTGCACCCACAGTGCCTATTAGTTCGGGTACTATCTTTGCTTTCTTTCGCCACAGTCTGAGTTCTATTTGCCAGTCTTTATATTTTGTGATTTTCTCTAGTTTTTTCTCTTTTATTCTGCTGTTTCTAGGTATTGCAGTGTATACTATCAATTCTTCTAGGTATTTCTTATTAACAGTTGTTAAGTCTGGGATGTAACAGATGCTTGGCTTTTTGAATTCTAATGTTTCAAAGCACTTTGGCTTCTTTTTCTATTACTCTGTTTGGTGGTCCCATCAGTTCTTGCTTGTAGAGATATTTCTTGTAGAAATTCAATGCATCATTGTTGCTACTTTGTCATACTGTTATTTGAAATAAGTCTGCAATCTTCTTGCAGCAGCTGAATAGGTCTCCACTATATCTTCAGCCTCTTTGTAGAGACAGCATTTGCTGTCTGTTGCTGTCTTCTCAATTTTGGTTTCATATTCATTTGTCTTTAAGGCTTGGTCTTGTGCAGCCAGAATCAGCCCTTCTATCTCTTTCAACAATTTTTCTGCTCTTAGTCATTGCCAGGTCTTGTTATCTGCTTTGCCTACTAGTTTTATTATTTGTTTGTTTGTTATACTGGCCAGGTCTCTTTTCTACTCTTCATTTGGTCTTTCTTAAAGGCCAGTTTGGTCTCATGGTATTTAGTATGTCTTAATGGTTTACTGGCTTCAGTGCATCTTCTTCACTGCCCTTTGGATATTCTTCCAATGTCCTTTTTTTCTTCTTCATCTATCTGATATACTTGCAACATTCCATACCCACTTATGCTCCTTGGTAAATAAAGTCTGCCAAAGTTGCTGCACGAATGAAGGGCATGATTTAGTATCATTATTTTTCTGGTCTTTCTATCCTGGGCTTTTAGTTCTGCTTGTGTTCAGTCCACTATACCAGTTGTGTATCCAGTGACAAATTATTCAGGCATTAATCGCCTTGATGATATTTCCATCACTGAGCTTGGACTTTAAGATCATCTTCATTCTTCTCATGTATTCATTACTAACCTTCTTCTTGACTTCAGTATGCTTGATGTCAGCTTGAAGGATACCCAGGAAGTTGCAGTGATCTTCTTCATCCAGACTCTTGATGTTATTTCCAAAGGCCATCTTGATTCATTCAATTTTCACTTTCACAGCTGGTATTTTTCCATACAGCTTCAAGTCACATTCATATAAAGCAGATGGGGATAGCCTAGCAAGTGTTTTTGATGTTTGATAGCCACTGTGTGATTTATTTAGTATTGTTGATAGAAGAATCAATACAATGACAAACAATAGTGGTGACAGTGAGTCTCCTTGAAAGATTCTCTCTTGATATTAATCTCTTCCAATCTGTCACCATGGATCATCAACTGTGTCTTCCATTGTGATCTATCTTTTCACAAAATTTCTGATGTTTCAACTGTCTTTTATTATTTCTGAGCACTTTATTATCTAATTATATGGCCGGGAGTCCTTCTCGTAATCAATCCAAATTAAATTCGAGTTGTTCTTCCTTCCTTCCCTTATAGTTTTCCAAAATCAAAATCCAAACTTTTCAGTTAGGAGCTGATCTTTTGTTTGTCTCCTGAAAGAGTGGCTTTGTTTCTGCTTGGATGGAAAGAGCTTGTTTTCAACTAGAAGCTGCATCAGCTACCAAATCAGCAATTTGAAAGTTGTTGGTAAGCAGGTAACTGTTCTGTAGTTGCCTGGTGTTGCCTCTTCTTACATCTTTCATTATCAGGCAGATTTTGCCAGATGTTAACCAATTTTCAATTGGTGCATTCTTTTTAGGTATCCACTTCTTACTGGATTTGATTTGTAATAGCAAATCATTATTTCTTTGTTTCCAGTCTTTGTATATTTTCAATGCGTGAACTTTTTTTTCCCAATAGTCCTGCAGTTGCTGATCCTGGTTTTCAAGCACCATTCCTGAGTCATGTGGTCCACTTCTCACCAGATGTCCAGAACGCCAATACCAAGCTCAGTACTTGTTGATCTTGGTGATGTCTGCTCTGGTATAGGTTTCTGTAAGTTATGTCCCATCATATTGTTATGGGAGAGACTCCTCTAATAAGACCTGTCATTAATATTCAATTTAGGATCCTAAAATATATAGCACTGCTTGTTTCTGTGTGGGAGAAAACAGTGAATAAGCTGTTTACTATCCAGTTACTGTTACCTAGAAATCATTTCTCTCAAATCTTAAACATTATCCATGAATTAACATTTCAAATTGCTTGGAAGAAGGCAAAGAGCAACGCAGTGCAGTTAAAAATGTTTCCAAAGCAATTTAAATGTATATATTACAGTTCTTCCAGAGTCAGTTGGAAAGATTCTAGTTTTTGAAATGTCAGGATCTTTCTGACCTAGCTAAGTTAATGGCCTATTTTATTTGTAATTCTCTTTCATCAATTGCTCTATTCACGCTTACTTATTAAGTGTACATACAAAAAGATTGCATCTAATTACAAAATGCTAAGAGCACCTATAAAATGCTTCTATAAATATATAACTACTTGTTTTAGCAACAAAAAATTGTTTAGATAGAAGATCTACACAAATTTCAATAATACACAGGTCCTGAAATTCAACTGTTAGGAAAAAACACATGCAGAACATTTTTAAAAACTTTCTAGGGGATATTTTCTGAATGCATTTAATATATGTCTTATAGTTAAATAAAAATAATGTAGTATTATAAGCTTCCATTCATATATTCCATTTTATAATTGCTGAATAATTTTGGACTAGTTTAATTTAGGTTCCTACATTGTTTTTAGGATAAAATGGCATTGTTTAGATAGGCTTAGGTAAAATTTTATACAACATTATAGTAATGTTTAGAAATAACATTTTAAAAATGTCATTAATGTTTAATTAATTTAAAACATAAGTGTCAAAATTATTAGCAAATATTTATCCTAAGTATACCCAAATAGAAATGGAGAATAAGCTGTTGCACCTGAGGTAGCAAACATAAGTGGGTATTGGAAATGCAAAAACTATTAAAATCATAAACATAGTGGTAAATGAATGAGAAACATTATTGGACTTACTGTAGAAGTATTCTTCATATCCAGTGATATCCAAAAATAAACTTCTGTGATAACTGTACAAATAATAAGCAATAATCCCTCATTCAAGCAATTATATATAATTCTGCTGGCTATTAAAGATGCAGTAGCAGTAGAATTGGAGGTAAACTAGATATATATAAGAAAATTATATATTTTCTAATTATATATCAAAGATGTCACAATCATGAAAGCATTAGGCATGCTATAAAGGACATTCTAAAATTAGTCAATGAATGGCAATTTCCAATATGATAAAAGAATTATATATACAGAAAATAACAAGATTAACAGTGTTTAATTATTGGATTAAAATTACCATATCTTTGGCTCAATTCACTTGTTAGAATGTGGCTTCCAGTATACTGTTTAAAGGCCAAATGCAGTCCCCACCCCAAATTATGAAGTCCTGCTATACGTTTTATTAGAAATGGTTGTGAGGCATTGATCTACCACTTTTAGACTTTATTCGTTTCAGTGACAAAATAAGGCTGGTAAATTCTGGCTATTCAACTGAAGAAAAAAAACCTTTTGAAGCATCATGATATTACTTAACAGAATCCAAAAAAGACCCCCTTCTACATTTGCAGTTAATAAAGTCCTGAATACAATAACCTCTTTCAAGGATGCTGGGTATAAGTAATGATCGTGTCAAATCCATTCATTAATCTGGATTTTCAGCCTGCCAGGTTTTCAGCTTGAAAATTTGATTTATTCCATTAGTGTTAACATTTTCATTTTCTCACTTTTATATTTGTCTTCCTAGTCCTCCACAAAACAAAATAATTTTAATTTGCTTAGCTTATGGTATACTATTTAAATAACCACATTTTTTCAAACTTTTTTCAAACTGGAATAACTTTATCAATTTTTCACGTCATATTCCTTTTAGTTTATTTAGAATTATTTCAGCAACTTATTCTTAGGTAGGCATAGCAAATCTGAATTTTCCAGAATTTCTGCATAGCAAATGTTCATTAATTCCAGTCATCATAATTATGGTGGAATGATGGGAAATATAATTTCAATTGTTTAAACACCAGATTGCCAAAGGCTGTTCTAGAACATAAAATAGCCAGTGGAATTTATTGTCATATGGACACTAACTTTGTTAGTGTTAAATGGATATACTCAATAAAGGCAGGCAAACTAGAAGTAGCATACCTCAAAACATCTTGGAGTGAACAATGGTAATAAAAGTGTATGTCACTATTGTCTGCTTCCATGCATCCCAGAGGGATCTGGTTGGCCACTGTCAAAAAAAAATATGTTAGACTAAGATGGACCTGGCCTTGATTTACCAGGATAGCAATACCACTTAGTGCTTAGACATATGTACTGCTTCACAGTACTTTACAGCCCTCTCTAAGCGGTTTACAGAGTCAGCATATTGCCCCCAACAATCTGGGTCCTCATTTTACCAACCTTGGAAGGATAGAAGGCTGAGTCAACCTTGAGCCGGTCAGGATCAAACTCCTGCAATAGTGCATTGTAACCACTGTGCCACCATGGTTCTTTCCTGTTTTCTTAATGTATTTTAAAATATACTAGGCTAGGAGTAGGAGGGCCCAGGTTTTAGTCCTCCCATAGGCAGAGGCCAGCTGAGTGACCTTGAGCCACTCCCTCCCTCTCAGCTCTAATGAGCATTGGGCTCTGCAACAAACTGGCTCATTAAACCTTTAATCATATCTTGCATTGATAATCTTATTGTAAAATCCATAGGAGCATAGTGCACAAACAAGCAGACCTTGCAAATGCTAAGAATTCATATAAGCAAGATTTCATTAATTCAATAAAGTAAACAGTTGCTGTATTCAGAACCTCACTGATGCCACAAAGGCAGGCACAGTTTTCATTTAAAAAGTCCATGATCAGTCAAGCATCCTTCAGTGAAGCTATAAACTGAGCAGAATCCATGAGAGGAGGGGCAGTAATTTGTAAGGAAATTCTCCTTCGCTGGAACCTCCTCATTTCCATAATAATGATTGAGTTTATTCTGACTGTTGGATGCTAAAATGAAATGTATGACAATGTACTTAAAGCAACTTGAGAATTTGCAAAATAATTTCGTTTTATAAATCATCCTTATTCTTTTCAGTGCTGGCTGAGAATTTTGGAAGTTGTTATTCAGCTCACCTGAAGAGCAACAGTTATAATGCTTTAAACAGATATGGTTAGGAAAGCAGTATTGCATGTCCACTAGGCTGTGATTCAAGTATGGCTTGACAAAGGAAATAAAGCTGGAAGGGGGGGGGTTCGTGGTGGTGGAAATTCCAAAGCATACTGTGTTGTAAAGCAACCATGAAAGCAATTTTTCAAGCTTTAATGATGGAAAAAGCCATTGAGCAACAATGATGGTTTTCTATACTCCTCTGACCCAGACAAAGTCTCTGTGAAATCATTTTTAGACACAATAGTTTTAGTGGTGATGCATGCAAAGTATCTCTGTACTGGATTTTTCCAATTAGATGAGCTGACCTGCAAAGAAGCTAATCTAGAAAGAAGAATGGATACAACTTATAGCGCACACCCAGCAGAAGAGTTAGAACAAATTATTTTGATAGTTTTTTAGTTAAAGAGAAATAGTCCATAAGTACAGAGACTGCACAATGAGGAAAGAGCTGTAGGAAAAAAATCAGATAGATTTTCAGAAAATGAGACACAAAGCAATTCCTGATTTAAGATTTTTAAAAAAATTAAGAGTTGGGACAAAACAAGGTAGAAGAAAATAATATAAGGAAGAAATCCAAAAGTTAATTTCAACTCATTTCTCTGAACTAAATTTTCAGTTTCAATTAAGAACAAAAGTTTTAATTTTATTATGTGTTATCAAATAAGTAATCTAGAATTGCAGAAGACTAAAATATCTATAAAATTGTATCTGAAATAGCTTATGGTTTGAAATTGAGTTACAAAATATTATGTAACTTTTTGGGTATGAAAAATATATTTACTTCTAGATAGAAGTAATACTGCTTTCCTTCTCTTCCTCTTACACCAAAGAGTACAACAGCAGGGCAATCTTAGTTTCTTTCCTATGCTTTCTTTTTTCCCCAAACTAAGTTCACATGGATCATATTGCCTCTGCTGATTTAGATTGGGGAGGTTACCCATGCAGAAGAATACTTAATCCTTCCCAATTAGTGGAATCTTTACCAAAATTCATGCACTTATAAATTCTTATCAAATTGATTAAACCTGCAGTAGTTGATTCATGATCACAACTGTTCTTTCATTTCATGACCAATTCTAATAATAGATGAATAATGACAAATACATGGTTCCATATTCTGTAAACATTGTTTCCAGATCATAGAACAAAAGCAACTAAAAAAATCCATATAGTTGACCTTCAAAATAATATTTACAGCTGCTTGTTTATTCTAATCTCTGAACTATTCCATTCATTGGAAACTAATCAAATTCATCTAAAGTTCTTTCTTTCCTAAAATATCATTTCTCTACACGCTTTTTAACAATTTAAAAAATACATGTTTCTTCATATTGTAATTGAACATCCTTAGCACTGAAGAAATGGTGTTAAGAAATACCAAGAGCATAGATATTATTACATCCATGTTTTATTTATATGCTATTCAATTTTTAACTTTTTATTTAGAAAAATATCCTTTTAATTCAGCGGTCCCCAATCTTTTTGGCACTAGGGATCTGGTTCATGGAAGACAATGAGGTTTCTTTAGTTGGTTCCTTTTGAATTAGGAGAGAATAAGGATCATTTTAGGACATATTTTATCTGAACTTTTAAGGCTTTATTGGAATTAAGTATTTAAACAAGTTACCCATGAGGAGAGAAACATGGGTCTTAATTAGAAAAATTGTGATCTTATTGCATTTCTAATTAGTTTATGATCTAATGGATAAAAAAAACTGACATACCAAGTCAGCAAGATGCTGGTTTCTAACATGTAATCAAGAAATGACAGACTTTCAGCAGAAAAGTCAGAGTATTCTCTGAGGTAATTTTGGAATTGCTTCACTGTCTGTACTACTTGCACTAAACATTTTAAGATATCTGGCAAGATGCCACATTGTTAGCCTGATGCCAGAAGTAAAAGAATTAATCATTTTAATGCATAGACTGCCATAAAACTTCATCTCATCCTTTCATGAACTAAACTAGATGTCACATGTGTTAGATATTTACTACTGATGTGAGCACGGTTCAACTGACATCTTGTTTTATTTCAATAATTATTGTCAAATCTATTAAACATTGATTATGAAATAGAGGAAAAAAGCCTTGGGTAAGTTTCCAACTAAGTTGGTTGACTTAACATTTGCATTAAAATAAAAGTTAGAACCGTTATGCCTGGAATAACGTATCCTGATTTTTTTTGTGGAATTATGCAATAGCAATCATCTTACCAAAGAATATATTCATTTTTTAAAAGCTTCTTCTAAGACAGGGGTGTCAAACTGCCAGCCCAAGTGACCATAGGGTCACTTCCATTTTTAGAATTATCTTTTCAGGGATGATTGTAAGGGAAAACAGGATGGAAAAAAGCTGATATTCTTGATCAAATTCATAAGGCATCTCTGAATTAAAATGCAGTTTATTTATGGCCCACAGATATAGGATATCAATTTTCTATAATTTCTAATGAATTAGAAATAGCATTGAAGAAAACATAGTTCTCATAGTGCTAGATTACAGGCAGTCCTCGACTTATGACAGCTATTCAAAGTTATGGCAGATTCCCTAATCTGAATTGAGGAAGCACATCTAAAAGCACATCCTAGACTTCCAAGGATTTTAATAAAACCTTGTTCCCACACACAATTGCAAAGGTAAGAACTGAAGTACAATTTAGGAAGGCAAGCATAAAATAGTTCTTCATTTTTGTGTGCAATCAGTCTCTATAGATTTTGAACAGTGCTGTCTCAATTTCTGTAAATTATAACTCTGGCCTTTGTCTTAGTCAATAAGTCAAGAATTACACAAATTTCTTAATGAATAATGATGTCCATGTTTTCCATATTTTCAAGACTTTTAATACAAAGAGGTGTGCTGGATTGATTCCAGTTCAAATAAAGTAAATATATTAAAATGTATTGGTAAAACATAATTATTTTAAGCTACAACAAATATTCAGGTGCTTAAAAGGTAATTAATTTGATGTTTGAATGAGTCATCCATTATGTTGAATAAAGACTGATGTAAGTAAAATTATGTTTTTAATGGCCTTTTATTTTCTGCACTAAAGTAGATGGCAAAACTCCAATTGACGTCAGTTGCTTCAGGATTAGTCCCTAATTGGGAAACAATTGACATATGGCTATATGCAAAACTAGCATTATGTGATGGACCTAATCTCCTATAATAGATTCATATAGACTCCTTTGTTGTGGAAACTCCAGTCTCCACAGGGATTCCATAGACTAATCTCCACAGATTACACAGAGACTACACAGACTAATATTTGACTTTAAAAGTATTATACTTAGTTTTTGTCTATATGAATGTTTTTCAGCCTTAAATTTAATATTAGTTTTATCAGCAAAATTATGCTTCCATACATTTATGTTATTAAATGCAATGGTAAAAATATTATATAACAAACTTCAGATGAATATGTTTCATTATGGAAGCATTACAGATTTAGGTAGATCAAGTTTTAGAAATAGGAACCATGTAACAGGGTTCCAATAAAAGAGAATATCTGTAGCTCAGTTGAAATGAGTGTTCTTTGTGGTTTTTGAGCTTGGCTGTTTAGTTGCAGACATTTCATTACTCAACTAGGTAGCATCATCTAGTGAGTCTGAGGTTTGCTCCCCTTTTATATACAGTACCTTGTCTAGTCAATGCAGGTGAAGGTATGTTTCTCCTTGATAGTTCCTCTTAAATCTTTTTATTATGACACTTTGCTTTATTTAAAAACGTAAAGATTTCCCTGTCCAGTTGTGTCCGACTTTACGGTGCGGTACACATCTCTGTTTCTTGGCCAAGGGATACCGTGTTGTCCAAAAACATTTTACGGTAGTTATGCAGTATTTAGCAAATGTAAACACTGATAAATATATATTGTAATGTATATTTGTTCCTGTGAAATATGTTTGAACTTTCTAAATTTAAAGAGGAAAATATTAGGAGAGATACTGAAAATATAATAAAATGCCTTTTGAATAGTTTTGGGTAGGTAAAATATAAATAAGATAGCACTCTTAATTTATGTTAAAAGTTGTAATGATATACAGAAGAGTATCTGATTTCTTGAATAAATAACAGATTGTTTACAAAGGCATTAACAGAAAGGTTAGTGGTAGCTCTCTATATTTATTATGGGCCAAACTTAGAATGCAACGTTACAATACTAATATAATTTTAAATAAATCAGGGCTAACTGCCACTGCTCTGAAAAGCTAGGATTGCATATTGAGTTGATGTGTGTGTGTATTTTTGGGAGATTTCATTTACATCATATATACTTGAATAAATTAAAATTTAAAAGTCATTATCCAGTGTTTTTAATTAGAAGGATAAAAGTACTTTTTAAAAAATAGAAACATAACATATTTCCTAATGCAGGGTCTCCAATCCCTGGTCCGTGGACTGGCAGCAGGCCGTGGCATGCCAGCAATCATGCCATGCAAACAAGTGAAAGCCCATCCACGGGATGCAGGCATCACACAAAACCACGCCCCCTCTGGTCCGCAGAAAAATCTTTCTCCATAGAATCGGTCCCTGGTGCCCAAAAGGTTGGGAGCCTCTGTCCTAATATATCAAATCAAGATAATAAATTATCGGAAGTATCTTAGGCCTTGTTTCCTAACACTACATGTACTGGCCACTAAAACAGGACAAAAGTAATTCCTGTCTGAGCTTTGGCAAGTCTATAGGGAGAAGGGGGGTATAGAAATATTATTAAATTAAATTAAAATTAAATTTGCCTTTCTGTGCATGGATAAATGGATTAACCCCTTGGAATACATCTGGCCCTTCTCTGAAGAATTTCAGTTTGCAGTAGTTGTAACCAAGCTCTTAAAAATAGTACCTAAACATAGATGAGAAGACAATAAGCCGTAAGCACAATTTCTTTGTTTTGCTATAAGAGCTGTTGGAAGAAAAATCTGTTCTGTTCTGCACCCAGGTAAATAAGCACAGGGACACCTGCTTGAAGTGAAGGTAGAGTTTCATTCAACAGTAAAGTAAATGTACAATTCAACTGTCAAACGTGGAAACAAAATCAGAATGGACTTTGATTATGAGGTGCATTAGGTATGTAAATTGGGGTGCTCTTGCACTGCAAACCGTGTGAAATTTCTTGCTGTGTGGGTGTGCTGATCTTAGATATGTAAATCTTTTCCTAAGTATGGAATTTTATGAGGGGTCTGGCATCAGGCTTTTGGATGAGAGGTCTGGTGTTGGGGAGCAGTATTGTGACAAAAGATTTCCCTTATCTTGAGGGGATTTTGTTTCATGATTGTTTTGCTGGCTGACTTCCTGAAGAGAAGCACTTAATTAATTGTAGCCCAAGTGTCAATGTGGGCAGAAAAGTTTAAGCGGTTTCTTTACATCTTTATTTGGAAGTTGCCAGTGGATCAGAGGTGGTTGGGGTTGATGTGTGACTTGGCTAGCAAGAGTGTCTATTTTACCTTCCGATAGAGGAAAAACTGATTGAGAAAAAGTATGAAATTTCTATTTTTCTTAAGTCATATTTCTAAAGAAAGGGAATACAGGTAGATAATCTTAAAAAAATCAAAAGAGGAGGTATTAGTCAGGAGTCGTAACAGAACCTCCCAAAACTGGTTCAGTGTATTGGAGCAGAAATATCAACTGTGTTTTTCAAGAATTTAAGAATTTCTAGAAGATTATGGAAGATTAACTTCTTATAAACAGTTTATAAAAAGCTAATAAAATCTGTAGTACCCTTGGATCTGTTCTTGAAAAATCTATTTTGTCCTATAACTTATCTTTTTATTTACCTTCTCTTGTGTGCATTTTGTATGTGTTTTTCAGTTCTAAGGAAAAAGGCTTCTTCAAAATTGTTCTAAATGACAGCATAGGGTAGGGAGAAATATTTGGGGAAAATTTAAGTGGGAAGGGATGAAAATAGTTTATCTTGGGCATAGCTCCTCTTTCCATGCTAAAACATATGTTTGTTTTTGTTTTGTTTTTGTTTTTTACTATTTGTTGAACGTTTGAAGAATAAAAATGGGGGGGAGACTTCATCCCCACAGGTTTACTGCTCCCATTATCACTCATTTTCAATAAGATTGCTCCACCAAAATTTACCATCCAGCTCTTGAAATATTTGGGAGAACATGTGAACCCCTTAGGCTGAGGATGTCTCACCCATAATCATTTGCAGGAAATACAGGTACCTTTGAGATTGTAAAAAAGAAGTTAGAATATGGGTAAATTAAAAGGATTGGGAATTGTAGAAGTAAGTTGTGAAATGGGATCAGGTGAAGATATAGTAATGATGCTAAGGATTTTATGCTTTGTGATTTAGGCATATTATATTAAGCTTCAATCATTTTTATCTGTAGATTCATGAAATCAGCTAAGAAAGTTCTGTAGGAAGCAATTCAAGAATAAACAGTTGTATATTGCTTGAGTTAAATTTTCTTTCATATTGTTCAAATAATGAATGTGATGCTACTCAAATTGCTTCATTCTACTTCAGTATCTTCTTTTATAGTGGATTTAACCACGAATAGCATAATTTAAGTTATATATAATTAGCAACTACAATATAGACAAAATAGAACCCTGATCAAGGGTCATTATGTCAAATGCTGCAAACATTCCATTTGTGGCAGGTCAGGTTTCAAGCATACAATTAATGCTAATCATGGAATAGGGTAAAAACAATAAAAACAGCAGCTTTAGAAAGGGACATTTTTCCCTGCAAGATCAAAGTCGTATCTTTGCAGAATGGCAAAGCTCTTCCATTTAATTGCACTGAAGTGCTAATTGGATAGGGATGTGCTTTCATGTGTTCCCCAATTACCCAGCCATCCTTGACCAAATCTATATAAGGAGAGATTATAGGGTTTTTAAAAAGCTTTTATCTGTTCTGTTTTTGTAGGCTTACCTGAGCAAAGGCAGTGGTTTCTTCTTTTTGTGTAAAATTAACTCTCAGCTGTTTGGAGGAATACTTATTAGGGAAATATTTCAAGTGTATAATACGTTTCAAAGTATTACATTTGATGGAAGAAGTAGATATTGAACTTGTGAAAAAAGTATTATACAGGTTACATGAGATGAGTTAAACACTACATCAAGAAATTCTAAATGAATTTTTGAGGTGAAGAGCTCTTAGATAAAAAGTTGTAAGAAACAGAAAATGGTGGAACAGTTCTATGGTCTTTCAGCCAACTGGTTTTAATTCTAAATTAATTAAATTAACTATGTATGCTCATTTAAAAGTTTCTTTTAATCCAGTTGAACTAGTTTCTTGAATTGTGCCTGCTTTGTTTATTTTTCATTTAAAGCAATTTATAAAGCACTTCCCAATACCCTGAACAACATCTTTTTGAATCAATCTGTCTTAAGAATTAAATCAGCATTTTAATTATTTAATTGACCACAGCACTAAATTATTATTTTAATTAAGGTAATTTGATTTTTATGAATAGATTGTAAACTAACATTTCATGCTACTTTGTTGCCTTGAGGTTTTAAATCAAGAGGGGTAGATGTATATGTTCATATGTATGTGATAACTTTATAGATTTCAGCAGCTACTTACAGCTATAATCCCACAAAATGCTGTATAATGCAAGTTTTTAATTCACTAGGTGGTGATATTTACCTCAGTGGAAAAAAATAGAAAAACTGAAACCATTTAAATGCCTTGCCTAATGATTCTAGGATCACATTATGGAGAAGAACTTAAGATTTATTACAAGAACTATTGAGTGGCATACATTACATTCAGTGGTATATGTGTAGGAAGAAAAGTCTTCATCATGGTTCCATCCAAGCCGGAGATAAACAACATGGAGTCTGCTTTGGGAAGAGGGTTGCAGTTTATTGCAGAAGAAAGTCAGACAGGAAGATGGATCCAACAGAAAAAGGAATGACCACATGTGGGTAGTAGGTTTTTATACCCCCTGCACTCCATTGTTTGGAGTTATTTCTGGTTCCTGTTTGAGGCTATTTCCTGTGTGTCCTGAGTCCAGGTGTGCCCTTCTAGGAATCTTGCTGCTTGTGGGTATGTCCCAGCCCCTGCTTCCCTGGGGCTGGAGTATGTAGATGTTAGGCCTTTGTCTTCCTAAGGTTCTGGCTCCAACCTTCTTGATGGCTCACATTTGTGTATCTATAGACCTGGGGGAAGGAGACCTGAGATTATTAAGAAAACTGGGAATGCTTTCCTGGTTCTTCAATTTCTTTTTAGGAAATATATTTTCCTGCCATTTTAATATTTCCTTCTCTGGGGAGCTGCCTTCCCTCATATGCTTATAATATTTCATAAAATGGGTCTATAATACTTTCTCCATACTGCAGGTGGAAGACAGAGCTTCAAGGTGAATTATCCTATTACATTTCATGAGTATATGGCAGAATTATATTCGGTCCAAGGATTTTAAGACTAAAATTTAGTCTTCTTGATCTGTCAAAAATCCATAGAAATGTTTGCTATATCTTTAGTAGGCAAAAAAGTATCACAGTGATGATTGGTGAAGCAATTTATACTATTTGAGGTCAGCTATCCAGCACAGATACTGTTTCAGGGAATACATTGGTTTCCTATGAATTTGCAATTCAAAGTGCTGGTTGCCACTGTTAAAATCCTTCATGACTTGTGACCAGGTTACCCAAAAGATCATTTTCTCCCAGTTGTTTCTACCTGTTCAATTTGGCCTAATAGGAGAGGCATATTTTAGGTTCCTCCGACCAAGGAATGTCAGCTGGCAGACAAAAGAAGACATGCCTTCTTTGCTGTAGTCTGTGCCCTCAGGAATATTTCCCTCCAGAGATTAAAATTTATTTATTTATTTATTTTATTGCATTTATATACCGCCCTTTCCCTGAGGACTCAGGGCGGTTTACAGGGAGTTAAAAATCAACCATACAAAAGTTAAAACCCAATTTAAAAAATATTAAATCAACCCTGTACTATTAAAAACCCCAATTAAAATGAATGTCTCCTCAGCCTGGGCCCGAGAGCTCAAAGAGCCAGGTCTTCAGGCCCCAGCGGAATGATCGGAGGTCGGGAGCAGTCCTCAGCTCCACCGGCAGCTGGTTCCAGAGGGCAGACGCCCCCACTGAGAAGGCCCTATCCCTGGGTGTCACCCGCCGGCAATCTCTTACCGGCGGGACCCTGAGCAGACCCTCCCTGTGGGAGCGCACTGGGCGAAGGGCGTTTGATGCCGGCAGCAGGTGTTCCCTCAAATACCCCAGACCCAGGCCATGTAGGGCTTTATAGGTGATAACCAGCACCTTGAATTTCGCCCGGAGGGCAACCGGAAGCCAATGCAGCTCGCGGAGTAGAGGTGTTACATGGGAGTATCGGGAGACCCCCATTACAACTCGCGCGGCCGCATTCTGCACCAGTTGAAGCCTCCGAGTGGTCTTCAAGGGCAGCCCCATGTAGAGAGCGTTACAGTAGTCCAAACGGGAGGTCACAAGCGCATGAGTAACTGTGCGTAGGGCGTCTCGGTCCAGATAGGGACGCAACTGGCGCACCAGGTGAACCTGTGCAAAAGCCCCCCTGGTCACGGCTCCTATGTGATCTTCAAAATTGAGCCGTGAATCCAGGAGGACGCCCAAGTTGCGAGCCCTATCAACGGGGGGTAACACCTCACCCCCCATCGTTAGAGGTGGAATAACTTGGTTAACCCGAAATGCCGATATGCACAGCCAGTCTTGGCGGGATTGAGACGAAGCCTGTTTCTCCCCATCCAGACCTGAACCACCTCCAGGCACCGGGACATCACGGAGAGGGCATCGCTGGGTTGGTTCGGGGTGGAAAGAAAAAGTTGGGTATCATCAGCGTACTGGTGATACCCCACACCGAAGCCACGAATGATCTCGCCCAGCGGCTTCATCTAGATGTTGAACAGGAGAGGCGAGAGAACCGACCCCTAAGGGACTCCACAAATGAGAGGCCTCGGGGCGGATCTCTACCCTCCCGTCAACACCGACTGCGAGCGGCCCTGGAGGTAGGAGGAGAACCACCGTAAAACAGTGCCTCCCACTCCCAACCCCCTGAGACGCCGCAGCAGGATACCATGGTCGATGGTATCGAAAGCCGCTGAAAGATCTAATAGGACCAGGACAGAGGAGCAACCCCTGTCCCTTGCCCTCCAGAGATCATTCACCAGCGCGACCAATGCCGTCTCCGTGCTGTGTCCGGGTCTGAAACCCGATTGGTACGGGTCCAGATAATCAGTTTCCTCCAGGAACAGAGGGAGCTGATGCGCCACCACACTCTCAACAACCTTTGCCAGAAAGCGAAGGTTGGAGACTGGACGGTAGTTGTCTAAAGCAGCCGGGTCCAAAGCAGGCTTCTTGAGAAGGGGTCTCACCACCGCCTCCTTCAAGGCGGCAGGGAAGACACCCTCCTTCAAAGAAGCAGTTATTACTGCATGGAACCAGCCTCGTGTTCCCTCCCGAGCCACATAAGCTAGCCAGGAGGGGCACGGATCCAACAAACAGGTGGTGGTGCTCAGTCTCCCCATGATCCTGTCCACATCATCAGTGGAAACAGGGTCGAACTCAGTCCAGATAACGTGCTCAAGACCGCCTGATTCCTCCACATCAGACTCTGCCCAGTCAGAGTCCAGGCCGGTCCGGATCCGAGCGATTTTGTCCGCCAGATGATGACTATACTCCTCGGCTCGTCCCTGCAAGGGATCCTCTCTCACCTCCTGGTTAAGGAGGGAGTGAGTCACCCTAAACAGGGCGGCTGGGCGATTATCTGCGGACGCGATAAGGGCGGCAAAGTAGTTAGACTTTGCCGTCCTTATTGCCGCAAGATAAGACCTTATAAAGGTTCTTAACTGCAGTCGGTTGGATTCGGATCGGCTGGATCTCCAACCGCTCTCTAGACCTCGTCTCCGACGCTTCATCTCCCGGAGCTCCACAGAGAACCATGGGGCCCAACGGGATCTGCGCCGGGTCAGAGGTCGCGTGGGTACAACGCAGTCAAGTGCTCTGGTGGCAGCCGTTTCCCAGGCCTCCACCAGAGCATCGACTGGGCTGTGGGTAAGGGTGATAGGTATAGGCCCAAGCGCCCTCTGGAATCGATCTGGGTCCATTAGGCGCCTGGGGCGGATCCACCTGGTCGGTTCCGCCGCCCAGCGGCGGGGGGTGGCATGACGGAAAACCAGCCTCAGGAGGTGGTGATCTGACCATGACAGAGGGGTGATGGGCGGGGAGCCCCCTCCCAGATCATCCAACCACTGTCCAGACAGGAATACCAGGTCGAGAGTATGATCCCCCACATGAGTCGGGCCCTCAATAACCTGGGTCAGGCCCATGGCTGTCATGGAAGCCATGAACTCCCGAGCTAACTCCAACGACCCCCCCAGTGACGGCAGGTTGAAGTCACCCAGGACTATAAGCCTGGGGAACTCCATTGCCAACCCTGAGAGGGTGTCGAGCAGCTCAGGCAGGGCTGTTGCCACACAGCTGGGCGCCAGGTATGTAAGCAACAAACCCAACTGAACCCGAGAACCACATCTCAAGAGGAGGGATTCACTCCCGGCCATCTGGACAATGGTGGCCTCCCGGGGACACAAAGTCTCCTGAATAACCACTGCCACCCCACCACCCCTGCCCTGAGCCCGTGGCTGGTGCAGCACCCGGAAACCTGGCGGGCATAACTCGGTGAGAGGCACCCCTCCCTCCGAACCCAACCAAGTTTCCGTGATGCACGCTAGATCCGCACCTTCCTCCTCGATCAGATCATGGATGAGGGGAGCTTTGTTAACTACGGATCTAGCGTTAAAATAGACCAACCTGAGCTCAGGGGCCTGATCACCCTCATCCCTGGGTAAGAGGGTGCTAACCGGAGGGTCGGAGCGCGCCACCGCTCGGAGATAGCGGGGGCGTGATCCCAGGTGTTGATATGGCCCTCCGCGCACACACCTGCTGCCATTCCCTATCGCCGTGGGGATTTGAAGCCCCACCCCCACATTCCCAGAACCAGCAGCCACCGACCCCGTCCCGTCAGGACCTCTAACAGGTCCAGACTGAGTGCCGGTTAAAGATTCCCTCCCTACCCTCCCCTCCCTCCCCCTCCCTAACCTTTTAAAATAACCTGCTAAAAATTTTATCAGGGGCCTCTTAGCACGTCTCCACTCGAGGCCCCTAGTTAAGCCCAGTCCTGGTCCTGACCCTGCTGGCCTTTCAGAAAGCACTGAAGACCTGACTGTGTTTGGCCCTGCATGTTTCCTTGTTATGTCAACACTAACAGACTATAATATATTTTGGTTGTTATTTCTATTTAATTTCTTTTTATACTGTTTAACTGTTTTAATTGTTTTTTGACTCTTTGCTGCCCAGAGTCTCTTGTTTGACATGGGTAGATATACAAATTCAGTAAATAAATCTTCATTCAGTATTGAGCAAAAATGCATTGTAAAATCAAGGACTGGATTATGGTCACATAATTGGGAAAAAATGAACTGTTAAAAAAATGACCCTGCTGATATTAGATTGTATCTGTGTCATTGGCTATTAATAGATCTTTCCTTAATATGATGCTGAGAATCTTGAATAATCAAGTTGCATACCTGTAATGAAATATTTATTCTAACCTCAGGCAGTTGTCTTCTAAAACTTTTTAAAAGTCTGAAAACAATAAAGAAATCGTTCTTCAAGGTTAACTAGGTCAGCCTGTCTGCTCAAATAGAATATTTTCTTTTTGTTTCAATTATATATCTTTTCTTTAATTAGTAAATTGTGCTGCTGTCCATTTTTAAAACTTTGAGTAAATATGCATTGAATGCAACATAGTATATCTAGAAGCCTTAATGAAGACAGGTCTTCACTCCGTATAGCAGACATGGAGATTTTATGGCCTGTGAGTGGTCCCAATTCAGCTGCTGGATCAGTGACATCAGCAGGACTGGGGTAGCAGCAGGATTAGGATGGCGGTGGCCCTCCCCAACAATCTCAGTTTCTCATGTGGCCTTTTGGAAAATTAATTGCCCCATAATATTAGAAACAAATACCCGTTCCTCTCATAACCCATCTCTTATCCACATGCAAATCCATAAATCAACAACTTTCCAATCCTGGTGCTAAGAAAAAGACTGTAAAGGGTTGCCATAACTTTATTTAAACATATTTTAATCTTGGGCAAAAAAATCAACTTTATATTCCTTTTTACTTCTAACAATCTTGATATTTAATTCATTCAAATGCTGTATGATTTGATGTCTTTTCCAAAAGTTCTCCTTTTCCAATCTCCAAGGCTTCTTTGAGTCCTTAGTTAACTTTTTTATATCCAGTACAAAGCCCTTATCCAAGTCATTATTTTGCCTTGTCATTTGTGTTTCCTTTCTGCTGGCTTTTCCATTTTATAACCAAGCTTTTTTTATATTCCAGTATTTCTGGTTCTAATATTTCTACACCAGACAAAATTTGCTTCAAGTCTTTCTCCTGTAAATCTCTGTAAGCCTCTTTTACACCTTTCATTCCTTTGTTAGACATAGACATTTTAGACATAGTCTATTCATAGACATAGCCTATTCATTGCTGACATAGATGCTAGTTTCTAGCCCTATTCTTCAAAATATCCTGGAATACTTCAATGTCATAACATTTTGTGTCATTCTATAAATTCCAGAACTAACAAAAAACAAAAGGCAAGCTTTTTCCTTTTTTGTCAGGATTCTTTAGTCTCCCTTATTATACAATTTCTGAAATCATAACAACTTGAATTTCTGTTGTGGATTAGGACAGACAAAACAATTTACTACCAACAAAAGGCTATTTAGGTTTGTAATTACTTTCAAAATATAGTAAAAATCCTAATATTCCAAATTTCTCTGGTCGTTTAATTTGTTTATAACTATTTTGATAAGAATCATATTCAGCTTTTTGCCATTTGCTTCCATTTTTTTCAATTCTTCAACTTACAGTTAATTTTTTGTTTATTCAAGGATGGAGATAAACTCACCACATGTCTTTTCCAGCATGTCAATTTTAATATATACAATAGCCTTAACATAATTGAACAGGTAAATTTCAGAAAGTGATTAAAAAGTGAGTTTAGCAAACTCAGTGTCCTTTAAAATGCAAGAAGATGATGAAGGTCAAGTGATGTGCAGGATGGCAGGGGCCAAAGAATTCAGGGACCAAAGGGGCACAAATGGGGGAAGATAGGTGGGTATGGGAAGTTGAAGTACTTCTGTAGCCCCAAGTAACAGGCTGCCAAGCACCCAAATTTCAATCACATGACCATAGGGGTACTGCAATGGCCATAACTTTGGGGACTGGGCATAAGTATAATTCAGTCAGGACCATTATAAGTTTGAATGATTACTGAACAAATGGTCATAATTTAGCTGACTTTGTAACCAAGCACAATCTTACCCATTGAAATCACTAGTTTATACAGTAATGTCTTAGAAGAAAAAAAATTAAAAAGAAAAAGAATTAGGATAATATTCTCCCTCCTCCAAAATCCTGACTATGTGTTATATTTTATAGATAGCTACCTAGTTTGCTTGTAAACATGATCTACTCATTCCTTTCTGAAGTTACTGGGCAGCAGTTGTGCAGTGGTGGTACAATATATTCTTACCTGAGATAAATGCCCCCTCCCATTCTAAAGGCTACTATTCTATATTACATGTTCTCTATCTCTCTATTAATAATATTGTACTGGTAGAATCCTAACAAATGTCTTAAATAAAGTGTAACTTTGGAAACAAAAAGGTGAAATGGCTTAAAAACATTTTTAAGTTAAATAGTTCTTTTTTAAAATAAAACTAATAAATGTAGAATGTCTTACAACTGAAAACTGCTCAGAAATTAAATGTTTTTATTGCATGTGTTAAGTATGTAGATCCACAAACAATTCTATTTCAGTATAATAATATAACAATTATATTAACATATGTTTTGCATAGATTTTGTTATTATCTGTGGAACAAATTGCTATATATTACGCTATTCCTTTTACTTATTATTTTCTTCTCTAAGCACGTCTTGTATACCAGAGCTGATATACGTTGTTTTTATGACCACAGAAACAATAGTTTTTACATTTCTTTCTATTTATAATTTCCTTAATTTTGACTAAACAGATTTCTGAAGGGCTGTTTTGCAATAATGTGCTAAAATTATTTTCATTTGCTTCTGTAAAACTTTGGCTGTAAAATGGACTTTCAATTAATTTGTATTGAATAATTATACAGGGAGTGCAGAATTATTAGGCAAGTTGTATTTTTGAGGATTAATTTTATTATTGAACAACAACCATGTTCTCAATGAACCCAAAAAACTCATTAATATCAAAGCTGAATATTTTTGGAAGTAGTTTTTAGTTTGTTTTTAGTTATAGCTATTTTAGGGGGATATCTGTGTGTGCAGGTGACTATTACTGTGCATAATTATTAGGCAACTTAACAAAAAACAAATATATACCCATTTCAATTATTTATTTTTACCAGTGAAACCAATATAACATCTCAACATTCACAAATATACATTTCTGACATTCAAAAACATAACAAAAACAAATCAGTGACCAATATAGCCACCTTTCTTTGCAAGGACACTCAAAAGCCTGCCATCCATGGATTCTGTCAGTGTTTTGATCTGTTCACCATCAACATTGCGTGCAGCAGCAACCACAGCCTCCCAGACACTGTTCAGAGAGGTGTACTGTTTTCCCTCCTTGTAAATCTCACATTTGATGATGGACCACAAGTTCTCAATGGGGTTCAGATCAGGTGAACAAGGAGGCCATGTCATTAGATTTCCTTCTTTTATACCCTTTCTTGCCAGCCACGCTGTGGAGTACTTGGACGCGTGTGATGGAGCATTGTCCTGCATGAAAATCATGTTTTTCTTGAAGGATGCAGACTTCTTCCTGTACCACTGCTTGAAGAAGGTGTCTTCCAGAAACTGGCAGTAGGACTGGGAGTTGAGCTTGACTCCACCCTCAACCCGAAAAGGCCCCACAAGCTCATCTTTGATGATACCAGCCCAAACCAGTACTCCACCTCCACCTTGCTGGCGTCTGAGTCGGACTGGAGCTCTCTGCCCTTTACCAATCCAGCCACGGGCCCATCCATCCGGCCCATCAAGACTCACTCTCATTTCATCAGTCCATAAAACCTTAGAAAAATCAGTCTTGAGATATTTCTTGGCCCAGTCTTGACGTTTCAGCTTGTGTGTCTTGTTCAGTGGTGGTCGTCTTTCAGCCTTTCTTACCTTGGCCATGTCTCTGAGTATTGCACACCTTGTGCTTTTGGGCACTCCAGTGATGTTGCAGCTCTGAAATATGGCCAAACTGGTGGCAAGTGGCCTCTTGGCAGCTGCACGCTTGACTTTTCTCAGTTCATGGGCAGTTATTTTGCGCCTTGGTTTCTCCACACGCTTCTTGCGACCCTGTTGACTATTTTGAATGAAACGCTTGATTGTTCGATGATCACGCTTCAGAAGCTTTGCAATTTTAAGAGTGCTGCATCCCTCTGCAAGATATCTCACTATTTTTGACTTTTCTGAACCTGTCAAGTCCTTCTTTTGACCCATTTTGCCAAAGGAAAGGAAGTTGCCTAATAATTATGCACACCTGATACAGGGTGTTGATGTCATTAGACCACACCCCTTCTCATTACAGAGATGCACATCACCTAATATGCTTAATTGGTAGTAGGCTTTCGAGCCTATACAGCTTGGAGTAAGACAACATGCATAAAGAGGATGATGTGGTCAAAATACTCATTTGCCTAATAATTCTGCACTCCCTGTACCTTTTAACGATATATGATTATATTTATAAATAATGTTAGAAAGTGCATAATTCATAGTTATATTTAAGTATAATAAACTCTGAAAAATAGTTGCGAACTTGAAAGGTATCCAAAAATGCTATAATTTTTAATATGTTGATTTATAAGCAATGCTTATAAATTATAAGCTTATAAGCAATGCTTATAAATTAGCATTGTATTGAAAGCAAGTGTAGCAGAAAACTAAAAATATATCAACTTAGGAAATTATGAAATTTGAACATAATATCTGGAAACCAAATGTGATCTTATGTACATATATGCATTTAAGAAAAATATCATTTTAGAACATCATAAAACTGCAGGTGAGCATAGTTGTAATCTTCTGAGATCGTAATGAATTATTTTGTTTTCAGTATTTTTTATTTCATTTATTCAATTTAATCTCCTTTTTTGCAGTGTGATTTTAAATACATAGATATTAAGAGAAGAGTTTAGCTTTTAGCAGTTATTTTAAATGATAAGTCATACATTTTCTCTACTTTGAGGGAGACACTATTAATATATTTTCGAACAATTAAAATCTCCCGGATTTTAAAATTTACAGCAATAAGTAAAATCAATCATGAAATCAAAACAGTCACTTGGTTAGATTTGTTGGGTATATTTGTTGAAGAAAATAAAGAAATAAAATATAAAGAACTTCTGATTGATGTGCTGATAATGGCGAGAATAGTGATAAAAAATTGGAAGTAGAAAATATCTGTAGAAGAGTAGTATACTGTGTGTTGGCATAAGGACAACAAAATAATTAACCTATTTTTAATGCCTTCAAACAGAGTAATTTAACTTTTCTGCTTTTTTGGAAAAAAAATTACAAGATTTTTATACTTTTCATCAATCAAAGTAAAACACTGCCTACCCGTTTTACTTAGATGAGAAAAGATACACACTATGTAAATTGGAGAGTTTATAAATGATGGCTTGGAGTAGAAGTATTTATAAATAGGGTCTTGAAATTGTAAAAATCATTTATAAACCTATTTCTGTACAGTGAAATCATTTTAATTTAACTTATTTTAAATTAATAAAATATTTATCAATTTACTATATTTCATTCACCATTAGAATTAATGTGAGGATATGTTTCACAAAATCATTTTCTTTTAGGAATAATATTTTACATTAGCATTTTTAAAACTTTGGATATAGTACAATTCCATGTTTCCTGATCTCAAAATCAGTAGTTTGCATATACATATTCCTCAGCTGTGACTACTATAAATTAGATGTTCCATTGACCACTAGACTACAATTTAATGCCATTCATATAATTCAATTCATCCAGTTACTATAGATCAGGGGTGTCAAACTGTCGGCCCGCGGGCTGGAAGCATCATGCCCAAATCATGCCCACCCCATTGCCAGCAATGGAAAAAGAAGTTGCAATACATCGTCACATGTCATGTGATGTTGCAAGTTTGACACCCCTGCTATAGATAGTCCTTGCTTAACAAATAAATACATATATAGATAAGTAAGACATTTGAAAATTAGCTTGAAAGTGAAATGGAAGGTAATGTAATTGAAAGGTGTCTTATTATGTTTATCTTCTTATTAACTAAATAATTGTTTAGTGGACAATACTTTAGTGACCATGTAAAACTGGAGCAGAAGGAAAAATACTTTCATATCTTAATTTGGATGTGAATATTACAATCAGATTCAGAAACTTTAGAAAAAGCATTTCATCATGAAGGATGCTGGAAAAAAGAACTCAAAAACTGGTGACATCTGAAGGGCCTTTAGAGCCAGGAAGAGCTGTAAAAGGAGGGGGTTTACAGTCGTAGAAAACAAAAAATATAAATGTCTTGTTTGACTGTTATATTGACAAGATTCCCCCAAAGTGGCAAAAAAGTTGTTTAAAGAAGACATTTTACTGATATACCATGTATCAGGCATATAATTTAATATTATTTATATAAAATTTGTTTTCTTTATAAACATTTACAGATGCAGTGCAGAGGTTTAAGACCAGAGAGACATACTGTATGTCTTCAGGGAAGTGTGATGGTTTATTTCAAAAACTCCTTAGTATGTCTGGTAACTGTTAAGTGAATGACTTCAATAAAAAAAAGAATTTTTTTTTAAAAAAATATAGAACATTCACAACAATTGAGAAAATAGGGCTGTTCCTCTTTTAGTAAATTTATAGAAGGGAAGACGAAAATTTAACACATGTGTCTTTGGAAATATCGTGTTTCCAGAAAATAAGATCCACCCAGAAAATAAGCCCTAGCCTGATTTTTTGGTATGCACCTAATATAAGCCCTACCTCAAAAATAAGCCCTAGTTAAGAGCTCGCCTACTCCGTCCTACCGTCTGATTGCTTGCTGCTGCAATGGGGCAGGAGAGCACACCATTCTCAAGTGCCCCATAAGCGTCCAAACATTTTTTGCCTAGAGGGAGACTGGAAGCTTCATCTGCTTGCAAATGGGGCACTTGGAAGCATGGTACTAACAGCTGAAATTTGTTTCTATGAGAGCTGGGATTCGTAAGAGGATTGTCCTTCCTAATAAAAAGAAAACGTTTTAGAGCCTCACACCCCGAATTAAGATTTAGAGGCTCATACTCAGGATCGTAAAAAGGGAGTTTTTTAATCTGGAGTATTACTGTTCAGAGCAGTATTTTTTATATATAAATATCACAAAGTTACAAAGTAAGCTGTGTTATCTAACGGCTGTTGTCTACCTGCCTAATTTTTCATTTATTTTACATTTTAAGTATATCAAATCTATATTTAGACTTACTGCTGATTAGTAGAGGTTCATGTAAAATACCTTAGGCACAATATATTTTTAATTCCTACCATGATTTATTTTTCAAATGCAGATTACAGTGAAAAATTGATCCTCATGTTGCCTCATAATTTAAGAGGCTTCTGTAGCTGTCAGGCTACTAGCATTTTCAGTGAATATGTTACTGTGAATATGTCCTAATCCCAAGAGCTATATTTTGCAAACTGCTGAAGAGATAAAAAGGGTGATTCGTCTAAAGTTCTCACCTAAATTTATAGGCTGTATAAATATATTGTCAGGAGGAAAACAGGAAAGTGTGTGAAATGAATGCTGGAATCTAATGGAAACAAAACTTACCACAGCTATGTAAAAATTTCTGTGCTTCCAAAGTCACTGACAAAAGTTTCCACAGAGACCTTTTAATACTCATCTTTTGTGAACATTACATTTTATATTTTTAACAGGTTTTATAGCTTAATCATTTGCTTCAGAGGATTTCACACTAGAAAAACTTTCAAACACTTTTGAGTGTGGAATAGTTACAATCTAAATTATTTAACTTTCCAATCAGCTTGATAAATAGTAAAGCTTCTAAATATAAATCGCTGTCATTTTGCTTAAACTATATTAGCATACACAGTACAACACATTTAGCATAAACAAAGGATAGTGTATTTTATTTTCTAATACCATAAAATCATAGAAATTCTTAAGACTATTTTACATTCTGTTTTGAAACATTTTGACACTTACATGATTTTATCTATATGATGGTTTGTTTATCATACAGAAGGGAAATGAAAACTCAAAAAGATACAATAGGAAATCACCTAAAATTTAGTCTAGTGACTTATCCCTTTTAGTGAATGATAAGAGAAGACACAATGGTGCAGCTTGTCCAACCTTTCATTTTTGAGATAAAGAGATAAAAAAACATAATAAAATAACAATTCAAAGCCAAAAATTTGAAGATGCATGTTTTGGCTTCAACTTTAATCTTGCTTCCTTACAAAAAACAGCACTAGACTGAGGCAGTTGAAGAATAATTCTTAGGAATAAATACCAAGTTGCACTCCATAAAGGGGGTGAATACAAACCTTCGATGAAGGGTTTTATTGTAACAAGAACAAATTTGCCACTTTGAGAAGAATAAAAGACCTGCACAATGGATTTAGCTGCATTCTATATCACATACTCTCTATGAGGAAGATGCATGGAAGATTATTTCAAGACATTTGAAGCAATTTATTTGTCCTAGACTGTTCCTATTTAATGACCAATTTTGTATCCTTATCTTTTAAGGACACTATAATTTTGTTTTATCATAATTAATCTCAAATAATTTATTTTCACAATAAGAAGCAAGAGCACATATTGTCCCTTCTTAAACCTACTGGTGTTTGACAATTACCACATCATATAAAGAAAAATGCTAGGAGGTTTATTTATCTGTTGTGTAATAATTTCAATTATTGTTTATAAATTGAACAGTAATGGAGGTTTAGTTCTGCTTAACTCCATTAATAGTTGGCATTTCTTTGGTAAGGTTCTCTTACACAATGCCGTAGAACCTTAAATGTGTATAAAATAGTCCTTGACTTCCAACTACAACTGGAACCAGAACTTCTGTATCTAAGCAAAGTGGTTAATAAGTCGGGCCTGATTTTACTACAATTTTTGCTGGGCTGTTAAGGGAATCACTGTGATTGTTAAGTAAATTCAGCTTCTCCCATTTTCTTTGCTTCTTGGAAGCTCCCTGGGAAGGTCATAAATGGCAATCATGTGACCCCAAAGATGCTGCAACTGTCATAAATACATGCCGATTTCAAAGTGACCAAATTTTGATATGGGGATGCTGGTACGGTTGTAAGTGTGAGAACTAGTCATAAGTCACTTTTTCTAGTTTCATCATATATCTGAACAATTATTAAACAAATGGCTGTAATTGAAGGACTACTTTTATTCATATAAATTTGGTATCAGGAGGATTAGTCATCAATTAAGTTACCTTAACCGTAATTTCCACAAGAATTTATCCATGGGATATTGGCTCTAAGGCTAGTTTAGTTATTTTTCTGCTAGATGGAACAAAGAGGAAAGACAATATTATGTTTTTTTAGGTCACAGAATACTGCAATAAAATATGTAAATCTATAAATAATAAAATTTAAAATAGACATAAAATGCAATAAAACTACGTGAAATAAATGCATTTTATTTATTAGGCTGAAAGAAAATAGTCTGGTTAAAAGCCAAATTGTTTATCTGCCATAATGTTTCCTTCACAAACAGTTTAATTCATAATTGATTAATAGTTTAATATTGCTGTCTTGCATACAACTTGCTGAAAATATCCAATAGATTAATAACTGTAGTTTGGGTGCATTTTTCTCCTTTTTTATATACTGTATTGTAATAATTATTGCTATGCCAAATCTTCAGTGACACACACATGGTTTGTTCAATGAAAGAGAAAAGAGAAGTCAGAATTGAGATTCCCCCAGTTGTTCTTGATTACCTCTTGTATCATAGCCAGGGGTTTTACCAGGCTTAAATTGCTTCACCAGTGAATATTACTTCAGAGCAGATTACCAGTGGTCCACACTGAGAAGAGTCCATATTGGGAACTGATGTGATAATATCTTCTTCATTCCTTTTACATAATGTCCAACAATGTTCCTCCCATAGTGTTCTTATATATGATATAATTAGGCAGGATATCTTGAAGGAATATTTACATTCATTACTTGAGTCTCAGTTGAGGCTCCCAGGGAAAAATTATTTATGTATTGTTACTGCATTACATGTGTGAGCCCTGATATATATAAAATAGTTGCAAAGCATCTTTATATGTTAACTTGGGGGCTTCAACGGAGGGCTTCATTTGAGAGTGTTTGATTTATTAACAACAGATCCCACCTTCTCCCCCTCTCATCATATTCCTTCGCCCCCATCCTTTTTAGCTAGGTTGTTTTTATAGTATTTATATTATTGTAAATTATACCGTTTTATTATTTAATATTGTAAGCCCACCAAAGTTACTGTGTGGCAAGATGGGAAGCTAATATATTTTACAAATAAATAAGTAAATAAAAATATTGCTATTAAGATGGGAGCTCATGCTTTATCAGTGTAATCACATGGATTTTGTTAAGCTAAATGTATTTATTTTAAGAAAAGTATTCTAGTTTATGATTATCTGTATTAATTGATTGGCTAAAAACCGTAATAAAATGTTCATTAATTCATTTAGTATGTTGAGAGAAGCAGCAAACACCGCAATTTTAATTATTTATTATACCAGAGAAGGCTGTATGGCTGGTTTTCTTAGATTTCTTTGTTTATTGCACAAAAAGAAATGTTTAATCAAATATATGATGATGGATCAATAACTGAATAGTTAATCACATTCTCTTAGCAACATCTTTCTTTTATAGCAGCTTTGAGATAGACCTCAAAAAAATAATTGAGATTAAAGTCTAAATTCCTTCTTTTAAAGTGAAATTACTATCAACACACTTTTAGTCAATTTATATACACACCCAGGTGTTTTTTTTTTAAATAAATAACTATATGGACAACTATGCTGTCTTGTCTCTGGCTATAATCTACAATTCTTCCAAGGGCATTTCATTATCTCTGACAAGTCTCCATCATATTTTATCTTTTTTGTTTTAATGCATTTGTACTTCAAATATAATACTTTTTATTTATTGTCTTTTTATTATGAATTCAGAAAATGTGCAATCAGCTTAAAATACTGTTGGAAAACAGTGTGGTAGAAAGAGGGCAGATAATACACTCATTTCTGTCATCTTTGAAAAATGGAATCTTGTGTCAAATGGATGATTGGTATGACTTAGTGGGATTGGTCTGTGTTCTTATCTAAAATTGTTTTCTCTGAAGAACAAGAAAGAAAAACTAGAGTTCCTAATGTGTTTGAGTTCCTTTCTATTATTAGTTAATGGATTTTCCAGAATGAAATATTTTAAGTGATGAAATAATAACAGTATACTGCAACATTAGTAAAGACAGAATGTGGCATCACAATATTATTTAAATCAACAGATCTATAAAGGTTTCAGAAACTATTTTTGTATAGAATTCTGAGAAATGAAATAAGATACTCAGCAATAAAACTAAAATCTAGAGAGAATCCAGCTGTTATTTAATGATATAATTCCAATTAACACTGTACTACAAAAGATGACTAGAATGATAGCAAGATTCACAACTGAGAAAAGCAAATATTGATCTATCCCAAGAATCATATTATTTTTATACTACATGTACAAAGATGCACTTATTATTGAAAATTATATGAATTAATACAGTTGCCATTTTGGCAAAGTTGACTAAAAGTCTATATCACACAAAAACAGGATAGAATGGCCCAAGTGTACCATCCATTTTTGCCATCACCATTCACATCCACATTGTTGCCTCTCAAGTTGTATGCTGGGAGAAAAAAGAGACTACATTGTTGATAAGCACAGGAACTATTAAATAAAAGGTTTGTTTTCAAAAATGATAAAATAAATGAGCACAGAATTTAATGAAAAGAACCCATATTGAACTTGATGAAAAGAATCCCACAGAACTGGATGAATCTCTGATCATAATGTACATGTTTGAATTACATGTTGTAATTGTTTATATTTAACTAAGTAAATTGTAACAGATGGAGAAACAATGCCTGCTTGTCTAGCCTGGTTTATTTCAAATAATTCTACCCTACTCTTTAGGTAAAAAGGCTTCTAGAACAACTTACAAAATTCAGTATAATTCCTATCATTAAAATAATAAATTGATGCATTTGGTGCATGACACTAGTAATGCAGCGAAGAAGAAAGTCCTGTGGCACATGTCAGCCTTTTGTCAGACTACTGTATAAAATATGCAAAGAATAGTTTTATTGTATTTTTTTAAAAAAAGAAAAAGGCCCCCATTGAATTGCATCTGTGCATGTTCCCCTGGTATGCTTCTTATTGGTGAATATTTTGAAAGGTAAATTATGCAGCTAAATGTGAAGAGTTCTGAAAACTACTTGAGGAGAAAGTAGTCTTTTTCAAACCCTTAGGACTATACATTTTATTTGCATTTCCATCAGTTTAATTACTGTTTAAAGAGTTCCCGGGATGATTACACTCAACTATCTTCAAGACATTTCATCCCATTCTTTATATAGGAGTGCTAATTAATGTTACAAGCTTTATTATTCTGCAGTAGTTGCAATTAAGGTGCAGCTGGCCAGCGACATCTTATCTTGGGATGTGAGTTGCAGCTGTCATTATCTGAAAGCAATTTGATGAGTCGACAGAAGAAATTATGGTATAAATGTTTATTTGTATGTTTCAGATATCATGGACTCAGTTAACTTCTGAGTTAACTAGGAAAACAATCCTAAAAGTTCTAACACTTAAGAACCTCTATAAGGGATTCTGCAACCAGTAGATTAGCTCACAAATTAAATACCATTTCATTTTTGGCTTGTAAAATGGATAAAAGAGAAGTGAAGTATAATTCACTATATATGAATGGACATGATTATGTTGATATTAATATACTTCTCATTACCATGTTTATATATAAATTAAGGATTTATATTTTTAATATTTCCAGGCTAACTTATTTATGGAAATTAACTATTTGCTTTAGTGGTTGAGAAATTTGCTATCTAGCATGCCGGTGAAATCAAAGTATCTATTAACATAGAAGCCCTAAAAAAAACCCCAAACTTGCTGTTGATGTTGCAGATCAATCCATTCATTTCAGTTACTTCAGGTTATCATATTAAACTGGATTCTAGCTTCCCCTTGAGATTTTCTGCATGTTACTGACTTCATTTGCACAAAAAAGAATAACCACACAAAACCCACACAGATTTTGGTTTTTGGTTTTGTTTTTTAGAAAATCAAGTTGGTTTTTTTCACCTCCTCCAAAGAATAACTGCTTAGATATTTAGCTTCATACTCCTTAACAGTTCTTTGAAAAATCCGCATGTTAATTTCTCAATTCTTTTTTGGTTTGTAAGAAACTCCTTTATACTTAGGAAGTTTATTAATTTATATTCTGCCCTTATTCTTTAAGTAGAAATTTCCTGCCAATTAGAACAATTAATCAGTGGAACGACTTGCCTCTGGAAGTTGTGGGTGCTCCAACACTGGAGAGAGATTGGACAACCATTTGTCTGAAATGGTATAGGGTTTCCTACTTGAGCAGGGGATGGCATTAGAAGAACTCGAGGTCCCTTTCAACTCTGTTATTCTGTTATTTATACAAATTAAAGGCCACTATGTAATGTTCCCTCCTGTTTTTTCCACAACTGCAACTCTTTTGAAAGTGACTGATTCAAAGTCACCCAAGCACCTTTCATGTCTTAGGGCAGACTCCATCATCTTTACCATTATACCAAATTGGTTCTCAATCAAATCAAGCCATCAAAATTCAAAAATAATAACTAGGATTTGTGTGTACATATCAAATCAGAATGTTCCCAGGAATTGTGGGGTAGGGGTCTTCATCTTTATATCTTTAGATAAGGCTTCAAGTTCGATATGCATGCATATGGATATAAATGTCTTTGTATATAAGTGGATTTTACTTTTGGGGTGCCGTGAAACAATTTCAATAATTTATTATTAACATAGAGCCTATGTTAGTTTATGTTTTTAATAATCTTCAGGCACACTAACATTGTTTATATAAAGAGTCAGAGGAATGATAACATCACAACAGCTCCATCCCCACATATTTTTTTTCTTTGTGATGTGTTTTAATCCAAACTTGAAATTTTAAGCCTGACAATTGTACAACTGTTGCAAATACTATAATTAATTTCTACCTTGCCTACAAACAGATTCATGGTTGGGAAACTATGATTAGATAAATTGTTCCTAAGCAAAGAACATGAGGGTACAGTTACTTTTTTTAACTAGCAATCATTTTTTTAATTGTGTTGGAAAAAACAGCCAGCAAATATAAATGGTGCAAACAATGGCTGCAATTCCTAGCCTGACTACTTCAAAACTGAATGAGAACTAAGAACTGGCACAAAACTGTGAGGGGTTCAGGAAATGTAGGAAATGCATGAACATAAACTTTTGTTCTGTGAATCTGATAGGCCTTTTTGGAAAATTAGATAAAATGGAAAGATGGAGGAGTTGAAACAGCTATCAGCTCACTATAGATAATTTATTTAACAGATGGCTGAGCAGCAATCGGAAGATGGGTGATTTAGAAGAGAGGGTTAATTTCACAACCAATTCTACAAGTAGTATGTATAAAAACAAGTGATAAGGATGTTAAATATCTTTTTATATATAATGTTATTAAAGATTTTTTTAAAGAAAGGTAAAAATTAATGAAAATTATTGAATATTAAGTAAGAAAAAGAATGGATTCCCAAATAAAGTAAAAAAAGAAAAAGCTAAAAGTGCAAAAAAGAGGGGAAAGTAAAAAAATATTGACAAGAAGGAAAAATATACAAAGAACTAGCTTCTGAGATCTTTACAGCAATTATAAGTACAATGATAAATTTACCTCCTACTTTGTGCTTAACTCTCTGCTTTCTATAATCTATCCTGTCCAATCACCAAAACCATAAATCCCTTCCAACATCATCATCAATATCATTATTCAGTTTTATGCAAAAAGTCCATAAGGATAGTCAGCAATTGTAAGTCATGTTTTTCATTATAACCTTTTCATTTATAACTTTGAACAATCATTAAGCAAACGATTGTAAATCAAAGGCTTTATAATATAATGAAAATTTCAGTCCTTTCAACCACATATTTTCCCAATGTTCCAACTGTATATTATAACAAAATGTTTTTACTTGTCATACATTTTCACTTGTTTCACTTCTGTTTCAAATTTTAGTAAAAAAATATTCTTTTTATTGATTGTATGTTCCCTATTTGTAAACAATTTTATTTCAAACTCAGTCTTAGAATGTTCAAAAGCATAAATTCCTTTGCCTACTTTAAATATTTCTGATAATTGTAAATAATACCCTTTGCTACCAGTTCTCTTTTTGATGTATTTTTACATTGCCCTTGATAAACTCTAGTATCTCAATAAGTATGTTAATGAACTTGTAGCTTGCAAACCAAAGTTGCTTTTTTCATTGGTGAAACAAGTTTAAATCATAATTTATGGGATAATAGAAAAACAGTATTGCAATTTCTGAGTAGCAATGAAGAAGAATCTCTGAGTAAGTTGTTTGACGAACAATGCAAGTATTGTTCTGGCTACCATATGTTGTTCTGGCTGCCATATGTTGAATTCTATAAGAGACTTACTATATTTTATTTAAAAAGACTTCCATAGAAACAGTTTAATTCATATAAACATCTGGCAGGATATCAAATATTTATTACAAGAGTCTTCAAAGATAGAGCTTGCCTTCCTCTATTTTAAAAAAAACAAAATAAAGTGAGTTTTAAACAGAATTGAATCTAAAGAAGCTACTGAGAATGTACTTGAAAAAATAAAGACCAGTTGAGTAATGATAGTGGATATCTTGTTATAATCTTGATAGAAAAGTCGTGATAGAAAAGAGGACTAAATCATTAAATGCATTGAATAAGAAGATGTGATATCTATACAGAATTCAGAATAATTGCAAAAATTTTCCAGCACAACAGAAATCTTGCTGATTAAGGTACAAGGAATATACAAGTATATATTGATATCCTCCACATATATTATGTGAATTTATTATTATTAACCTGAGGAAATAATTTACTTGTAATTTTTATGAATGATCCTGATTTATTTCATAGATGCATAGCAAAATGTATTTGATTATTAATACAGCCAAACCTGGTTGGAATTATGGAAAGTTAACAGGAATGGATCCAACCTCACCTTAAGGAAGGGGATCCATAGGGCAGGTTCCATAGCAGGTTCCATAGCAGAAAAAGACTTTCCATCAACAGTTTTTTGTACAAGAATCCAATAAATCAAAGGTAATAGCCATTATTTTCAAAACTGGCATAAAGTTCAAGGTTCAAAAGTTTCTAAAAGACAGGGAAAATAGGTACATATTTATAGAAGGAAAATCTGATCATAAAGCATTAACCCTATTTATATATATTCCTAATCAGATGATTTATTATAAAGAGAATAAGTATATATAATAATTTTTCCCATGGGAAAGTAATCATCTTTGTATTTTTGCTATAAAAATTTTATTTTTATTTTTTATTTTAACTAGCACTGGATGCAAACAAAACAATGGATGCATGGTTAAATATATAGAACGAAATGACTCAAAGTCAATTTGAAAGATCTCTCCTGCTATTGACAAGTTTATTGACAAAATAGATAATGCTGTGGAAGAGAAACATCCTGTACTGCTCAAGAAAATTGATCTAATAGTGGACATAAAAATCACAGATTAAAGAAGAACATGGAAAAATCTGAAAAATGGAAACTAGAGACAACACCAGCTAATGTTAGAACAATTAAAAGAGGTTATATTTTACACAACTATAGTTATTTCTATTACCGTGTTTCCCAAAATAAGACCTATCCTGAAAATAAGACCTAGTTTGATTTTTATGTGTGCACCTAATATTAGCCCTACCCCCAAAATAAGCCCTAGTTAAGACCCTAGCCACTCTATCCCATTGTCTGATTGTTCAAGGTGGGACGAGGCAGACGCATAAAAATCAAGCTAGGGTGGGGGTGGAGGGGTGGAGCTGCCCCACACACCCTGCAGCAGCTTACCTCAGGGCTTCCGTAGCCAGCCTGCCATGCTTCAACATCTTCACCTTGTGGCAGCGGAAACAACAGCCCTGTTTAACAGGAGCCTGTGTGGCTGCTGGCCCACTGCTGGTTGCAAGTGGCTACTCATGACAGGAGGTCACGTGGCTTATCACGCAGGTGCCCATACTAGCGGCAGGATGACGTGCGTTGCTCAGGTGCCATCATTTGCGCATGCCATGTCACAACACACCACGTGGAGTCCTGCCACAAGCAGAAGAAGTTGGGCTGCAGCATGACAGGTGTCGGATGCCTGGCTGCGGTGATCCTGAGGTAAGCGGTTAAGACGTCCCTAGAAATTAAGACCTAGTGCCTCTTTTGGAGGAAAAAAGAATATAACACCAGATCTTATTTTTTGGGAAACACAGTAGACTAAAAAAGGAACTTGAATGACTGCTTTTATATTGGAATTACAAGAGGGAATTATTTAATGCTGGCAGTGATTTTCTGACAAAACTTAAAAAGAAAATAATACGAAACCATAGAAGTATTTTCTGAAGGGATCTGGGGTTAATACATTTGGGTGTAAGAAGGAACAATATAAAGTAGACTTATTTGACCAAACCTAAAATAGATAGTTATTTCTGGTAATTTGTAATGTTTTTTGTTTTTTTGCCAGCTCTTGAAGAATATGTTTTAAGTTATTATTTTATAAATAACAGTTATGTAGAAAAGAGGTTACTTTTTACATGTTAAATTTATTTGTCTAAAAATAATACTGATATTTTTAGTAAGTATTATTGGATTTTTATAGATTGTATTTGAATGATGAGGTTTGAAGAATTTGCTTAAGAGATCTGATTAAGACCAATATAATTATTTTGCTCCCTTTGTAACACACTGGATTTTTACTGATTGTTTTTGAAAAAAATTGAAAGGATTTTAAGTGGTATTATAAATGTATAATAGCTATACTATTATTTCTGGTAAACCTTAATGAATTTTTGCTAATTAGAATGGAGGACATTTTAAAGATTTGTTTGAGAATGGAATAATATTAGGGATCAAGAATGGTTTGTTATATTTTAAGAGGCGGTGATAAATTTATGCTTGCTGGGTAAGAAAGGGAAGTTCCTTTTTCTTTTCTTCTCTTTTTTCTTGTGTTTTATTTTTTATAGTTTACATTAGTTTTACTTTGCATTTTGTAATTTCCAATAAAGTTATTGGTAAAAAATACATTAACAATCTACTAGCAAAATATGCAAGAACTGGACTAGCATGTATAAATAGATAGTAAATAAAAGGAAACAGGTGATTTGGTGGCAGATAAAATCTTCTATCAAATTATTTTTGCCAAACAAAGATATTACAAACATGATAAAAAAACACCTCTAGAATACTGGCAAATAAATAAAAAAAATCTAAATAAAAATGTATTAGTGTAATTAAAAATAGCAATGGCCAAATAGTGACTAAAATATAAGTAAGCATTCAATTTTTTAAAATTTCCCAAGTAATCCATCGCTAATAAAAATCAGTGTTTAAATAGATTAATATTCCCAGAATTTGCTCCAGTGGCTATACAATTTATGAATCTCCTTTCTCTATTTCAGAAACCTCTGAGACTTGATAATTATTTTGGAGTTCATCCAAGCTAAAGAGCTTGAGAAACTTTGCTCTTATAGCTTAAGGCTGGTTATATAGTAGTTCCTCCTTCAATCCTCTGAAGTTAGTTGGTCTAAGAGATAATGACTAGAACTTCTGTGTCTGAGTGTGGATCTTCCTTGTCCTAGTCCAGTCCATTAACCAAGGTTGATAGTGACAAGTTTGGATTTCATAGAAATGAAATTACTTCACTTCACTTCACTTCACTTCACTTCACTTCACTTCACTTTACTTTACTTTACTTTACTTTACTTTACTTTACTTTACTTTACTTTACTTTGCCCTGTAAACCGCCCTGAGTCCTTCGGGAATAGGGCGGTATATAAAACTAATTAAGTAAATATGAGGAGGCAAACCCCACTTCTTGTAGACTTGTGTCAACATTCCAATGCATGTTGAAAAGGGCACAATTTTTGTTGCAAACACTTTTATGAATTTTACCCTCCACCTTTATTCTAACTTATAACTATATCAATAATTGCCAAGAAAGTCAAATCATACTGAGAAGTGATGGAAATGCCAGGAGTTAGAAAGTTGACATGTAAAATAACTCAAAAGTACCAGAAAGAAATACATAGTGCTGTTTAGAAAATATTAGAAATCAGTTTAGAAATGAAGCCACAATTCTTCTAGGGATAACTCTAAAGCATTTTAACAAAACAAAACAAAATTATAATTATTTACTGAAATGTATGTTCAGTAAATATATATTTACTGAAATATATGTTGCGAGGAAAAGAGGAACTTTACCAAAGATATCAGACTGGAAACTAAAACTTGGAGAATAATGGCAAAATTAAGACCATATATTTACAACAGAAGTTTAACCAAACTTAACCGCTACATATTATGTAGCAAGGCAAATGTAAGTATTTTACAGTATGGTTTTTAAAGAGAAAAAGTCCTGGCTAAAGTTCTTTGTTTTTAAATATATGTACAAATATTGTAAATCGATCAAAGTACAACAAAAGAAGTTTAAGTGTAGATGTTTATAATGTTTGCTTTAATATTTCTGCATGTATTTATAAAATAAATGCTTGTCTGATTTATGTTTCATTTCTGGTTTTGGCTTGTTTGATGTTTTACAGCACTGATAGCCATTGGAAGATACAGTATGACAATAGAGACAGTTGACGTTGGGTGGTGTAAAGAAATTACAGATCAGGGAGCCACCCAGATTGCTCAGACTAGTAAATCTCTCCGATACTTGGGACTGATGAGATGTGATAAGGTAAGAAACATTGTGTAAACAACCAATATGACATCCCCATGTGTTTGACAGCCACATTTTTAAATCTATTCAAGCAAAACAGCAAATGCAAATTCTGTATGTGATCTTTTGGTCCTTTCTGGTTGCTTAATATTGAAGTTATGATGCTAACATAGTTTTACATAGTTTCACTTTCTGAATTTTCTCATTTCTGTTTGATTATTATATACAATTCATTAATATAACAATCTGCTTAGATTTAAAATAAAAATATAAAAATATGCCCTGACCCCCCCAAAAGAACAAAATATATGACTGTAAAATTCCTAACTTTGCCTCATGTTTCTTGTTCATAACTCATCGTTTTAAAAACAAGAAGCTTAATATATTTACTTAAAATGATATAAATACAGTATAACCATTATATATTATTATTTTTTCCATACATTATGGACTATTTCTTGCTTATTCAGAAAAACATTAAAATGTTTCTTCGTACTACATTTTTTTACTTTTAAAAACAAATTGAAACTTTAAAAAAACATCTAAGCTAAAGAAACAACTATTTTGTTAGTGTGATTTGCTTACAGAGCATACTAGTTTATACCTGAATATTTTGTGAGAGGCAAGACAAGCAAAGTACAGATAGTCCTTGATTTAGCAGCCCCAATTGGGACCAGCAACTTGATTAGGCAATCATTAAGTGAAAATGTGACTGTGCTTATGCTCTTACATTGGCTTTTCTTTGCTTTATGAACCTGCAAACATTATAAATGCAAAGATTTGTTGCAAAATTATTTTTCCATCACTGTACTGCAAAATGGTCACTATATGACTCAGTTGCTAAATGAAGACTGCCATTGTCTGAGAGTCTTATTTGATGAATAGTGCTAAAAATATCTGCTTATTTTCTTGGATTTAATAGGCCTTCAATTATCAATCAATTTTACACATATTTTGTAGGTATAATTAAACTTGCTTGTACAATAAAGGAAGCTTTTTAAAAAAAGTCTGTGTCCCTTGAAGTACCAAAAATTTCAATGACCTTGGCGTTTTAAACAGATTTTAGTATGCCATCAGTTAAACCATGTATAATCTATATACAGTATTGTCTGTACTTCTTTAATTGCTTGCTTATGTTTTCCTGACTTGCTACAAAAAGAACTGCATGCTGTGAAGGGAGACAACTAAGCTAACAAGAATAAGAATCTGTGAGAGTGCTACAAAGCAAGTAGGGAAAACTGTTCTTGATTAATGGGGAAATATATATTGGCTATCTTGATGAGAATGCTGTAAAGTGTGGCATAAGAGACACCACTGGGGGTCATTTAACTTGCTTGTTAAACCTCTGTGTTCAAGGGAAAGCTGAATAATAGCCATAAAAAGAACAAAATTCAGAAGCTGTATCCTGAATTTAAAATGTTTTAGATGCAATGTTGGCAGCTTAAGAGCTTCATTCCTCTTTCATAGTCAGAAAGTAGAGAACCTTTCTTCCTTAATTTTTAATATTTCATGCAGAATTCATTTATTTTTCCAACTAATGCTTTTAGAACATCATTACAGTAATATTTGGCAAATAGGAAAGGTTATTAAATGCCATTGTGACTAAAAGGTGTTCAATCACGCACTTGGATGAGTAATACATTTGGGTTCAATTTTTCACCTTCTAACCTTTTCCAAAATATTGAATAGGTTGCTATACCAGATAGACATTTCCCTTTATGTGATGTTAACAGATATGGAAGAAAAACTATCAACACAATGACTATAATGAAAATATAGCAAAAGATTCCAATATTCTCCCCAAAACATTCTTTTATGACATAATTTCCTTGGAGTCTTTTTCATGTGTACTTCATATAAATTTAGAATTACTAAGTCCTAACTAGTCCAGGGAGGGACGCGGTGGCTCAGTGGGTTAGGACGCTGAGCTTGTCGATCAGATGGTCGGCAGTTTGGCGGGTCGAATCCCGAGTGCCGCGTAACAGAGTGAGCGCCTGTTACTCGTCCCAGCTTCTGCCAACCTAGCAGTTCGAAAGCACGTAAAAATGCAAGTAGAAAAATAGGGACCACTACGGTGGGAAAGTAACAGCGTTCCGTGCGCCTTTGGCATCTAGTCATGACCGCGGAGACATCCTTGGACAAGGGCTGGCTCTTCGGCTTTGAAACGAAGATGAGCACCGGCCCCTAGAGTTGGAAACGACTAGCACCCATGTGCGGGGGAACCTTTACCTTTACCTTTTTAACTAGTCCAGAGAAATTGCTGAGCTGGCTAAATCCAGCCTCTGCTTAATTATGTTGATTATATAACTGGTTCTGGGCAACAGATTTCACTAGTGGTTATTGCTATTGATCCCCACTATGAAAATAATCAGATTAATTACTTTTTCATCAAGTTCCATTAGTATAGTTCTTTTGATTTTCATAGAGTTGACACAACAGCTTTAAGGAACAAAATGGCTTGGTAATAATATTAAGTAAAATATTGTTTTATTGTCCTGTCAAGTCATTATTCCACTAAGGTAGAATAGAAATATTAATCAAAAAAGATAAATCTAAGAACTATGCTTTTGCTGTCTAAATGAGTAAGATTTCTAGTATGAAAATATTGCATGACTCCTTACTTAGTTGAGAGTAGTATTCTTCTGGAAGAAAATCATTATCATTATTTTTTTAAGAAGAAGAAGAAGAAAAAGCTGGTTCCGTTAATGGAATAAGTGGAACTTCCCATGTATCCTCAGAATCCATTCTGGGACAGATTTTGAGACTGTGGAAAGAAAGTAGAAAATAACATTTCGTTGCTAAGGAAATCTCATTTGAATATGGGATTTGGAGGTTGAATGATCACCACTACTTGTGATGTCTTCAATTTTGCTAGATCTCACATTTTCTAAGATTTCACTGATCTTATCCAGAAAATATAGGAATACCATGAAATCTGTTTTTGTGAATTTTTAATCAAAATGAATGAAATTATATATGTGTTTATTCAAAAGTAAGATATTTATAGATTTTTAATTATTTAAAATGCTGTTCAAAATAAAGTACAAAATAAAGTGAGAAGCAAGATACAAATGGCAATATAACCAAGCATACACCAAACAAAGCACCAGCTTGCAGCTTCATTAAATAAAGAAATCTATGAGCCCCAAATGTAGAAAATACTTTTTTTAGAAAATATTAATTGAAGAATGTCTACAGTTATGTCCCAATGTAATCCAATTAGGGTTGGATTAGGTCAGACATGTCAAACTCGTGATGTCACACAACGTATCGGAGCTTTTTCCCCTTTGCCGGCAATGGGATGGGCGCGGTTTCATCATGACATGTCCGGCCCATGGGCCGGCAGTTTAACAACCCTGTATTAGATTGTTCTTTCCCAGCTGCATTAAAATATACTGTACATGCAGTTAGCACAGGGGAGAAGGCTTAAATTTTTCTGTAAAATGAACTTAAGGGATATCCCATCTGGCTGAACATTTTTATGATACACTGACATATTCTGTAATATTACTAAAAGACTAAATAATTACTAAGAAATACCCAAAATGAAATAATAGTTATGAAGTAATTAATTAAGAATTGTAGCATAAAATGTTTTTTCTATTATGTTAAACAAAAATGGTTTTCACAATATTGTTGGCTTAAGAATTGAAGTGACAACTTTCATTTTTTTAAGAAAAGACATTTTCTTAAGTATGCAGCATTTATTACACACACACACACACACACACACACATATTCATATGAATAGCTATAATTTGCAGAAATCAAGTAGCTCATATTTGATTCTCTGAATTTTTGAAATGTTATGTGTAATTGGATATCTGATACTCAAAAACTCACACAATCCTATTAGAAGGCAATTTACTTCAATGACTTCATCCATTTTAATTCTCTAAATTTATTTTAAATTTACATCTGGATCATTAGCTTTTTAAAAAATAGAATAAATGATTTTTAATATAATATAATGTTCCATTAGTAACTTTTTCCAATTTGTTAGTTTAATACTAGTACAATATTTCTAGTTTAACATTTCACCCTTACTTAATTTTGTAATATGGGAGTTATACTAGATACTCCCTTCAAATAACAGAGTACCATATAGATCAGGTGATTGAGCTAACCACTTGGGAATGAATTAAGCTGTGAGAGAAACAACCCCTTCATTTATTATTTTGCATACAGACTTTAGTAGTGCAGTCTAAGGCAGAACATGGAAATGATGATCTACTTCATAAGAATAATATATAAGAAATGGGTCTGAGTAAATTCACTTTGACAAAAGTAATGCATCAGTATTCAGGTAGATGCTAGCCTTACAAGGTGCCGTCACTTAGTCCACTTTTATTGTTTTTAATCGATAATTCAAACTGAAGTGCATTGTTTGCCTTAACACTTATAAAATCCAGGATGCGGATGTTTTTCTGTGAGTGTATTATTCAACTAGCCTTAAGCCCTCAGCACTGAGGTAATCACTGAAACTTTGTGGAACATCTCAGCTGAATAGATCAAGTGCCTAGCACTTCACACAGAATGATTTCACAAACCTTTTATTATGTTGTAGCTACAGGCAGGAATTATAATTAGGCCACCTGAGAATGTTATTCATTCAACTATTAAGTTAAAAAATATACTTAAAAATAATATTCAGGATATATAACACATAAACCTGTTAAAACCATTGAAAAGAAGGAAAAGGACATATGAAAGGTTTCTAAACAGTGGAAATCTGAATAGTAGGTATTTTAAATGTATAAATAGTTCACCAGGATTATTTGTTTGTCAAATTTGTATAGCCGACCATCTCCATACAAGATTCTGGGTGAAGCCAATCCAAAAAATAAAAGTAGCAAAAACAATGTATTGCCATATAAAATCATAAAGCAAAACTGATATATTGTCACATTAGTTATTACAATCAGGTTCTGGAATAAGAATATGGTTTGATTTTGTCTGTGAATTGTAGAATTTCAATAAATACCACCAGTGCTTTTATTTGATATACATGGCCAATTTTGGGTCAAGCCTATAAAGTAGTTTATTTTGGTCTCTGTGTTATACATTGCTGTCTGTTGCCACAAGTCCCATAAATTCAGGTTTCTGTATTAGTTCTGAGAAAATAAGTTGATATTCATCAGTATCCATCAGGTTGGAGGATGGGATAGAGCCAAATCTTAAAGCTCACAGTTATGAACTGTACACATGATATGCTAATTGATACATATAGTATGCTTTCTGATACTTGATATATAGTAGGAGATTCCAGACAAATATGATAACTAGGATTTCTAATATTAAATTCTCCCAATAAACTTATATTTGGTGTGTTACAGCTGCTTGTTGCAATTAGTATTTAGTTTGGTTTGTCTTTTGCCATGAAAGTACATCCAACTAATAAGACAACCCACATTCATCCTCTGCACTAACTAGTACAATTGCTTCATTTGGCAGTGGGAGCTGGGGATGGAAATATATATGCATTACATTATTCTAAGAAGGAATGGGGCAGTCAGTTTTATGTAAAGCACAGAAAATGTTAAAGATATGAGTTTAAAAAAGGAAATACAGCTAAATCTATTCACCATACTTATACCTTTCTATCCTTAAAAACTATCCTTGATTCCATCACTTATATGCATCATATTGTCTTTTATTGTTTACAAATTTCATTGATTTTGAGGATTTCACCATTTCACTTTTTCCAGTCTTACCTTTCCCCACTCTTCCTTAATATATTTTCCCTCATTTACTCCCCCATATTGCCAAATTACCTTAATGTACTTCTTTTGTACTTGTTATTCACTTTTGCATTCAATCCACATTCATTCAATGCCCATTCATATTTCTTTCTGTTTTAGTACACACACACTTTCTAAGTAGCCTATTCTCACTGCATCCAGCTTTTATGTATCTCCTGTCTTACAGAGTACATAGAACAATGTCCTTGTATACACCCGTTTTTTTGCCTCTTTTGAGAAACATTCCTTGCAACAGACCAATTACCATTCTGCCAACATTTTTATTTTCATCACAAGCACTCTGCATTCTCTCTGCTTCTTTTAATTTAACCATTCTCTGCTGTTCTGACCATGCTCTTTGCAACTTGATGGAAAGTTTTTTTCTTTAGAACTCAGAACAAATGATCGCATTCCAGTTTTGCTGAACTCTTACATGATTGTTCTGAAAAAAAGAAAGCCAGCAATAAAATCTGAAGAGATCCTGAATAATTTTATTCAGCAAGTAGGGCAAGGTTGATATGAATCACTTTTCTACTTCCTTCAATAATTCTCAGCACAGCATATCCCATCACCAGCTTAAGTATTGCTGTTGCTTGGGGCCCCTCTTCCCTACTGAAGTGTGCACAGTAAACACAGCACAGCATATCCCTCTGGCCTTTCTAGTGCCCCCCCTCCCTCTTATCAGCTGTTGATATATTTGGGTTTTTCCCTCAGTTATACCCCACTCCCAAACACTCTTGCTCAGAACAAACCCATTTCATCTTGTATACAGAAGAAAACATCTCAAACTAGTGTTTGTGTTCAGGCACCATTCATGCAAAATGCGTTGTTTACTGTTCCTACTAGTTCATGTATACAACATTTTGAATATCTTTATTTGCAGCTATTTTTTTTTCTATTTTTTTCTCATCCATATTTTTACAACAGGATGCTTATCTCTTAGTTTTGGAGCATTTTGGCTAGTATTTCACACATTCAACCTAAACCCAATTTTATCTGAAATATGTTCACACTATTCTATGCAAGTTAAGATCTCTAATTTAGAGACTACTTTGCAAACCAGAACATCACTGCATATATCCTATTAACCAGAACGTACATTCCATGTTGTGATACATACTCAGGATGATCATATAGTCTCTAGGCCTATCTAATTAACTTCTCTTCTGCCTTTGCAACTATTATGTATGATAGGGCCCACACACACATATATATAAGCAATATATTTGCTAAAATTACTGCACAGTGTACAAAAGTATCATGTTTTCATAGAAGTCTGGGAGTTACAGTTTCAACATCTGGAAGATGCCTGTCGCATTGGCAAAGGCTAATATAGGCTTTATGTGATCATCCACATATTGCAGTAACATTTCTGATCAGTTTGAAAATATAATTTTCTGATATGTCTGAGCTGCCATAGAGCTTGTACCACTACAGATTTCATTCTGATTGATTAAAAGGCACTTCCTGTTTTTTGGACACATTCAGTGTTGCTGTAATATAGTTGTTTACAAAAGTGTTTAGGGCATGCAGGGTCTCTGTGTACTTGAAATAGAAGTTAAACCAATTTTCTATCCAAGTTGCTCTTCAGTTGACAAATCTCCCAATGAAGATTGAATGTTTCTATTATCAAAGCAGAAGAACTGTAGATTAAACCCGTCATTTATCCCTGTCATAAAATGCAATCACTGTTCATTCTCTGCACTGCCTAGCACAATTGCTTCAGTTTGGTGTTTGCTCAGGGCAGTAGGACTGAGGGCGGGGGGGGGGAATAACAATAGTAAAGAGATATTTGAAGAGAGTCTGTTGTTCTTTAACATGCCCTCGCCCAAAGATTTTAAGAAAATTAAATATATATTTGTGGTAAGAATGGAAAATGCCTTGGATATTTAAATCTATTTTAGTTCAACATCAATAAAGTACAAAGTGAACAATTGTGACAAAGGAACACTGTTAAGAGTATTTAAATTAAATATTGATGTATTTTAAAATTCAATAAAAAAAATCTAAGGAAAGTTACCTAGAAGTCATGTTCTTAGGTTAATCTAGTTTTTCTAATCTATAGAATGATGGAAGCTGTCTGGCTCTGTGATATGAACTACAATCAGCTTAAAAATAATTGACAAATTAATCCCTTCACAGCACTGCAGTTGTAGAGATGTTAAGTTTAATTAGACCTTATTGATTGCTTTGTATGATAGAGGAATAAAGGTAATATCTCTGGTTAAGGTCTAGTACAGATATTTCTGACCTTCTAAGCTGTACATTTTAATTATTGATTGTGATGATTGTGGTTATTACAGAGGGAAGATTTTAATTCTTTTGCAATGAGAAATGTGGGGGGAGGGGCAAAATTGCCCTTCCGTCTGATGAAGAGATGGGTTTTTCATTGACAGCTAAAAAATATATGATTCAGATTCATATATTCAGATGCATAAATAGCTTTTGCTTGAATGTTGTAATAATACAGCCTATCTAGATAGTATTAAAATCATTCTGAAGTTTAGAGTTTAGAGACATTTTTCTACCCAGTATTTCTGCTGGAAGCCCAAGTGGCTGATATGTTACCCATTTTCATGTTATTGTGCTCTTTTCTGGAGATCTTAGTTATGACTACAGTGTATCAAAGTGCTACTGCAATGAATTTTACCTGAAGATGCAGTTAAAGAGTGTTCAGAAACTCCAACATATCTAAAATGTAATGGATAAATTGTCTTTTTTTTTAATCCCATTTATATCCCGCCCTTCTCCAAAGACTCAGGGCGGCTTACAATCTAAAGCACAAATCAATGTGCTTTAGCAATAGCCTTCATTCTATGTATATGCCTACTTATTAGGGCTTTTGGGGGGGCCCAAGCTGCATTATTACAAAGTCAGCTTATTGCCCCCAACAATCTGGGTCCTCATTTTTACCTACCTCGGAAGGATGGAAGGCTGAGTAAACCTTGAGCCTGGTGGGACTCGAACCTGCACTAATTGCAGGCAGTTCGTGTTACTTAAGGAGGCATTAGCCCACTGCTCCACCAAGGCTCTTTTAATGTATGCATGCTTATACTACATCAACTTTGTTCCAAATCCATTGACTTGGGGTGGTAATGGAATTCAAAATTCTGGTTCTTGTGGTCCAATATGAGTACGTTCATTCTTACGAACCTATTAGGTCCATGTTCTTTATAAGGCACTGGGCCCATGTTCCCGGCAGATCCCATTCCCACCCTCTAACCATAACTGCCCATGCCCATACTTATTCATACTTTGGAGCTTCTTTGCTTGGGATATAAGACTTGTTTTACTTTTGTTTCATTTTAGGCAAATTACTAATACTTTGAAGGATATTCCTCCAAAAAAATTTCTGATAATTTTAAATACAAACAATTCTGTATTTGAAAAGATAGCCATTTTCTTGTTTAGTATGTCATGTTTTAGAGTGAGATTAAAGGACAACATGTGGTATTAGCAATAAATAATATATGAAATTATTTCTTTTACATGTAGGTGAGTGAAGTGACTGTGGAACAACTGGTACAGCAACACCCACATATCACCTTCAGTACAGTGCTACAAGATTGCAAGCGGACCTTGGAACGGGCATACCAGATGGGTTGGATACCCAGTATGTCCAGTGCCTCTTAACTCATACTATGGCATTAAAAAAAAAGATTTAAACTGAACAATTGAAAATGGTTAAGGATTTTTAATTAATATTTCTTGCTTTTTATTAAATATATGTTTGGTGTATGTATATGCAAGAGAGAGAGCATGAGCGTATGGCAAATGCCTAGTCAGCCTTTTAATGGAAATATTTGAAGAAAAATATGGTCAGATATAATTAATTTTTCTGAAATGTTTATTTGTCAATTTAAAATCTGCAAATCAGTAAGATTTTGCAGAAAGCTTGCCCTTTTTTGTAAATTGAATGTTTACATAAACTAGAATACTGTTTGGATGTTTTTTCAAGATATATGTTCATGATAGAAAAAAATTTTTAGAGATGCATTATAAGATTTTGTTTGTTCCTTAAAAGCTTTGGGTTTTAATTTCTCAAGTGAGTTTCTTCTAGCTCTAAGGTTAGTTTCAGTACTGTTATATGTTGTAATGACTTTTTGTTTCATGCTATTTCTTTTTTATTAATAGTTCGTAGTTCTTCTTAAATTATAAGTTGCAACTTCTTTCCCAAACTCCCCTTAAATTAGAAGTAATAGATAATCCTAAATCAGATTATCAAAATATTGCAAACCTCTTCTGCATTTTTGAAATGCACATTTATGAAAATCTACAAAGGTACAAAAATATAACATTTTTATGATAAAATTTATTTTGAATGGAATCTTTAATAAATGCTGGACCTAAGCATAATGGCAATTTAAGCAGACTATCTGTCTGGTCTCTATTGGTTTTACTAAAATAATATTTTTCAGTTGCTTCTGAGTGTATGTATTTAATTGGATATTCCTTGATTACATTTCTACATCTTTCCACTTTCCACTTTTGTACATCTTCATTTTAATTTTAAGCACTTTTTATTATTTAGATCTGTGAAAAGTAGTGTATCTAAGAATTCAGGATTTCTCTGTGTGTAAAGAAACCTCAGACTTGCATTTCCTGTATGCTTCTGCAGCATCTCAGGGGAGGAGGAAAGAAACATCTGCCTCCACTTATAACTTCCTGTTATATCTAAATCTACAATCTGCAGGATTGTAGCTAATTGAAAGTATGGTTAATTCAAACAAGTCAGAATCAAACTATTGTATCTGTTTCTGGCCTATTTCTTTAAATATAATTTAAACAAAGGTATTTGGAGATGTATTTTTCCAAAAGTTCATAGTTTATTTCAAACTAGAAATGTATTGTTTTGCTCTCTTTCTATGATGCCCAATTGCTCTGTGATTTAAATCTGATGTTCATAATGCATTTTTATAAAGCATTTTCACATCCATGCCAGTATGGTAATTTTTTCAAAATACATGGAAATTCCTGTTGGTCATATACAAATCTATTCATGGGCCTTGTATTTGAGTAAAAATGTTTGAATGTGTTAACTACTTATCCAAACAAATTAGGCCATGCTCATAAATATATTTATGCTGTCCTTCACTCAGGTGTACAACTATGATGAGATGTGTAATCTCAGATGGAATCTTAACGACTTTAAAAAATGACAGCATATAAACTATTTGCTCAAAATAATCTTTGTACGACCATGTATTTGCATTCATGTTAACCATAAAGCATCATACTGATGTAAATCATCCCTTAGTAAGAAGTTTATTATCCCACCATGTTATATAATCCTAGGAATAAATTTAATGGAATTCAGTCTGGCCAGGTGTGTAGAGAATGACGTTATTATTCTTCATTCAACATAGAATATCAAATGCTACAGTAAGGTAAAGAAAAGATTTTGGTAATATTAAATACTTGGTACTGACTGTTGTAAAATCTTTTTTGATGAGAAACTTTTATCTAGAATCAGAATTTCATTTTACTGAGGCATACTAGTTATTTGTTTATTTATCAAATTTCTACACCGTTCATTTCACATATGTGACTCTGGGTGGTTTACAAACAATCTAATAAAACAATATAAAATATGACTAAAAGCAAAGTTAAAAACAAAATTAAAACCAAAGTGAAAATTAAAGTTTAAAAATTCATGAGGCTAAAGGTTAACTAGACTGTGAGGGAGAACCCTCAAGCCACCAACCTTTCCCAGGGTTTCATAATAAACTCAGATCCTCATGCTAAGAGGCACAGCTAAGAAAACCAGAACTGTGGGGGCTCGCCTCACCTCTAGGCTAAAATATTCCAAAAAGTAGAGGAAATAGCAAAAAAAAAGGTCATCTTCCTAGATCTTTCCAGTCAAAATTCTTTAACTGACAGGATTCACAGCATCCCCTCCCTGCTTGACCAGGTGGGATGGGTTGATATAATTGGGACAAGGCACCTTAGATACCCTGCCCCCATGCCATTAAGGACTTTAAACCAATACCTTGAATTGGACCCAGAAACCAGTTGGCACTCAGCACAGCTCACAGAGCAGAGGTACTGCATGTGCCACACTAGCCCAGAGATGCTTATATTGCTACATTTTGCACCAATTGCAACTTTTGGATAGTCTTCAAGAGTAGCCTCATGTAGAGCACATTGCAGCAGTCCATCTGGGAGATGACCAGGGCATGAGTGATTGAAGGGCTTCTTGATCCAGGAAAGGGAGATAACTGGGTGCACACCCAACTTTAGCAAAGGCTCTCCTATTCTCAACTGCCATCTACTAAGGAACCAAATGCTTCCCTATCATTTATAATTATATTGGATAATTTTCATATTTTTATTGCATCTGATACGATCAACATTCATTTATTATTATGTGAATTCCTCTGACTCCCCAAATTGATTAACTGAATATGGACAGAAAATCACTAAAATATATAGATGAGAAGATTATTTTTATGTATATTACACTACTATGAACGGTTACATTTCAGCATAATTGACAAAGACACACTGAAAACAGAATAGTAGATAACTTTTGGAATGTAACAAATTAATAAATAATTTTTTAGATGTAACACTGAATTTGTTTTTTAAAGGTTATTATTTTAATCCATAATATCAAATGTTCACAATTGACTTGAAAGTTGCCATTTTTCTCAAAATGTCTGGCTAAACCAGAAGACTTCAGGCAAAAAACAGCATTTATATTTTTGGTCTTGTTTCTTTTTTAGAGACTCTGGATTGTGATAAATGCCACTAATACAATTTTTTTCAAGGAAACTATTCCATTTTCTTTCTTTGATGCAAGTACTAAAAGGAGATAAAAAATAGTAACAACTATTATAATACTCACTTTGAAAATTACTTAATGATAAGTAATAAACAATTTTGTAAGATTTTATCCAATATAATATATGTAGAAAAGATTGAAAGAGTATATTTCAGTAGTAATTATACAAGAGATCACTAAAATTGAAATAAATTGTGAATGCACCTATACAGTGACCTATACAAGTTTTCAACAAACACTTATCAAAGTGGAATGACGGTGAAAGTGAGATTTTTGCCAACTGTAGAAACTTTGCACCAGCACTGACTGATGATAAAATATGCTAGTGTAGCTTTAGCTTTATAACAGAAGCAGAAATAAAAACTGTGCCCTAACATAAATATTTGTATGCAAATTTTATATAGTAGGTATGATTAGTGGAAAGGAAATTGTCAGAATTAAGACATTTATTTAAACCTATAATCTTCCCTACTGTAACAATCATCTAGTCCTATATCATTTCTCTGTATCAGAGTTTCACACTGAGAATTGGCATGGTTCTAACAACTAGGTGTAGGATGAGTAAGAAACATATGGATCAATAAATGCTCCATATTCTTACCATTCATTCAAAACAGTATCAGAATACCATCTAATGACTAATCCAGCTCTGACTCATGCTTTGAAATAATAGCTTCAGCTGAAGATGTTCATAGGCACAAATGTCACATATGTTAAACAATTTGAGTGCAATCCGAATAACATCTATAATCCCCAAACTCGCACACTGTATGTCTGCTCTTGTGGAATAGGCTAAACTTAGACAAGCCAGTGATCTGGATTTTTTGTTAAAAAATCAGGACAGCGATGTTGGCATGGTTTGATACTGGAATCTTGAACTGAAAAGTAGCTGTTTTAGAATTGAAGTGGAAAAACAAATCATTGATAGAGCAATGTAGTGCAAAATATTTTGTAACCATCCATGTATTAAAAGTTTACTAAAGGCATCTTTAAAGAGTGTATTAAAGGCAAAAAAAATCAAAACAATTTTGTATGAAGCACTCAAGCATGAGTTCACAAAGCTAATTTTTAAAAAAATAAAAGAAATTAATATTTAATATATGGTTCAACACTGTTGTATACAATATTAACAGAGAGAGAAAAAGTCCCTTTTTACTTTATTATTTTAAATCCAGAAGCCAAATAATAGTAGTGCACAAGAAGATGCAAGTTATAGAAGTCAATTAATGCTAATACCTGAAGGCAGGACAAGAAACAACGGATGGAAACAATCCAAAGAGAGAAGCAACCTAGAACTAAGGAGAAATTTTCTGACAGTTAGAACAATTAATCAATGAAACTACTTGACTCCAGAAGTTGTGAATGCTCCAACACTGGAGGTTTTTAAGAAGAGACTGGACAGCCATTTGTCTGAAATGGTATAGGGTTTCCTGCTTGAGCAAGGGGTTGGACTAGATGACCTCCAAGGTCCCTTACTACTACTACTACTACTACTACTACTACTACTACTACTATGATAGCTCTTTATAAAAGAATAAAATAATTAGAATAAAAATGCAAATAAAAGTCACTTAGATAGTTATATGGTCCTTTAACCAGGAAAACAATCAAACCAAGTGCTTTTAATAGCAATTGCAATTAAGCAAAATTTTGCTATATTCTTGAAAAGTTCAATGAAGCCAACAAGTAAAAATGAGGGTGTTTATGAATTCTGCATGAAAAGTGCAATCGAAAAAGTAAAGTGAACTTCTTTTGTGTATTCTATGGCCATGATGTCTTTAGCCAGCCATACTGGCTCAGGAATTCTGGAAGTTGAAGTCCACGAGTCATAAAAGAGCCAAGGTTGCCTACCCCAGCTTTAGGTCATAAAGAAGATACAGCCCTGGTGCAGCTCCGCTTCTTTAAGACCTTTCCACTGCAAGTTGCTAAACTGGCTTAAGTATTCTGAAAGTCCAAAAAATTAATCTAGAATTAATAATCAGTATATTAATATTTCATACTAATGATACAAAGACACCAAGTACTAAGCAATAGATAATTTAGCTCAAAGAGTTAATATGCAAAGCAACAGCTTAAAATAATGTGCTAAATTCCTACATTGCTATTTCTTAATAGTAATATAGGAATTTAGTACAGTATTAGATCTACTGTTATTAAACAATCCCCCCCAAAACTCAGACCTTCTTTTGATTTTATTGGGATGAATTTAAATTTTCTTCAAATGTCCCGTTTAAAACTTTCAGTGGGTCCTGTCGTGTTTAAGTAAACCAACTTGATATCTATTTTCTTTGTTCATTTTAATCATAACATTTGATGTTGAAAATGTGAAGATTTGAATTAGATAAATATATGTGTACTATGTGTATTCATAAGTTTATAGGCCTAAGATTCTTCAGATGGCATTAAAAAGCTCAGGCATCTTGAGTGATTGATTGACTGATTTGGTATTAAAGCAAAGGAAAGCACATGTAACTGTATAGTAAAGTCTGCCAAGTAATTTCAAAGTAACATAAGGAATGAGACCACTGCTCCCCGCAACCTTCTGGTATTATTTATTTATTCCAACAAGGGGATGCAATAAAATAAGAAAAAGTCAAGCAGGAGTTATATGTCAATATATACAAAAGTTAGGCAAAACACTAAAATTTTCTTCTATGATTTTCCTGCCATGGATCAGACCAAACCAATGGGAAATACTTTGTGATTCAGCAGTTGTTTATGGAGATTGATATCACCCTTGCAGTGACATTTTATTTTATTTTTAAAAATTATGTAAACTGAAAGCAGAGAATATCAATTTGAAGGGAACTGTAAGAATATGAGGTGCCCATATTCAACATATTAGATTTCTAAATGCCACAACATATTTATTTAAAAATAAGAGAAATATCTTGACTATACAATATCAAATATTGGTCAGTAAAGTAACAGCTGACTGCTGTCTCTTGAGTTGAGATAAATCTCAAGTAGCTACTGAAGCATTAAAAAATATTTACTGTTGTTGTTAGTTGCGAAGTCGTGTCTGACCCATCGCGACCCTATGGACAACGTTCCTCCAGGCTTTCCTGTCCTCTACCATCTTCTGGAGTCCATTTAAGCTCACGCCTACTGCTTCAGTAACTCCATCCAGCCACCTCACTCTCTGTCGTCCCCTTCTTCTCTTGCCCTCAATCTTTCCCAGCATTAGGCTCTTCTCCAGTGAGTCCTTCCTTCTCATTAGGTGGACAAAGTATTTGAGTTTTAACTTCAGGATCTGGCCTTCTAAAGAGCAGTCAGGGTTGATCTCCTCTAGGACTGACCGGTTTGATCGCCTTGCAGTCCAAGGGACTCGCAGGAGTCTTCTCCAGCTCCAGAGTTCAAAGGCCTCAATTCTTTGGCGCTCAGCCTTTTTTATGGTCCAACTTTCACTGCCATACATTGCAACTGGGAAGACCATAGCCTTGACTATACGCACTTTTGTTGACAGGGTGATATCTCTGCTTTTTAGTGTGCTGTCTAGATTTGCAATGGCTTTCCTCCCAAGGAGCAAGCGTCTTTTAATTTCTTGGCTACAGTCCCCATCTGCAGTGATCTTGGAGCACAGGAAAATAAAATCTGTCACTACCTCCATTTCTTCCCCATCTATTTGCCAGGAATTGAGAGGGCCGGATGCCATGATCTTGGTTTTCTTAATGTTTAGTTTCAACCCAACTTTTATTTATTTATTTATTTGTTTGTTTATTTATTTGTTTTATATACCGCCCTTCTCCCGGAAGACTCAGGGCGGTGTACAGAGCAATAAAGTAAGAATACAATAAAGCAATAAATACAATAAAGCAATTGCACTCTCCTTCTTCACTCGCAACAAGAGACTCTTCAGTTCCTCTTCACTTTCTGCCATTAGAGTGGTATCATCTGCATATTTACTGTAGCAAACTAGAAAAGATAATTTGGAAGATTTTGCAAAATCATCTGTAATACTCCCTAGGTGGATGTATTTAATGAGGTATCTGTAAGCTAATTTTTTTTGATGTGTTGTTGATTTTGAACTCTCAGAGAGTCTGCAATAAGATCATATCCATTCATGACTGCCACTCTAGGCTAGTCAAGTCAAGGTTTCAAGGCATGATCATGTTTGATTACTTAGAGAGGTTTGAGCATGGAACTCTTGTGAAGTCATTCAGTCTGGTACTGTTAATCCAGCCACCTGTTTGTTAGATTCATGTTCCTCCTGGTTTGTGAAGGCTGTTCAGAAACTAAACTCTGACGGTGTAATAGTGTTGGTCTCTGTGAGAGAGGAGTAATTCTCCCGATTTTGAAGGGGAAGTAGATCCAACTGTCCTGAACAATTTTCATCCTTTTTTTAAAGAACAATTGTTGAGAAGATGGTTTGGTTGCAGTTGCAAATGAACTTGGAAGAAATGGATTATCTGGATTCTTTTTAGTTAGGTTTCAACCCTGGACACAGTACAAATATGATTGCTGATAACCTATGGTGGAGCTGAGATTGGGTCAAGCAGTGCCTGGCTCCTTAACCTTTCAATAGTGTTTGATACCATCAACCAGGGTAGAGAAAATAAGCCTAAAGCCCCTGATCTACAGGATGCCTCAGGGCTTGAAGCTGCTCGGGAAAGCCATAATCAGTATGCCGATGATGCTGGGCTTCCGGTGGCGTCGCGGCGCCGAAGACAGCCTTCCCGGGCTGCCCGCGGCTCAGCTGTTTGTTTTTTCGCCCGTAACAGCGCCGAACAGCTGTTCGGGCGAAATTGAAGCCCCCTCCTCGGGAGAAGAGGAGGGGGTGAGGCCCCAGGTAGGGGTTGAGTTCTCCGAGGCCGCCTGAGCTCGGAGCTTGGGCGGCTGAAGGATTGAACTCCCCCGAAGCCTGGGTTGCTCCCAGCTGGCCGGCGTGTCTGCTCTGAATTTTTTGGAGCAGAGCCAGGCGTCTGCGAACCATCCCTGCCTGAAGAAAGGACTATGATTTAAAGGAGCAGGCAGAGCGATACAAGAGATAAAGGTGAAGAGGCTTATTTTATTATACTCTCTAACTACTTGAACTTTTTAAACTCTAAGTGAAAGTGCGTCATATTTGAGGATTAAAAGATGGCGGCGAAACCTCCCCCTAAAACTCTTCGGAGTGGTGGATCCTCGCCAGTGCAACAATCATCTTTACAGGCGTTGCACCCTTCTGAAGCGCTGACAGCGAAGGAGTTTCGAGATGCTGTGGATAAACTTTTGGACTCAATTAATCAATCAATGGCTGACAAATTTGCGCAGATGGAGGAGAAATTGGAGAAACTGGAGGAGAGAATGGAAGAGAGGATGGAACAGAAGCTCAGCGTGATGAAGGTAGACATTTTGTCTTCAGTGCATAAAGTGGCGGAATGTGTGGAAGAATTAGATGAAAAGATGGATGATTTGGCTCAAAGGAATGCTATATTAGAAGTTAAAGTAAGAGAGAATGAAAATGTAAGAGACAAACTGGAGAAGGACTTAAGCTTAGCCCAATTTTACCAGATGCAGTTTGCTGTCAGAATCAGAGGCTTAAAAGAGGATACTAAAGAAGATTTGAAGCAGCTGATCTCTGAGGCTTTTGAAGAAGTATTAAACCTGCCAGCATCTGAAATAAGAGCAGCTATGGATAAAGTGTTTCGGGTGAATTCATGGATTGCCAGACAGAGGAAGTTGCCTAGAGATGTGGTGGTTTATTTTGCAAAAAGAGAGATCAGAGATCAAATTATACAAGCTGCCTATGATGTTAAAGTGGTGATTGCTGAACAAGAAGTTTTGGTTTTAAAAGAAATTCCTCCAAGGATTTTAAGGGGAAGGAAGGATTATACATTCCTCGTGCATGAGCTCAAGCAAAGAGATATAAGGTTCAGATGGGAGATTCCTCAGGGGCTGATGGTGATGTATGAAGGTAAAAGGTACCGGTTGATTACTGTGAAGCAAGCGCGTGATTTCTACAATAATGTCCTAAAAGCAACCCCATTAACGCTCCTGGAAGCTGGAAAAGGATCTGGAGAAGAAGAACAACAAGAGGAGGAAACAGAGGAAAGTGGCGTGGGAGGAGATCAAGTTACAACTTCTTTGGATGATCCTAGAGAGCAAAGAGTGACGCGTGCTGCTTTAAAACGAGCAAAGAAAATAATAGAACAAGATCAGCAAAAGTCTTCAGTTTCTTCGCAACGTACATACAGTCAAGCTGTGGGAGGGGCACGGCCTAAAGAAGTTAGTCCTATCAAGGCTGTGGTCCAAGGGCTTCTGGATGATATGCATGGCAACTAAATTTTTAACTTGGAATGTTAATGGACTAAATTCACCGCAGAAGAGGAAGAAAGTTTTTCAATATTTAAAGCAATTTAAGATAGATGTTATATGCTTGCAAGAAACGCATATTAGAGTTTTGGATCAAAAGTATTTACTGAACTCGAGACTGGGTACGCATTTTGTTGCCTCTGCAGAGAATAAGAAAAATGGAGTAGTTGTTTATGTTAAAAGTGCCTTAACAGCAGACTTAATTGAAGCAGATAAGCATGGAAGATATGTTATGATTGAGCTGCTCTTAGAAGGTAAAAAGATGCTTCTAGTTGGACTATATGCACCTAACCAACAACAAGCTGATTTTTTTAGCTTACTTCATACAAAGCTTACCCAGTTGGATTATAAATCTTTTATTATTATGGGAGATTGGAATGGTGTTCTGGATGTACACTTGGATAAAGCTGGAGCTTTTAAGCGTATTCCAAGCCACGCCAGACTGCCTAAAACTTTTTTTGAATTGAAGGATGATCTCGAATTGCGAGATATCTGGCGGGAGAGGCACCTGCAGGAGAAGGATTATACTTTTTACTCTGACAGACACCAATCTTTCTCAAGGATTGATTTTATTTTGTTGACTAATGATTTCTTTTTGAGAACTAAAAAAGTGAAGATATGTGCAAGAACTATTTCAGACCACAGTCCAGTTTGGTTGGAGATTGATAAGGAGAAAAGAGACAGGCGCTCGTGGCGCGTAAATGAGAACTTGTTTAGAGACCAGAGAAATGTGGAAGAATGTAAACAGCGGATGAAGGATTTTTTTGAGATTAATATGAATAAGGGTACCTCTATGGATATGGTTTGGGATGCTAGTAAGGCCTATATGAGAGGTGTGTTGATATATATGAATAATAGACGTAGACGTGTAGTGGAAACCAGAAGGAAAGAACTGGAGAATGAAATAAAGGAAAAAGAAAGGGCTTTGATTTTGAATCCAGGGGACGTGAAGATTAAAGAGGCTATTAGGCTGTTAAGAGGACAATTTGATAAATTAATGGCAGACCAAGTGGCAACCAATCTGCGGTTTGCTAGGCATAATACTTTTTGCAACGCTAATAAACCAGGCAGATGGTTAGCCTATAGACTGAGGAAGAAACAAAGGGCCTCTAATATAGACAAGATTGAATATAAAGGAAGGGTCGTGTTTCAACAGAATCTTATTAAGGATGCTTTTGTGGATTTTTATTCGAAATTATATACCAAAGAGGAAATTGAGGTAAAAGACATTGATAAATATTTGGAGAATGCTAATATTCCGGTCCTTACGCAAGCACAAAGAGAGGGGATTAACCAACTGATCACAGAAGAAGAAATCCTTACAGCAATTAAGGATTTGAAGGTTGATAAGGCGCCCGGTACAGATGGCTTGTCTGCGGCTTTTTATAAAAATTTACAATTTGAGATGATAAAACCGTTAAAGGAACTGTTCCAGACAATCCAGAGGGGGGGAAAGGTGCCACCGTCTTGGAGAACAGCTTTTATCTCATTGATTCCGAAGGAAGATCAGGATGCTACTCAAGTTAAAAATTACAGACCGATTTCGCTTTTAAATACAGATTATAAGATATTTGCTAAGGTTTTGGCTAATAGACTGATGAGGGTTCTGCAACAGGTGATTCATGGGGATCAAACGGGGTTTATTAGTGGTAGGCAAATGAAAAATAATGTTAGACATATAGTTGATGTGTTAGAGTATTTGGAAAGGCACAACCAGATCTCTGCAGCGCTAATCTTTTTAGATGCTGAAAAGGCTTTTGATCAATTGAATTGGCAATTTCTGTTGAGAATGTTAGATAAAATGGATTTTGGGGAAAATTTCTTACAGCCGATTAGGGCATTATATCAAAAGCAAACTGCCCGAATCATAGTTAACAATAGTCTGACGGCAGTATGTAATATTGAGAAGGGTACAAGGCAAGGATGTCCGTTATCGCCCTTGTTATTTGTATTAACTTTAGAGATATTATTGAACAAGATTCGGAATTCGGAAAAAATTAAGGGGATACAAGTTGGAGATCAGGACTATAGATTGAGAGCATTTGCAGATGATCTGGTTGTTACAGTGACCCAGCCAGAGAACTCTGTTGTGGACCTGATAGAGATAATAACACAATATGGGAAGGTTTCTGGATTTAAAGTAAACATACAGAAAACTAAAATTTTGGCTAGAAACATGACAGTTTCACAGAAGGCCTTCTTGGAAGGATTAACTGGATTTGAGATTGTTAAAAGGGTTAAATATTTGGGGGTAATTTTGTCGCCCTCGAATACAAAGCTATATAAAAATAATTATGAAAAATTGTGGGGGAAAATTCAAAAAGAATTGGAGAGTTGGCAAAAATTACAATTGACTTTGTTGGGACGGATTGCAGCAGTGAAAATGAATGTCCTGCCCAAATTTTTATTTTTATTCCAAATGATACCGATTCTTAAGAAAGACTCTAATTTGGAGGAATGGCAGCGTGGTATCAATAAATTTGTGTGGGCAGGGAAAAAGCCACGAGTTAAACTTAAGATTATGCAGGATATTCGTGAGAGAGGTGGCCTTAAATTGCCTAATTTTAAATTATATTATGAAGCTGCTGCATTAGTAGGAATAAGTGATTGGATCAATTTGACGCAATCGAGGTTATTAAATCTTGAGGGCCATGATTTGTTGTTTGGCTGGCATGCATATTTGTTGTATGATAAGAAGGTAGGTACTGTGTTTAGGACGCATATTTTAAGACAGGCATTGCTGAGAGTTTGGAAGAAGTATAGACATAAGCTAAGTTGTAAGATACCATTGTGGGCAATTCCAAAACACGCAATAGAAAATATACATGCTGGTTTCAAACACGATGAGACTACCTACAAGGAAATTTTAAGTTTGGAAAGGAATGTTTGGTGCTTGAAATCATATAGCTTCTTGCGAGAAGAGAAGGTTGTTCAAACATGGTTTCAATATACTCAGTTACTGGCCAGGTGGAAAGAAGACCAGAAAATTGGATTTGCAACGATTGATGAAAATCTGATAAAGCAAATTAGAAATCAGGGACCTGCACATATTAAACGGATATATCTTGCATTGATAGAGATTGATTCAGAAACAGAGCTTGTTAAGGACTGTATGATAAAATGGGCCCAAAATATCCAGGAAGTTATTACAATGGACATGTGGGAGAAGATCTGGGTGAGGAATGTGAAATTTACTCAAGCTCAAAATTTAAGAGAGAATTTTTATAAGATGTTTTATAGATGGCATTTAGATCCTAAAAAGCTTGCAAGTATGTATCCGAATTATCAGCCTAAGTGTTGGAGGTGCGGGGTTGAAGATGCAACATATTTTCACATATGGTGGACATGTAAAAAGGTTAAGGCCTTTTGGATTAAAATTTGGTGGAATATACAGAAGATCTTTAAAAGGAGGATAAAGTTTTGTCCGCAATTTTTTTTGTTGGGAATAATTGTTGATGCTACAGTGGTGGACTCCAAGTTGATGCTGAATTTAGTCACGGCAGCAAGACTTTTGATAGGACAATATTGGAAGAAAGAGGAGCTGCCGACTATAGAAGAATGGACTTTAAAGGTTTCCGACCTGGCAGAGATGGCGAAGATATCGGCTTATTTGAAAGATCACTCGCAAGAACGTTATATTATGGAATGGAGAAAGTGGATTGAGTTTATCCAGAATAAGTATAGGGTTAAGAAGTTTTATCTAGCATTCGAATAAGTCTTCTTTCGTGTTTTTTCTTTTCTTTTCCTATTTTTTTTTATATATATTTAATAATGTTAAGTTTTGTTTGTTCTTATATAAGTTAGAGAGTGATGGTTTTTAGAATTTATGGTTGTTAGTATATGGTTGCTTATGATTGCTTTTATATATATATACCTTGTATTTAGCTCTGGGAAGTCCGGGGGGGGGAGGGGGGTGGGGGGGAGGGAGGGGAGGGAAGAGGGAGGGGGGAAGGGGGGAGGGAAGGGGGGAGGGAAGAGGTACGGGGGAGGTAGGGAGGGGAGGGTGGAGGGGGATGGGGGTTTTTAATGGAAAATTGTATTGTAAAACTTTTCAATAAAAAAAAATTAAAAAAAAAAAAAAAGTATGCCGATGATGCTCAGATGTACATCTTAGCCCCTGCCTGACTACATTATGTTCTTAAGGTCTTGTCGCAAAGCCTGCAAATTATGAAAGTGTGGGTGGTGATGAACAGACTCGGGGTTAACCCTAGCAAGTCCAAGTGGCTGGGGATCATCAGATTTTGGCCCTTAACAAAATAGCACTGCCCCATTCACAATTGGTGCATAATCTGGAAGTCTTTCTAATCTCTCAGTTCCTGCTTGAGAAACAGGTGGCAGTTGTGGCCAAGAAGACCTTTGTACAAGTGCTATTGGTGCACCAGTTGTACCCATTCTGGATCAAGAATCATTACTTGCTGTCATTCATGGCTTGCTCATCTTGTATTTGCACTATTGCAGTGCTTTATATATGGTTCGGGTCTTGAAGATATATGGAAGCTATAGTTGATGCTGAATGGGCAAGCACAAGCAGTGATGGGAAAGACTCACTGTGACCATATAACATGCTGCTATTTGAACTTCATTGGTTATCAGTTGGCTTCTGAATACAACTGAAGGTGTTGGGTGTCATTTATAAAACCATACATAGCATAGGAAACTCTCCATCTCCCATACTGTATGCTAGTCCCAAGTACTGTGACAAAGTTGGCTTGCTTTTGGAACCAACAGTTAATTAGTGTGATTTTCTGAGGCCTATGACTGCACCTGCCTTTTGGAACAGCATCCACCCATATAGCTCTCAGCTTGCCTTCAAGCATTCCTTAAATATTCAGCTTTTTGTCTCAGGACTTCAAGCAGCTGAGGGGAAATAATTTATTAGGCTAGGGAGATTGTTAGACCATTTGTGCCAAGAGGAGATACTTCTGCTGGCATTAAAGGGAACTACCTGAGGCCAGACTGGAGATGTCATTGAAGTCCTGTTGTGGTGCTTGGAGGATATGAGTATGAGGATGGGATAATTCAGACATAAACTGAATCCTAGGAAGAGTTCCTCTTTATCCATTCTCTGCTGCAGCACTACCCCTAAAGGTTTGAAACTTGGGGGTATCCTGTATCAACAGCTCCTGCTGTCAAAGCAAAAACATGCAATGTACATTAGCAAATAGAGATTGTGGTGGGGTGTGGGGCAGGACTTTGGAGCAGGAGGATCTTTCTAGTAACTCATAATGTTTTTAATCACGGGACTGCTTTGGAACATCACTAAGAAGCTGTAGTTAGTTCAAAGTGCAATGGCCCATATGCTGACCAATGGGAGGACGTTACACCCTGCACTGGATGCCAACTAGTGCATGGTGCCTAGTTACCTGCAGGAACCGCCCTGAGTCCTACGGGAGAAGGGCGGTATATAAGTCTAATAAAGATAAAGATAAAGAATGCATTCCATCACTAGAATTGACCTATACAGCAATGAGAACAAAATACTAGTGCTGCCTAACACTAGGGGACCAAAGCTCAATGGACATCTGGATGGCTCCTACTCTAACTGCCATGTGTTCAATCACAACCAAACAAAATCTCTTTGGGGGAAAAGGTGAAGCATTTGAAGAAAACCATTGCCAACCATTAAGCACTGTACTCTCTTGTTCTGAGAGTCATAGGTGTTTTCGGACACAGTCTGGGTCTATATTTATACTGTCACGACGTCCTCTGCCAGGAAACAAAAGCACTCCAAAAGGAACGGGTGACCAGGTTTATATCTTCTCCAAAGCAAACCGCGGTAAAGTCAGCGTCGTCCCCGGTGACGAGGCGAATGCGCGCCCGCCGACCGTCCGGGGGGCGGGCGCGCCAAACAGCTGAGCGCCGGGCAGCTGCTCGGCGGAATCGCGGCAGCGCGCTCCGCGTAGCCCGGGCGAAGCCAAGCCCTCCAAGCAAGCGTCCGAGGTCCGGGAAAGGTGCCGCCCGGGTGCGCCGATCAGCTGGGGACCGGCCAGCTGCTCGGCGGAGCTGCGGTGGCTCGCTGCTGCGGAAGTCAAGGCCACGCCCACCAGGGTTCGTGGAAGGGGCTGCTCGGGCGCGCCGATCAGCTGGGGGCCGGCCAGCTGCTCGGCGGGGCTGCGGCGGCTCGATGCGGTGGAGGACGAGGCCACGCCTTCCAGGGAAGGAGGGGGGTGCCGCTCGGGCGCGCCGTTCAGCTGGGGACCGGCCGGCTGCTCGGCGCGGCTGCGGCGGCACGGGCATTGTCGAGGCCCGAGCGGACGGGAGGCCGGCGGGGCTCGACATATTCCTTATTCTCAATTCGGCATGTCTAACATAGTGGTTTTGAAAATTTGCATTGACCTTGACTATATCATACCACAAATATCCGTGCTAGTCAAATCTCAGGTCATGTCTTCAAATTTGAAAAGCCTTCTACTTTTGGTTTTAGGGAAACAATGGTGGACTGAAGATGGTTCAGTATAAGTAGAGCTGGCGAACATGGCTACTAGAGGAATTGGGGAATGGATCAGCTTCTGGACCTTAATTGGAACTCCTATTCTGATTAAGTTATGAATTAGAATCACCTACAATTTTTCTCTGTCTAGACCTCCCTGCAAAGCAATTGTAAAAATAGCAGCTATTTTATGTTTGGGAGCTCTGTAAGTTGAGGAAAATGCCTTCTGCCTGAACTGCAGTTCAGCACCTTGATAGAAACATTGGATTCATCTACTCCAGGGGTCTCCAAACTTGGCCCTTTTATGACTTGTGGACTTCAACTCCCAGAATTCCTCAGCCAGGCATGCTGGCTGAGGAATTCTGGGAGTTGAAGTCCACAAGTCATAAAACGGCCAAGTTTGAAGACCCCTGATCTACTCTCTTTCTTAACTACTTTAGGAAGTTCCTTGCTAATGAAGTTTCTGGATGTTAAGAACAATCCATAAGACAAGCTGAATTTCAATGGGAGATTTTCCTTCTTGATGAAAGAAGTTCTAAATAATTTTAGGGATTAAGAAGAAAAGTTTTAATCTTTGGAAAACAGTAGAAGAATGACTAGATTGTTGATTTTGGAAACTTAAGGAGCTAGATGGACTTGAGAGAATACAGTATATCCTGGGTGTTTAAAAATTTATAAAAGAATATACAAAGATTTCAAAATTAATTGTATGAAACTCGTGTGGGAAAGTTTTGTGAACTAGAAAATAAACAGAAGATAAGAGGGGATTTGAAGGTTGCCTAAAGAGAACCAGAGAGAACAATCAATTATAATTAAAGGAAAAGTAACCCATTAATATAATGTAGCAATACTATTTGACTGTAGAAGAAATTAAGGAATTGTTTGGGAGCAATGTACTCAGAAATTCAGAAATTACGTACAAGATTGATACTATAATTGAGGATATAGAAGAATGTAAAATTTTAGAGGCTAAAGTAGAGAATGGGCTGATTTGAATGTGGATTTTGATTTTAAAAATGTTGGATTACAAAAGTGATGGAAAAATGATGCTGTGTATCTGAACATGGATTTAAAAATGCAGAGTATAAAGTGATATAGAAAAGGATGATAAAATGAATTTACAAATGAAAGCAGTTGCTGTCTTAATAATTAAAAGGGTCATGCAAATAAAGCAGAAGAGTGACTTGGAAAGCCCTCTTATCTTGGATTTACAAAAGAAAGGTGCTAAACTAATGAAGCTGTTCCTTAAAGGAGAAAAAGAAACATTGTAGGTATTCCTCGGCTTATGATCACAATTGAGCTCAAAATGTCTATTGTTAAGAAAGGCAGTTGCAGTTGCCCCATTTTACGACCTTTCTCATCACAGTTGTTAAGTGAATCACTGCAGTTGTTAGTATTAGTCTCAAAAGATGAGCAAATGATCCCAAGACTCGGCTCTTTTAGAAAATCTTAGTCTTTTGTCTCCGGAAAGGGGTGGGACTCGGAAACACTAGCACATGTGTTGCTGAAGTGCCTGATAAAGAGACGCAGCAGCTCATTCGCCTTCTCAAAGAGAAGCTGCATCTCCACTTCTGCCCCATGAGCAGTGAATTACATGTGGAGACAATTGCAAACTGGCTCGCATTCTACCACCTTTTAAATTGCTAGACCTTGAGGCGCATGCGTCTTGTTGCCTTGGCAGTGATGCTGACTTGCCCAAATTTGGGGCCAAAGGAGCGTTCCTTGTCTGGGGGAAGGAGACGGAGCTGCTCCGGTGGGCTGCTTCTGTGGCAGTGGGGCATGCTGGTGCCCTGTGCTGCGATCCGTCTGCGGGGGCTGCCCTGGGAAAGATGGAAGCACAGCTGTGATCTGGGATGGTCACCCGCTCCGAAGCCTATCTGGCCAGCTTTGTGCCTCTGTCCCCCAAGAGCAGATGGTTGTGAGTTGCTGCCGTGCGCTTCCCCGAGTGTGCCTCAGCCCCGGATCTCCCCCCACCCGTGACTCCGGCTGCATCTGCAGAAGGCAAGTGGGGCGAAGGGTGCCCGTGTGAAGGGTGCCTTCCTGCCCCGCGGTTCACAGCAGCACTGTTGGCATGTGTAGATCGACTCTGAGCGAATGCGAGGTGTTTCTGTTGCTGGAATAAAGCTTATTAAATGAGCTGGCAACCTCCGAGTATCGTTGATAGATCCTCCCCAACTTTCCTCTGGTGCTTCATAAAGAGTTAAGTGAGCATCAGGTTTCTTGGTAAAAATGGATTTGGAAGGAAGGAAGTGACAATGGGAGGGAGGGAGGGAAGGAGGAAAGGACAAAGAGGGAAGGTAGGAAGAAAGGAAGGAAAGAAGGAAGGGACAATGGGAGAGAGGGAGAGAGAAATAGAGAGATGGAGAGAAAGAAAGGGAGAAAGAAATAGAGGGAGAGAGAGGGAGGGAAGGAGAAAGAAATAGGGAAGGAGAGAAAAAGATACAGGGAGGGAGAGAGAGAAGAAAGAAAGAGGGAAATGGAGAGAAAGAGGAAGAAATAGAGAGAGGGAAAGAGAAATAGAGGGAGAGAGGGAAAGAGAAGGAGAGAGGGAGAGAGAAATTAAATTAGTAACATGGTTGTTAAGTGAATCTGGTTTCCCCACTAACTTCGCTTGTCGGAAGGTTGCAAAAGGCGATCACATGACCCTGGAACAATGTGACCATCATAAATATGAATCGGTTGTCAAGCATCCGAATGTAAATCACATGACCCTGGTGATGCTGCAACGGTCATAAGTGTGAAAAATGGTCCTAAGTCACTTTTTCCAGTGCCACCGTAACTTTGAACAGTCACTAAGCGAATTGTTGTAAGTCAAGGGCTATACCTTTATCATTTTTTCCTCTTTTTTGGTCAGGTTTTTGACACCTTGCTGGGCGACTGGTGGTACTCAGACATTGCCTTATCCTAAAAGTGGTACAATGGGTGAAAAGGTTGAAAAGCCCTGCTATAGAGTCCTTCCCAAGGACCTGGGATATTGAGATGTTGTTTGATGCTATTAATGATATCATCACAGGATATAAACTATTCTAAGCAAAACTGCCTTTTGCAATTGATCAATGCCGATAGTGTTCAATTGGTGCTGAAGTTGTAACCAAGGGGCCTAATTACTGGTACTTGCTTTGCTTTTTTTTTTTTTGGCCATAGTCATTTAATTTTATTTGCCAGTCTTTGTATTTTCTCCATTTCTTTCTCTTGTCTTCTGCTATCTCCAGCCATTGCCACATCCACAATCCAGAATTATTATTTTACTATTGAAATACTAGATACTTTGTTAATACTAAAATTGCTTATACTTATTGGGAAGGAAGGGAGACTGTAGTGGCAATGCGGAGGACCATTGTATTTCAAGGAGTTTAGTGTCATATTTTGATTTCTCCTTCATATTAAGAAAGTCTTAGAGACTGAGAACTCATTTTGAGCTAACTTGCTTGTTTTTCACTTCTGCTTGCTGAATAAAGGAAAAGCAGAAAGAGTATCTTCGCATAGTTGCAAAGACTTTCTTATCTGTGGAAGTCTCAGACTTTCAGTTTCCCTCTCAGAATTCTGGGCAAGGTTGGGTCTTGCAGTCTCATGTCCATTGAAGCAATGCCATGACGTTATGGTGGCAGGTTTTTTTTTAAAAAACCAACTTAATACTGGCCTTTAAATGAAGTGTTGTTGCACAGAACCTAGCACTGCGAACTGTGGAACCTGCCACCTGGTTGAAAGAAAAATCTTCATCAGGATCCAGTCCAAGCCGGGAATAATCAAAATGGAGACTGCTTTAGTAAGAAGGCTGTAGTTTATTGAAGAGGAGAGCCAGGTAGGAAGATGGCTCTGGAAAAACAACTGACCACATGGAGCAGAGTGGTGGGCTTTTATAACTTTTGGGGCTCTTGAGGTTGTTTCCTGTTCCTGATTGAAGCTTTATATTTCCTGGGTCATATACTTTGACCTGAGTCTGAGTGTGCCCTTTTGGTATTGGTGGGTTAATCCTATTATGTCCTGTTTTAGAGTTTGGGTGGGGTATGTAGATTTTAAGGGTCTTTCCTAATTTCTTCAGTTTCTAGCTGGAAGGCTCCAACCTTTCTGAAAGTATTATTGAATTTGCATTTCTAAAAGCTGGTTTCTGCCTAGGGGCTGCTTGGGGGAAAGGGGCTGGGGCTGGTTTCTGGGGCTGGTTTCTGTCTTTTTTTAAGATCTTCTCCATTATTCCTTTGGGGAAATAGTTCCTTTTTAATATTTCCCAAAATATTTCTTTCTCTGGATTCTTCCCACACACCCTTGGAGAATCTCTGTGTCATTATTGAGGAGCGCCTAGCAGCTTATAAGAGATTTGGTTATCATCCAAAGTATGTTATATATGCTTTTTCTGTTATACTTTTAATTGTGTTTGCTTGAGTTAATAATAAAGCTTAAAATCTCGTTATTCACTCAAATGCTCATTGTCTTTGAATCCAAAAGAACCAACTGCCTGGGCATCTAATCATTTTCCTAATTTAATCTGTTTTATAACTTCAGAAACTTCCTGTATTGTTATAGCACCATTTATATTTTGTCTCTGCTCCACTGTAATCCTCAATAATTTTTGTTTCTTTAGATATTCATCTATTTTCTCTAGAGGAATGTCACTTCATTTATACATAGAGTAATATTGATGAAATATATTTTATATGGCTGCATTGTCCATTAATACAGCATTTCCCTCTTGTAATTTCAGTATCATTTCTTTTCCCTGTATTTTCATAATTTATATGCTAGCCATTTCCTGGTAAATTTGAAGGGTGTTTTTTTTTTGCTTTACATAATTCATTTTTATTTCATTTAACTTACCGTTAACATACTATAGATAATTGCCATTGTAGAAGTTTAATTTGTTGAGAGATACTTGTCATCACTGGAGAATTCTTTAGTTCTTATTCCTCTTTATTTCATCAAAATATCATGTTTTCTCTTGACTCTTCTTTTTAAATTCATTACTGTATTGTATAAAATGATCTCAAATAAAAGATTTACTTGCATCCCAAACCATTCTTAAGTCAGTGCCTCTACCTAAACTATTTTCAAAAATTTTTTTTTAGCTTTTAACAATCCTTCACTATTGCTTCTTTCTGTAGTGATGGTTTGTTGATCTTCATCTAAAAGAATTAGATTTTCTTTTATAAATCAAACTCATAGGACTATGAGTTGAACAAACTCTTTGTAATATCTCCTTTAAAATTTTAGTGGCCAAATTATTGAAGTCCAAAGCATATCTATTCTTGAAAAGAATTATGGTTTCAGAAAGGTAAGTATACCTTCTTAAATTGTCATTTTTTGTCTTGATGTATCAACCAGCTCTAAACTGTCCATTAGATTTTTTTTTAAAAAAACCTGTTGGTCATTGGCCTTGAGTAATTTTAATATTTTGTTCAGAGGTTTTATTTAGTTGAGGGGAAATCACACCATTCTAATCCCCATCAAGCCATCAATTCTCATAAGAAAAAAATATTAATCTTTCCATAAATTGTTTATAAAACACTATTTTGCCCTCATTGCATAAACTGCCAGTTTCAAAGTCTTAGCCCCACACAAATTAACTTGCACGTCAACTAATCTGTCATACCCATCAGTCAATACTTCTGGTTTTAGTTGGGGATTTTTGCACAAAACTCCATTTTTCTTTTCTTTTTTCTTTTGTTGCTACAGAAATAAATTCTTCGCTAATTTTTTGTAAATCAAACATTTTTCTAATAGTTACATTTTCCTGTTAAATCTGATTGCCTTTGTCCTCCTTCAGCAAGAGTTTCTGAAGCCTGCCTGATTGCTACCCTCCAAAATAACTTGAATTGTCTTTTAAATAAACGTGATGAAAATACCCAAAAGATTGATTGCCATTAAACTAGTGAATCCCAGTGAGATCCTTGACAAGCAACTACAGGCAGGTTTTGTCTGCCTTTCGTAATTTACTGACTTGCCCTTGGTCATCACTGAAATCCTGCCACTTGTTATCAAGGGTCTCCTCCGAGAAAGACTTCCATGGCTGACTTCTTAGCATTTTTATTGCAGGTTCCAAAGGGGTGCACCATTGCCTTACTCCCAGAGTAATATATTCCATTTAAAGTGTTAAATCTAACTATGGCGCAATAGTGAAGTACTTAGTTTGATAGTTGGGCAAAGAATGAATGACACTTTTCTTTCTTCTTTTCTTTCTTAGCCACCCTCTTGCACATATTTTCTGAAGGCATTACAAAGCAGTTTTCCTCCATAGCTAGCCAACAACAGCTTTTCCAAATGATCAGTTGAAATAAATCTTATTTTTATTTCCTGACATTTTCAGTACACGTATGTATGTGAAATAGAGGAGAGGGGGGGTGCTTAGAAGAACTAAGCTTCCATTCTTATAAACTGCTCAGAGGCTCACTTCACCATCCTCATTCAAATAAGAGAAATATGGGAAAATTCAACACTGAGCCTTCCCCACCTGTCCTCCCTTTACCCTTTTCTCCTTTCTTTCCACAGCTCAAAAGAAAGAAGTCTAATCCATGCTGTGAAATAAAATGGGAACTTTAGAAAGACCTTGATCATGACTTCTATGGGCACTTTAGGGAAGCATAAACACACATCATCTCTCTAAAAGAAACAACTAATCTACAATGGTGCCTGCTTTTAGCATGTCACCACAGGCAGCATATTTTAAAGTATCCTCTATGTGGCCTGAGATGCTGGATTTGCTTGTCCAAACATCACAGCCACTGCAAACTCTATACACATTTCCCAGGCACATTTCCTTGGAATCCAATCCAGGGTTTCATTGTCTTTGAAACAAAGAGAAGCCTCTTAATAAGGGGATAACATTTAACTGTCACAGCCAGGTAGAAGGAGCTAATTGTATGAATTCCTAGCAGATCTCAAGGGATACTCTCTGTAATTGACACCTTTGTGAGAAAGTCCAATCTACCATTTTTGCTATAGCAAACTTTAGAACATAATGCTACACATAGGCTACAGTGTGAATAATGATTCAACACCCAAGTCTTACTGACACTGATTGTTTTTTTTAAACTTTCTGCTAGTTCCCTTCTTCAGCCACCACCATCAGCCCTTTGATGGAATACTTTGATTAGGACTATGTTCAGTCAATGGTAAGATCATTTTAAAGTGGCAGAACCACTCTCTTGCTCATGAAATACATGCAGGATGTATGGCTCACATATCTCCCAAAGCAATACAGTGGATTGCTTGTTTCAGGCTTCGCATGTTTATCCATCTACAGTAGTTTGTAAATCATTGTTTCCTGTGGTGCATTCATACATCACATTAAACTAAAAATAAACAAACCAAGCTAGCATGATTTGTGAAGCATTGGAGGGCAATTTCAGACTTCCTTTGCTTCTTCTCTAACAAAGCTGCATTAAGTACGATATCTGATCCATTGCTCTATTTGTCTGAAATTTAGCACTGGCTTCACATAAAAGTGGATAGCTGAAAATGAAGCGTTTTTCAGAAAAGAAGTTTAAACTATGAGGCCTACTGAAATAATTCACTCATTTAAACCCATCATCCCAGTGACAGATATTACATGTGGCATCTTGCAGGTTATCTGATTGACTTTTCTAAATGAGCATAAATAGCTTTTCTAATCTGTATTAGTAATCTTGTTCTTCTCATTCGCAGGCATCTCCAAGATTTGTTAAGATTCTGCTACTGTTTAGATTCTTTTGTTTCATCTTGATGTGAGCTAAAATAATTAATTAAAAGTAGGGATTCATATGTTATAATCATCACTCAAGTCTCTCATTGTTAAACTTTTCTTAGTAACAAACTAGCAGAAATAGTACTTAGTGCTTAGATATCGCTTCGTAGTGCTTTAACGTACTCGCTAAGCTGTTTACAGAGTCAACATATTGCCCCCAATAATCTAGGTCATCATTTTATTGATGGTGGAAGCATGGAAGGATGAATCAACCTTGAGCCAGTCAGGATCGAATTCCTGGCAATGGGCAAAGTCAGCTTCAATACTACATTGTAACTATTGTGCCACGACTTGTCAGCTTAAAGCTTTGGTTCAACAAATTTAGGACATCCAAACTGAACATGACATAAGTACAGGATGTTCTGCAGCACTAGATTATCTTCTTTTTGTCTATGTGACTTATAAAATGTCAACACTGCTTCAGCACAGCTGACTTCTCACTGAACAGAGCTGCAGTGTCCTGGGATGTAAATGAAGGCCTTTTTCTTGTAGCTTTCTTGGGTACCTAACTTTGCATGCAGCTCCAGGGATAATTAGTATAAAGTGGTTTGCAAAAAAGCTATTTTCATGGCATGAGAACAATCTGTCCCTGAGCCTTTGAGTGTTACTGGGTATTATTCTATGTGCTCATCTGCTGAACTGATCTCCAAGGATCAGCGACAAAATCTGGAATAAGCTGATAATGATAATTTCTGTAGGAATAGCAACAAGGCAATTCTTCTAGGATAAATGCTAATGTATAGTCTCTCAAATATTTTGTACATTATATATTTAATTACATATTTTTAAATTTTGCATTTGAAAAACAAACTTGCCCAGCTTTACAGTTTAAAAGATATTTGGACGGATACAAAGATTTTACTAGCAGAATATAGAATAACAGAGTTGGACGAGACCTTGGAGGTTTTCTAGTCCAACCTCCTGATTGAGCAGGAGACCATTCCATGGCTGTCCCATCTCTTCTAAAAAAAAACCTCCAGTGATGGAGCACCCACAACTTCTGGAGGCAAATCGTTTCATGATTAATTTAATTTAATTTAATTTATTTAATCATGAGATAATACATTTCGTGGTGGCTTAATTTACATTTGTGGTTCTTTTTAGAGCCTTACTTAATTTTCTAATAAAGGTGCTCTCTGACTCTGTGAAAACAGCGTATTTTAACCACTTTTGCTTTAAAGTTTAGCATTGTTTCCAACATCTGACATAGTCTGAGGTCCAGAAATGTTTACTGGAGAGTCATATTGAGTTCATTAGGCTGGATTCAAAGTAAGTTCATTTAGGACTACAAATCTAATTTCATAAGTTCAGTTGTCTTGTTTCATGTCATGTGGAAAATGAGGTACAAGTACTTAGAAGTAACAGATTCTAGCCTCAATTGTCTTTTTCCCTTCTTGGACAAACATTTCTATAGGGTTTTTTACTGCAACTTTGTCAAAGAATATTTAGTTTATTCATGTTGAATAAACAATGTAAATTGCAAGTATATTTCTACTCTCGAGTATATTCTAAGGTGTATGGAAAAAGAATAGAGTTAGATCACCACTACACTTGTAATGCAACAGAGTACTGAAATTCCTGTCGTGTTTGTCAGGCTCATTGATGCATCTCAGTTTAATAAAAAAATGAAATCAATCTTCCTCAAATTTTTCATTGACATGCAATTGGGTTTTTTAAATATTTTATTAGAGATGCTGGGGAGGCATTAGTTTAGATGGAAGAGAGGAGTGAAGGCTTAAAACACAAAGGAGAAAAAGTTAATTTAAAGTGATGTTTGGTAAAAAAATTCCCCTTTGAGATCCTGTTGTGTAATTGAACAGATTAAGATAACTGACAGTAACTTCACAGTGTGTCTAAGTGGAGGTCTCTATGGGTCAGGTCTCAGATCCTGTGCCGACACGTTAAACAAGTTTGTCAATTTTCCATCAGATTGATTTTTCTCACAGGTCTGGAAGGCTTGTTTCATTTCATCTTATTTCCACCGGGGTTCTTAACATTGCAAACTGGCATTTACTTTTTCTCAAAGTGTGAAGAATGATTTTTATCTTAGTCTAGCAATCAAGGCACTGAGCCCTTAGTTTCCTGCATTGCCCAGTTTATTCATTGGAGGCTATTTTGGGGAGGAGGGTTGAAGTGTTTCCCCCCCCCCCACCAAAGAGGCTTTAATTCTGTGGAGTTGATTAGTAACACTTGTACTCCCATTGTACTGTGGGAAATAACTTATATTATAATGTTTAAGATGGTGGTTTATGAAAAGAAAAGCTACTGCTCTTTTCCCGTTTCAATCTTGTTGAAGAACTACATGACAAACTACGTTGCCCCTAAAGGTCGCATAAAGCCATATTAAATCTATTTTCATGTCATGGTGAAATGACCCCAGTCCTCCAAGAGTTGTCAAAGAAAATTATATGCATGGATAAATGAAAAAAAATACCTTTTAATGATCAAAAGTTATAGGCATCAGAAGAGGTATATCAAGAGTATGGCAGCCAGCAGAGCAAACCTGGAAGATGACTCTTGTCAAGCTCCTAACCCACTTTTTCTTAGCCAATGGACTGGCAATCATAAAAAGATGAGGGATTGTTTATAAAAATGTAAGTTTTGGTGAACTACTTTGGAAAGCATTGGTGACAAGTGAATGGCATAATAAATAATTGATTAAACATTTAAAACTATATTAGGTGCTGTGCAGAGATTAGAAACCAAGTTAGCTTCTGCTTACATGCAAAATGTTGAAATGAATATGAACTATAAAAGTATATAGATGCAGATTTTGGCCCACATACATTTTGAAAAAAAAGAGCCCAACATATATTTCTGGATTTATTTTATTTTTAGTTGATTTTTAAATAGTTAATGAAGCAGTTTTGTTTTTCCTGTTCCACCTTGCTTTCTGACCTGTCGCTTAGTTTGAACTGTGCAGCTGAAAAAAATGAACTAAAACTAAAATTAAAAAACAATAAAGGACTAAAAAAAAATTAAGCACATTCCCCATATGTTTAACTATCAGATCAGATCAAACTTACATTTACACCTATTTTAGTTTAATACAAACATCCTTTGAAATGTGTATTAAGGTAGAAAGAGAAATTTGTTGCTGTGTAAAAGCTCTAAAAAGTGGTTATGAATATAACTTAATTCTTACAAAGAGCATATTATCAAACATAGATGGTTGCATCTGCATTCTTGCATTTGAGCTTCTGAAGCCAGCAAACTCATAAAATAATGCTTTGAAGTAAAAATTGCATTAGCCAAAACATATATTTTCAGGACCACAAATTAGGTTATTACTTAGTACAAGGAAATGGAAATTGGAAATCAGTTAAATGGTTGAGTGGAAATTGAATTTTAATCTCTTAACAGGATTTTTCCCATTACAACGTACTTCCTTCTCAGTAATGACTATTGTTTATTCTGCTGCAATATTTACTAGTATTTGAATTTTTTTTTAAAAAAAATCCATCTATAAGGACATAGCATGGAGTATGTAATACAGTCTGATTAACAGAAGTGTCTCAGGCTCATTGTTTTTTGTCTTCATTTCGCTGGATTACTATTTCCTTACAACCTCATGTTTGGCATCAAAACTGCTTCCCAAACTTCTCCTCAGTCTTCAGCTTAGCCCAGTCATGGGAGCAGATTCTGGTAGAGTGACAGATTTGGATTTGAAACCTGAAGAAAATATTTCAACACTACCTGAAAAAGAATAGCATAGTGAAACATCACGAAGCAGCTGGCATTTTTTTCTAAAATCCCATTTATATCCTTCCCTTCTCTGAAAACTCAGGGCGGCTTACAATCTAAAGCACAAATCAATGTGCTTAGCAATAGCCTTCATTCTATGTACGGTATATGCCTGCTTATTAGGGCTTTTGCCCCCCCCCAAGCGGCATTATTACAAAGTCAGCTTATTGCCCCCAACAATCTGGGTCCTCATTTTACCTACCTCGGAAGGATGGAAGGCTGAGTCAACCTTGAGCCTGGTGGGACGCGAACCTGCACTAATTGCATGCAGCTGGTGTTACTTAAGGAGGCATTAGCCCACTGTTCCACCAAGGCTCTTTATCTCACATGGTCAACTGCCAGTGAAAATTATAAGAAGTCTTTAGGATAAGAATGAGTAAAATGTTACGAGCTCAAAACAGGTTGCTCATAACAGGTTAACATCCTTAATTCAAGCTCAGAAAGAGTACAGTACAGTTTTTCAAACATGATCATGTTCAGAATACTACCGGAATAATAAGAGCAACCCGTTTTACACTCAAAGACAGCTGCTTGAAACTTGAAGTGGAGCCTTTCAAAATGAATCCAATTTTGAATTCAAAGAGACCTTCCATTGGGCAGTGTCTGCTGACCCTTTTTTCACTGCTGCTTTCTCTGACCAACTCCAGCTTGATAAACCTCCTGCCTGACCCCTAAAAGTGCTTCTCTGCCTTTTGATGCACTCCATCCAGCCCAAGTCCACAATTCAATCAAAGCCTGCTCCCCAGCAGACCTAGAGATCAGCGGCCTATCATTAAGACCAATGCCTGGCAATGGATCAGCTCCCCCATTCCCCACTGACTGACCTTTTGCAGCTTCTCCTGAACTTTTTCTGGCATCAGACTTCCTGACCACAAGGAAAGCAACCCATTTTAGCTACTAAAGGCCACATTATAACATTTTCATGATTTATGTTTCTGGCTTGGGTTGCGGATATACTATAGAGTACTGTACAACACAGAGAGCCATATACTGACCACAGGAGCTGGATAGAATTTGTTTGGCTACTTTGTGGCTTAAAGTATCATGTTAAAAAGACACAATGGAAGTAGAATTGCTGGTATAGAATTATAAAATTATCTGAAGAAAGTCTTGCTCTCTTGACCCAGACATGTTCCTGATGGAAATTATAAATGCTAAAGCTAATCTAAGGCTGGAATGAAATCTTATATTAATGGTCAAAGGGGATTTCTTAAAAGGGAACTTCTTCCCAGTGCAAACAACAGCTGCAAAAAATAGTTGTAGGCCATACTGTAGGCCATACTGTAGGACAACAGATCTAAACTTTTCCAGCCAACGACCTTAGTTGAATGAGAAGGTACAGTGCACTGGATATGCATAAAATAAAACCAATAAAGTAATCTTGGTGAACCTGAGGAAGCAGATTTCAGGATTAAGAAATCTCAAAAAAGTTGTGTCCTAAAAAAGCACCTTTGGGACAACCATGACCTGGATGACTGAGAATCTCCATAGACATTTAGCTATGCACTTTGGGATGGACGCCCTTCGAATGGTGCGGGAGTATGAACAGATTTCCAGAAAACATTGCAGACTGCAGGAACAGGGCAGAAAACAACCTGCAGCCAAGAAGGCTCCATACACTTTTGCACTACTCAGGTGACCCTGAAGACACAGAAAATCTACAAATGGCCTGAATGACTCTCTAAAAGAATGCAAATGTCCAGCTGTCTGTGAGGAATATAAATCCTTCCATTCCCCACCATCTAATCAGAACTGAAGAAGCTTCTTGGATGAAAAGTGAAATGTTTTCAAAGAATGTCATTAAAATTCAGGAGAAAAATGGCTGATTTCTATTATGCAATTTCTACTTGGCTGTATGGTGATTTTAATGATGGAAATGGGTATTTTGCCTCAAAATGACCTTCCACTCCTATTCCTATCTTTAAACAATCCCAGCACTAAAAATCAGGTGAAAAAAGAACCAAACCTCTTCTTCCAGTGATATCACAAAACATATAATGGAGTTAGTCAGCACACTTCAGACTTAAGGTAAAGGTTCCCCCGCACATGCGTGCTAGTCATTTCCAACTCTAGGGGCCGGTTCTCATCTCTGTTTCAAAGCCAAAGAGCCAGCGTTTGTCCGAGGACATCTCCGTGGTCATGTGGCCAGCATGACTAGACTCCAAAGGTGCACGGAACACTGTTACCTTCCCACCATAGTGGTCCCTATTTTTCTACTTGCATTTTTATGTGCTTTCGAACTGCTAGGTTGGCAGAAGCTGGGACGAGTAACAGGCGTTCACTCTGTTATGTGGCATTCGGGATTCGACCCGCCAAACTGCCAATCTTCTGATTGACAAGCTCAGCGTCCTAACCCACTGAACCACTGCGTCCCTTCAGCCTTAGCCTGTTTTAAAAGTTTAGTGATGGAGATTCATGCTTCCTAGTAAAAGAAGCTGATACCCATTCAATCTCAGCATCAGAAACTGCTACCTAGAAGGGTTTTTTTAGGGCTATTGTCAAAATAGGTTGACTTCTGTGAAACAAAGCAGTCATCATCCCACCTGAATTGCTGATGGTGTTTACAAAAAGATGCCTGAAAATGGGCAATTAAATCATTTGAGTTCCTAGAGTTAATGCAAAATTATGGTAGGAGAGATGTCTAAAGGGAGCAATAGTTGTGAATAGCAAAAATAGCATTGTCTCCTTTCCTCCACTCTTTCAATTTACATCCACTTTTACATTCCTGATATGTAAAAATAAAGCAAACACATAATGGGTCAGGTTATTTTAATATTTCTAATGTCAGCAGTCTTTTTGTCAACTTGGTTCATAGTGTTAATATTTTCCCCCCTCCCCTGTATATTCTTCAAATGTGCTTTCTATTATTTTGCTTTTTAGTATAACTTAATCAGGTTGATTTGAGAGAGGGCGTGGCTTCTCATTGAATATTGAAATGTATTTGAACTGCAGTATTTCTACTGTTCATTCTTTCTCTGTTTCTCTCTCTCTCTCTCTCTCTCTCTCTCTCTCTCTCTCTCTCTCTGTGTGTGTACGCATGCACACACATCCTTGTATTAGGTACGTATGGTTTTATTTTACAAGTTTGTGGGACCTTTTGTTGAACAGCTATGGATATTCCATTTGGACACTTTGACAAGGAGCTTAAATTACCTGTACTTCAAGAATTTTTCTAACTCCTTAAACAGATACATGCACTTTTTGCCTTTATGTTGGGTGATATACATCTCACCCTAGGGAAAAAAATATAAAGGACCAGTCTAGAGATTGCAAAGACTTTAGGAAACAGTAAGTCAAAATCATTTTCTGCCAACCTTTAATGAAAAAGGATGACCATCTTCTGTGCTATGTTGCTTTGTCACACAATCAGCCTGAACTATAGTCCTCTGCAGATCTAATTATTAAAAGCCTACTGAAAAGTGAAGTCAGGATTGTCACTGTAGCTGGCATTTTTTTTTAAATGACATTTTCATGAAAGAATGATAAATGTTCTAATTCAAAGCTGCCAATATAGTGTTACAATAGAAGTCATAATTCAGAATTAACTGTCTTGGACAACTTATATATCTTCCATTTTTCAAACTATAATTAGAATGCAGTAACAGATTAATTTCATCTCACATTTTACTCTTATTGCTAAATGACTTCAGAGAACAAGAGTTGCAAGTATAAACTGCTTTGTTCTTTGTCCAATTTTTGGTGTTCTTCCTTCCTTTGCTTTTTGTTACTTAAATGTAATTGTTTTATATTATTGAGTTATGAGTTCTTCCATGTTATGGATTTCTATCTAAAAGATTGTCCCACAAAATGCTTTCCTTATTACTTGAATCTACTGCATATCAGTCTTTTTATAGGGCAAATGTGCATGGATTTAATCAACGAAGTCCTTCTTCCTTGGCTGACTGAAAAAGGTGGAGACATTGTGTACCATTTGATTTTCTTTTTGATGAAAGTGAAGGAAAACATTGGAAGCTCAAGAAAAGAAAAAAGTAATTAAAATGTTCTTCCTGGATTTCAAACTAGTAATCTCTTTACTGGAAAAGTTAGTCATTTTGCTACACACTATTCATGGTAAAAGTGGTCTAAAAGCCATTTTAAAACACTAGAGTAGTAAGAAAAGATTTCCTTTAGGTGGTTGTTTACCAAATATATTTTGATGCTCTCTCTCTCTCTCTATATATATATATATCTGTATACATGTGTGTGTGTATACTCAATTTATCTCTCTATCTTTTTATTGATCTGTCTATAGACCTATCTATCTACATAAAAGTGTATACTCTATATCCAGGAAAATAATTAGTATTTTTTTTTCCTGGAAAAGAAAGAGGGAGGGCATGGCAGCAGGATACTTTTCCAGTGAAGGATATGGTAGTCTACACTTTGAACTATATATTCTGTTGCCAGAATCTCTGTTTTGGACAGGATTTTCTCATACCCTTGTGTAGTCAAGTTATGTTTTCAGTGTTATGTTTTCATATATTCAGTTGTGCTGGCATTCAGTTCCCATAATTACTAGCCAACAGGGAAGATGGATCATACCATATCTGGAGAATCACAAATTAGGATTGGCTTATGAACATGCACATGTAGAAAATTCAGTTTGGTGGTTTCCTTGGTCATTATTCTAATGCAACAATTAATGCTAGTTTAGTCTTGTCAAAAATTACTTATTGTCAAATTTGATTCATAGTGAGTTTTTTATTCATATAGGAGTTTTCGGCATTAGTATAGAAAAGCCATTGCTTTCCCAGATTTTTTTTAACCTCTTGGTCTAACCTCTTGGTCTAACCTCCAGGGCAAGAATTTCCTAAAAGTCTCCTATCCAAATACTAATAAGATATGCCTTTAGGTATTTTGCTTTGTGTAGCTGATTAAGAGCAACCAAGATCAACCAAATGTAGTTATTAGACTCTAGTAAACAGAATGCTAGAGGCAGGACTATCCTGACTTAATGTCCTGCTCAATTATAAGCCTACAACAGAACATACACTGATTTGGGTATTCTTCTTGGTAGGTGACTGATCGGACAGTGAGGAAGCTCAGTAACCTTTCAGTGTTTAAAGACCTTGAGTGCCATGATAGCATCAAAAATGGAGAGCACAGGAAGCCTTTCAAGGAAAATTCCATTTTAACACGGGAGTCAAACTCACCAAGCCACATGATGTGTCCTGACATATCACGACTTTTTTTGGATTGCCAGAGCTGGGGTGGGCATGGCCCTTGTATGCTGCAACCGGCCCGCAGGCCAGCAGTTTGACACCCCTGCTATAAAACAATAGCCAAAATATTACAGCTGCATTTAATGACTGATGACTGTCAGCTCAATTTTAGATTGATTGCTACTACAAGCCTCTCTGGGAATGGTAAGAGTGATTAAAACGATCCAATCCAAATGAATGTGGTATGCAGGTAATTTTCCAAATACTGTTGACAGTACTGTTAAAAACCTGGCCAGTGATGGAATATAGAGAAAGCCTGGATTGTTGTTTCACTCAAAAGCTGGGAACAATGAAGCAGAGAGAGTTTTAGAAGGCAATTCTCACAATGAAAATTGGTTTGAAGATTGAGTGGCTCCCTTTTTCAGGCCATTTAAGATCTTACTCTATGGCAATGGAGGCATCATAGAAATTTATTTATTTATTTTTTATTTTATTACATTTATATATTGTACTCCCTCTGTTGAGTCTGCAAAGAACAGGCTGGCAATGGTTTCTTATTCAGACCTATGATTGTTTGCTCAGTAATTGTTCAGAGTTATGGTGGTACTGAATGAATAACGAGTCCTTGGAGTTCTAGCTGTCTCAGTACTCCTATAGTCCTATGATCACAAAATCTGTTTGCACTTACACCAGTTGCAATACCTCACTATCATCTGATTACCATTTACAACCTTCCCTGCCAGCTTTCCCAAAAAGTCAATAGAGAAGAAGGCAGGAAAGATTGGAAGTTGCTGGGTTAAGTCTCCCCCACCCCTTCCTCACTTGGAACATTTTTCCTGAAAAAGTGATCATTAAGTGTGGACTACCTGCACATGGAAAATGTCTCCATCTGGATGGCCTTCAAGCCTGTGAAATGGCTCTTGGCCTTCATTCTCTCAGTATAGGAGGTTGGTAAAAACACATCTCTTTCACTAAGCCCTCTTCAATGTCACTCATATATCAGTCACCTCAGGATAAGACTATTGTATTATCTACATTAAAAACAGTTGGAAACTATAGCAGATCTAGAATACACAGTTGTTGTTGGGAAAGTCTTGCTGGGCTTATGTGTCAGCCTTATGAGGTAGATTAGACAGGAAGCACAACTAGATGAGCTAATTATACTTTACCTTAAGATCAAACTAGGAAGGTCTCTTGCCCTTGCCCAAATTTCTGCTGTGTGCTTAGCAGCCTTTTATCTGACTATTTCCTTAGTTGTGTTGTTTCTCTGTCATACCACATACCATGACATTGTGTAACACTCTTGGTGCATGAGTTGCATGGTTGCCAGTTAACTTTGAGGTACAATTCAGGGTGCTGGTTATTATCTATAAAGTGCTGCATGGCATATGGCCTACTTCTTTGAAAGATCACCTGTCCCTGCAGTGTCTGTTGATTAAGTCCAACAGGGCTGGCTTGCTGTGAATCCCTTCAATTAAGCAATATCATGTAGTGGGATCTGAGAAGTAGGTATTTGAAGATTTACATGGATTTCCAACTTGCCTATCTTCAAACAAGATTTTAAAACCACTTTTTTCCACACAGATCTTGGGTTAGATAGATAAATTGAGTCTGTCCAATTGTGAGGATACAGATAGGATAGGACTCTGAATGCTATTTTTAATACTGACCACACAGAGTCGGTGCAGGAATAGGGCAACCACAAATTTAATTTATGATAAATAAATATTGTTACATTATTCATTTTAATGTTTGATTATAATTAAATTAATAATGCTTGTTTATAGTTTGTATTTTTTTAGTATTGTAAGCTACTGGGGTAGTTAAACTGATAGAAATGATCTCAGTGGGATAAAAGTGGCATAATAATTCAATAGAAAAATAAATAAGCACCCCACACCTGCTTACTTTAGGACCACTGCAGCCAGGCCCCCCATGCCCTGACACCTGTTGTGTCACTGCTTGAGTTCTTCTACAACCGCATGCCACTTGGCACATCGTGACACTGCCGTCGCTTACAGCACAAGGCCACACAGCTCATCGCACTGATCACACCGCTACCACCACTTGAAGCACCAGCATGATGAACCATGCAGTATCCTGCTGTGAGTGGTGGCAGGGGCATGATCGGCATGATGAGCCACATGGTGTCTTGCTGCAAGCAGCAGCAGTGGCATGCTCAGCATGAAAAGCCACATGGTGTTGTGCTGCGAGTGGTGGCAGCAGCACAATCAGTGTGATGTGAGCGGCAGAAGTGGTGCAATGCACCACATGGCATGTTGCCACAAGGAGCTACAGAAGAACTTGGGCAACAGCACGACAGGTATCGGGGCGTGGGAGGCCTGGCTGCAGTGGTCCTAAGGCAAGAGGGTAAGACATCCCCTGAAAATAAGACCTGGTGCCTCTTTTTGTGGCAAAAAATATATAAGGCCAGGTCTTATATTTTGTGAAACACAGGTAGATCTTAAATGAGCACATAAATAAGCATCAGCATGCTTTCTTGAACCATTTGTAAGGGTTACTAAAATAACTAATTGCTCTGAATACTCATAAATGTTACATAAATGTGAAGCAGTTTATTTTTCTAGGTCTTCAAGGTAAAAAAGATTCTAATTCCTAGAGAAATTCATATATGGCTAGATAAGGCAAGGCATTTATATTTTGAGTAATGAAAGTAAGTACTGAGCCTTTCCTGTCCCTTTTCTAACTGAAGATTTTTGCTAAAAACAACAGATGAGTGAATAATTTTTAGCTATTATCATTTTTTAAACAAAAACCTCACTACATGCTCTCAGCTGATAAAGGTGCCTCTCCAGCAAGACTCGGCCCACTTGCATTAAAAATTAGAAAATGATTTCTAACAGAGAAATAACAGCATGAAGGCACCAATACTCTGGAGCTGTATCTTTTCAGACTTAAGATATAATATGGATTAACTCCAGGCATCTTCTTGAATTACTGATGAAATTAAATAAGTTAATTTAGGTGTAGCCAATACCAGATTAATGCAATGGTCCAGCAAGAATGTCTCTGTTTTGAAGAGGGAAAAATAATATCCAGTTATTTAATGATTTCTTGCAATCGGTTCATGTAATTCAGGACTGTCTACACAGACTGTCATTAATACTCCAAATATCCCCAGAGTGGCCAGTGCTAATATATCTGGGACTTTCTCCATCTAAAGCTGAGTGTCTGCATATAAAACTCCATCCTTTCCATTCAGGTTGGAAATGCTGGTGAATGCTTTTGCAGGGGCTAGTGGTAAGTGCAGGAAGTGCCTTGTATGCTGAAAATGGGGAGAAATATTACTTATTAATATTTTTTTATTTATTGCTAACGTTTGAATCATGCACTTCAAAATCAGGATTTCCCCGGATAGTGTACATTGGCTGTATACTGTATATATGGTGAGAGTTTACAGCTCATTTATTTTGCACACCATTGACCAATCACGTTTTTCATCAAATTTTGTATTATTTGAATTTTAAACTGTATAAAGTTGATGCCGGCATCAACTTCCCTCCGCCCTGTGCGTTCCCACAGAGAGGGCCTCCTCAGGGTGCCACCGGTCAGAGAATGTCGATTGGTGGCCCCCAGGGGGAGATCCTTCTCTGTGGGCGCCCCGGAGCTATGGAATCAGCTACCGGTTGAGCTCCGGACGGCGCCCGATCTTCGCTCCTTTCGCCGCGAGCTAAAAACATACTTTTTTGAACAAGCTGGCCTGGCCTGATGGGGGACTGGGGGGGTCATTATTGTTATTTAATTGGGGTTTTTAAGATGTATTTTTAGTATATGGGCATGTATTTAATTATTTTTTAACTTTTGTAATCTTGTATTTTTATTCTTGCCCTGTTCACCGCCCTGAGTCCTTCGGGAGAAGGGCGGTATAGAAATATTATTAAATTAAATTAAATTAAAATACTCTTGCAACTGCAGATTTTGCCATCTGTCTGCAAGCAGTCCCTGACTTACAACCATTCATTCAGTAATGATTCAAAATTACAATGGTGTAGAAAAAAAACAGACTTATGACCCAGGACTGAAGTTACGTTTGTTGTGGTGCTCCTGGTGGTCAGATAATTATGATCTGGGCACTTGGTGACCATTCATAATTACAACATGTTTTCCAAGTGCCCCATGATCATGAGTTTGCCATGTGGAATCTTAAAATGTTGCATGTCCCTTTAAAGCATAGGCATAGATCAGTGTCACTGAGATTTGATTTGGAAGAGAAGGAATCTTCCATATGCATAGCCAAACTGAAACTGCTGCTCTTAATGAACCTAAATGATTCTTTTTCCTGGGACCCTAAAGGATAAACATTCTCAGCATGAGGTAAAGAGCTTCACTTATCTCAACTCTTCCCTTTCTTGTGAGCTATGCATGTTATGGAATGCTTCAACATGCCTTTGAGAAGTGACCATGCACAGCTCAGTAGAAACAGCGTTAGCAACGTATAAATACATCCTTCAGAACTCTTCTAACTTAGGAGTCCAACTGTGTATAGTAAACATATATTAAAATCGTGCTGCCCCACACACAACTTCCTGTCAGGAACTCTCTTCAATAACAAAAAAGATCCAGAAACAAATTATTTTTCTGGCTTTAATGAACACATCCCACAATAACTGCAATTGTTATCACAACAAAAGTGATGAAATTAGTGACTGTGTCTGGAATCTTGTAAAGACTTCTATTGTCTGGCAGAGCCCCCCACTGGGACTATTTACAACTCCTAGTGTTACAAGGCACAGACATCTAATTATGCACATTTGAATTGGTTTCTATTACTTTGCTCCTTGATTTACTCTTAATATTCTCCCCCTCCTCCCCTTTTGTTTTATTTTTAATCATTTAATGTTGAAAATGAAACATATGACCAGGCCCAGCAAATATGTGTTGAGATGCTAGCCAAAGGGAAGGGATAGACAAAATGCAATATTCTGGGATCTGTTGTGTCATCTAAAGAATATTTGGTAGATGAGTCCCCAGAGATATATTATATTAAGGCTGTGTGAATCATTTTAAGGAAAACTCAGGAAAGGAAAGCTAGAAGACTGGAATTGCTGCATTGGAAACTGCTGCACTGAGCCTTTGACCAAATTGCCAATGAATAATATACTGTTTATCTTAATTATTCCTTGGATCACAAGATGTTGTTTTCTGATATCAGACATTGATTCTCTCTTAAGTCTTATCTACATTAACTATCTGGAGGTGCCAGGCAAGTATTTTTCCATAACTATTTGAGAATGCTAGAAACAATCCGGAATATTCTATAGAATATCCTTCCCTAATTGAGCAATTGTCCCTTTTCCACAAAATCTCTCTTCAGTATCAAGATGAATATCCCTGCCTACAGGAACCTATTATGATAAAATGGTTCTAGATTCCATGAAGAAGTTTATCAAGTAATAACTTGAAAATATCCCATGGGAATAAATTGATGCTTCTGTAAAACTGTTGTTTACAACTAGTGTAGAAGATTCTAATTAAACTAGAGACTTTCTGTAGCTAAGGACTACACAACTGAAACTCTAGGCCAGGGGTGTCAAACTTGCAACATCATGTGATGTGTTGCGACATATCGCAACTTTTTTTCCCATTGCCGGCAATGGGGTGGGCACATTTTTGGCATGACGCATCTGGCCCACGGGCCGGCAGTTTGACACCCCTGCTCTAGGCCTAGGGCCATGTATTATACCCCAAAGCCTTGATATTATCCCAACGTTTTGAAAAGTTGCCATCAAATTGTAAATCAAAGTTTTGAGCATGACAAAAGGGAAACGTCATGTTATCCCTGAGGAATAATAAGATAAAATTGCTTTTAATAAAAATTGTATTGAATCAAATAATGTTTATCCTGGTCTCATCTACATTTTTGGGCTATGGTCTCCAGTATAAAACTCAAAGACCAAAGGCTTTGTACCATGAATTATTTGATTGGGTTACGTAACTATAAATTAGTTAAATTTATATTAATACAAACAACTAAACAAAGCATAATAATATCTATTCATTTTTTCTGAGTGTCTAAATTAAATTTCAGTACCATTGCACATCCCTGAATTTTAATGACTATTTTCATCTCTTATTAGTATGGTTTAAAATTGCCATTCTGTCACTAACTGTATTGTGAAGCGAAGAACAAATGAATCTCTTTAACCCAAAACTGTCAGTGGTGCAAAAGGGTGGAACAGCTGTAAGGAAGAAAAGGCAGGATCTGTTAAAGGGGAAGGAGATCTACCTCCTGGGAGCAATTCTAGAAGAAATAAACATCAAAATGACTGACTTAACAAGGCACTGCAACCTCATTTGCTGGCAAATTGGATAATCTTACCACACAACTAAATATTCTTCAGAGTGATCTGATACTGTTGACTTGCAGCTATTAAAACAACATGGTCTTAACAGCATATGGGGAAAAGGTTAAGCAAGCCTATTAGCTGTAAAAGCCATTTTTGAGCATGGAAATCCTTGTCTGTCAGACTTTTGGCATTTGTATCTTGAGAAAGTTAGGAGTAAGTAGTGTTGGCTGAAGTAACTGTATCTGGTGCTAAATATCCATCAGACTCCTGACTGAGCCGATATGGTGTATTAGTAAAGGCACCAAGCTAGAAAGCTTGAAAGCTCGTATGGTATTGTGGTTTGGTATGCTGGTCTGACAGCCGCGGACAGGAAAATATTACAGAGGGTAGTGAGCACAGCACAAGACATTGTGGGCTGTTCCCTGACACCACTGGATGACATCGCCAGGGCTCGTTGCCTTGGAAGAGTGAGGAAGATTCTCAGGGATGACTCACACCCTGGACGGTATCTCTTTACTCTCCTACCATCTGGTAGGAGATATAGGAATATAGCCAGCCGTACCAACAGGCTGAAAAATAGCTTTTATCCATGGGCTGTTAGGCTTTTAAATGGGACATAATCTCCGTGAACTTATGCAGAATTGACTTGGGTGGCCGGTGTGTGGTGTAGTTGGTTCACATGGTGTGGTAGGATGGAGGGTTTGTTGTCACTGTGTGTTCGGGGGAGAGAGCACGGGGGGAGGCTCAGCTAATCTCAATGTACACATGTTGTACTTTGACAATAAAAGTTTTATTATTATTTATTATTATTATTTGAGGCCGTGAGTTCTAATTTTTCCTTATGCATGAAAGCTGGCTGGGTGTCTTTGAGCCAGTCACTGTCTTTCACCCCAGCCCACCTTGCAGGGTTGTTGTTGTGGGGAAAATAGGAGGAGGAAGGAATATTAGACATGCCTTGAATTATTTATAAAAATAATAATGGCAGGATATAAATAAAATAAATCATCACTATCACAAACATTTGGTTTGAATCCTTATAGAAATCAGAATTCTCAGTTTGAGTTGTTCCCTTGTAGTCCTACTCTTGCTAACAATATTACCCCAAGAATATACAGTGCTCAGATGTACAAATGTCTACTGGAGGAAAATATTTGCAGATACAATTACAGTAATCACATGTGGCTTATATGTAGGGCAGGCATGTCAAACTGCAGGCCTGTGGGCTGGATGCATCATGCTGAAACCGTACCCACCCCATTGCCGGCAATGGGGGAAAAGTCACGCTACGTCACGCAACGTCACATGATGTTGCAAGTTTGACATGCCTGATGTAGGGCATCTTATAGTGCAGATTCTAAGTAAAGATCTAGTTGCATATAGAATTTCTAGGTATAGGTAAACTCTTATCATATATCTACTGAGTTTTTAAAAAGTCACTCTAAAAATATTTAGATGCCACTGATTATTCAGACAGTACACTATACAGAAGCTACTAAAAGTTCTGTGCACTGGCACCAGCTTTATATCAATATGTCAATTGTTTTTACAGCAGAAAATATTTTTATGCCACACATAGTGACATTCGCTACGGCTGTCACAGAGACTCTTTCCCCCTTACATGCTGGTTTTGATTCATAAAGTCTGACACAGCTTATGAGATTATTATCTGAATAGACCTCTTTTCTGTGTGTAATGTAGTGTGTACTGAGATCATAACCAGAGTCTCTTTTCCAATTCTCTCCTCCATCTGAAACATAGATGGGAGCTACCCAATGGAAGAGCTTTTCAGAGCTTTATGAAACCTAGCCTAGCACTTATTTTTAGGACAAACCCATGTTATTCTCTTGGGTCTTCATAATTCATCTTAAATATTATTTTACTGTGTAATGTTAACATTTTCTCTTCTAAAATACCTTATATTTTAACTCTGTTAGCAGATTTTCAACTTAATGCCTCCAAACCTTAACTAGTTGTTTTAATGGATTTGAAGAGAGTAAGATTGTGAAGGTTGTAATGGAATCTTAACTTCTCTTTCAACAGATGAATGGGACTGGAATGACCTTCCTATGGCTGACAGGCAATGGGTGTAGAACATCATTTCACCAGAATTTCCTTTCAATAACAGCGTCTTTGTGTTCTGATGAACTGATGACATCATTGATTGTATCTAGCCATCTTGCTTCTCATCAACCTCTTCCTCTATAGCCAGTGATAGTCCCAAGCATCCAGGCTCTCTCTAATGGTTCTTACCTTCATCAGGTGTCCCAAAGGCTTTAAGCTTTTAAAAGACTTTTGCACTGTTTTGTGACAACCTCTAATAGGAGTTCAAAATATTTAAGCATTAGCTTAATTATTACTGCTTTCAATGTCCAATCTAGTTTTAGTTTATCTGGTATTGAACAATTTGTTCTCCATGTGGCAACAATATTCTTAACAATTTTTCCAACATTACAATTCAAGGGTATCATTTTTTTTTTCTTCATTTAGTCTTTCTGACAGTTGAACTTTTGCAGACTTAGGTTGTAATTGTGAAGACAGTAGAATTGATATTAGTAACATATATTGCCAATTGAATGCCTGTACTTTTTAAAATAAAATTTTCATTCCTTTTGAAATAACAACAGAAAAAGAAGAAAAAGGGAACAAAACACAAAAATACAAACATACTGTAATTAAAAAAATAAGTGCTTAAAATATGTGGAAAAAATACAACACAAAAAAGAAAATGTAAAGTATAATATGCTGTTACAATAAACAGTTACAATTCTATAATTATTTAATGTAAATATATTGCATATATTTGTATGTATATATATATATATATATATATATATATATATATATATATATGCACACACACATACACATATATATGCATAATGTTTACATTGTGTGTGTGTGTGTGTGTGTATATATATATATATATATATATATATATATATATATTCACAATGTTTACATTAGATAATTATATATAGAATTGTAATTTTATTTAGATTACTTTCTTAGAAATGTCATATTTTTATATAAAGGTAAAGGTAAAGGTTCCCCCGCAACATGCGTGCTAGTCGTTTCCAACTCTAGGGACGGGTGCTCATCTCCGTTTCAAAGTTGAAGAGCCAGTGCTTGTCCGAGGACGTCTCCGTGGTCATGTGGCCGGCATGACTAGACACCAAAGGCGCACAGAACGCTGTTACCTTCCCACCTGTATTTTGTAAAAATGAGTCCCATATTTAGCCATAAAAATTAATGCTTATAAGCAGTTTTGCTTGTAAGTAATGATTGTAGTTCAAGAATTGTACATTTGATTAAGGATATTTTTTTATACAGTTTTGTACAGTTCTTCTGTGTAGTCATTTCTCCTTTATATCATATATCTTTCTTCATTATATCTTTGCATTCTTCATCTTTTATAGTATTATGCTCACTTTGCATAAAAATGTTCTTTTGGAATTAAATACATTTCTTATCCTTTCCATTCAGTTGTTATCATCAACTGCTTAGTTAGAAATAATTCTTTTGTCTCCTCATGATCTTCTCTGGAACTTAAAGTTTAGTTGGGCATAGTTTCCTTTGCCACTATTGTTATTTTCTTTTTGCCTTTCTTTACTAATTTTCAGTGTGTCTGCAAATAACCATCTTGGGTTTTTTTGGTTTTTGAATTTCAGGATGTTTTTGTTCTGTAATAATATCACAAATTTCAAACTCCTCCAGAAACTTTGTTTGTCAAATTTAATTTTTAATGCATAATCACATGGAATATTGCTGAGATTGTATCCTGTTGGTCTGGTGATTTTATTCATTTTCTTTAATTGAAATTCTAATTTTGTAAAAGGAATTTATCTCAGCCACAGTCAGCATTAGATCTTGTTTTTGCTGACAATAAAGCTTCTTCATCATTGCTTCTAGAGTATGTAGGCAATTTGATTTTATTCTTATCCCTCTGGTGATGTCCATGTCATATTTTACAATGTTAAGGAATTGCATTTATTTGGCAGTACTCTATTAGTCTGTCTCATCTTTCTTAATACACCAATCTTTCCCATTATTCCAGGTGCTGTTTTATTTCAGTGTCAGCATTCCAGTTTCCTATGATTCATACAATATATTTTTTCTGAATTGGTGTCAATCAGGTGTTTCAAGTTAGCATAGATCTGTTCAGCTTGAAGTTTCTCTGCAGTTACTGTTTGCAGAGCACAGAAACAGGTCAACAAAATCTTGATTGGCTCACATTGGACCCAAATGGAAATTATCCCATCATTTTTGACTTCCACATTTTTTCTGATTTTCTTGTCTACAGTAAAAATAATGTTCTTTTGGTGTGAAATAACAAAAACCAGTCTATTTTAATTTACTGATTCTCAGATGCCAATATTGAATCTTTGTCACCTTTTCCTACCTAAATATTTTTTCCTGAAAACACATTTATTTATAATTGAATATTGATAATTGCATAATTTAACACTAACCCTATTAATGAAATAATTACTAAATTATTTAATGAACTGTTATTATTGCACAACTTTTAATAGACTGACAAGTTCAAGTTTAAAATAACAGCCAGGATTCCTAGACATTACAGAATGAAATAATTCAAAATAATTCTTTACATTTTTAAATTAGAATTCCAATTTTAAGAGTTTATGTGCAAGAGCACATAATCAAATACCAAACACTAATATTGATGCAAAAGTACATTGAGATATCCAGAAGGAAGTTGGATTATAACTGTTAATTGTTATTCTATAGGCTAAAATTTAAGAATACAACCTATAATAAAAATGATTATACATCTACAAAATGAATAGTTCCTGAAAATTTAAACAGACTTTTGGCACTGAGTTTGATGCAGTTGTATAACCAATATGCTTTTTACTCATTGTCTTGTATCACTAGCAGGATATCAGATGTGTATCAATAAACTGAAAAGTTTTGTGATAATGTAAATATTTATACAGAGGGAAAGTAAGTGCTTTCTTTGGATAATATGAAAAAGGACACCGCTGCCACCACCATCCTGGTGTTTCAGAAGTCTGCACTGAGATGCTTCACTTTCTATCAGAAGTATTCATTTTCAAGTACCTATTAAATTCTTGTTCAATTATTAGTCCTTGACAACACAATACAGATTTAGAGTTTTATTTGGATTTTCAGAAGAGAAAAGGATAAATGGAGGGCTGCTTGTGTTTAGCATTTCCAGCATGGGAAGAAATTATATTTTTCTCCACACTTCAATAAAATCAGATTAGTGCATTCCAGGTCTTAGCTATGAAAAGTCTCAGAGCTAAAGAAAATTAAAATAAAGGTCACTGAAACTGGCTTCATTTATTTGTTTTCACCGCATATCTTGGCTCTATGCTTGCTTTTTTGTTGTAATTCCTTCTTATTTGTGTCTAGCATATTTAATATAATCATTTTTCACTTGTGCTTTCTTATTCACCTAGCATGGATTTCTCAGGCTGAAATTGTTTGTTTGTTTTAAAATCACAGGTCACTTCTGTATGTGTATTTCCAACTGGTTGGGTAATAGCCACATCTTTCACCTCACAAGAGTGACAGAAAACATGTAAGCACTGAGGTTTTTTTTGAAAAAACAAACAAACAAACTTTCCATTATAAGCAAGAATAGATATCATGGCAGATAAGAGGAAGAGGGAAGAAATATGGTCTCTTTTTCAAATATTTTAGTGTGATGTGGAAATATTACATATTCCTTTATTCTTGTGTCATTTTGATAGGGGATAGCCAATTTTTTTCTCCAGAAAGTGCTCTGGATACTAGAAACATATTTGTCACACATCAGGATGCTAGTAAAATATCAGAGCTGTATACCAAACCCTTAAGTATGTGTTGTTTGAAGTACTGCATGTAATAGTCAATAAACAACAATGTGTTAAAGAAGAAAATTAATCTATATTGTTTATACTGTCAGTCTTGGGATATTGCAGTTTTAAGCATGTTCAACAAGCAGTATTGGTTTGGTTCACCCTTAACATTAACCATAAACCATGATTTTAAAATACGGTGACTTGATTGATACACTATATACTAAGTCAAACCCAACAACACACTTTCTGGCTTAACAGGATATATGAATTCAGTGAGGTTTTCATTCAGTTTTGATCTGGAGCTATTAAACTAAGCCAGGAGTACTTGGCCTTTTATAGAGCTGTTCAGTGGGGGGATTCAAATATGTGAACAACCGGTTCTCTGTGTGGATGCTGCTTTTGGAAATCCATTCTGGGCCTGGGCAACAAAAACGTACCGTAGCTACCGGTTCTGCCAAAGTGGTGCAAACTGGCTGAATCCCACCACTAGAGCTGTTGACTGTATTGAGCCACTAGAACTTCACTCTTTTCCTATGAATGAAGTGTTCCAAGATCTGGGATGGCAGTCCTTTTGACAAAGGGTAGAAAGGTTTTTCTTTTTAAGCAGTTACTTTATCTGAGAATCTAGAAACTCCTTGAAATTTCTGTATTTTTTCTTTGGCTGTGTCTTCTGCATTGTTCCCTTCATTCTTAATCCCATCTTTTACTTCATCTAATTTAAATCTTGTCATATCCACCTTTTTGCTTAACAATATTGGTGCTTGCCTGTGGCTCAACTTCAACATGTTTAAAATAACATGTCCTCCAAGATCACTTAGACCATCTGCCAATAGGGTTTCCTCATCAACCAAACTAGTCTCTGAGATAACTGGAGGTCATTGCAGTATAGTTCTGTGCAGTGGTGGGATTCAAATATGTGAACAATTGGTTCTCTGTGTGGATGCTGCTTTTGGAAGTCTATTCTGGGCCTGGGTAATATTAGCTACCGGTTCTGCTGAACTGGTGCGAACTGGCTGAATCCCACCACTGGTTCTGTGTCAGCTTAATGCACTGAGCTTCAGAAAATGTATTCATCTCTAAAATCCCTCAAATTAACATGTCTCCTAAAGCAGAAGCCTTTTAAGTACTGAGTGTACGCAGCCTTTCTGCAGATCTGCCTCTGAATTCACTAGCAACACTCATTTTACTACCTGCCTACATAGTGCTGGCTGTATCTCATCTCCCACTTGTGATTTCAACTAACTTCTTCCTATGTTTGTGTTCCCTAAGAGAACTACCTTTCTTCTATAAGCTGGTGTGAGCATTTCATAGTTTCTGCTCCTTTTGGGCTCATATGACCACCTTAGCCTTGATCATTATGGATAAATTGGAGAGATATTTATATCTGAGGAGGGAAAACAGTTATTCTATGGCCAATTCATGCTTTTAGAATGTTCACCCACCTACATTACCAATTGAATCAATGAAATTAGTTAGCCAACTACAAATGCAAGGAGATCAGGATTGTGTTTGCCCTATGTGTACAATATTACCACAATAGTAATATTTGTGGTAATATGAAGCTCTAATCACTAAAGGAAGAACTTTAATTTACCTTTTGTTGTTGTTGTTGTTAGTTGTGAAGTCATGTCTGACCCATCGCGACCCCATGGACAATGTTCCTCCAGGCCTTCCTGTTCTCTACCATCTTCTGGAGTCCATTTAGGCTCACGCCTACTGCTTCAGTGACTCCATCCAGCCACCTCATTCTCTGTCGTCCCCTTCTTCTCTTGCCTTCAATCTTTCCCAGCATTAGGCTCTTCTCCAGTGAGGCCTTCCTTCTCATTAAGTGGCCAAAGTATTTGAGTTTCAACTTCAGGATCTGGCCTTCTAAAGAGCAGTCAGGGTTGATCTCCTCTAGGACTGACCGGTTTGATCACCTTGCAGTCCAAGGGACTTGCAGGAGTCTTCTCCAGCACCATAGTTCAAAGGCCTCAATTCTTTGGCGCTCAGCCTTTCTTATGGTCCAACTTTCACAGCCATACATTGCAACTGGGAAGACCATAGCCTTGACTATAAGCACTTTTGTTGGCAGGGTGATGTCTCTGCTTTTTAGTGTGCTGTCTAGATTTGCCATGGCTTTCCTCTCTAGAAGCAAGTGTGTTTTAATTTCTTGGCTGCAGTCCCCATCTGCAGTGATCTTGGAGCCCAGGAAAATAAAATTTGTCACTACCTCAATTTCTTCCCCATCTATTTGCCAGGAATTGAGAGGGCCAGATGCCATGATCTTGGTTTTCTTAATGTTAAGTTTCAACCCAGGTTTTGCACTCTTCTTCTTCACTCGCAACAAGAGGCTCTTTAGTTCCTCTTCACTTTCTGCCACTAGAGTGGTATCATCTGCATATCTTAGGTTGTTGATATTTCTCCCGGCAATCTTAATTCCAACTTTTGATTCATCTAGCCCTGCCTTTCTCATGATATGCTCTGCATATAAGTTAAATAAGCAAGGCAACAGTATACAGCCTTGCCGGACTCCTTTCCCAATTTTGAACCAATCAGTGGTTCCGTGTCCAGTTCTCACTGTTGCTTCTTGGCCCGCATATAGGTTTCTCAAGAGACAAATAAGATGGTCTGGTACTCCCATCTCTTTAAGAACTTGCCACAGTTTGTTGTGATCCACACAATCAAAGGCTTTAGCATAGTCAATGAAGCAGAAGAAGATGTTTTTTCTGGAACTCCCTAGCTTTCTCCATGATCCAGCGTATGTTAGCAATTTGATCTCTAGTTCCTCTGCCTCTTCGAAATCCTGCCTGTACTTCTGGTAGTTCTCGATCCACATACTGCTGGAGTCTAGCTTGTAGGATTTTAAGCATAATTTTACTAGCATGTGAAATGAGTGCAATGGTGTGATAGTTTGAACTTTCTTTGGCACTGCCTTTCTTTGGAATTGGAATGTAAACTGATCTTTTCCAATCCTGTGGCCACTGTTGAATTTTCCAAATTTGCTGGCAAATTGAGTGTAGCACTTTTACTGCATCATCTTTTAAGATTTTGAATAGCTCAGCTGGAATACTTTCACTTCCACTAGCTTTGTTGTTGTTCAGCTTTCCTAAGGCCCATTTCACTTCACATTCTAGGATGTTTGGCTCGAGGTCAGTGACCATCTCATTGTGGTCATCAGGGACGTTAAGCTCATTCTTGTATAGTTCTTCTGTGTAATTTTGCCACCTCTTCTTAATCTCTTCTGCCTCTGTTAGGTCCCTGCCATTGAGGTCCTTTATCATGCCCATTTTGCATGAAACGTTCCCTTCATCTCTCCAATTTTCTTGAAGAGATCTCTAGTCCTCCCTATTCTATTGTTTTCTTCTATTTCTTTGCACTGTTCATTTAAGAAGGCATTCTTATCTCTTCTAGCTATTCTCTGGAATTCTGCATTCAATTGGGTGTATCTTTCTTTTTCTCCCTTGCCTTTCACTTCCCTCTTTTCCTCAGCTATTTGCAAAGCTTCCTCAGACAGCCATTTTGCTTTCTTGCATTTCCTTTTCTTTGGGATGGTTTTGGTTGCTACTTCTTGTACAATGTTGTGAACCTCTGTCCATAGTTCTTCAGGCACTGTCTATCAGATCTATAAGAAAGATACAAAATATCTAAATCATTATCTGGATTCTCAAAAAATTCTCTTGATAAGATAGAGGGGAATTGGTCAATGAAAGTCTCATCTGGTAATATTCTAGGACTGCAGACATAACAATTCAGATTAGTGAAAGGACAGGAATGCAAGAGATTTTCTAGAATTACCATGCAAAGCAAAGCATTTTCTAGCATTTACATGGGACATTTCCAGTCCTGTTAAGATTGGATAGCATCCTGGTTGAAGAATCCTAAAATCTACCCACTGTTATGACTTCAAATTTCATGAGGAAGTCAAAAATGATAGAGGCTCTCTATCCATTAAGCACTCTTTATTTTGAATCATCTCTGTGAGAAACTCTGAAGAGTTTCTGAGGAGCTGAAAGGTGCCTAGTGTAGAGCTTAGAAGTCTCAAACATAATGAAAAATAGGTTCTCCTACAAATGCAACAGCCACATCATTGGAACTTATGTGCCTATAGGCTATCAATCAAACTCTCTACTAGTGAAAGAAGGTAGATTGATACGTTCCATTTCTGCAGAGAAGACAAGTTGCTTCTATCTGACCATCTTTTGTGTTTATTGACAGGAATTCTATGCTCATGAGCATCTACAGGGTGGGAGCGGGCTAATGAGGAAACAAGCATTGCAATATTGAGCTGTAAGATTCTCTTGCAATCATAATATTGCACCAGGTTAATCCAAAAGGAGCAGAGCTTGTGATGCAATGATAGTTTTTTCATCCTGATATAAACACCAAATGTTATGATTGCGTCTGTCAATGAGGTATGATTTCCTCCCATTTTTAACATATGTGTAAAAATTTCTATACATGTGGAAAGCTACAGATATAAATACAGATATAGATGTAAAGAGATATATATACACATGCAAATGTCTTTCCAATAATTTCCAAGAGAGTATGCAATCACAATTTTTATTATTATTCTGAGCTAGATTTCAGCTGGAGATTTGGCTGCTACAAACTGAACATTTTTATTATCAGTTCTTCAATTGTTTAATCGTATCTTTGCATCTTCATAGGTTTTCTTTGTTTCTTTGGCAGGGAAAGTTCTGTTTTTGAAAACAGGTGTTTTTTTAATATCTGAATTTTAATAAACTCATATGTCCCCTATGGATAGACTAGCAGAATTGCATCAGTAGAGCTAAGATGATCAGATATGATCATCGTAGATTGATTAATATAATATTCATATTTAGACCTGTGCTGTTTTTTGCTGTTTAATTTTACAGTAAGTTACAAATGGTTGGTACACACATCACACTAAAGCATTAAATAGAGTTTATAAACTGTGCATGGCTAGAGTCACACAGAATTGTAAGTCTATCAAACAAACCATATTAGCATGGCATGTAAAGCCAGATAATATTGAACATATTCATACAAAATGCATAAGTAATTTAAGATGCCCAAACAAAAGTGCATATAACACCCTCCACTGAGTGCTAATTTGCATCTGGATCTAATTCAAGATGTTGATTGTGACCTATAAAGCCCTACATGACATGGAACCTGGCTACCTAGTCAACCTATTCCAGAGGGGGTAAAACATAGCTCTGCAGCTTCATGTGGATAGTTCAGAGGAATAGGCTGCTGTGGGGCTGGTTAGTCTCCTGAAAGGCCTCCCTTTGCCTTTTAACTATTTTTAATCTCCTGCCTTCCCTTAATTTTTTTAATTTAAAAGAAACCTTTATATATGCTATTTTATATTTTAACACTGTATTGTACACCACTCAGAGTCCCTCTTTGAGGAAGATGGGCAGTTCAGAAATGTGAAAAATAAATAAATAATCCATTAAAAATAATGTTAAGCATTTATACATATATATGAAATACGTTCCCAGAGAAACGCAAAACATAATTCGTTGTTTATATGCACATTTGTTTAAAAGAAATTATTTAGTTGTCCATTGTACAATAACTGTGTTTATTATTAAAAGCATCAATAAAATTATCAACCAATAATACTCGTGACTAAGGATCATGGTCAGGGGAAAAAAAAACACTCTCAATTTGCCATAAAGAATAATCCAACCTATTAAACAATCAACCTGCAGAATGTTAGAATAGTCTTACTTTATGTTCCTTCTGGAAAGCTAACAGGGTGTGGCAATCATCCCAATATCTGGGGGGAGATAATAATGACACTGAAAGAAGGGCAGAATTAAAAGGTGACAGTTCTTGCAATGAAAATAAAATAGCTTGTTTACCTGCTTAAAATGGAGTATTATGAAGCATAAATTACTAAAGCTGGCAATGGTTTTCCTGTAAATCATGTGTTATTACTTACCCATGTGTGGCTGCTTTTTTTAAGTATTATCTTTAGTGTTCCCTCTGTGAGAACATACTACTCATGTGCATGATTGTGAACCAGGTGTTGATGAGGACCTCTGAAATTTTATAAATACTGCAGGTTTCTGTTGGCAAAAAGAAGGAGCAGATGCCCATATATTCAGCTCTTTTTGTTTCCCAGAGTCTCTCCAGGCATTAGTGAGATCTTCCTACAATGATGGTAAAGACTTTTCCTGGATGGTGCATAACTTACCCAGTGACCCCAGCCATTCTTTAAATATCTGTCAGGATTTGTCTTGAATGCCAGAAGAGGCCAACTGCTGTGAGCTGATTTGTTTTCTGAAGATGAAGGCCCTGCCCCATGAAAACATCCATAAATGGACCAATCTGTAAAATGTTGTGTAGCATACACTTATAAATTACCAGGGGGTCAATGTACCTGTTTGTAGCTGAAAAACCTCTGCTGATAATGCTATGATACAGTGCACTGTTGTATCTGTATTGCTCAGATGATGTGATTATGGACAAACTGAGCTCTAGAAATTAGATTGGTCAAAAAGCTTTGTTCAGTCGAGTGATAAATGCGGCATGCCAGGAAAACATCAAAGAGATCGCTCTTAGTTTCCCATTTAAAGAATCAGTTGGGGAATGACATGCTAAGTAATTGTGTGGCAAGTTGTGTGTGAAAAATTATCTTGCTTGCAAAAATGCCATTGGTGATAGATAATCAGAAATTTCAATGGTGCTCTACATTTAGAAAGCACCTTAAATAATGGTGCTTGTATAAAACCATTTGTATTTAAGGGAAAGCCTAAATAATTTATTGCTGAGCAGAAATTTATTGCTGAGCAGAAAACGGTGGATAAATGAGGAAATCCCAATGCAGTCTATCTAGCACAGTTGCCACACTAATTACAGATCAATTACCTGCCAGTTGTTTGCAACCTTATCAAAGAATATAGTAAATTTACTGAGGGGAGAGTGTGATAAGATGACTTTTCATCATTAGAGTAGATTTGTTGGAATAACTCTGGCACTGATTTAGTCAGGGCTTCTGTAGAAACTTGAGAGCTGAAGAGATGAATCACTATTATCAAAGTCCTTGCTTATTTTTTAAAAAAAAATGGTCATTGAAAACTCCCTATCAGACAACTGGCCCAGTTCTCTGCATGGATTGGCAGTATCCATCTATGAGCTCAGGCAGGACTTTCCTACAGCCCTTGGAGATAGCAAGAACCGAACTTGGATCTTTCTGCTCTGCTACTGAGGGATGGTCCTCTGAGTAGATCATTGATTCCAGCTCCAAATCTACCACAATGCAAGAGCTCTACATTTTCAAAAAAAAATTAAAAAATGGTATGAGCACTTCCGGTGGCGACGCGACGCCGAAGACAGCCGTTTTCGGGCTGCCCGCTCCGCAGCTGTGTTTTTCCATCGTAAACAGCGCCGATCAGCTGTTTAGATGGATTTGAAACCCCCTCCTCGGGAGAAGAGGAGGGGGTGAGGCCCCAGGTAGGGGTTGAGCTCTCCGGGGCCGCTTGAGCTGAGAGCTTGGGCGGCTGAAGGATGAGCCCCCCCGAAGCCTGGGTTGCTCCAAGCTGCGCAGCGCCTCTGCTCTGGGATTATTGGAGCAGAGCCAGGCGTTAGCAACCACCCCTGCCAAAAGGAAATACTTTTGATTATCAAGATGCAGGCAGAGCGGTACAGGAGGTCAAGGTGAAGTGGACTCTTTATTTTTACTCTCTAGCTCAATGGATTTTATAGCTTCAAAGTGAAAGAGCGTAATAAGTGAAAGTGGGGGAAGATGGCGGCTAAAACTTCTAAAGCTCTCCGGAATGCGGGGTCTTCCCTGGTGCAAGAGACCTCATTGCAAGCTTTGCTTCCTCCTGCATCTCCCCCGGCATTGACGCTTAAGGATTTACAAGACGCTATTGGAAAGCATGCACAATTGATGTCTGATATGTTGGATGAAAAGTTGAAAAAGCTGGAGGACAAAATGGAGGAGAAAATGGAGAAATTGGAGAAGAAGATGGAAGAGAAGCTGAGAGCAATGAGGGTGGACATCTTGCCTAAGGTTGAATCCGTAGCTGAATGTGTGCTGCAGCTGGATATAAAAGTGGAGGATCTCAGTCAAAAGAACTCTATATTAGAAGCAAAGGTATTAGAAAATGAAAATATAAGGGATAAAATGGACGAAGAATTGAGCCTTGTTCAGTATAATCAGATGCAGTATGCTATTAGAATTAGGGGTTTAAAGGAGAATGGTAAAGAAGATTTAAAGCAGCTGATTTCTGAGGCTCTGGAAGGGGTACTGGGCCAGTCAGCATCTGAAATTGAGGGAAATATGGACAAAGTTTTTCATGTAAATTCATGGATTGCAAGACAGAGGAAGTTACCCAGAGATGTGGTGGTCTATTTTACAAAGAGAGTAATGAGAGATGAAGTCATTCAAGCTGCTTATGATACTAATTTGGTAGTGGCTGAGCAAGAAGTTTTGGTTTTAAAAGAGATCCCTCCGAAGATCCTAAGGAGAAGGAAAGATTTTGCATTTCTAGTACAGGAACTTAAGAAACGTGATATTAAGTTTAGATGGGAGATTCCAGTTGGATTGGTGGCGACGTATGAAGGTAAAAGACATCGTTTGGTTACTGTGGCTCAGGCACGTGATTTTTATAGTAATGTGTTAAAAGCAACCCCCCTATCATTTTTGGAAGCTGCAAAAGGATACGGTGGGGGAAAGCTTCAAGACGTTGCAGATAGACAGACAGAGGACAATGGTGTTGGAGGGGATCAAGTCACAGTTTCATCGGTTGCTGCAGGAGGCCAGAAGATGACGCGTGCCGCCCTAAGAAGAGCGAGACGAGAGCAAGAGCAAGACCAGCAGAAAGTTATGGAATCTTCAAAGTGTGCTTACAGTGAAGATGTGGGAGGAGAGCGGTCTAAAGAAGTTTTGGGGGTTATGACAGAGGTGCTCCAAAAGTTTTGGGGCGTTAAGATTGCTGATTAATTTTTAGATTAGAATGTCAATGGAGTAAAATTATTATAGAGGAGAAAGAAAGTTTTTTTTCTTTTCTTTTCTTTTTGTTAATATTTTACACAATTTAAGATTGCTTGCTAGAAAAATATATTAGGGTTATGGACTTAAAGTATGTGTTGAACTAAGAATGGGTATGTAAGCTCCTAATTAATAATAAGTTGTCTTAGAGATTGCCTAAATCTTTTTTTTATATACTCTTTTTATTTGAACTTTTATTTGAACTTAAGGATGATTTGGAACTGTGAGACATTTGGCGTGATACATGCAAGAACTATTTTTGATTATAGTTTAGTTTGGTTGGAGATTATTAAGATTAACAGAGATAGGCGCTTTTGGCGTGTAACTGAGAATTTGTTTGGAAATTAGAGAAAGGTGGGAGAATGCAAATAGCAGGTGAAAGTTTTTTTGTTTTTTTTCTTTTCTTTTTTCTTTTCTTTTGAAATTAATATGAATAAGGACTGGGATTAAGAAAATTTATTTTGAGTAAAGCTCTTTTTCTGTTTTCCTCTTTTTTTCTACTTTATTTGTAATATTAATATTGTTTGTATTCATTTTATATGAGCTAGAGAGAGATAGGATTTATAGTTTATTGTTGTTAACATAGGGGTGTTTATGTTTGTTTTTTGATTTTATGCCCTGTATTTAGCTCTGGGAAGTTGGGGGGGGAGGAGGGAGTGGGGGAGAGGGATAGGGAGGGTTGGATAGGGGTGGGGGAGGGGGAGATTAAAGTTAAAATGTATTGTAAAACTTTTTAAATAAAAACAAAATGGTATGAGCAGTAGTAAACCACTAATGTTCCAGTTCCCTGAAGCCCTTTATAAAACTTCTAAGCAGCTCTGACCAACAAGACTTCTTTCCTACTTACATTTCACTCCCTTTTAGACATGATGTGTGACTTTCCATTTTTTGATGATCTGCTTCCATCTTGAATTGGATTAATTCTTATAAGCCATATCAGCAAGTAAATAGCCAAGTGGCTAGGGAACTGGTAAACTGAAATTCAACACATCAATTGCCATTTGATTAGAGAAAAGTGGCATGGGCTATTTGTCCAATCCTTCAGGGTTGTTCTAAGGTTTTATTTGTTGTGTATTAGTTATATGATCATATAGAGATCTCTGCAGAATTAGCATCTTACCACCCACCATCCCAATTTTCTATTTTCTGTAAAAATAGAAATCTGCAAACATCATGGAGCTAAGTATAATAATTTCCAATGTCTGCAGGCTGCTATTAAAAGACCATGATTAGGAGTGATCCATGAGAATAAAAGTCTACAAGTAGTAATTTACAAGAATTGGCTATCCAAAATAAGGTGCAGGACTCAGGAACTTTGCTCAATGTAGGCACAGCATATTAGAAAAAATATATATAGTTTTTATAGATCTCTGGAATTGAAAAAACAGTGTTTTTGAAACTACCATCTTTTGGCAAGGATACCTTGGAAAACTGGAAGTGATTGGTACCTGTTGAAGCCTGCTGGTTGCTTGCTGTGTATATAATATTAATTCCCAGTCTAATGCAACTCAACTAAAATTCAAAGGGAGTTACCTCTTGAGCAAGTGCCAAAATCTTTATTACTTTTTCACCCGAAATTGAGTATTTTCCTAGGGGAGTATAACATTGCTCAAAGGAAAAAACACCATAAAAGTTAAAACACAATATATACCCTTGGAAAAATATCATCTGATAAAGATATTTGTGCAATGGAACCCTTGGGAAAAGGCCAGTTCTGTGTCCTCATTAGCACTCTGTGCTGAAATATACTCAAGCCAGGACAACAACCTTTCACTACCAGACAGTATTTCAACCCATCCTTCATAAGCTAGCTGTCCCTGCGATGATTTCCCCTGTTAGTAACAGGAATAAAGAATTTGTAGTACAAAGTAGTGCAATAGTATATAATATGCATCTTGCAGAAGCAAGTGTTGTCTCCCATATGTTGTCTTAAATTTTAGCACAACCTTTCCAACGCATAACTTACTGATTTTTTTAAAAAAATGTAAAACTCCATGTAAGGAGTCTGAAATATATGTTAGAGGTAACTAGCTTTAATATTATTAAATATATATTAATTAATATCTTTACCTCAATTTTTCTAATAAATGTAGAATCGCCTGTCTCCAGCACTGAATATGCCAAATGTGCATGCAATAATATTTGCAGACAGAAAACTGGCCTCTGTGTGGCAAACTTTGTTAGTAAACCAGAGTAATAAATGAATTCTCTAGTACTCACCAAACTTTCACTTTGTTTTCTATTGTTGTTTTCTTTTCTTTCTGTTAATCGGGGTAGATCATAACCTTTAACCCTTGAGGCTGAATGGTTCAACCAGAGTACAACAGATCAGAGCTGTTCTCCATGTCCTTTGCCCTCCAATATGTCTGAAAGGCAACCTTCTCACAGAATCTGAGATAATCACTTCTGAAGACTTTGCACTCCTGGGGTTTCAAACAGCCAATTTAAAATCATGATTCTAGCGAACCTTCTCTGAAAGATACAGTGCTGACTCCTGCCTACATTTTTATTTGAATGTAGTCTCTATTCCTATTTAGAAATATTCAAGATTTAGGTACAATAATATATATATTGTGTGACCCAATCTTTCTTTCCAAAGGAGAATCCAATATCTGCTCAAAAAAAAACCATGATTAAAGATGCAAAGAATCTCCCATATTAAACTCACCTGAATCTACTTAAGAAAATATCCAACCATTTGATGACAGACTTTATTTTTCATTGGGTTGCTTTAGAAACATCTTTTTTTTATGATTAGGATTGTCAGAGAGTGGAAGTGATTGTTGTTTTTTAATTAGATCTGAGTAACATAGATATTTGAGTTACATTTAAGGTAATTTTTGTTAAACAATCACCTTCATGCCATGGAATGTTCTGTGAATAACTCTTAAAATCTTTGGAAATCCTAGAAAAATAAAATTGGAAGTAATATTTTAGCTAGATTTTTAAAAAGAAAAAAGCACCAGCATTTTTTTCAGTTTTATTAAATGAAAGCAACAGATTCTGGATGAGAAAACTCATTAGAATAATATTAATGATCATATAAATACTGGAGAAAATCACAAAATACAAAGACCTACAAATAACAATAGAATAATTATGGCAAAAGAAAAGAAATGTAACATCAATAGTAACAGGTATCTTGGGTGCACCACCAGTCATTTACAAAAAGCAGCTTTACTTAGAACAGCTTACATCCTATAACAGTATCTTTAACACCACCAAACAAACCCTGTGTATCCCAAATCCACGGAAAGACCTGATAGTCTTTCTGTGGATCTGGGATAGGCAAATGCAGTCTAAGCATCTACGTAGCCAACCATAATAATAACATGAGAAAGAAGCAGTAATGGTATATGGAAAAAACTGCAAGAAATACCATTTGACTGCAAACAAGAATTAGTTTTAGGTAGATAAAGTAATAGAAAATGAATATGCTAAATAGATAAATTAATAGAAAGTGAAGATGCAAAAGTGCTCTGGGACTTTAGAATTCAAACAGATAGGCACCTACCACATAACACTCCAGATTTAACAATTGCCCATAGGAAAGACAAAAAAGTCGGGTTAGTGGACATTGCAGATACCTGGAAAGAGCAGAATAAAACCGAAAGGACTGGTCAAAATCACAAAATACAAAGACCTGCAAATAGAAATAGAACAACTGTGGCAAAAGAAACCAAAGGATAGCAGCAATAGTAATACAGTAGGTGTCTTGAGTGCTATCCCAAAACTGGAGCACCATTTAAATCACCATCACTCAATCACAAAAGGCAGCTTTACTTGGAACAGCTTAAATCCTGTGATGATATTTTTAACTCCATCAAACAACAACTGCCTATCCCAGGTCCCTGAGGTAGAACGACTTGATAGTTGGACAAAAATCCAGTCTAAACATCTGGCTGACTGCACAACCAACCACCACTATCACTACCACCATCACCACCACCACCTCCATGACCTTCATCATCATCATCATCATCATCATCATCATCATCATCATCATCATCATCTTGTTGTTGTTGTTATTATTATTATTATTATTATTATTATTATTATTATTATTATTATTAATCACACAGTCAGCCAGATGTTCAGACTGGATTTGACATTTTTGTCTACCTATCGAGTCCTTATCAAGAACCTGGGATAGGTAGATGAGGATGTTTGATGCTATTACAACTATCATCTCAGGATGGAAGCATTTCCTAGTAAGGCTGCCTTTTGCAATTGACTAATGGCGAATCTGTCAATGCCAATGGTGTTCAAGTGGTGCTCCAGTTGTTTGCACCTAAGGCAACTATTATTATTGGTACTACCCTTGCTTGGCTTTACCACAGTCGTTCTATTTCTATTTGTATGTCTTTGTATTTTGTGATGTTCTCCAATCCTTTCTCTTTTATTCTGCTCTTTCCAGGTATTATTATTATTATTATTATTATTATTATTATTATTATTATTATTATTATTTTATTGTTATTGTTGTTATTGTTATTGTTGTTGTTGTTGTTGTTGCTGCTGCTGCTGCTGCTGCTGTCATTGAATAATAACAACAAGGCTTTGTAGGCTTTTAAGATGGAAAGAAAAGGGCACAGCTACCAGCTACTAAGAATTTGACAGCAGGGTTCACAGGGAGAAAGAGATAAATGTCTCAGAGAAGTATACTAGCAAATCTCTGCATGGTCACCTGTGAGTGCTGAAAAAGCCCTGTCCTCAACATTGAAAGGTGTGTGGTCTGTGAGTTGCTGATTGCCTGTTGTGGGAGACTGAATAATTTTTTATTTTGAGCAAGCAGAGACTGCTGTAGAAATTGTAGAAGGAAAATAATGCAGCCAGTTCCCAGGAGGAAAATCACGAAGAGTGAGTTCATTGAGCAAGTGAACAGGACTGCTAACATGAATTTGGCTGCAGACTTCAGCCGGACTGAACGAAGAAAGGAAGTGAGAAAACTGATCAGAGCTTTGTACTGTATTCTGAGGGATTATGTGCTCAGCAGTGTGAAATATCATTCAGGAGTTGTCAGGTCATCTCTTAAATAGCTGCTGATTATTAGATTGTCTAGAGATATGTTGCTAGTATAAGAGAGTATGAATATGGCTGTAGTGCACAAACCCTCATTCAGGGTTTGTATTTCTGAGCTTCAATCTCCTAGGGAATTCAATTTAATGTACATTCCCATTTTTGATGTTCACTACTGCCCGCCTAATTAAGGAGATGTGGATAATACGTATTTATGGGGAACTTTAATTGAATATACATTGGATATTATACAATTGTATAATTGTATAATTGTATACAAATATACAATTTTATCATGCACGGTACTTCCAGAAGATGTGTCATTTATCTTGCTTGATTTTGTTTTCCAGAGAATGGAGTAAGGCACAAGAGCATATTCAATAGGCATACTCATTTAAGGAAATTGTTGAGGAAATGTTGCAAGGCTATAGTCACTATGTAACTATGAAATTGTTGATATTAAGGAAACCAATAATACACACACACACACACACACACACACACACACACACACACACGTAGGTTTCCAGGGCAGGAAAGAATACCCTAATATGAAAAGGAATTCAATACAATAAGAGATTTTTGTAAAAAAAAAAAGCAGGAGGAAAAACATAGATAAACATGGTAAAGGTAAAAAAAAAGATAAATTTCAAGCAATTTTATTGAGGGGAAAGACTAGAGAAAAGCAGAAGACTACAGAAAAAATTAGTAATGATCTGATTTTTAAAAAATAGCATACAGGAAATAAAAATAAAAATTAATATTCAGTAGGACCAAAAAAAATATAAACAAGAAGCTGGATTTGTAGAGATGATTTTAGGAAGCTAAAGTTAAAAATTAGCTGAAATTGATGAAGGACGAAGAAATAGTTGCTTCATAAAGAAGGCAAAAATGCAATAAATAGCAGAGAAAAGCAGACCATTTACTTTATTCCTTTCCCTGAAAAGAAAAAAATGGAGTCTAAGAAAACTTTTTTCAAAAATCCTAGAAGAATTCGGTATCAAACCATTTCTGTGTTATTGCTAAGAAAATTATACAAATTTAGGTGCCAAGAGTCAACTTATCTAGAGGGAAAGTTTTAAAAACAATGGGTAGTTATTAGTTATTCTGTACCATTCCAGAGTGCATGACACATCATAATGGCTCTGATACAGAAAAGTAATTCTAATTGAATCTTAGAGAAAAAAAGAAAAAAATCTTAGAGGAAAAAAGTAAGAGCAAGTCAAAAGTACAATCAGTTAATGACAGTGCTGGTGAGTGCCCCTTTATAGGTAATCTCCACTTAGTCTATGTAATTGGGACTGGCAACTGCATTGCTAAGCAATGCAGTCCATAATAAAGGAAAAATCACACGACTGCACCCTGCTTGAGAAGTCAGTTCTGGCTGCAGCCTTTTAAGTGAATTGCTGTGGGTCATTAAGCACAATGTCATGTGACCACAGCTTTTGACTTCCTGCCAACTTCCCCCAATGAATTTGCCTGTGGGAAGTCGGCTGTGGGGGGATACAAATGTTGATCTCATGACTGCGGGATGCTGCAATGTTATAATTGCGAGCTGATAGCCATGCACCCACATTGTGTTCTTGTAATCTTGGCAACACTGCAACAGCTGCAGATTCAAGAGCCTATTTAACTCCCCTTATTCAGTGCCGTCATAACTTCCAATATTCATTGAACAAGTGGTCAGTAAGTAAGGGCTACTTGTATTTGAAGTGTTTAAACAGAGGCAAGAATACTCACTCGTCTATGAGATGAACTCCTGCACTAAGCTAGAGTTTGCATTCATTGGCCCAATTGTCCCCTCTCAGCTCTGTTATTTTGTGGCTATTAAGTATATATGTCTTTTTTTCCTGCAAGGTAAAAGTCAATCTGGTTTGCAAAATTTCAATAATGTTCTTTTAGTTGAAATTAGTGCTGTACCAAATGCCCCCTTTTTACCATTTTCACTCAAAGTGGTAGAAAAGGAATTGTTTAAAACTATTTTAAAAGGAGAAGAAAAAAGTTATGCAATCCTCTCATGGGTAAAAAGCAGTATTTCTGTGCTTAATTTAGTTACAAATTAAAGGATGTGTAAGTATTCCCCCCCCCCCCCCGCTTTATAAACATATCACTAGCAACATGTCATCTGCAACTCCTCAATTTCCAATACTCAAACTGCCATGAGTTATCTGTTTGCATGCTGTACTAACAGATCAAGAGCATGGGTGGCAGGCTATCAACCTACCTTACCAGTAAGAGTCTTTGGGCAGGAAATCCCTAAGGTTTCACCTGTCTATCTCAAATATGAGAGTGACACAGAGAGTATCTAAATGGGGGAACTGGAAGGTAATTCTCAGTATAACTCAAATAATTCCAAATAGGCTGTTCAAAACTCTTCAAAGCTTGAATTTGAGAGGGGGGAGAGGATGTTACACTTAGTTGTAACTTTTGGCGCAGCATTGCAAGAGAAATATATTGCAGTTGAGAAATGCCATGTTTAAATAATCTATGAAAATAACTGTGCATGGGCTAGGCTATAAAATGTTTTGAAAATATCACCCTTCTTTGCAGCATATTAGTAAATGTGTTAACTTCTCAGAATATAAAGTCAGCATTCTATATTATATTGATTAAATACCTGTCATCAAATTTCAGTGTACCTCTCCTGGTATTTATAAACCACAGATATTTTCAGCAAACTGCCATGATTTTTTAAAGTATTTATTTTTAAAAAGAAAAATATCTTGATGACAAATAACAAAGTGTATAATCACTTAATCCTGGAAGATATTTCCTAGTTGCCCAATATGCCTAATTATTTTATTCTGATGAGAGCTGCAGTTACAAGAAGGATTAAAGAGCTCTTAATGACACCACATTTTGAACAGAATTGCCCTAAGAGGTTTTACAATTGGTTATATATTACTCCACATATAGATTTTACCAACTCTATATTGTTTTAACTGGTGCTTTGATTTATTTCAATTTTCATTTCTTTATTTTTAAAGCTTTGTGACAGGTAAGAATAATTTAAGAGGAAAATACCAAAAACACTTTGCCTTTCCTGCCAAGACACTAATATGCAACTAAATGTGATGCCTGAGGAGGTCAAAACACAAAAGATATGTAGCTGAGTTTCTAGCAGGATGTTATGAAGAAAGAATGTAAAACATATACATGAGTTATATGCAAACTGAGGTAAAAAAACCCGTATCTTGAAAGGGTTCTCTCCAAAATGAATGAAAAACAAATATAACTGCGTACTTTTTAATCTGACTTTTATTCTGGATCAAACATCAAAGGAAACTTTTAGGAAAGGAATGTCTGGATTCCAACCGCCTGTGACATAATTTGGCTTAATGTGCTATATGAATTCAGAAATTGTGAATGATAAACAATGATTTATGGCTAGGATCCTCCATGTGGTATTTGTGGGAATCAACTTGACTTTGATTACCTGCCTTGGAGTTGCCTAGACACTCATGCAAAATGGAAAAACAAAATGGAACTGGCTCATTAGGTCTTTCTAAGAATGCCCTTGGTTTCACCTGAAAGCCGATTGCACAGCAGTTGTACGTATAAGATACAAGAAGCAAGTGGGTCTCAGATAAAACCATCAGAATTACCAATCGATAAATGCAACCAAAGCAGCAAGCAAACTTGAGGAAGCAAAGAAATTGAATGCAGACCAGCAAGGAAAGTTACTTCGACCAGCAAGCACCTTGAAGAGGATGGCAAGAAGGGCCACACCATGAATGTATTTGTGTAAGTCAAAAGAATTTGAACACCATTTCCTGTCCATAAAAGCATCATCAATGACAAGCAAGGGAAATAATTGTCTGACCAACAAGGTGTCAAGAACAGATAGTGAGAAATACAGAAGAGCTGTATGCCATCAACAAAGAGCTTTACTCCCCTCAAGATGATGAGGAAAGGGAAGCAGGATTAGAACCACCCATCCTTCAGGAAGAAATTATTGCAGCAATGAAGCAACTGTCAAACAAAAAGACCCCTTGTGTATAAATACCATACTTGCAAAAAATATGGGAAAGGAACATATGGTAACAGGATTGGAAATGATCAGTGTTCATTCCATTAGCAACATAGGGCGACTCCAAGAATTGATCCAATTACCGCACAATTGTTCTCATGCCTTGCACTAGAAAGATTTAAGATTACACAACCATGTTCGATCATCAAAAAGAAACTTACCAGATGTTCAAGCTAGCTTCAGAGGGGGCTGTGACACTCATGACTTTATTGCAAATTTGTGCTGGATCATAGAAAAAAACTTAATAACATCAAAATAACTTTGATTTCTGCTTTATTGGCTACAAGGAATGTAACCAATGACAAGCTGAGGAGAACTCCAAAAGACCTGGGGTTGTCTACACATTTTGGTCAAACTGATGCAGTCACTATACACAAATCAGGTAGCTACTGCATGAATGCCATATGGAGACCCTGACTGATTCAAGATGGAAAAAGGAATGTGGCAAAGTTTCATTCTTTCACTTTTTTATTGAAACTCCATGCCAAAGTGTTCATGAGAAAGTTGGAACTTGATAGATGAAAAATCAGAGTAAAGATTGGAGGAAATTAGATCAACAATCTTCAACATGCTGACAACATAACTTTCCTCTCAGAAATCAAAGAAGACCTGAAATATCTGATCAAAAGGATTACAGAAGAAAGGTAGAAGTTTGGCCTCTTCCTGAACATCAAAAAGACTATGCTCATGACCATGGCAAGAAATGAAAATGTCAGAATAACAATTGACTGTGTGGAGATTGAATGTGTGCAAGAATTCATTTTCCTAGGATCACTGATTGATCAAAGCAGTGAATACATTCCAGAAATAAAGCATTGAATTGCATAGCAATGATGAATAAGAACTGAGTATGGAAAAGCAAGGATATAGGCCTGGCAATTAAGTGCAGATTAGTCTGCATTATCATCTTTCCCAATTGCTAAAGTTGGATTGTGAAAAAACTAGACATGAAAAAATCAATCCATTCGAGCAGTGATGTTGGGGAAGGCTCCTGCACATTCTTTGGACAGCAAAAGTGACAAACAAGTAAGTACTGTATGAAACCAGAGGCACATTGCTGCAAGGCCAAATCACAAAATTCCACTTTACTTATTTTGGACATATCATGTGATCAAACTCACTGGAAAAAGCAGTTATGCTGTGAAAGGTCAGCAGTCAAAAGAAACGAGGCTGCTAAAAACATCATGGCCTGACACTATCAAAGTGACACCAGCCAGAGTAAAAACAACAACAACCACCAAAAGAAGCTGTACAATATCAAAATTTGTGGAGGGAACTGTTTCATAGAATCACCAAGAATTGAACAAAATTGAATGGACAACCTCATCATCAAATCCAAAAACAGCAACCCAAAATAGTAACACATCCCATTTTATCCCTGATCAAATACAATAAATATATCTTCTAGAATGATCTTTCTTTGAAATCGTTTCAGATAGTTGTTAATCCTTACTGCAAAGTTCTTCAGTGCTTTGAACCATCCTTTTTGTGAATCCAACAAATTATTCCAATTGTCCTCTGGAATTGTCATTTTTATTTCCTTCTTAGTTTTTAATCCTTATGAGGCTTTCTCTTTATATCTAATAACAAATTCTTATTCAGAATAATATGCTTTTTCATATTACCATTTTTTTCTTTCATATTTTTTTCAGGTAAAAACATATTTTTTTCAAGTAAACTTTGCTGCATATCTTGTTTTGTAACATCTTCAGAAAGAAACTGCTCCCAAGAAGATATACCACAGCAGACATAATAGAATAAAATTCCCAATAAAGGTTGTGGTTCAGTTTCTCAAAGATATTTCGGAACCCTATTATAAGTTACCTGTCCTATTATGTGACCAATCTCAAAAACATTTTTCCCCACATGTTCACACATTTACTCTTTAAAGATGGTTTTAAAGTCTCAATATTCAAAGTTCTGTTTTCTGAGCTCTTAAAACTTTCTATGCAAAACTGTCAGGAACAAGTAACCATACCTACACATGTACTGTTCAAGCCCACTACTTTATTATATTATGCCTATTGTACAGGAATCTTTCCAGTCTACCAGCCATAGTCTGTGAACAGATAAATAAGGTTCTAAGGAACTTAAGGGGGGGGTCACTTCTGGACTTCTTGTGGCTGTGTAAGGACTTGGATTTAATTCCACACTTGAGGTCTTCCTCGTGTCTGGCTAGGTGTTTCCCAACAAAAACCTTATATCGCTTTTTGGTGTTGATTTTTAGTTCTTGAAGGTTATAAAAATAGGACTTCATATTCTTATACTGAAGATTGAAAGAACTCACCCAGTATTTCCAGCCTTGTTAATTTTCAGGTGTTTAACTTCTTTGAAGTTAGGAATTTTCTGAACATGGCAAGGAAAATGCATTAATTTGGTGTCCATTGAAAAGGCTGCATTTGTGGCTGAAGCAAGCATGGTGAATTCTCCTGTCTCCCAATTCCACTCCCACTGCTACACGTCACTGTCTCGTGGTCTCTTTATGAGAGGCAACTGCAAGGAGAAACAGCTTGGGCAATTTCATGTCTCTCTTTTACACAGAGAGCATCATAGGAGCCATTCTACTCATCAGTTCCCTTGCTAATGCTACAAATGTTGGCTCTATTTTTCCACAGAGCTGTCTTCAGTTCAGTATCTTCTCCTGGAAACCAACAATAGTTTAATTCTAATCATACATAATAAAAAATAAAATGCCCTATTAAGGTGCTAGTAACATTAAAATGTCTACATCAAATTATTTGTTTAGGGATATGTAATCAGTCTTCCAAAGTAGGTCTGTTCAAGAATCAGATATTGCAAGGAATATTGGAGTACTTTATTGTTACAGAATGTGATAATAGAATCATGAAAGCATGCCAGAATTTCTTTTTGTCTTTTGTTATATGATGCAGAAGCAAGGTAAGGTTATTCTGAGTCTCTTCTTTATAGTTACCTCTTTATCAATATTTTGTTTACTGTCCTTTTTATCTGTTAATTGCTTTGGATTCATTTTATAGCTCTTCTTCCCTCCCTTATACAGATTGGATTCAAAGTGTAATTTTCTGAGCTATAAGTAGAAACTGGGAGAAAATTTGAATACAAATCTAACAAACAAATAAATGCACCAACTGTGCAGTATATACTTGCCATTGAAATCCCAATTTGCTATCGCTATTCAGGATGAAATTTTGAAGTGCATCCACTCCCCAAAACTTGCTTTAAATAATAGTTCTGTAAGCTATCAAAAATTCATTATATACTCCTATGCATGCATATTGGGAACTGTCCTCCTATAGTTAATGAATTTCAGCCTCTGCAAACATACTTGGGAATGCTAATTCTAGTCAGTATTTAGCCATTTAGGAATCTCCCTGTATATTATTATGAGTTTTGAGTTTCATAATGGAAGAAAGGCATAAAATAAAACCGAAAAAATTATGTTCAAGTAAGGACATAACCTTGGATGTTCTGTGAGGCCTGGAAGATCTTAGGCAGGTTTAAATGAAATAGCAAGCTTTGTAGGGCTATTAAACAAATCTGTCCTAGATGAAGCTTCATATGGAACCTTATAAAAGGGTTCCTGAAAGAACTGAAATGATCAGGGCATCCTTTTTAACAAAGGAAATTCACAAGATAAGAACTTTTTCACTTTCAGTAGGACTCATATCAAACGATTAGAATTTAGATGATCCAATTAAATTGATTGGCATAAAGTTTAAGACCAGAAAAAGAAATAAGTTTTTCCTACAATGAATAATTAACATCTAGAATTCATCTCTGAAGTTGTAATGATATGTTATTGACGAGGTTACACATAAGAAGAATGAAATATTATCTAGCCTTATTTTTATGATCTTTATGATAGTTAAATGTGACAGCGAGAAGCAACGCATTTCTAATTACCAGACGGAGGGGGAAAAAACCACAGGAGAATCCTGTTGCCCTCATATCCTGTGCTAATAAATTTCTCAGTAGCATCTGGCTGGTTAAGACAAACTATACTGAATTAGGAATAACTTTTTGGTCTAAACAATGAGGCAGTTATTAAGTTCTTGCTACTGAATATCATTAGAATAAGAAAAAGAGAATATTTTGTTCAAAGAAAAGGCTTACCTATTCCAGTATCTCATTTCCAGAGAAGTTAATCAGATGCTCTGGGAAGCCAATAAATAGGATATTAAGCAACAATCCTTTAAAGACTATTGCTCTCAAGCAACTGGCAATTTAGAAATATTCTGCTATTGAATTTAAAACTATAGAGCAACATTTCTTAGCATGATACTATCCAGCTGTGTGAACATTCTGACTAAGAAGTCAGGGAGTTGAAATCTATGCATTTGTAGGATGCTCAAAATATAGTATGACTTATAATTATTAATAAACTTATCTTTTCTACTGCACTATCTAAAGAGGTTCTTTGTTTTGTCTGTGTTATACCTTCCATTTTGCAGTATCATTGAACATTTCAGGCTTTCATATTATAAGGGAGAAAATAATACTTGTACTTGTACTTTGCCCGTAGCATGTATCATTGTCATGTTGCCTTAAGTGCCATTTCTCTAAACAAAAAGCATTAAATATTATGACCTTTCCTTGATTCCCATTTGACTTAGTATGCATGTTCTATAGCAGGGGTAGGCAACCTTGGCTCTTTTATGACTTGTGGACTACCCCTGCTCTATAGTGTGGCTAACCTTGCAAACCCCAATCTGCAATTGCTACAATTTGTGGCAGAGGATTCATAATCCAAGGCACTGCAATGCAGAAAGAACATCGTGAAACAGATTCACGTCCAGATTAAAATAGGACTAGATAAGTCATTGGATCACTGTTTCAGAGATATGGTTGTTTTAATTTTTTGTACCTTACCCCTTTTATCCTCATTTTTCATCATAATGAAGATTTCATCTGATTACTTTGGTTTTCTCCTTATACTGTCAAAGAAGTTTACAGAAAAAAAATTGAACCTAAGACAGTCAGAAGAGTTATGTGAGTTTTTTCCCCTTCCTAATTTAAGAGCGGTAATCACTCAGATGGTACAGCTTTAGCTGAATAGTTGAGTAGGATTTCAGCTTCTTTTCAACTTTTTTCTGTGATCACATGCTGGATGATGCCATGACTCTAGTTCTGCATATTCTGTAATTTGCATAATGAATGATGTATGTGGCAACTGTACTTTCTGGCCTAGTAGGAGTTGAAAAAAATAATAGTCATGTTCCCAATATTTCTATCCTATCCTAAACTAGAATCTCATCCGAATGGCAACTAATGAAGTTCTTCTGCACCATTACTATGCCATGATTTACTTCATCATGGTGTCAGTAAATCCCAGTTAGCTGAATTTATAGAATATGCTAATTCAAAACCATGATTCGTCATTCACAATGTTTGGATTTGCTCAGCAGACTAAATCAAAACCAACTAACCCACTAATGGGCACACAATGTGTGCTTCTCCTAAGGTAATTAACTACAATTCCCACTACAACTCGCAACAGAATTATAGCTGATTGTGTGGGAGGTTGCAGTATATGAACCAGTTCTGTTCAAAAATTGGAAAGTTAGCTTAGATGATGATGGAAAGGTTTAGTAGCCTTTGATATGCCCCTCAACTTGCTGTCAGCATAAAATAATCTCATCTGTTGTCTGATTTCAAATATTTTAAAAATTGCTTAGAGGAGACAAATGTTACACAGCAGAATTAAGCAGACACTCCTTACTGACATTTACTGAAAGTAATTTTCCTCTACAGACTCTTATAAAGATGCAAGTCAGGTACTGTCTGGAAATGTGGGTATTTTAAAGTGAATGAAGAATATGTAATTGTGAGACAAAGTAATGTGGCAATTTTAAGTTAGCTTTGTGTGAGGAACTGGGGAGGGGACATGGGGCATCAGGGAGAAGCAATGATACTTTTTGTGTTGTAGACTTTTGTGTTGTTTTTAGTTGTTGGACCAGTAATTCCATGAAACTGTTATTTGCCTTACTGGATAATTTGCAATGTGCCAGTCAAGGCTTGTAGTTGCTTTTTTAGTCATATGCATAATAGAAAATGATAGTGATCCTTTAACTTGAGATCTAACTATCCCTGACATTAAAAAATTTGAAGAAATGAATGCTGATCACAGCATTTTATATTTTGGAAGAAGAACTGCTAAATGGATAATAAGAGCTAAACAGTGCAGAGTAAATAGAAAAAGGTTCAGCAGAGGCTGGAAAATGTGCTCCTTTGCTAGCTCATCTGGTTGCTGACTGTCTGAATAAGTAGTCTGAATCCAGCATGTTATATACTTGATAAACTTTTAATTATATTTAGAATCAAAACAGAAAAGATGGATTTTTTTTTTAAAAAAGAGAATTCCCTGAAAGGTTATGGGCAGAACTGGGTTATTTCAGAAGGAAAACATCATAGTGTACTTAGGTATAAAAATATTCTCTGCTGTGCCCAGTTTTTAGGCAGCATAGAAGCAAAGCTGCTTGGATATAATACACATATGGTTTATGTTCCAACATTATTCCTTCCTTTGGACAATGTATGCGATCATCCAGAAAGAAGGGAGAGTTAAAAGTTGGTACTCCACACATTCTCATTAGCTTTCTCTAATGGGTGAACTGGGAAGGGATGACCAAAAGAGGAAGCAAGTAGATATGCCTGCCCCCAGACCTCATACACCTAAGAAACACAGCCCAGACAACGATATTTGGATTATAGTGATGTATTTCTGTAAGATAACTCATTTTTTCAACAAGCATGAAAATTTGGCATCCAACTTGGAGAAAAGGAGGAACAGTTTTGCATTCAGAATGCTTCACTAGGCCAATTCCCTTAACTGCTTTCCTAATAATTTGTGACCAAATAAGTTTGAAAAAAAGATGCAGGCATACATATTAGTTTCCTATTCCTCCTCAGTTTTCTTGAAATTGAAAAGCTATGCCTACTACTGAAGTACAGTGCACAGAATATAGAAAAAACTTACTTCTGAGTAAGCATGCATAGAATTAAACTGCACTACTTGTTGTTTTTCCCCCTCCAAGAACAAAGGCATAGCTTCCTTTTATTGTAATTTTTGTGAGACAAGAAGGCCTCCCTGTGCACAAGTTCCCTTTACAAAAAAAAATTGCTATTCTTTGATGTAGTCCATTTAGTTTGCACTTTTTTTCTTTTAAATGCATGTTGCTGGTCCAAATTAAATGGTGAGAGAGCAGACAAACAAGCAAACAAAACATACCTCTCTTGGTGCTGACTCTCAAATTGGTTTCTTCTTGTTAGGGAAGACCATCTTTTATTTTTAATAGAAAACATCTGACAGAGACAAAAGACCAAGAAAGGAGTGTGTGCCTCATGTGAAAATGCCAATGGGGAGAAAAAATCTCAACCATCACAGAACACCTCGGTCCTGTAAATGAATCAAGCATTGTTGAAGCACATTGTAATTTATCCAGCTGTGTATCTACATCTGTTAGCTTAATAGGTGTCACAAGGCTCAATTTTAAATGACTTTAAATCTATAACTTTGCTCACACAATAGACTTCAGGAAAGAGGAAAAGAGGCTTCGGTGTTAAGAGACCCTAGCTCACTGTATCAATTCAATCAGCTGAATGGCTGACATTAAAACTTTCTATTCTCCGCTGCAGCTTTTCCTTCTTTCAACTTCTTTGCGCTATTCCTCCTCCCTTTGCCCTCTCCATCAGTCTCCACAAATGTTCAGGTGCATGCATTATAGATGAACAAAGATGCTCTATTGTTTGTGGGATGCCATCCTGATTGAGGTTTCTTACAAAAGATGTCTACGACATGCTGCCATTTTCCCTCTTAATTACACCTGAAACTTCAGCTATCAGATTCAGCGTCCCCTTCGTTCTTGTTTCCCAAGTTGAAACTTTTTTTCAAAGGCTTTCTTATTTGGCTGCTGATGATTGGCAGGAAATCATGCCTCTGAAATTGACCTTGATTTAAAGTATGGAAGGAGGACATATCTCTTAGGTCTCCTCTGATACCTTTTGTCTTTTCTCAAGTTTGCAAGTAATTGGCAAGAACTTTCTCACTTGTCTATTTCTTCCATTGCACAATATCCTAGCAAAAGTTATGTACAGTAGCATCCTAATTTGTTCAGTGTGCCACAAAAATAATTTGTATACATACAAAAATAGCATGTGGTTTCGGCTTAATAACAAGTTTGAAGCACAATTGTATGCATATTTGCATAGAAGAAGCACAACATCCATTGTGCCCAGAGAAGATAGGATGCCAGCTGAACGTCTTCACACAACTAGTTAAAAATGATTGAAAATGTGTGGGTGTGGATGTATATATATACCGTACTTACATACATACACACACACACACACACATGCACACACACGTATCTTACTTGAATAGTATCTGAGTAATGAATTCAATTTTGCATTGTTTAAAAATAAATTAAAAAGTAAGAAACTTTTTATATTTCTGAGTTAACCAATGTGCAGCAGAGGGAATCTAGTGAAACATACCTTACTCTGTTATTCATGGTTATATTTTATTTATTTTTTTAGATAGTAGGCTTCCTGCAGGTTTTAGAACAATCAATATTTCTCACTTCTATCTAACTATCACTGACTGTGCAACTTCCATTAATTTTAGCAGGGCTTTGTTTTAGAGTCTTTTATTGAAATGAATAGAATTGTGTACCAGGTGTCTGACATATTGTTAGTACAAGCTGTTAAGATAATGGAACATGATTAATTTGCCTTGTTTTTCTCTTTCATAATGATACAGTAAAGTTCACTTTTTCTGGGATTACCTTTGTTAGGGATGGAGAAAATAGCATCATGGTGTGTGTGTGCACCTGTGGCCTTTAGTCTGTTTCTTTAATATCAATTTGTCTGTTAGTTCCCAGTTCAAACTTATCTCTCTTCATATATAGACAATTCCTTTTCCTCAGCCATATGGGCTGAATATAGCCGAAATATATGAGAAAGAAAATGCCTGAAGAAAACCAAAGAAGATCTTAAAGTCCAAACTTAGTGATGGAAATGCCATTAATAGCAATAGAAATAGCACTTAGGCTTATATACTGCTTCACAATGCTTTACAGCTCTCTCTACGTCGTTTACAGAGTCAGCATATTGCCCCTAACAATCTGAGTCCTCATTTTACCAACCTTGGAGGATGGAAGGCTGAGTCAACCTTGAGCCAGTGAGAATCGAACCGCCAAACTGCAGGGAGAAGAAGCCCTGGGTAGGAAAACCAGAAAAATATGACATTGAATCATGTATTGAATAACATTGAATCACGATGCAGTGATATTGACATAAAGATGGGTCACACAATAAATCAATCCAAAGTTCTTATATGGATGGACTTGATTAGAGCAGCAATGGTACACTGAAGGCCTGAAGGGCTAGACAGGAGACAGATGATCCTGGATAAAATCTTTCAGTATGGTTGCTAAGAGTCAACATTAACTTGATGGCACATAAATAAATCACATAACCATCCCCTTGCTTAGAAAAATTCCTTCCATAGCTTTCCTTTCTTGATTTCCTAAAGGACATATCATACAACTAGTACTTTCCATTTATAATTAATTTTGCTACTACTCCCTGAAGAACTCTCTGGAAGATGCAGTGGCAATATTTACTATCTCCTTGCTTTCCCTGTTCCACTGCTCTTCTTCATTATAAGTTGTTTTTCTTCCCACTGACTATCTATGACAATATGCTGTATCATCAACTTGTCCTACAAGTATCAACTAAAATTCTCAGAACCTCCATCAGTGTGCTGGGAGTTCAGTACCTCTGCAGCAACCTAGGCTGTATCTTTAGCTCTTTCACATTTTTAAGTTTACAGCCTTGCCTTATTTTTCTCTATCAATACCTTTCTTGTTGATTTCAACATTCTTGCTGACAATTTCAGGTCCAGCTGACTGGCCCAATCAGTCAGGCTGATAGATTTTTTTTAATCTCTAAGAACTACTCTGTTGTTAGCCTTTTCTAGATAGCTTTTTTCTGACCATGTTAAACAACATTTCAACATTGCTCGTTCTCTGTCGTTGGCTTCCCCTACTTTCTGTGACTTGTAATGAATTGTTGCTGGCTCAGAAATATTCTAGCCTTCTGTTTGTTCCCACTCTGCACCTTCATATTATCAGTTCTTCTCTGTTTCTGCCTGTTGCCTCTGGGTTTTTACTTTTGTTGTTTTTGATCACTTTCCTGGTCAAGCAAAGCTATTGCCGAGCTGAAATGGACATGATGTATTGCATTTATTCACATCCATCTACTATTATGTTAGCCTCTTACAGAATTTCTGGTTGCACAAATTAAATTTATTTTGTAATATATTGAGATAGAGATCTTTCTTTTCCTTATAATAATCTGTAAAGCACAAGTATATTGATATGCAGTTATTGTCATAATTAATATCCTTGATCCTTGGCTCACCTTCTTATTCACTGATATTATTTCCTTCCTGCACTTGAATGTCATTTACTATATGCCTACAACATCACAGCCAAGGACATTTCTATATAAATAGGTGATATATAAAGTTAATCAGTATTCAGTAGTCCAGTATAATAAAACAAGCTTGTTAGGAATAATGCCGAATTATTTTTGATTGGATCAATTATAGCGATTTTTCTCAATATAGCTACTATTGAAAAGTCCAGTTTTTCCCCTCCAAGAAAAAGCAAGCTTGGAAAGGTGCAATTGATTTTAGATAAAGCAAAGACAAATAAAAACATGGTGCAAAATAAGGGAGCTATTTGTATTGTTTAGAATCAGAAATTAATGGTGGTCTTCTAAATATCATGACATTCACTTAGAAGACTAAATTCAAGGTTATCTGCAGCAATGACCAAACAATACACAGTTTGTGTTCAGAAAGAACTGGAGCAAACCAGGAAATTATGAGTTTTTAGGCATGAAAGCCAGTTGGGTGACTTCAGGCCAGTCATTCTCTCTTAATATAACTCATCTCACAAGGCGGTTGTTGTGGGAAAAATAGAAAGTGGAGGGAGTATTAGGTTTGTTCACCATCTTAAGTTATTTTTAAAGGAAATAAAAGTGGGATCTAAATATATGCATAAATAAATATATAACAATTTTAACCCAATTTTACTCTGAAGGAAAAATAATATATATTTTTGTTCTACTTTGAGTAAAGCAATTATTTAAATGGTAAAGGACATAGTTTTATTTTAGGCACCCACATCTAAAGGAAATGAAATTACGTAACAATCCAATGGGCATGATGTTCAAAGAAAGGGAACAAAATAACAACAGCACCAACGATAAACAGTCTTGTTTAAAGCAGGGCAATGGTTGCCAAATTCCCATTTAATGAGATTTTCAATTTCTTTCCCTAATCTCATACAACAATTCTGTTTATTTCTGACTTCTGATCAAGGACAAGGCCTTTCTATGAATAAAGGGCTAAAACAACAAAGGGTTTTCACAGAAAACCCTTTTCAAGAATGCAGAATATTATTGTGGCAAATGAGTGTACAAATAACTGTACAAATTTTAACTTGTGTACCAGTTATGTCCACTCCTTGCAGATAGTGATTTGAATACCATCATCCCTCAGTCAAATTATAGGATACTACAAATGTTTCCACAGAAGATAATTTAAATTTAAATTTATTTTAATTTGTACATTGCACTGTTTTAATTTGCCCTGTAAACCGCCCTGAGTCCTTCGGGAAAAGGGCGGTATATAAATCGAAACAAACAAACAAACAAATAAATAAATAAATAAATAAATTGTATAAATATGCAGCTTTTAAAATTATAGATATCTAGGAAATTGTACAAGTGAGTCCTGTATGATGTGACCTCAGATTCAGACAGCTGCATTTGCTCTCCAGCACAATTCAATCCAACTTCTTTGATTTAAAAGAATGAATGCTATTTGTCTGAATATTTATAACTTATAACTTGTTCCTTATCAATAGAGCTCAGAATACATGCAATAGTTAAAATACAATTAAAAACACCATAAAACAACCACATATGCCCATGGTTTCAAGTGCAATCACTATAACTATAAGTTAATTATCATGGTCAACTGCAATAAGAAAGATGGACTGGATGTCTTAGGAAATGTTTTTTTTATTATTATCATTTGCTATTATTATATGTACTGTTCTCCAGTATATAATGTAGAAGAGATTGATCTGAATGGTGAAGTATCTGTGTACAGAAAGACACTTTTGTTCAATCAATGAAGTCAACACCTAAGTATATTTGGGGGCAATGAGATCTTTATGAGAGCCAGTTTCGTCTTGTGGTTACCTGCTGATGTAGAAACCAGGAGATTGTGAGTTCTAGTTTCGAAAACTGACTGGTGGTTTTGGGCCAGTCACTCTCTCTCAGCCCAACTCATATCATAGGCCTGCTGTTGTGGGGAAAATAGGAGGAGGAAGGAGTATTAAGTATGTTCGCTGCCTTGAGTTACTTATAAATTAATTAAGGCAGGATAAAAATATAATAAATAAAGAAATAATCAGGATTTTCTCCTTGTCTGAGATTTGCCTGATAGAACAAAATTAAAGTCTCCCCAATTGTGGACCTAGTCTGATTTGAATTATTGCTCTAGATAAATTTGTCAGATCCTCTCTTTTCAACATTTGAAAATCATTCACCCCCAATATAATTCTTTTAACACTTCATCTGACATGATCTTGTTTTGCTTGATCTAAATAGTTTTCATAGAGGTACATACAGATTTGACTGTGATAGTTCCTTTCTATGTAGTGTAAATAATATATTATTAATGGATTGTCTTTTGTAAAAGACCCCTGAAGCTATATAGTAGAATACAGATGCAATAAATAAAAAAAATATCCTAGTAATACAAATAACTATAGTCAAATTATTAGGAAAATTCATAATTAGATAATGTTTGATTCTGTGCAGAATTTAATAATGGACTTTTAAGACATTTTTGTATATGTGGAAATTTCCATTTGCATGTTAAAATATTGTACTCTTCAAAGTTAATCAAAGAACTAGAAATTGCATACAGCTTAAGTCCCAAAAATGTTTTAAGTCCAAAACTGTGGGTTAAAAAAACAGAATCAAACATTATTTTAGCTGTTCTTAGGTGAAATTACATGCTAAGAGGTTTGATGTTACAATGTCAGCACAACTCCATATCTCTTCTTATATATGGTTCTTCAGGAATGTTCCCTGTAATCAGTGCAAATCAAAATAAAGGTATTATTTACTTTCTGCATGGAGCTAGGATTCAAAGATCTAATCATAGGATGCTGCATCTGTAACAGGTTTTCCCCCCCAGTTTTTTATATCGTGTGCCATGTTTTCTTTGGCCCCCATAAATACCCCAGGAAAAACTATTCTGAGCTACATGTGAACAGCCAAGAATTATTTTGATTGCAGTTGCATAGAAGATGTTTAACAAAAAATACATAAATTTCTTCAACTTGTGGGAATTTCAGTGGAAAATTTCTCAATCAATTGTATTATTTCCATGAATGCTTTTTTCCCCCTGTAGTCTAATAGCATGCAACCAAATCACATGCAATTCAACATGTTTTATATTTACTTCATTCTAAGAACGTTTTTAATAACTTAAAAAAAGTATTCTGTGCTGAATCTTAAATTAGTAATACTGTAAATCATATTTACTTAGGAGCGTATGCCATATATTTAATTGTGGCATATGCATACAATTCATAATTATATAATACCTTCATTAGGATTTGAGAAACTTGCATGCTCTTTGGGGTTAGTTTGGTTTATTGTGAAAAAGTATTAAGTATTAACTGGTTGTTGCAATCATGATTTTTCTTTATACTGAAGGTTGGGCTAGCAGTGAATTTCCACAATTTTCATCTTTCTTTATAAGTACAATAGTGAGCAAATTCGTACACGTATAGTTTATGTACAAGAAAAATCTCACTCTTCTCCTGATACAACCAAAACTTGCATTCCCCTATAATAGGGGTCTGCAACCTTGACAACTTTAAGACTTGTGGACTTCAGCACCCAGAATTCCTCAGCCAGCTGGCTGAGGAATTCTGGGTGCTGAAGTCCACAAGTCTTAAAGTTGTCAAGGTTGCAGACCCCTGGCCTATAATATGGGTAAGTTGGGATGAAAACATTGTGTCCTGGCAAGCAATATACACTGGCTTTCTCTTCCCGCTCCCCAAATTTAATGAATAGAACTTCTGTTTTAACCAAACAAGTCAAATTCTGTGTTATCTTTTCTTCTTTTTCCATCTTCAAGCTGTGAATGCCATTGTTGTAGTCATCAGGTGCCACTCCCACCTTAGAGGGATACACAGGGTTTTAACTTGTGGCCCAAAATGCTGCGGAGGAGTCAAAAAGCCTATTTAGATAAAGTTACCCAAACTAAAAACACGGACCAAGTATGCTGAATGACAGAGAAGGTGGACCACCTGAGGGTAAGGACAGTGGATACTATAGAACAACAGGCAGAATTTTACAACTTGTGTCATTCTGTTACGTTGTTGCTCATATTACAAAAACAGCATCACTCTGGACAACCCAATGCAGCCAAATTAGAGCAGAATGTGCTGAAAAGCCACAAAAAGCAGAGAGGCAAAATAAATTCAGATGTAAGGAAGCATGGAATACAGTATCCAAGAAGATGGCACAGGTCACTGACTGCAACATGATCCATGTCTTCCAGGTCCCACTTGTATTGTATATTACAGTAGTTCTTAAACTTGGGATAATTACCCCCAAAGGCGTAATTTGGGCATCTCCTGAATAATGGAATAATTTATAATTGCTTGTTTGTGAGTCAAGATCCAGTTTGGGAGTTCTGCTGCTGAGATGCTATGTAAAACAACAGTGTCTTTTGTATTTGTGTGTGTTTGTGTGTGTGTGTGTGTGTGTGTGTGTGTGTGTGTGTAGAGGCAATAACATTATTTGAGACCAGGAAAAGGGGTTATTGCACCAAACAGTTTAGGAAACACTGATTTATTGGAGGGATACTATTGCTTAGTAACATGGAACTAGTTTTCATTGAAGTTGTAAATTTGTCTCTTGGCTGTGTTGGTGTCAACGCTGTGGCAATTAAGAAATTGCAGCCATTTTACCTTTTGCTTTACTTGTGCTTTTTTGGTTGTTTGGGATTCTCAGATGTAGAAGGGGGGAAGGGGAAATGCGTGAGCATTTTCAGTTAGCCTAAACAATTGCAGTTGGGTGAGCTTCAAGGTCAATTCTAGATAAAGTTTTGGCGGGCTGAAAGTGAGGAGGAGAGCCTGCGTTTTAGATTAATTGGTGAATGTGATTTATGACAGCCTTTCAGGGGTGGGAATTGCAACATTGTTACATTGTTTCAGGGGGGAAGGGAACTTTAGTCTTGGGTTCAACTATGTAAGTGCCGATACTTTGTTTCCTGAATAAAATGTTCTTTAAGGAAGAAATCTTTGCCTTGAAGTTTTTTTAATTGGTTTCATGTATCGGAACCATGACAGTTGGTTGATATAACAAAACAGTTTTTCACTATCTACCTACCTATTATACTGAGCTTTCTTAGCCTGTTTCCTGCCCTTTCTAATTTTCTATGTGGATGTTGTTATTCATTTCTATAATGGTTCAGTCATTTACTAAGATCTCCCTTGCATTCTGGATATAGTTCAGATACAGCTTGCTAACTGAACTTAGTCTTCAAGAACTTTATGAGTATGTCCATCTGTGATATACACTGTTTTCTAATTAGTGTGCTTTACTTAAACATGAGAAATATACTTCTACACCATTTGTTGAAACAGTTTAAATCCAATAACTATTTGGCACAGGTAAAAGGTATTAACTGCTTTGGGCAGGTGTGGAAAAAAATACCTCATTCTATATTTGAGGCTGATGTTGAGTTAGCATGTTGCAATATCAAATCATTCAACAAATGGTAAGACCATTCATTTATCACCAATTACAGCGATTGCTTCCAATACAGTAATTAATTAGATGGACTTCGGCCAGTTCTTCATTCATTATATATTTATGACGTATTAAGTTTACAGGGATATTCAAATGACTTATTATACAACAATTGATGTACATTTTCTATGTGTAAAAACAAACAAAAATTAATATCGAGACAAAATTATATTTGTGATGGACTTTCCTCTTTGGCATGGCATGTTGCCTCCGAGTTCTCATCAACTATTTAGCAATTTCTTGTGCAAAAAGGAAACAAAACAACTAGGTCTACATGCAGAAAATTCCCATCAATTTTTAATATAGCACAGCATAGACTCTCTTCCGTACACAAAGAGGAAAAGCATTGTATATATTGCACCATTTCTCAATTCAGCTATCAGAGTTAGGTTCTATGTAGCTGCTAACTTTTTATATACTTCAGTTACTTGTTTTCAAACTTTACCTCTATGTTTCCTTGTCTAGATTTCTTTTTGACCTACCACACCTACCACTCTTCTACTTCATTCACAAACTGCCTCTTCAGCATCCTTAGAAGAATAGTGGTTTGAAGACTATCATAAAACAAATTTCCATGTCTGACTTTTTGACTCCCTAAATTATTCTTCTCTTTGAAGTGATAATGTTCAATGATGTTAATTATATTTCTGTGTATGCTTTCTGAGTTCTAAATTCTTGGGTTGGATTTCAGTGAGCAGACATAAATATGTGGGAAAAAGAGAACCCACCAGTGTTTCATATTCTCTGCTTACAATACAAATCTGCCAACTCGTCATCTTAAGAGTTCTGTTAGACTACATATCCTATTATCTCCGGGCAATATGATCTTCCCCAAAGAGATGCAAGCTCCTTTTCTAAAACACCATCTTAGTTATATGATAGGAAAATGCAATTAAATATTTTTATCTGTGCATGCTCATATAAAAGGCTACAATGTGCAAATTACTAACTTTTGGATGAACTATATCAGGGGTATCAAACTTAATTTCATTGAGGGCTGCATCAGCATTGCGGTTGCCCTCAGGGGGCCGGGTGGGTATGGACTGGGTGGGCGTGGCCTACTGGGTGGGCGTGGCTAGAGTGCGTATGGCCTACTGGGTGGGCATGGCCAGCTCTACATCGTTCGCATCAAGGGTGCCTATGGGGGCCTGGGCAGGAGTGGGACATATCTGAGGGTCTCCGGCAGAAGGAGGGTCTCTGGGCCAGGGCCAAGTTTCTTAATAATGTTTTAAATGTAACCTAACATCAGATAGCTAGATTTTTATATAGTGTATCAAATAATTAAAGGGAACTAAAAATATCTAAATAATTCAGATTGACAAAAGAAAACTTCCCTTCTGTCGTGATTTGGTCAGCATGAACATTTAGCTAAGGCAGTTTGGTTGACCATAAGAAAATATTTACAATATACCCCCATTTTTTTTACAAGTCCATTAAATATGATAAAAAGACCCTTCATGCTTTCCACAGTTCCAGTAGATTTCAAGCACCTTTATTCCTACTGACTTATTTGCCAATGGTACATCATTATAAAAATTATCTTTTAAATTTTAATGTACATTTCAATCTTTTCAGCCACATATTTTCCCATTGTTCCCAGTATATTTGGTCCAAAGTTTTTAGCTCATATTATCATACACTCTTTCACTTATTCTTCTTCCAATTCAGATTTCAACAAAAGTTTATATACTTTAGTAATTACATGTTCACAGTTTGTACATAGTTCAATTTCAAAATCTATCTTATGCTGTTCAGTTCCAAATGTCCTCTTTCTCTTACCAGTGCACATGAAAACCATTGAAAGCTGAATATTTTTGCAACTGATTTCTTGATTTTATCTTATATTTGCCATGCTTTAAATATCTCTCTATGTATTACCGGTATCTCTCTTTGCTTAATTCTTAGCTTTTTAATGCTTCTTGTGGCGAGACCATTAAAGACACAATTTGGGTTGGTATCTATTCCCTGTTCTCAATTATGACACTTCCAATATAGTTATTTTTAAAATCCATGTAATCATATAACTTTATTATACCATAAAAATCCATGCCATCCAAATCTCAAGTCACACTCTTGTAAAACGCTTATTTCTCAGCAGCATTCTCTTTTTTATCCAAACCAATATACAGTTTCAAACCAGGAAGTCCCAATCTTACTCAAACTTTTGTATTTTGAAGGATTTTGCACATGACCCCTGCCTTTTTCCTTGCTGTACAAAACCAGATATATGTATTCTGGCTATTATTAAAGCATATTACATTACATTCTCAGACAGCTAAGAGCTATAGTAACTTCCAGGGACATCCATACAAGGTGTCAATGGCAGCTGCCACACTTAGCCCTTTTTTATTCCACTGGCAGAGGTACCTCAGTTCCAACTATTTTTGTTAAATATAAAAATTAGCTCTTGGTTCCTTATAGGCAACTGAACTGCAATGACGAGAGTTGTAAAAAATGGTATTGTGAGTCAACCTTATATAGTTAGGCTGGCAATAACTACGATCAGTGATCATATAGCACATTGGCAGATTTGATGGATCAGCAGCCTGATTTTATTTAAGCAAGCTTATTCTGGGTATTTGAATACATATGCACCATACAAATGTCCCTCGGCACCATTGCTCTTTTAAATAAATATGCTAATTAAGATCAGACTACAGTATTCAGTACACTGTTACCCAATTTAATTTTTATCCTATTACTTGATCCTTATTTGCAAAAGAGGACTTTAATAGGGCTGTCAGAAGGATGATTTTATTGTAAAGAAAAGTCTATTATTTTCATGTTAGATAACATCAGTTGTCTTTTACAGAAAACTTTATGTGTAATAGGCAGTATCTAATGTCAGTTATGTCCTCTGTATTGAAGTTACTTTCTCCTGCTTCCTCAAGAACTGATTAAAAATGTCACACTAGTAAAGTCAAAATCCTTTTTACTATACATGCTTTTATAAAAAGATAATGCACAACTTTGTAAAAGTTACTACCATTTTTGTTTAGATGCCTGACTTGTGAATTCTTTTAATTAACTTTCTCTTTTACAATTTACCAATCATTATACAGCTCTTGACGGCTCTGCACTCATGTTCTGCAAAGCTCCAGTGTGTTCATGCATCTCAGAAAGACTCTTTAGAATGAGCACTGCAGCTGCTATGCGTTCTTATGATTGAAACAATGAAGGTGCATCTGAAACCTCTCTTAAAAAAAATCATACAAGGAGGCAGACATAAGGATCTTTGCTTCTGCTTGGATGTACCCCTCTGTTCCCAACAAATGTGCAAACCAATTATAATGATATTGTGTGGAACTTCAAATTTATAATTATTCAGCCTCTTTTGAAAACATCTTGGCATACTTATACGACTCTCTCTCCCACAATCTCTCATATTATTGTCTTAGGGGAAGTCTGATGCCTTTCAATATCTGAAATTGCTGAAAAGGATGACAATAAACAGATGCTTGGTATACTGGAGAAATGTGATTAGATGGTGTACGGCTGAGTTGTCCTGCCTTCTACTTTTATACCTTTGAAGTTTCTAGTTCCCAACTAGACCTCACTAATCTCTGGTGAGAGAGATGAAATCAGTCTAGATTTTGATAAGCCAATTTGTCTATGGATTTTTCTTCTATTAAACAAGAAAAATGTAATGTTTTGTCCTTTATTATACATTAATAAATAGATATCATGATTATTCATGTCACTCTACAATTAATTTTAAAACATCCTCCTCAAGACATTTTCTGAAGGCCCTCTTTAGCAAACACAAAATGTCTTGTGTGTTCCAAAAGAACTGGAAATCAGGCTTGGTCAGAGAGTCTTTATCTTTTTTTTTAAGACATTCAAGTGTTCAGTGTCAAGCAATCAAAATCTATACCAGAGCAGGCAGCTTTCTAAAAGAGTTTCCTGACTTTAATAAAGTGGCAATAAAGATTGACACATACCTGTTTTTTCCTTCTCATCGCAATAATAATAATAATAATAATAATAATAATAATAATAATAATAATAATAATAATAATAATAATAATAATGTTGGAAGGGATGTTGGAGGTCATCTAGTCCAACCCCCTGCTCAGGCAGGAAACCCTATACCATTTCAGGCAAATGGCTGTCCAGTTTCCTCTTAAAAACTTCCAGTGTTGGAGCATTCACTTCTGGAGGCAGGTTGTTCCACTGGTTAATTGCTCTAACTGTCAGGAAGTTTCTCCTTAGTTCTAGGTTGCTTCTCTCCTTGACTAGTTTCCATCCATTGCTTCTTGTCCTGATTTCAGGTGCTTTGGAGAATAGCTTGACTCCCTCTTCTTTGTGGCAGCCCCTGAGATTGGAACACTGCTATCATGTATTCTTAATATTGTATTTTTGGGGTTTTATAATTGTAATATATCAATTGTTTTAAAATCGGGCAATTATTTAATTTCCTTTTAATATTTGTAACTTTGTATTTTATTCTTGCCCTGTGAACCGCCCTGAGTCCTCAGGGAGAAGGGCGGTATAGAAATATTATTAAATTAAATTAAATTAAATTAAATTAAATTAAATTAAATTAAATCATGTCACCCCTCACCGTTCTCTTCGTTAAACTACGCATACCCAATTCCAGCAACCGTTCTATGTTTTAGCCTCCAGTCCCCAAATCATCTTTGTTGCTCTACTCTGTACTCTTTCTAGAGTCTCGACATCTTTTTTACATTGTGGTGACCAAAACTGGATGCAGTATTCCAGGTGTGGCCTTAACAAAGCATTGTAAAGTGGTATTAGTACTTCATGTGATCTTGATTCTATCCCTCTGTTAATGCAGCCTAGCACTGTGGGAATGGCCAGAATTTGGCTTCTCAAGAATTTGGGTTCTCACCCTTCTGCTTTTCCGGCCCCCCCTTAGCTTGGCCTTCACTTGAGTAACAGTGAGAGCACACTCTCCTGGCTCATGGGAGGGCTGGCATGTGGGAGGTTTGGGAAACGCTATGATAAAGCCTTCACATACATCTTATGCTACCTTGTTTTTGTGTGATCTCATAGGCACCTGAGTAATCCAATTATTTCTATGTATACTATTTTGTGTGAGACTGATGTAGTTTTTTGTAATGATGGAGGTGAATAAAGGTTCAGCGGGCAGTGCTCGGGGGAGTTCTTTTTCTGGAGACGAGGCTGCCTGGCTGGTTCAAAAGCTCTCTATCGACTCAGATCTAAATTCTTTTTCCTTTGCCTGAATTCCTGTCCCTACATCTGAATTTCTTTCCCCTTCAAGCACTGTGTTGGCTTTTTTGGCAGCTGCAGCACACTGCTGGCTCATATTGAAGTGATTGTCTACTAGGACTCCGAGATCCCTCTCACAGTTACTATTGAGCAAGGTACCACCTATACTATACCTCTGCATTTGATTTTTCCTGCCTAAATATAGAACCTTACTTTTTTTACAATTGAATTTCATTTAGTTAGATAGCACCCAGTGTTCGATTCTGTCCAGATCCTCCTGTATTTTAAGCCTATCTTCTGGAGTATTGGCTATTCCTGCCAGCTTGGTGTCGTCTGCCAATTTGATGAGTTTCCCATCTAACCCCTCATCCAAATCGTTGATGAAGATGTTGAAGAGCACTGGGCCCAGAACAGAGCCCTTGGGCACCCCACTACACACTTCCTTCCATGTAGATGCAGTTCCATTGAGGACTACACTCTGAGTACGGCCTGTCAGCCAGCTACGAATCCATCTGGTGGTGATGCTATCTAACCCACATTTTTCTATCTTATCAAGTAGTAGGTTGTGATCTACTTTATCAAATGCCTTACTGAAGTCCAAGTAAATTATATCTACAGCATTCCTCTGGTCCACTAATTTTGTCACTTGGTCAAAGAATGCAATAAGATTTGTCTGGCATGATCTGTTTTTGACAAACCCATGTTGACTTTTAGTGATGACTTTGCATCAAGGTGTTCGCTGATTTGTTGTTTATCTTTTCCAGAATCTTCCCAGGTATTGAGGTCAGGCTGATAGGTCTGTAGTTTCCTGGATCTATTTTTTCCCTTTTTTGAAGATGGGAACTACATCAGCTCTCTTCCAGTCCTCTGATAGTTCCCCAGTGCTCCAGGATCTTTGAAAAATATAGCTCAGTGGTTCTGAGATCACATCTGCCAGTTCCTTGAGAACTTTGGGGTATAATCCATCTGGTCCTGGTGATTTGAACTCGTCTAGGCTGGACAGGTGCTCGCTTACCATTTTCTTGCCTATCTTAACTTGCGTTTCTATTCTGTTGTTTATGGCACTGGTTTTGGTAGGTTGGACTGTTTTTTCCCTTTATGTAAAGACAGATGCAAAAAACGAGTTAAATAGTTCTGCTTTCTCCCTGTTGCTTGTCACCTTCTTGCCATTTTCCCCCACTAATGGACCAATCATTTCCTTAACTTTGTTTTTTATATGTTGAAAGAAGCTTTTTTTGTTATTTTTGACTTTGGTCACAAGCCTTAGTTCATTTTGAGCCTTAGCTTCCCTCACTTCATCTTTGCAGGCACGGGCTATTTGCCCGTTATTCTGCCTTAGTTATGTGCCCCTCTTTCCAGTTTTTATACTTGTCCTTTTTTTGCAAAAAAAGGACTGATATTTAAAGGGAACTTACTTCTGTGCTGGAAATCATTTTAAGGAAGCTTCTGCTTCTTGCAAATATTAGGGCTGAATGAGGAGTTTGTCATTTTCCCCAACTTTTGAGATTTAAGTCAGCAAGAGGGAAGGCAAAGTCAGTAAGTTGTTTTCTTTCATTTTATCTTTACAAGAAGGCGAACAACTTAGTCTTCACAATTGCTGCCTTTTTCCTACTGTGCTGTCCTTTCAATCACAAGGCACAAGTAACTATTGTAACCAAGATCCAATGAAGCTGCAAGTTTATATTTGAGGATGCAAGAGCTGAGCTGACCCCAGGATCTGTGAAAGTCAAACCTTTTTTTTTGGCTGCCATGGGGAATCTTTCTCTTTCTTATCATATAAGGCAAAATATTATGTGGATCTATTTCATCAAACATGTTAAGTCTTTAAGATGCTACTTAACTGACTGAAACAAACTAACATGGCTACCTTTCTAAAAATAAATGCCAAAATGAAAGGCTTCTGAGATTGTCGATAAACCATGCAATATACTTTTCAAACATGATTTCCTTTTTTGTGTTTTGCCAGCTTCTCTTCTGGAAAAATGAATTTAACATGCAGCAAACGAATTTTACATGCAGAATATTCTTTAAAGGTAAAGGTAAAGGTTCCCCCGCACATTCGTGCTAGTCGTTTCCGACTTTAGGGGCCGGTGCTCATCTCCGTTTCAAAACCGAAGAGCCAGCGCTTGTCCGAGGACGTCTCCATGGTCATGTGGCCGGCATGACTAGACACCAAAGGCGCATGGAATGCTGTTACCTTACCACCGGAGTGGTCCCTATTTTTCTACTTGCATTTTTACGTGCTTTCGAAATGCTAGGTTGGCAGAAGCTGGGACGAGTAACAGGCGCTCACTCTGTTACGCGGCGCTCGGGATTCGACTCGCCAAACTGCCGACCTTCCGATCGACAAGCTCAGCGTCCTAACCCACTGAGCCACCGCATCCCTACTAATATTCTTTATACATCCTCAATAGTATTAGCTATGTGTTAATAAGCCTAGTTTATTATTGTGTACGTTAGCAAAGTCAAAAGGCAAGTAAACCCCTTTCAACAATACTTTAAGCATGGACTATTTGGGTTTAATTGGCTAGTATCAGGTAGCCATCAACTTTTCTTTCTCCATTCTGCATTCTTAATTAAAATGGTAAAGGATGGGAATTAATAAGCCCCCTTAAAACAGCACAATAGCCTAAATGTAACTCTTGAGCCCAGTTCAAGAAATGAAAAATAGTAGAAGATAAATGGACCAGTGAACTAATTTGTACATTTTTATGTTGAGTAATAAATATCTGTAAAAAATATTATTCCATTTTAAAATAATTGTCTTCTGCATTTATTTCCTATTAGCAACTCCTATGTCATGCACTCTAGATATAAGACATGACTTGTAAAATAATCTCCACTCTTTTAGTAGGTCCCTTTTTTATTTTTCATTTTAGCTAAGGAAGAGGTTCCATGGAAGTATTTGTTGATTGTTACAGAGTGGCCAATCCACAAGGGGAAGCTTTGTGACTATTGAGTTAAAAAAATTTTGTATTCCTCAGTAAAAGTTATTTCAATTTTTTAATGAATCTTCATGCAGAATAAATCACTTATTAACTACCTTATGATTCTAATTATAGGCAAAAGTCAAAGATATTTATTGGCAAAAATAAGTAGCTTCAATAATTGTTTAATTACATCATAATGAAAGGCACATAGATTAATAGATAAATGAACAAATTTAAGTCAATAAACTCATATGAATTGTTTTGTAGTGGCTCTTGCCAATCTGAAAACCATGTTACTTTCCTTTGGGGAAGAAACGCTAATGGAACCAAAGTTATTGTGCTACTGCTTCTGTTTATTCTTTAATGTCAACTGCTTCAAAATAGAACTATGACAATTGCATTTTATTTGTAACCTGTTATTCTGTTAATAATTTATCACTATACCTGCTTAGCATTATAGTGGCCAATTTTAGGAAAAAAACCAGCTTCAGCAATATGGAAAACCATAATACAGAATACTGTGGCATGCTTGTCTGTTTCAGTCTGCGTCACACTGTCACTAAATATTATATTTGCTATCAAGGTACTTCTATTATGGTATTAAGTTGAATCAACCTCTCCATGATATGAAATATATTTTGGTAGATTTGCATTCTCAAAACCTTTCCTATTCTTAAGGTTGTCTGAAAGGACTAATTCCATATTTTTAAAGCAACTGTTAATAGATTTCTTTAATATTGAAGTTATCTTACCTAGTATAGGCAAACTGATTGAAATAAACTCAGTGCAATCCCTTATTACAAATGCCTCAGGTGCTGTCTTACAATTCACCACTAGAGGGAACATGGGCACTTTGAAACAACTGAGAAGCCTCAAAACATTAGAGCCAGAGACAGTGCAGTCAAAAACACATACTTCTAGGGGAGGGGAGGGGTTGCTGATAAACTATTTTGTTACACTTGAAAGAACATTTCTCACAGAATTAAAAAGTAATGCTGTTAGAACGCAGGGAGGAAACCCCTGCCCAAAATGTACTGTCTTTCCCCAAGTTGCTGAAAGAACAGACACAAAGCAGGCTATATTCCTTTAGGATTTATTTTATTTTACTTATAGATCAAATTTAGAAACTGTCCATCTCACTTACAGAGCGAATGTGAAAGGCGTACAATTAATTACACTTCCTTTCTTCCTAATTTACTTCCTTTTACAGTAAAGTTCTACTTGTGGGACAGAGTTTATTCTTATAGTTATTGGCCTGGGATTTTGATCCCCACCCAGGTGTTTTTTTTATGTGAAAAGATGATGGGTGGATCCATATAAAAGTACAACACAGTTGCTTTCTGGAGAAAGGTTACCTGAGCTGGCTCACTAGCAGGGCAGCATACAAATGCATCCGCCTGCAGACACTAAGATGTCTCTCCTGGGAACAAAGCTAATGAAATGGGACTTGCTAAGGTCCACAATTTCTCTCTCAGCAGCACCTGTTCTGACATTATATTCCTGGCTTGCACCAAACCATGACATGGCATTAACCTGCTCTGGCATACTTTTTTCTGCCCCGTCATCTGAGTTTGCCTCGATCTCGTCCCCACCAGGAATAACACAAGAGTTAAGGCATCATCCTCTGTGATCTTTGTAAAATAGACTTTTATCACCTGATATTTTGGAAAGAAGTCAGGTGGGTAGCTGGCAGACCCTGGAAAAAAGAGAGCAGGATATAGACGGGCAAGTACTGTAATTTTCTGCTGACTCCAGGGTGGGAGATGGCACTTCAACTCAGCAGTGGGGGAAAAAGACCTGGAGACCGGCAGAACTAGATGCAGATTGAGAAAAGAGCACTTTATTGTTAATCTTATTCAGAAGTTCAGGATTGACCTGCTTTTTAGCAAGACATCCACTTCCAACATCCGCAACAGAAGATTCCACGCAAATTGTTTACCAGACAGTTAAGTTCATTTCTCTCCCCTCCCTCCCTCCCTTCCCTTTAAAAACAGATCACACTCAAAAGAGCCAGATTAAGCGGGCAGGTTCGGGTGAAATCCCACGGATCTCGGCAGACAATAAGCTTCGTCCGGCAGCCGATGCGGCATTCCTTCCCCCCAGATCTGGGTAAATTGGCTTTCGCTTGGCTCTCCCTCCCCCTCGCTTTCCACGGGGGGGGGGGAGAGGCGGGAAGAGCCAAGAGCCGGCCCCAGACATCGCCCTGCCATTCTGCCTCGCAAGTCCCCCCCCCGCGGAAACGGTTACCTGCCGCATCAAGAAACCACTTCTTGTAATTCAATTAGTCAGGTTTTCAGAAGGTGGGCGAGTCTGTTTGGCGTTAAGGGCGGGCCCTCGAAGCGAAGGAGCCACCTCTTTTGATAAGATCGGAGTCCAATCGGGTCGGAGGGAAAGAAAAGAGGGGAAAGCAATCGATAAGCCAGCGTTTCCCAACCTTAGGAACTTGAAGATGCGTGGACTTCAACTCCCAGAATTCCCCAGCCAGCTATGCTGGCTGGGGAATTCTGGGAGTTGAAGTCCACGCATCTTCAAGTTCCTAAGGTTGGGAAACGCTGCGATAAGCAAACAATCTGGGCTCCGACTGGCTGCTCCGCGCTTCCTCCTCCTTCCCCCCCTCCCACCACAAGTAAACTGCACGCAAAAAAATCCCACAAGATCTACCGGCAGCGCTTCCCGCTCCCTAAAGCCAGCCTACGTCTGTGCACCGGCGCGGACTTAAAACGGAGCCTTCCCAACCCGACACGCGTACACACGTGGGCGTCCGCTACAGTCCCCCGTATCGCATCTACGCAGCCGTGTCTGTTGGCCCACAGACAAGCCATCCCGCGAGCATCCCCGCTCGTCCTTTATAGTGGCTGCTGACGATTTATATACGCGGGGGAAAGAAACCGGTCGGTGCAAAAAATCTAGAAGAAAGGAAAAAAAAAAGGGGGGGAGAAAGTGGGCGTGACTATTTAAAGACCCCCCTCCCCCTTTTTTCCCCTTTCCTTCCTCCTCCTCTTTGGCAGGGTTGACTTCTGCTCCTCCAATCCCGGCTGCTCCTCGCGGTCCCTGCCTGCCAGCCGCTGCATTCGACTTTTTCTTTCATTTGCTCGGCGGACTGGGGAGAGAGGCGCTCCCGCCGCGGCCGATTTCTGAGAGCGGGGGAGCAGCTGCTGCCTGCCGGGCGAGCCCCGAAAGCTTTCCTTCCTCTCTCTCTCTCTCTCTCCCCGATCTTGCCTTTCTGGCCGGCCCTCTGATGTAGGCGTCTGCTAGGTTTCCTCAACCTCCCCCCCCTCCCACAACCCCGTTTTTATTTTTTTTTTCTTAATCCCACCACCGCCTCCCTCTTTCGCAAAGTTGACATTCCGGGTGACATTTCGGACCTCCCTTCCACTTGGGTTGAAGCTTGAAGGCGAGGAGGCCGCCTTGCTCCCGCTTCCCCGCGGAGCGGAACCGCTGCTTCCTCCACCCTCCCAGCGAAAGAGACCCCCCCCCCGCCGCCCCGAGAGCTGGAAGACGTCCTTTCTGCCACTTTCCGCTTCTCATCCTCTTCTTTTTCCGAGCACCACCACCACCACCACCACCACCCCCGCCTTCCTTCCAGAAGCCAGCCGGTTGGGATTGCGAACTCCTCTCCAGCTTTCCAGCTTTCCCCTTTTGCCAGCCGCCGGTTCTGGAGGTGTGTGTGTGTGTGGGGGGTGTCTGTGAATTCCGGCCGGGTTTTCCTCCGTCCGTCAGCCAAAGAAGAGGAACGGAGCCCTCCCTCCCCAGAAGCCTCAACTCCGGCCTCCCGCAGCAGGTCCGAGATAGGCGAGCCCGAGCGGCCCTCTTGCTGCTGCTGCTGCTGCCGCTGCCGCCGCCGCCTCGGAAGATTTGCCGCAGCAGCTAAGCCTTCCTTCCCCAGGTCGGCCTCCGTCTCCGCTCCCTCGGAACCTTCGCGCCAAAAGGCAGAAAAAAAAGAAGAAAGTCGTCCCAGAGAGGGAGAGCGCGGGGCGGCGGCGGGGGAGGGCAGAGCAGTCTTTTCCAAGGGGAGGGGAAGCCAGGACGGCGGAACCGCCCCTAACAGAGCTGGACGGGGCAGGGCCGGTGCATGTCTCGCCTTAGGCTCCTCCACACAGGACTCGCAGCCGTGAATGAGCGCCTCCCGCCTTCTCCTTCGCCGCCTGCTGCTGCTGCTGCTCCTACTACTACTACTGCTACTACTGCCCGACTCGTCGCCCAGCTCCCCCTATCGGGGCGCTCAGACTCCCTACTAAGGATCTCTCCTCGGGACCGGCTTTTTTTCGGCGGGCATCTCTTCAAGTCTCCTCGTACTTTTCTCTTTGTGTGTGTCCTGTGACTTTCTGTGGTTTGTCCTGCCTTCTTTTTTTTTTTTCCCTCCTCCTCCTCCTCCTCCTCCTCCTCCCTCCTCCGCTTCTCTCGGTGTTTTCCTTTGTTCTCGTCTTCTTCTTCTTTTTTTTTTGTTTGAAAAGACGCTCACGCGCTCGCAGCTTCTCTCGTCTACTACCGCTTCGCCGCCGTTGTCTTGTGGCGGGAGTGATGTTCCACGTGGAGATGTTGACGCTGGTCTTTCTGCTCCTCTGGACGTGCGTCTTCAGCCAAGATCCCAGCTCTAAAACCGTGGCCGATCGCTATGCCGTCTACTGGAACAGCACCAATCCCAGGTAAGGCAGGAAGACTGGCGCCGTTTGAAAGCACCGGCGCAGTCTGAGGAAAGAGGGCGGGGGGCGGCCGGGTTTGGCAGGGCAGCGTTTGTTAGGGGTCCGGTGCTTCTTTCAAAGGGGAGCTTCGAGGAAACGGGACGAACGACCTCTCTCTTTTGGGCGCTCCCAGCGGCTTTGCGCCTTCAAGGACGCGTAAGTGTGTGTCTAGAGCAGGGGTCGGCAACCTTGGCTCTTTTATGACTCGCGGACTTCAACTCCCAGAATTCCCGAGCCAGCGTAGCTGGCTCGGGAATTCTGGGAGTTGAAGTCCGCGAGTCATAAAAGAGCCAAGGTTGCCGACCCCTGGTCTAGGGGGACGCTTGTTTGTAAAAAAAAAAAATAAATAAAAAGGGAGCAAACTTTTTTTCTCCTCGTTATCAGCCCGGGCAGCTTCTAAAAAGGCCTTTGCCTCGGACCTCGCTTCTCTTGATTTAACTAGGTCGCCTCAGAGTGATTTTCACTTAAGTGACCTATTTGTAACAGCTGGCAAAAAAAAAAATCTCTTCTTAGATCGTACGTCCGTCGCTCACGGAGGCAACCAGGTGGGCTGGAAACGTCCTTCAGCGCGATCCTGAGGAGGGGCCAGGTTGGGTGGTTTTCCGGTTGATAGGTAAACAAATGCATCAGGGAAGAAAAGGAAAAAAAAAATACCCTCGGGAGATTTTTGAAGAGGCAGCGCAGCTAGAATTTACCACGGCGCTCCGAGAGAGATCCTGTCAGTCTGAAGTGTGCTTAGGTTTAAAATATTAAGCTATGTTTTATATTTGTAGTCGCCCAGGGCTGTTGCGGGGAGACTCTCCCAGTTACACCACGTAGCACCTGTTCTGAGGGTGCTAGAAAGCAGAACTGTTGCTCTTCCTCTCGGGGGTTCGGTTTTCCCTTGGTTCAACAGGGTTAGTTAGTCTGGAGTAGAAGTGTTCCAAGTCAGATTAAAGATAACCTCATCCTCCCTTCCCCAAGGTTTCAGTGCTTTCAGATGATCCTTGCTTGGGCTTGGCGGCTTTCCACAGCAGAGTGACTCACGCTGTCAAAAGAGTGTGCATTCACTCACTTGCAGTAGTTGGTGATGTTCTCGCAAAGTAGTCTCCTCTTATCTGTAGCTGATGATTTAGCATCATTTGACAGTGAATGAAATTAAGGTTATTCCGCTTATTGACTCTACGCTTTAGAGCACTGAACAAAAACATCCTCAATGTAAAATGTTCAGTCGAGATTATGCAAAAAACCTACTTTTCTGTTTTTTCTTTATTTTCTTTGCTTTTTTTTTTTTAAAAAAAACCAACAACAACAATTGTGAGTACAGTAAAACTTTTTGGGGGGATGGAGGGTTTCTTAACTCTCATGTAACAATTCTAGAATGAATCAGGCAGTTGGATTAGAAAGTTCTTTCAGGGTCAGCCTATCCCTGGCATTTTTCTTATTTTTCACTTGCTGATGATAGCAATCCTTCCATTGCTGTTTGTGCATAAATAAGGCACCTGAGTGTTTTGTCAGCTTGTTAAAATGCAAAGAAGTTGTTCAAGTATACTTCAGTAGGATTTTTGTTTTGCTTTTCTTAAGCCTTAAGTCTCAGTTTGTGGATGTTTTTCCTTACATTAGCTCTGTGCTATGGATTCAGAATACTGTAACATATTGATTCTGTTGCTGTTGTAGGTAATGTTTTAAAATAGTTTAGTAGTGCTTGCCAAAAACTGTTTTACTGTGTTTGATGGTAGAGAGAAAGTAGACGTTGCCAAAATAAAAAAGAAAAGGTAAAAACTGTTTATTTTTAAGTACATCAAATTTAGCTGGCTGTTCAGCAAGTTAAATTTAATGTATTGTTTTAAGCAAAACAATAACTGAGGATTAGCAGTGAAAAGTGTTTCTGTAAGTTAATTTCCTTGATAGTTACTGTTGTACTTCCAAAGCTTGGCACAACTTTCCATCCTATCAAAAATAAAACTAGCAAAAAAGATGTCAGGTAAAATCAGACAATTTTGTAGAAGGTAGAGCTTTGGGAGAATTTGTCTTTTCTGAATGATGAGTGTTATGTCATAGAATAAAAGTAACAAACTGAAATATGCATTTGTCAAAGGTGGTGACATAATAAACTGAATTTGCCCACTTTGCTTGTGAAAGCGGAAATGTTTTGCTGGCTTTGAATTTGACCAAATGACTTGCACATGTTGCTCTTTTGCTTAAATCAAAGCACAGTATTAAATGTTTTGTTTCTCTGCCTGTTGTGGTATCAATTAAACATGTAATGTAGTGCAGTACTTCAATATAAATAATCCCTAGGACGGTGAGGTCAGAACTTGAACATTTAAACCAATGAACCTAGAAGCCAATTGCATAAGTGAATATCTTTTTTAAGACTGCAAAGAAACAGTCTTGTACATGTGTATTTTGAAATACCAGAAAGTAGTGAGTTATACTATAGAACTTTATCAAAGTAACATGTGGTTGATGGAGTAATTAATACATTTCCTACTATATTGCTGTATTAAAATGTTTGAACTAGATTTTCTGGTTTTAAATAGAATATGCTGAAATTATATTTTTTTCATACTTGTTCATTCATTTGACATACTATAAGACTTTTTAAAGACAAATTCTAGAATTTAATACATTTTTGCAGTTTGTTTTATCATCGAAGTTCAAGGCCCATAGTCTAATTCATCACTTGGGTTTTAATTAACATGAGAGATATTACTCTACAAGAAGACTTTTACATCTTTTGATTCTTGTACTGTTAGAATGCTCTTCTATGAGTCTTACTAGGATAAGCTAGAGTGATATAAGGGGACTTACTTCTGAGTGAAGTTATAGTACTGCACTGTAAAATCAAAAGCCATAAAAGAATCAGAATATTGTGACTTAATTTAAATAAAAAAGTTCATAAAAGGAAAAAGTTTATGTAAAGATTTCTATAATAATTTCTGAGTTTATAATGCACTTCTAATTAGAATGTTTACACAAATTTTATATACAATTAATATACAGAATTAGATAAAATAATTTAAATGGGATAAACCAGTAGTCTTCTGAGATTTAAATGAGTGCCCATTTACATTTTAATTAATTAAAAATAATGTAATGCATGAGTTTATTCTTCAAAGGTATTCATACTTCTTAGTACTTAAATGGGTTGCATCATTTGTGCTATGAAATATTTAAAAAATTCTTTTAACTCTACAGTTGAGTTAGGGTTAGGGTTGTAGATACTGTTAAGGGCCATACCTTAAACTTTAAACACTGCACTGATATCTGTGACTTAGGAGTCTAGATTTATATGTTGTGCGTAGAACATCTGAATTCTATTTTCAGTTCTAAAGTGATAGGTTTGATAGTTTTGACTATTGAAATATATATTCCTGGGTATTGTGTTTCTAGATTAGAGATACATTTTGAAAACTTGCAAATGCAGATTTATTTTGAGCAGTATTTTATAGAAATGTACTCATAAGCCCATCAAGAATGTTAAAGCATACATATAGTTAGTATTTCCATTTGTATAATTAATTATATTAAAATAAAACATGTATGAAAGCTTTGGCCATTTAAGTATTTCTAGAGTAATATATGGATATGGGTAAATTTGGAAAAGATATTGCTATCTAATAAAATGATATTATTAACATGCAATACAATCCTAGGGAATTTAGGAATGTAATATTAGCCATAGATTCATTAATAGTAGTTACCTCTACAATTTATCGGAGATGTGAAAGGGAATATAAAAGTATAAAATGAATTGTTCATCCTCAGACTGCTTTCTGTTAAAGATATGTTAAACGAGATTCAAAGATGACCACAAAGCTATAATAATCAGTGTTCTTGTGAATTGTCAGTGAACTTAAATTAGACTTAAATGTATTATTATAGTGAGACTGCACCTATGCTTAACTGTATGAGGGACTTTATCATCAAGCAGGCTACTTAAATTATAACTTTCAATAAATTTCATACTATATTAAAAGTGCTTACTCTTCATAATGGAAGGTCATTCATATTGATAATATCTTATTGTATGCATTTTTTTCAGAATTTTGGATATCACTTAAAGTTCATGACTTAAATCTTGAAACCCTGTAAAGATAAGCAGATTACTTAAGTCGTTTTGTTCCAAATAGTGTATAAATTTCTACTAGAAATAAATCCCTGCACAATTGTAGTGTTATTTAAATATGTTTTAAATTTATTTTTCTTTAATAAGAATATAATACTTTCTTTAATAAAAAACAATTTTATTTTTTAATAAACAGTGATTTTATTTCAGGCTTTCCCAACATAAAATATTGGCAATTAAAAGCTGATGAAACCAGTCTCCAGCCTAGTGAATTTCCTATGATTAGAAGTGCACAGGAAAAAACTTCAGAAGTACCTTACAATACTATTTTGTTGGTCTGAAAATTGTTCTCTATATACAGTGATTATTAGTACAGTCTAGCCTTTTGCTTTAGACATCCGTTCAGTAGCTATGTAGACTTTTCCATTCTTCAGTAAAAGTAAAACAACTAAACACGTCTCTACTTTTACAAATAATCTTTAGGGATGTGTTTTAGAATTTAGGACACAGTGGCCTTTTTTTATTGTTAGAGATAGCTAGATAATGCTGTTCCTTTCCCTTCTTGAGACCTAGCAGTCTGCCAGCTCTGAAACAAATAGAATAAGTCCAAAAGACATCCTGGGCTTTCTGCCTGTGTCGACTTGATGAGATGAATGTACACACAAGCACACAGGTGCTGACATTAAGGTTATGGTGGGAAAAATGTTGAGATTAGTTGCTTAGTTATCATTATACTCGTATTTTTTAAATTAGATGGTTAAGTATTTTACTTTTTTGTTTAGGTACTAACAAAACGTAAAGTATAATGATTTCACTGTTTGTGTTTAATGAGAAAACTAAGCATTTCCTGTTATGATCAATAGATCTCAGTTTATAGTTTGGCTTCAGCAGGCCTTATAGTATAACTATTACTGATTATGCATTTTGCTTCCATAAATTATTATCCAATATGTAATAAAGTATGTTCCTTGAAATAAAGTTTACTTAATTAAAACTAAGATTGATCAGATCTTATCCTTCTAAGCTGAATATAATGGTTTGCATAGTCATATACTTTATTTTCATTAGTTTACACTGAATTATTGTTCAGTGTGAACTAATATTACAGTAGCAAAGTTTGTTTTTGCAGCTTTTAAAACTCATATATTGCTGAGAGCAATATAGTGCACTTATAAATCTTTTATCTTGTACATTTTATTTTAGTCTGTATGTTTTATCTTGTAGCTCTAAGTTGTAAATGTTAGTTTTATTCAGTCTAGGTTGCTGACCTATAATAAAGAATTTTAGTATTTGAATATTACAATGATAATTCAAACTAAATTCCTACATTAAACATGTTACTTTCCAACTAGTTTATTAAACCATTTTTCCAGCATTACAATTCTAGTGAGGTATACGCCTTTGAGAGCAGTTTCTTTGTGTGTGTGTGTGCGTGTGTGTGTGCGCGCGCATATATTTCTTCCATTTATGTTCAAATCTCTAGTCATTCAGAAATTAAATGTCAAATTTATAAGACAAATGTTTTTGAAACCACTTTCTGCTGACCTTAGAGCTATTGATTTATCACCCAAATGTAACACTCAACACATTCAATATTTCTTGTAGCTAGTCTTAAACCTGGGTATGATTCATACACATTATTCTAAAAGCCACTAGAGATAGGTTGTGATTTTAAACAATTTCAATACCAAGTCTATTTTTTCTTCTTATAAAACAAAACAAAACAAAAATCACACTGAAGAAGTTGATTAAGTAGCTAGTGCTTCATTAGTCATGTAAATATAATAAGGTGTTTGGTTTGATTGCCAAAGAGATCCTCTGTATATCTGATAGTTTATAGATCAGTGAAAATGTCCTGTGAAATTCTGATTTTTCAGTCTTGTGGGTAAAATGTGATCAAGTCTAAAGATGTTACTAATAAATGCAGAAATTGAAACTAAATAAAAACTGTTCTTTGACTAAAATACTTTGTCCTCAGTGCCTGTGCACGGCTAGTATCTCTCTGTAAGTAGAATAGAGTTGGTAAAAATGGGTTAGATAAGAAACAAATCCATATATATCACTTAATTAAAACACAGATCACCGACATATATTTAAATCGCACATGGTTGTGACGATGCAAATGGGTATACTTGGCTCAGTTTCTCCAGCACACCAAACTTTTCTGAATTCCCCATTACAAACATATGTACAAGAAGTGTTTAGAGTTTAATGATCTGCAAGAACCATGTATCATACTTCCCAATTCTTTCTGACTCTAGCCCCTAGCTCTAACTCTTGAAAAAAAGAAAATCCAGGGTTAGAATATAAATGAAAAACTATACAAGAAAATTGTGTACTAATACATACTTTTAAAAAAAAAATCTGATAAATCTCAAACTGCTCCATTTTTTATTTATTAAATTTATATTCCACCCAACTTGCCATCGAAAACAGCTATTAGCACATTCATATATCCATTTGTAAATGTACAAATTATCCAGGCAAAGAATTGTGTTATTAATCCATTGATTCCATTTCCAAGTGTAGTTTTCACCTCTAATTTTTTATTTGTAGTAAATGACTGAATTATTTTGAGTAGTTTATTATGAGTAACAAAAGGAGATTAAAAACAGCAAGTGATATATTTTAATATTTCATATCAAAACTAAATTATTGTAGATGCACAAGACTCAAAAAGCTATTATACTTTTTAATATAAATAAAATAACAGATTCCTTCAAGGACCCCAGAAATATTTATGCAGACAAAATTATAGTGATGAATCTTACTTTGTAGATTTCATTTTTTCTGTCACTTAATAACTGTGGCTTTAGGAAGCTTTTTTACTTACATTGCTGTATGTTACGCCAGTGAACTAGGGCTATTTTTTAAATGCTAAATGAACATTAAAAATTATAAAATATTGGTCATAAAATAACTTTTCTTTTGCAAACTGTTTCAAGTTCTTCTAGTCAGATTTGTTTGCTTAGAAACATCACCCATTTCATTGGATGTTTATAGGTTGAAATATGATTCAGATGAACAATCTCTTAAAATAGGATTTAATTTAATTTAACACACACACACACACACACACACACACACACACACACACACACACTCAATCCCATGGGGTTGGGGGAGGTAATTTTTGCCAGTTTTTTCTGTCCCAGACATTTAGATTACTACTGGTTTTTGGTCAAAGATGTTGAATAGGAAGGAGAAATTTATGAAAAGCATTTTGTTTTCTTTGGCCAAAGCTTCCGTTGCACTCAATATTCTCTATTATGAAAGACATACTCATTTTAGACCTACCAGTTTTAGAATTATTAGAACTTTTATAATCTCTTATATCCATGTACTTCCAACAAATAGTAATGGTTCAGATTATAATGATGCTTTATTTACATATAAAATAATTTATTTCCTGTATTTTTTAATGTAACGCATTCTAAATTTTGATAATACATTCACAGGGATTGAATACATAAAAAGTAGATTGTTAATTAATAGATACATACACAGATACAAATGCACACGTACTGTCTATAGGATGTGTCAAAAGCCCGTCAAAGTCTTTAATTAATATATTTTTTCAGAGAAAAGGAATGTTCATGGGTCATGTATCAAGTGAGAAAATATTTAGAACAAAATGGAAACTAATCAGTACATTTAATATAATTTATATAACAACTGACCTTTGGTATGCCTTGTACAGTATATATAAGCTCATACATCTAAATATATTGAACATAGTTTTCTTACCTTAAATTTCAAGATGTTCAGTTGACTGTTATGTAAAAAAGTGGTGTTTGTAAATCCTGTAGTTGGAAATTGTGGTATATAATGCTAAAATGTTTCAAAGAAGCATTATCTATTTTGTGAGTAAAGTAAAATGCACATTTTAAGAAGTCCAACTTTGGTGAATTAGCTCTTCCAATTAATTTGGAAAGCTACCCTGCAAATTAGTAATAGAGTTTTAACAAATGTAAGGTAGTAGCAAAATATGCCATTAGTATCACTTTTGTCTAAAAAAATTCTTGTACATTTCTCATATTCACAGAAAAATTAGTATCTTGTAACAAGTGAGTTTAACAATATATAATACTTTTTATAAAGAGGGATTAGTTTGAAAATAACGACCTGAAACATAATTTGAACTTTTTTTTATTGCATTGAGACAAAAAAACGCCATCAAGTTTTAATTCTGTATCTGCTTAAATGAAAGCAAACACAATGAAATTCACCAATATAAATGCACCAATATAAGATTGTACTGTAAATGAAGGCTGTTCACATCCTTCAGAATATAATTTGGAAGAAAGGCTTTGGAATTTGGGATTGTGCAGCACCTCTTTTGCTATAATTTTGAGCAACTTGAGTTTTTTTAGGCTTTGTCATGGAGCTTTAAGAAATTCACTCATTAAAATTTTGTGTGACTCCAGAAAACATCTTTCTTTGCATTGAAGTGCGAAAAAAATATATGTTGCTTTATTTATCACCAGAGAAGTACTGTGTTAGCATAAACTCTGAAATATTTCTTCCAAATCATAGTTCTATACCAAAAAAATGGTAAAGTGTATATTTCATCCATTCATTCAATTTCCACCCAACTCAAACAAGTGACTCTGATCTGCTTGCAATTCGAAAATAAAAAAAATTAAAAGCAATAAAACAATATTCAGTACCATTAAAAGAAAAGCAGTAACTGAACCTGGTCTTTCTTCTATAGCTATATGGAAACTTTAAATTTTATTTAAAAGTTTAAATCTATAGGTATGGAAAGTTCCAGGACATGTCATGAGTGAGGTTCGGTAAATGATTACATAAATTTGCTCCTAACCATGTTAGATTTTTACGGGAGTTCTTCAAAGAAAACTTTTTGTAGCATAATTTTATTTATTGGTGGAAACAATTCCTAATATTTGCAGAAAAAGTATTTGTTGTTACTTTGCTTCATATTTTTTCAATTTTTTTTTGGAAACTGATATCAGCTGTTTTGCCCATACGTATGCATTTATATTTTGTTAAATGAATTTATTATTGGTAAATTCATTCAAATCAGACAAGCCAAGAACATTTCCATGCAAGGCAACATCATTCTTTATTTGTTTACTGTTGTTGGTTCAGTGATTTTGCCATTCTTTAGCAGCTTGGCTTATTAAAAATTAGTGATCCATCACTAAGAGGGATACAGTAGTATTGTTGCTTCCTAGAGGAATTTTGTGCCAAGCAACAAGAAATAATAGCAATTCAAGAGCTGCCAAACGTGTGCTTCCTAATTCCTAATTAGGCAACAACTAGAGGAACTGACATTGTAGGGAGAGGCAGTTTCTTCTACATATCGAATAAAAATATAGAAAAAGAAATAAAAGGGAGATAATAGTCAAGTATTAGTTACCCCTGTTTACAAGACTTTTCATCAGTTCAGTCTGAAAAGCAGAATAGATTGTGGGATTTGTGAAATAATGGCTAGTGATGCTTTCAGTTACTTGAACATATTAATAAGGAACAACTTCAGCAGAACATAAGGACGAAAGGTGTAGTCCTTTTCCCCCAATTATGGGAGTAATGGCGTATGAAAGTAAAGCAACATATCAATATTTCTGCTAGCCAGGTTTGCCAATAACTCCTGGCACAGACTTTATTATAGTTGTGATGCCATAATTAGCACATTTTCTTAATATGTACAGTGGAAAAGGCAAGAGTTACAACTGTCATGGGATTTTTTTTAAACCCTATTACTCTGCTAGTGTTTTTGTTTGGCATTTAAGAAAAAATCTATATATATATATATATTATTTGACTATTTTTTAAAAAAGCTGTTAAGAAAAATGTCATGTGATTTATAGTTTCTAGTTATTTATGTATTTACTCAGACTTGTATGCTGCCTCATTCTATAGAATCTAGGTAGATTACAAATACAATACAGATCTGATACCGAAAAACAATCTTATGTTAAAATGAAACAATAATCAAAATGTTGAATCTTCATTCCCATACTGTACATCTTCCAACTAATCCACCACTGCATGGTATAATTTTATTCCTGGAAGGTTTTGTAGAAGAGCACCATGTAACTACCTTCTTGTACATAATATGGAGTAAGCCACTCTGATTTAGGGATGCAAGTTGTCCTCCATAATATGGAGTAAGCCACTCTGATTTAGGGATGCAAGTTGTCCCAGGCCTGTTTGGTTTCTGAGGTCCCCTTCTAGCTATTTCTCTTAGATAGAAATTCTCAGCAGTCCTCAATTTAATTGGTGCTATTAGATGATTAAGATTTAATCAGAATAAATGGACACAAAGATATTGTGGACCCACCCAACCCATTTATGATATTGCAATGAATCACCAGTACCTAGAATAAGTTGATAACCAGTACAGCTCTTGCTGTAGAGGTATTAGGTGACTTTGCCAATTCTAACCGTTACAGTATCTATTTTATTCTCCAGTTGAAGCATCAAAGCGACTTTTGTTTTTTAATCAAATTATAATAATTTTTGAATGATAACTTAATGGTATTGTCCACTTGTATCAAATCAATTATATTTTCTATTTTATTTATAAATATACATCACACAAAATTATATTCCCTTCAGTTTTAGTAGGGTTTTGAGTAACCTTCGGTATATGCTGAACCTTTGGAAACGTCTTTTGGAATTGACACCATTAATAAAATGCAGCTCTTTTAACATTCTTACAGCAATTCTGTCTCTTTCCATGCATGTTGTAAAGTGTAAAAAATATAAAGGATTGTACTGTAATATTTTTACAGTTTGCTAAAACAGTTAGAATCCTTAATTAAATGTTTATTATCCATTTAGCTAAGCCCATTTATTTGGTATCTGCTTATCTAAGACAAAAAAGTCTATTTATTTTAATGCAGCTTACTTTTGCATTGTTATATATCAGATTCAGACAATGTATCCATGTATCGGGCAGTTCATTTTATTTTCCAGCTGCACACTTTATGTAATATGAAATATCAGCATAAGGGGCCAGTAATTTCTGTTGTGTTTCTGTGTCTGTCTCTGATTTTCTGTTTGTACAAATTGCTGTTTTAGAAAAATAGGTAAGACAGTAAAACCCCGAAACATTCAGAGTACTTTACATTTTCACCATACAAAATGTTATTTTGTAATTGAACTCTTTATTTTCAAAGGTCAGATATCTGCAGAACAATTTTTGTATTCATGTATGAATTTAGTTATTTTTTGGTAATAAATCATTTGCATAAATTTACTTAATACATTTTTATTTTCTGTTTTAATTATTGACCACTATATTTGTTATGTTTCTTAACTAAAATCTTTTTCAACAAAAGATGTTATATATAATAAATGTGCTAATCTCTGAAATACTATAATATGGCCATTCATTCATTTTGCTGCAACAGATAAACAGAGTTATTGTTTTCAAAGTTTATATCTAAGCAACTGTTTTGGATATCTACAAGTTTTAATCCCAAAATAAATCCATTAGCACTATGAAATAAGTAATCAGTGAAAACATAAAACAAATTGAGCTTTTTATAAACTTAACATTTAAATCCTGGGCATTCTTAAGCAAAACAAATTTCTATTGTTTTCAAATGAGATTCACTTTCTAGTAAACATGTTTAGAATTTCAACCCATTTTAACTGCTTCCACATTGCATACATTATATGAATTATAGTGTATTATATTAGTTAAATCAGCTAAGTTTTTGTATTAATTTGGTTTGCATTTGGAAAGTTATTTGTTAAAATAAATAACTATTCTGATAGCATGGACAATATGAGATCTAACCTTTTAAAATTGCTGTTTTTGCAATACAAATTAAGGACCTTTGTGCTTGCAGTTTAGATACCTAACAGAGTCCTCCTTTGAATACATACGTATTTTTTTAAAAAATGCAAAGTGAGCTAATTGTGGCTGAAATCCATGCCATGGGTTAAAGTAGCCTTTTGTAATAAGATTTGATCTGGATTACATTTTCCATGCTTAAATTTAAATTGAGAAAATATGCAGTTGCATGTCACAAACAAAAAGTAATATTTAGTTTCACCCTAAAGTATTTGCTGCAGGTGGAAAACACTAGAAATTATTCTTAATTAAAAATAAACAAATGTATTTCTTATATATTTTACGCATTTTGTACCAAACCCTTATATATGTAACTTCAAAATTTGATACCAAATTTTGGAGTTACGTATGTAAGATCTTGAGGATGACATGCAGTATATGAGGAGGAGTATATGATTTATATATTTCCATTTTTATCAGCTTCTAAATTGACATTGACAGTTCTTTGGGCATCCCTGGAACCCTCTGAAATTGTTCTGTGAAAAATTGGTGCAATTGCTGTATAACAGCACTGGATTATGATAAGAAAACAAACAATAGTAAAAAAAATCTGATATATTAAGTCTTAAGTAAGATTTGGGTAAGTGTTTATAAAGCTCCCAAGTTCGCAACAAGTGAACAAAACCCTAGTCTTCAAAACTATCTCTTCCTTTTGTATTCATTTCAACAAAAAAAGAAAAGGAAAACTGGGCATTGATTGCCAAAAAGTTGCGAAAGCAATTCAGAAAGGAATAATTTTGCAGATTTTTTTCCCTTTTAGTTCAATAATCTTTAGGTTCCAAAAAATAAATAAGGTGGTAGAATTTGTACTGGAAGCTAGTGCTCCTCAATGCATAGCAGAACAATTGCTTTGAATTTTCTAAAGATTAAGGTAGTAAAATGGAGCAGAATAGAAAGCGTGGGCTACCATAGTAACTCAATGACCCAATTTTTTACAAGCTGATTTAATGAAATCATATAGTCATCCCTGGCAGCCTTTTCTATTAATAACTAAAATGGGGATATTTTTAATGTATTTTATTTTATTTTTGCTGCTAGAACACAAGTCTGGTAATCAGATTGTCTTATAATATATATATGTATGTATACATATGTATGTATATGTATATTATCCCGTCTCCTTAAGCAATAAATATTGCATACTGCATATTTGGGCCTAAAGTATAATTGTATCTATTGAACAAATAATACTACAATTATTTTATGATGGAAATTATATAGTATGCTATCAAATGATTTATTATGCCACATACTACAAAATAATTCTCAAGATATTGAAATTAAGTAATTCTTAAAGACAATTTTATATTATTAAATAAAGAAATAGTTCTTAGATTAAGTGATCTCTGTCTTAATTTCCAGGACCTAAGCCAACATTTCTAATTTCAAGAGGGATTTTACAATAATATGGGGATTGGTTAAATAGTGTTATGCTAATGGACTAATTAGCATTTAATTGAATATATAGGTGAATTGGTTTTTACCTTCTTACCTAGGGAAAAACCCAGTTGTTTTTCAAGTAATTAAAAATTTCATAACATTTTTTCTTAAAAGAAAGTCCAGGTGAAAAATTTATTATGCTAGAGCTCTCTCCCTCAGTCTTGAAAGTAATACTTCACTATTTATAGCTGGTGCTATCAATGAAGAGTAAGTTCTTGAAATCTTTGATTTCAGGTATGCTCAATTGAGAAAAGACCTGAACTTTTCAATAACTTTAGCACATAGAATGACACATTAAATAGAAATATTGCTTTCCATGTGTTGGCAAAGCATAATTTTCAGAAAGCTTTGATGAGCCTAATATTGAAACACTCTTTCTAGAATTTAAAATGTTCCTGTACCTCTTTCTTTTGATTCTCCAAAACTGAATAGCCTAACGGGTATTTGAACATGTCTCTCAATACCTTTAATAATTATAAACCCAAACAGTTATAATAACAGTAATGATCCTTTTTATCTGGCTGTAATATTCATTTATTTATTGTAGCAGACTAATTTATTTGTATTTCTGCAATCTCACAATGAAGTGAAAATTATACAGATTAAATTGTGTAGTATTTAAAGCACATTCTTTTTAATGGGATATTTCTAAGGCACGGGGGTGGATAATTTAAGGAACTACCTCTTCCCAAAGATTTCTACCTATCATATCAGGTCTGGCAGGAGGGCCATGGTCTGGATCCCATCTACTTGAGAAGGTCGTCTGACAGTGTCCAGGGGAAAAAAGAACTTTTCTGATGTGACTTCTTTCTTTGGAACATCCTCCTTGCAGAAATTAGATTGACCCTGACCCTGCTTACTTTTGACGAGGTGTAAATACATGGTTCTGTCTCTAAGTTTAGGTGTTTGGATCTGTAGTAGAGCTTGTGCAAGGGTTATATTACTTGATATATTGTTATTTTTTGTTCTTTAGCTGCTGACTATATTTGCAAGGTTTTTATATTGTATTTTTGTTTTTATATGATTTTAATATATATAACTGCCCAGAAGCATGATTTTGGGATGGGTGGCTGTATATATTGAAATAATTAATATTAAATGAATATTCTGATGATTTTTTCACACTATTACCATATTTTTGTCAGGTGATTTGTTTTAACATTTGACCTCTTCAGTAAGTTTATAAGGTTCCTGCATCATAGCATTTTCTTATAATTAGACTTTTATCCCCAGTAAAATATTTAATATATTCAAAGTTAGTATGCCATTATATGAAGGATATGTATCCAGTTTTTCTCTAGAGCCACATAATACTTGCATTATTCCTATGCATTTATAAGAGTAATATTATGTTCATGTTTTTAGGTGAATTGTTCAAGGCAATTTTTTCTATAAACTTTGGCAGTTCAAGGTTCCCTAATAAAAATAATTAAATCAGAAAATTTACTTATATATTTAATTTGTTATCATTAGAATAATTACCTAAATCATCCATTTCATTGTGCTCTCTCCTTTTTTTTTACCCTATCCTTATTCTTATCCTAAACCTCTTTCTTCATATTCATTGTCTATATTCTGTTTATATTTTTGGTTAAAATAAGATAGATTAATCTTAGATCTAATTGTATATTCTGCTTTGGAGTATTTGCATATCAAATCTAAACTGCTGAAAATAGTAACGGGATCTGTGAGCTAAATTATTTTCAGATATATCTTCGACTGTTTAAAAAGTCAATTGTTTTTCCTTAGTCTCACACACACAGAGGCAAGATTGAAGTATGCATCCGTTAGGAAAAAATAATGGTGGACATAAAACGCAGAACACAGTTGAATTCCATTCTACTCTATTGAGAAGAAATGGATGTCAGCATGAAGGACAATAACTTATTCTACACTTTTGAAACTTTGGATGTTTTAGAAATAGATTACTCTTTTCTGTAATGGAATAGAAATATGTTTATAAATTTGTGACCTATCTCACACATTTGACTTCCTTTAGCAAGGGGGCAGTTTACGTTAAGTTTCTCAGGATGAAGGATCAGAGATAGGAAAATTGAAGAACAACCCAGAAGAATGCATTGGAATTATATCTCCTCTTCCGATCCTATAAACAACAGGGCACAGCTTGAATACCCTTTAGAAAAGCTATTAAGACCTATCCAAAAGGTGTTTTTGTTTCCAAAAGAATAATTGGACTTTCTTGGTTTTTTTTAAAAAAAATATTTCGCTTCTCATCCAAGAGGTTTCTTCAGTTTTAAGAAGGTGGGTACGAAAAACCCCCAAGAAAATCCATTTACATTTTGGAAAAAGCGCTTTTGGACAACCATGACCTGGATGACTGAGAATTTCCATAAACTGTTAAGACCTGTGGTTTTTTTTTGTTTTCTTTTTGCACATTTGGGTCCAATTGACTCCTTTTTTTGATTGCTTCATTATTGTGCCAAAATAGTACAGATTTTGGGAGAAGGAATAATTTTTCTGCTTCCCCTTATCACCTTATATTGTAGATTGCTATTTATCTTCCTTTATCACATCAAAAAATAAACAGTTTTATTCTCTGATTTGCAGAGTGTTTTCTATAGTTGCAGTGGCAGTATTGTTTGCCTTTTAGTTCAACTCATTCGTAGAATGTTAACACGAAAATTTAAAAGGAAATAAATTACTTTTCCACTGTATTTATTTAAAGGAGGATGTTGCATGTATGAAATTGGTTTGTGTTTAATAAATGTTTAATAAATATAGTTGAGATATACATAATAACTATTACATTTATCTTTTTTGGTTGTATGTTTGAATATTTCTAATCATGTTCATGCAAAAACAAGTACTGGTGAAGAAATCATCTTGAGGTGATAAATCACTTTAGTGCTAGTTTTTATTCTGCTTAAAATAATACTTTGATATAATGTTAACACAGCTTCCTAAGGTGCAATATTAAGTACTATGTATATTACAATAAGCCATGAAAAATTGCAGTATTCGAAACCATGAATGTTTTTATGCAATATGGTATATGGCTTATAAGTTATCCTGAATATATTGTGGTCTATTTGCTTTTCTTCAATAAAATAACAGAAAAATGTGGAATGAATTGAATTTATTATAGAAATCAGCTAGATTTAAATAGACTATGTTTTATTTATAAACTCTATGAAAAAAATCAACAAATAGTAGAAGTAATATGGGTGCTTATTAAGCATGAAAATTGTGGTAAGATATTTTGAAGCACGTTAAAAGTATTTAGAAGCATATTAAAGTAGTTTGGAATTTCCTGACCAGCAGTAGTTACAATTTCAGATTATTTTAATCAGCTCCCTGAATTAATCAAAATAGATCAGATAATTTTCCTATGAAATTTAGCTTTGTTAAATTAGTTTGCTAAAAGTATGGAGCATAATGAATTATCAAAAAGATAGGACAGGTTGTTTCAAGTAACCTATATTATTCATAATAAATAAATATGAACAAAGCTAATTAGGCCTTTGAATAGCATGTTTATTTAATTCAGTTGTTTGTTTAAAGTTATTTAATACAGTTATGCATGCTTTGAAAACTAATAGTGTTCTATACTGAGACAGCAGCTCTCTTCTCTTCATTATAATGGCCTTTTCTTTTGTAGCTTCTTCATATATCTTAAAATAGATAGATTTCTTGAAAGGAAATTAACCAAAAGCATTACTGTGAGTCTTTAAGCAGCAGTACCACACCAAGAACCCTGTCTGTCTATCACATTTATCGCCTTTATATAACCAACAATTGTATTAAAAGTGACCCTGGGTGGTATATATTGAGAAAAATATTTATTAAAAAAATTAAAATATTCAAATTCCACAGAATGAGTAAAATATCAATCTTATCCAGCAGTCTACTTCCAGAAAAGTAGGGGTTGATACTAGACAAACAAATAGAAAACAACACCCTAATCAAGGAACTACCAAGGAAAAAAAAATCATCCACACTGAGGATTTAAAATCAGTAATTTAATTTAAAAGTGGATAGTTTGCATGTCATGAAGTTTATATCCATTAGTCTCAGAGAACTGCTTAATAAAGTGGAACATCAATCTCTTATAATCACATTTTATATCAAATAAAAATAGTCTCTTAGCTAACTAGTTCAGATAGCCAGTTGTATGCAGAAGATAACAGAAGTTACATTATGATACATTACATTCTAGAATTTAGTTTCATTTACAAAGGTTTTCTTTTTACATGGCACAGAAAAGCTTAAAGGTTTGACTAAGAGTAGAAAACCTCTAAAGGGATGCCATTACAGTTTGTTAAAAAATAAGTGGGGTAGCTTAATAAATTACTAATACATGAAAGAAACCCTGACTTCATAAGTTTTGTCTGTGTGTGTGTTGTGTGTCTGTATTAGGGTGGAAGATACACAAACACACACACACACAAACACAAACACACACACACACACACACGTTCTTAGATTTGTTTAAAGGAAAAATTATAGTTGTGCAAAATAGCTACGGCTTATGTACAGTATTAGTTATATGTTATTCTGTGATCAATATATCTTGAAATATCTTCACAAATGTTTTTGCTTTCAATACAAACTGATCTTACTCTAATTGATTGGTTTTTACAATAGATCCCTTAAGGACTATAGTATTATTATTTTTTTCAACTTGGAAAACGAATCCTATTGAATTCATGAGTAATGACTGTACAAAGTTGAGTTGCCTTTCTGTGATGGTGGTTTGAAAAATAATATCCCTGCTGGTTATTTTACTCCAGGATCATAGTAAATGATCAACTAAAATTGAATTAGAATATAGTTTTCGAACAAGACTTTGCAGTACTTTAGAATCAAAGGCAAAAGAAAAAGTCCATTGGAAAAAATAGGACCTTGCATTGATCACTTATCTTCATCTTCTCAAACCAACCATATCTTTTCCTGGGAATTACATGTGCTCCCAGGTACCATTTGCGTTGAATCCTGAGGGCTTCACATAGTGGATAAGGGGAACTTATCTAGGATCTTATTTAATTGAAAGAACTACTATTAATTTCCATTTATCCATCTATGCCTTGTGTCCTGCTTATTAGCTGAAAAGGTCTTTCTCTTTCTTTCTTTCTTTCTTTCTTTCTTTCTTTCTTTCTTTCTTTCTTTCTTTCTTTCTTTCTTTCTTTCTTTCTTTCTTTCTTTCTTTCTTTCTTTCTTTCTTTCTTTCTTTCTTTCTTTCCATAGTTTGGTGGCTTAAAAATGTATATACCAAAAACTCATGTAGTTTGGAATGGTTAAACCCTTTCATGAAAGTTACTAGAAGATAAAGGAGTGTTACAATGTAATGTTTGTCTAAAGAATTTGATTCAAGGTATCCATCTGTTTCTAATGGAGGGTGACAAGGAAGGTTTTAAGAAGTCATCCTATTCATTGTTTTCAAATACAAAAGCCTTCTGCCCGCATCGTTCAACTTGCTGCACCTCTTCCGAGGAGCCATGAGCAAAGTACTGAATGTTTATTAATCAACTCACACAATTGAAAAAACTTCTAAAAAAACCAAGAGCTTTATATTTTTGATTGTTTTTATATAAACACATTTTAGGATTCTTCTGTCTGGGGAAATTTGAGATTCAGTTTGGATTTTGGGTTCTTGATCTATTCTTTCCCATTCACTTAGTTTTAGACTTTCCATCTCAATATGTTAATGAGATATTTTAAAAATACAAAGAAGTTTGAACAAGAGCGTGTGTTTTGTGTTTTGTGAGGAAAAGGAAAACAGCAGGGAGAGAAATACCTTTTGGGAAGTGAGGCAAGGAAACCTAAGCTGATAAAACATGACTCTTCTCCCTCTACTCTCTCCCCAAGGGAAGTTGTTTGGATAACTTGCCCTTTTCTAAATTCTTTTCTCTTTCTGTAGCCCTTTCCTCTTTTCTCTCTCTTGTCAAGCCCACTTCATAAATGGTAGCAGCTGGAGATCTTTTTAGTGGCATTCAGGGATTACTGCCCTTCAGGAGTTTAATAAGCTCCAATGCTTGAGATGTCTGTAAGGGTGCTCGCTGAGACAATTACCATTCAGGACCAAGAGCTGAGGACCCTTCAGAGGCCCAGATGGTTGTGGTTTTGCATGTGAGCAGATAGTATTCCAAGAACAACAGCTCACTGGAGCAAAGAAGGGGAGGGAAGTGAGGCAGTAAGGAAATAGAGAATGAAATAATGTGTGGGTGCACGTGTATACCTAGATTCATCATGTAGCCAATTAGATTCATTCACTCCGGTTTTGTATATAATCAAGCATAAAATTCTCAAATATAAAGAAAAAATTAAGTTAAAAGTATTTAAATAAATAATCTATTGCTTGTAAGGTGTTCAATAATGCTGATTACAAATTGAGTTACTGAACTTTAGAATTTTAGTTCATTTAGTTCTATCCTTCAGCCACAAGAAGAAGGCAGTAAGTAGCAAGGTACTTTTGAAAATGTTGCCAAGAAAAAATGCTGGGACTTGCTTAGGCACTCACCCATCACTGAAAATGACTTTAAAGCATATGTTTCCTTTTTTATGGATATAAAACTGAGTATACTGAAATTCTTGAGAATGAATAAATGTAGCTGCAGACATTTCTTTTGTTTGTGTTTGTTTATAATAGAATTCAGAAAAGTTTATATTCATGTTCAGCATTCAGTAGTTCACCCCAGGATTCACCGCAGTTTCCCTAAGTTTTCAATTTTTCTCTAAATGTATTTTTGGGTTTACCCCATTGACTTAAGAAAACATTTGTTATATAGGCAGTACATGTAGACAGTGCAAAGTTCAAAGACAGCTCATGAACATAGAAGGTTTGTTCTTCTGTGTTGTTACGCATTTTATTACTGCATCAGTCTACATACCGCAGTAATGCAAATATCTCATAAAATGCCAAATACCAACAATGGGAGCAGAATATAGTGATACCACTTGATACTATGCTACTTCTAGCATCAGCTATAAGATGGATGTGTCAGAATGATCTTAGATCATTTGTAAAAAAATAAGAACGCCCAGTCCTGTTAATGCTGGAAAGAAAGGCCGGCAGGATATCCAGGGAAGTGTGGGCTAGTATGAGAAGTATTTTTTTTTTAATTAAAAAGAATGCAGTGACAATTTTTCCCCCTATTTCATTATGAATCAAGCTCAGTACATTTACTGCTTATTACAACAAGGATACTGAATTAGGATTCTGTGGGTTATTAGGTTTTGTATTTGCGAGTCAACAAAATACACTTGTTTCTTACAGTTGTGTAATGGATGTGCCTATTTCTGGTTTAGTTGCAATAAAATATATATTTAAATTTTAATCAATCCAAATTTTAGATTAACTGGAATTTTGGAAATCAGGTGAAAAGGGATAAAGAATAAGAAAAACTGAAGTCCTTTGCATCTAATTAAAGTCCTGAACTTTTGATGTCTAATGAAAAAGTATCTATTATGCTTCGCCTTCATCCTAGCTTATTTATTATATTGTAACTCAGTATAATAATGCTGTGATGGTAAAATGCAGAGAATTGGTGATTAAGCCAGAGTTAACAATGAGAAACCTTAGCGTGATGTAGAATTATAAATTCAACTGTATTTTTTTTTGCTATAAACATCTGTATTGTAAATAAAAACAACACTCCCAAAATGCAATTGTTTTAGAAATTCTGGAATGTTGGAGAACATATCTATCTCTCTATCTCTATCTTATCTATCTCACAGAGAAGGTAATTATATATTTTGAGAAAAAAACTAAATATGTGCAGTCCTATATCTGTTTGAGGTATATCCATCTTATTCAGGAGGCATACTTTTAAATTTAACCTAGACTTTGTTGCAAAATAAATTTTATATTTCTTTTGATTATTCAATTTTGTATATATTTAACTTTATTAATTTAAGTATATAAAATAAATATGATATCTAACCTTAATCCAAAGAATATTGTGATGTTTTAGAAACATCACAGGAAAATCTGTTTCCTTACTCAATTTATATACACAGTAATCAAATTATTCATTATTTTGTGTCTATTTAAGTATTATCTGTTGGGTTTTTCTATATATATGAACCACTAACAACTATGAAAACATTGTCTATATACCTCAATATAAAGAGAATTATATAAATTTATCAGTATTTAATTTTATCAATATTTTCATCAGTAGAAATATGTTTTGTAGAAAGTTCAAATGTTATATGGGAACAGTGCACGGGCAAATATAATTGGCCTTAATTTCTAGATAAAGGAGGTACCTATTGTATATTCTTTCGAAGAAATTGACATTTTAGTCTTAAATCTTAATAATTGAAAAAGTGTATTTGCATATGTTTGTAAGTGTATGAGCGAGGAAAAATGTTAGGAAATTGGTAAAAAGGAGTAATAGTACAAGATATTTATTCTTAGGTATTTACAGAAAGCACCTCAAAATTAAACGGATTGTTTAAATAGCTTTGTAATCTTTGCAAAAAGATTTTTTATAAAATAGAAGTTGAACCATGTCCTTTGAATAATAAGCCTTTACTGAAAGTAATATATGTGCTTCAAAAAATTAACAAGAAATTGGCAATTTTTCAGCCAAACAGACTATTTTAATTGTCTCATATACAGCTATATTCAATAACATTTGTTAAGTTTTTTTAAAATTAAAACACTAATGATGTAACTTCTTGATTTCATTATAACTGATCCTAAATAATTACTTGTAAATATTATATATGTTTATATTAAAATAAATGTAAAATGGCTTTATTCCTTATTGATTTATTGACTAGACTATAATAAAATGCTTAAAGCAACTACATGTCATTTCTTCAGAATTTGCTATGAATTCCCTGGTGCTTCTGGTTTTATTTGATTATTAACCTATGATGGGTCAGATAAAGCATTTCCTCATATTGAATTTGCACATGCTGTGTGCTTTGAACTAAATTAATTATTAAAAGCTGTGTGCAGGCTTACAAACAGGAAGGGCAGGCAGACCTTTGCATGCAATGCTGAGAAAAAAATTCCCAGGAGACTAGATGAAGCCATTGGACATAGCTTGCATAATTTCCTCGTATACCTTGGATATAGTGGTCTCTTAGATAGTGTCTGAAAATATAATGTAACACCAGGAACAGGAAAATGGTCTTTATTGAATCAGGAGTAGGATTAGTCTATGGGAAGGACCTTTTCTCTATAGTATACACTTACAACAGGCACTAGGTTTTGTTCTAGTTTTGTTTAGGGACTTGATGCAGGGGGAGACTGAATAGCCTTCTATGGCTTTTGTTAAGATGCCCCTTCGGCACCTGCTGTTGGTCATAGTGGGCAAAACATGTAGCTTAAGGAGTCATAAGACTGGGATAGTTAGAATGATATACTGAGCTGGCTCTTACTGTTCTGTAAGACCCAGTTAAATTTTCCGGATTTTTGCTTGTTGAGAACAGATCTGAGCCATGATTGCTGACATGATGATCATCTGTTTGACCCCCTAGAGTTGCAGCACCTCAGTTTCAAAAATACCTGGAGATGTTGGTTTTTTTTTAAAAAAAAATTCAGAGACCTGGTTGTTAACACTAGTAATAGTCCATGCACAAAGAAAACAAAGTGCAGTGGTCAATATTACTGGTGTAACAGATATGTGCTAAATTGGCTTTTAATATAGTAACTTAACTGGACAAATAAAAGCTTTCTTTATGTTGTTTTTATTATTTGCTGGCACTTTAGTAGAGATATCTTGTTCATGAGCTTTCTGCTGAACCTTTCATACCATTAGTGGGGAAAGGTTGTTTTACAAATATGGTCTTATCTATCATTCTCTACATGTAGCATTTAGTGGAAATGCATTTATATTACTTAATTAGAAACTTTGCCTTTGCTGAACCTTCCCACTATGTGGTTATTACCTAAGGCTTAAAACCATGATAATTACTACCTCTATAAAATGCCTCTCATTACAACACATAAAATGTGTTGAATTAGAGGGACTGCTATGAGCGGATTGTTTTTTTCTATTCCTGCATGGATAAAAACTGTGTGTGTGTGTGTGTGTACATGTACGTATATATATGTGTGTGTGTATGTGTGTGTGTAATGTAACCATTGAATTTAGTGGAATTTGTACAATGGATGTGAAAAAATGTTTATATATATATTAGTTTATTTTATGTGTTATATAATAGAAAGCCAGGTTTTTCTAATATATGTGCGCTAGATATAGATAAGCAGGTCAGTCAAGTTATGATTGTTTTACAATAATTTTACAATGCATTTCAAACATTTTATGAAAGATGGCAATAGTCTGGCCAATGACGAATAGGATTTACTAGAGTGGGCTCGAATTCTTGTTAGGAAAACTAAAACCTTAAAAAGTTATCTGTAAATGAGAGGTTGATGGGTAAGACGCCGTTGGAAAACTGCATTTAGTTCAGGGAAGATTTTAAAACTGCTCATTTTTAAAAAATACTTGTGACTTATGGATAGTATGAAACAAATCATACTGAAATGTTCATAATGGGCAAATCACTTTCTGCATATGAGATCTATAACTTACCCCACTTTTGCATTTAAGCTAAAATTTAAAGATAGATCTGGTGAATGGAGATGTGAAAGCTCTTGATGGTTAGCTCAAACCAGATAATGAAAGCTTTCACAAAAATGACTGCATGATTGTTTATTGAGTCTGACTATGCTGATTGGTTCCATCATATGGATACCATTAACTGAGTTTGGTTTTTTAATCAACTACTACTCTTCAATTTGAAATTGACATGGCTAAATCCCAACTTTTTCTGGAAGCAGTGCTTTCAAAAGTATATCCCTTTCCATTTCTATTTCTAAAAAATATTTTGGTTGGGGGAGAGAGGAGAAAAAGATATAATGTTATTCAAATTGTTAATTTTCTTTCTTCTCTGTTCTGAACTTTGTTTACGACATAGATTTGTCTGCAAGGATTTTGTAGGAGCTGAGTTTGCTTTAACAGCAGTCTTTCTGTTACTGAAGCATGAAGTATACTTCTCAAATGGAAACATTCCATTTGCTATGTCATGTTATTAGTGGATTTCAAAAGCAAACAAAGTGTAATTTAAATCCATCCTTCTCAACTGCACTTCATTATAAAGATTTCCTAGTTGTTTTAGAACTACATGAGCTGTTATTCCATTTTTTTAAACTTTAAATTACTAGCTGGGAAATGCTGAATCATGAAACTACAGTATGTTTCTTAATGAAAACCTACATGTTTTTCCAAAATTATTTGGAACGTTATTTCAAACCACTTCTTCTGTTCCTTTTTGCTGAGCTCTTATTTTAAACATGTGTTGTATAACAATAATGCTGATAGCATTCTATAGCTAATTCTTGGAAGAGTGAGAAGTAGCTTTGCATTTTATAATAAAATCCAAGTAAAACCTATGTGAAGTTTGGAACCTATAGCTTTTTGTTTCAGTTATTAGTCATGATATCTGTGTGGGAAATAGCAATTGTTAATGTTTTGCATATGCTTAACGCTACTGTTTCCTTTCTCCAATTGTAAATATATTTAATGCCAGTGCTGGTAATATAGTTGATTATAAATGCATTTGTCTCCTTATTCCGTCATTCCTTCCTTCTGTCATCTCCAGCAATTTTGTTTTCTTTATGGAACTTTAACAGAGATTTACCAAATACTATTTGAAGCAAATTATTTTCAAACTAAGCTAACTTAAAACACAAGAAAACTCTGTTCCAATTTATCTAGAGTCAATCATTTGCTGTAGCCTTAGGGGCTAAATTATGCACCAACCATACCTTCTCTAAATTCAGACTTTGTACATTAGCAGAATGAGCAGTCTTTACCAATACGTATATAGCATTACAAGAGCTATGTATCAGTGGTAAAAAGAACATGGCATGCAGGTGTTTAAATTATTTACTCCCATAATTGGCCTTTATGTTAGATTGCCGAGCCAGGCCTCAGTTATTCTAGTGCATAATTGATAGTGCTCAGAAGTGGAAAAGTTATAAAAGCAGAAGTAATGTGACGTGAAAGTGCAGTGAGGCAACTCCAGTTGGTGAGCCTATTGAGGCCGAGAGAGATTGGAGGCACAATAGAATTGCATGTGTGTTGCCACTAAGGAAAACACATCAGAATTAAGTTTTTATTCTGGCATGTTGTTTGCATTTTATTTACTGGGAGTGGAGACAGTAAAAGTTAGCACTTTTGTTGGTAGGTATAACTCTTTGTAGCAGGTTGTTAGATAGCTAATGGATTATGCAGATATAACTAATTTATTGTCAAAACAATTTACAGCAAATTAATTTTTGGAGCCTGTCATTCTCACATTTTAAATATAGTTATAACAAAAAACATGCAATATTTTTAGTGTCTTGGTGACCAATTGTCTTATATTGTAAATTCATTTTAAGACTTTTAACCCCCCCAAAAAAAGATTATATTTACTCTTTAACTGCTAAAGCATCTACCCAAAATAGGCGTTATAACTATTCATTGTAATTGTTAATGAATAAAACTCAGTCTCATGAAGACAAAAGCTGTTACTCAAATATCTTTGGTATAAGCAAATGGAGATGTGTATTACATCAGAAAAATAGTTGTTGGATATACTTTTGTTTTAATTTGTGTAATTTGGAACCTCTGTGATTAAGAAACATATTTAATAGCTAATAATTAGACATTTATATCTAAAGAGGAAGGGATGTTACACTGAAAATGATCTACACCATAAACTCCATGCTTGTTTAAATTACTTTTATTTTTTACAGCAAGTAGTACTGGTACAGATAGAATGTTCCTTCTGTGATAATTTTTAAAGTGATAAAGTAGTTAATAGCGTTTATTTCTGGACTGCCAAAATGAACCTTTGCCTTTCATTTGGAAAAACAGTACAGAGATCTCAGATCTTCTCATTTAATAATCATGCCTCATTAACATTTTTTGTATTAATAATGCCATGTAAAACACATAAACACCAACAGAGAACAATGAAAGATGAATAATTCAAAGATTATTATAGTACTAAAAGACAGACACTGTAATACATAATACAATATTTCATCCATTAAAAAAAGCTTCAAAGAATTTAATGAAGCAATACAAATGCAGATTCTTTGATGATAGTGTGGAAAAATAAATGTTTTAAAGAAGAAGTTCTTGTTTTATTGTAGTGGAATTGTATGTTCCATGCATAATATTAACAGATTTTTCTAAAAATGTCTATTATTGGTGTGATATTCCTAGTGAATTTTCATGTTGGTGAAGCCACATGAATTTTAAACATGGATAATTGAAACATGTCCTTTACAAATGAATAATTTTAGAATACAAATTAGATGACTCAATTGTGGGGCCATCAGTGTATTTCAGAACTAAAATGGACAAAATAATAGAAAATAAAGAAATGAAAATAATCTGAGACTTTAGAATTCAAACAGACAAGCACCTGTCTGTAATACCCAAGACTTAATAATTGCTGATATGAAAGGGAATAAAGTATATAATGGACTTCGCAGCACCTGGAGACAATAAAAATAGAAGAGAGAACTGGAAGAAAAATCACAAAATACAGAGACCTGCAAATAAAAGTAGAAATGACTGTGGCAAAAGAAAGTAATGATAATACCTATAGTGACCAGCACCTTGGGTGAATCCCCAAAATTCTGGAACACCCCATGAACACCATTGACATTGACAAAATCATTGTCAATTTCAAAAGAAAACAATTTTAACACTATAATAATATCTGCCTATTACAGGTGCTTGGGAAGGACTCAATAGGTAGATAAAAATGCCAAATCTGTCTAAATATCTGGATGACTATGTATCCAACAATAGCAACATATTAAATTTGCATGCCACTCATCTTCTCTCCCTTTTATTGAAGTTCTTTTTTAATTATGTTTTTGTAAAATATGTGATCATTAAGATGTGTAGTGAAATGGCAAGATAAGCACTATTCTAAACAGATATATAAAACTCATTGTGTGTTACATAGTGGTAACCAAACGTTGTGATTTTGTTCTCTTACAAAACTGGAAAAGTCCAATTGCTTATTGTAACTTTAAAATTACAATATGGAATATAAACATATATGCTATATCAGTGGCTACATGATAGTACTAAAAATGCATGTAGTGCATTTTAAGAAATAGTGTGTATTCTTTCCCAGATGAAGACCATTGTACATATGGAATTAAGTGAAGCATTTTATTATAAACTTAAAAATTTAAGATTAAAAATCTTCATTCTGAAAAAAAATAAAAAGTATCCAAAAGGGTATTAATGAATAACCAACTCTACACATGCAAACTTCCAATTTAATTAAATACACCTTTTCGTTCCTTGAAGAGACAGTCCTTGGTTATTCTGTTGTGTGCTTTGTCTCCAATTTACATTTTATATTTTGTTCGTTTTTTGCTGTTAGATTATTATTTGTTTGAATTATTACTGTTTATGTTGTACATCACCCAGAGGCACCCTCTTTCAGTCGAGTGGCCTTATAAATCTTGACATAAATCTTGAAACCTCTGAGAGTGATGGGCAGTTAAAAAAATAGAATAAACAAACAAATAAATAAGACAACCTATTGTGTTTCATGAAATTAAAATTACTCAGTTGTCCCAATAATTTTAGTGACATGATACAAAATGTTCATTGTGTGAATCTATACTAAAGCATTTCCAAAAGTCATAGATTATAGGTTATTCATAATTTGATTGAGATCATCCATAGTAGTTCTAATAGAGTAGAAGAAACACTGTTATTATTATATACATATAGCTTTTTAAAAAACATTATATGACAGCAAGCAGTTATTCTTGATGAGCTTTGTTCTTTTGTACCTCTATTGCTGCTTGTTAATATCTATCTTAGTATATTAGTATGTAATGGATTGTATTTAGGGAAGAAATGCACTATCCTCATTGGAGTAATGGTGCTATAAGAAGATTGATTTTAAGTTTTGTGAAAAATGGATTTAAATTTATTTTTTTGCATTCAGAAAGAGTAATGATATTTGCCTAGTCCAAATATATTTGTGTAAGAAATTCAGTCCACAACAAATGTATCTGTCATATTTAAAACTACTAAGAATTTTTGTAAGGTAAATTAAATTTAAACATATCCATGCTTTAAATTAAAATTTACTCATGCTGATATTTGATAAGAATTACTAATTCTCTTTTTATAAATAATTTACTTTGAAAAATGTCTGTTTGCAAAATAGCTTGTGAAATAAGGTAATAGAACCATTGAAATAGTAGAAATACTTATTGATATGAAATATGTTTTGCTATATAGGGATGTTATTCTTAGAAAGTAACATGAAGCTATATGGAATAGTATGTGACTCTTCACCTTTCTTCAATGACAGATCACATTTATTTGGATCATTTCAGATTGAGCTGCAAGAGAATTTTATTTTTAGAAAACCAAGGGAATTATTAGCTTCTTCAAATGCTTGATTGGCTAGCTTAAAAAGCATAATGAAATTACTAATGTATTGCAAAAGATTTTTCGATTATGTTTTCTCTTGGCATTAACATTTCAGTAGACTCAAGAATCACATCTTTTTGGGATGTTGGGTGTGCAGTAACTGCAGCGGCAATAAATGTATTATTTTAATGATTACTGATTCAGAAATTAGGTAATTGTAATATATATGGAATTAGAGTGTTTTAATTTTTTAAATTATTCTCTGGCTGATATCTTTTTGTCAAATGCCAAAATTACAGTTACATCGCTCACAGAATCCCACTACAACAAGTAACTTTTTATAATGGACAACAAAATGTTACTTTTTGTCAAATTTACAAGATATCATTTATTCGTGGAGCATGTATATTTTGATATAATTAGAAGTAAATACTTGTTTTTACATGCCACACACCCTAAATTCACACAGAAACTTGCTTTTCATTTGCTCTGATAGAGACATAGTGAATTTTTTTCCCTATCTTAAGCTGTTGAAGTTGATAGATAAAAACAACTGAGGTGCAAAGCACAATCTTTTATATAGTTTCTATGAATTCATTCATGTGACTACTTCAATAAAATGAAGACAGTGTGAATAGGCTAATTAAAAAGATTTTGTTTCAGATGAGGACAAAGTAAATGTTTTGATACAATATTTTTCTACAATAGACACAAAAATGGGACTACGGGAAAAAGCCCAACGTATGATTTTTCGATCATAAGACATTTGTCCCTGGATCAGAGGGTTCAGGTTTTTTTTACAAAAATTTTTAACTCTCAGTCTCTGTTATTTCAAACAAATTTGAAAGCCCTTGGTATAGCATATCTAAACAGTGTCCTCAGATATTATTCAGCTTATGTTTTGCTGAAACAAATAAGTAATTAATACATAAGAGAATGTTAGAGTTATGATTTAACCATTTTTTTTGTATGAGGCAACTACTCAAAAAGATTCTTATAAAAAATGAAATATGATTATAAACAATAACTTTCGATACTGCTTGTCAATTGACCCCATGTACTTCATAAAATGTTTTTATTTTGAAGATGGACATTTAGGGCATTTAATGAGCATTTATAATTGACATACTCAAATGGCCTAATGGGCTTCTAACTTATAAATATCCTATTGCTTTAATTTACCTTTAAAGATTTAGCAGAACATGTGCAATGTCATTGATAATTTGTTTAACTTGAAGAACTATTATTGGCTACTTGGAATAGTTGATGGAAAGAAAATTTTAGTTACTGCAATGTAAAAATAAGACTAGCCAAAACTGCATGAAAAATAAAATATTTATTTTATTGTAATAGATAAAAAGCTCTTTAGATCCAATTTTTGTAGTACAAATAATACTTTTCTTCTCAATGAAAGCTGTATTTATAGTCAAGTAAAAAATATGAATGTATTTCCATAATCTACAACAGTTATTATGGTGGGAACAGAAGGTGATGTATTAAATGAAGATATTATGTAGCTTATGTTACAATCCAGTCCCATGCCATGAAGGACTTTAAAGCTTAAAATCAACACCTTAAATTAGACCCGGAAGCAAACTGGCAGCCAGTGCAGTTCAATCAATCAATTTTTATTTGATCATTGCCCAGCAAAGTCAGGGGCAGAGATGTGACCTGCTGTTGTGAGAGCACACATAACTGCTTGGGCTGCTGTATTCTGCACCAGTTGAAGCTTCCAGTTACTCTTTAAGGGGAATCCCATAGCTCCTGAACGAGAATCGAGCATACTGGCATACAACATAAAGCTGCACAAAATCATTATTAGCCATGACTGCCATTGTTATATGATATATTTACATTTTTTTAATCATTCTTTTCTCCAATTACAATTAGAATTACATTAAAGGTAAAGGTTCCCCGCACATGTGTGCTAGTTATTTCCAAATCTAGGGACTGGTGCTCATCTCCGTTTCAAAGCCGAAGAGCCAGCGTTTGTCCGAGGATGTCTCCGTGCTCATGTGGCCGGCATGACTAGACACCAAAGGCGCACGGAACACTGTTATCTTCCCACTGTAGTGGTCCCTATTTTTCTACTTGCATTTTTAGGTGCTTTCGAACTGCTAGGTTGGCAGAAGCTGGGACGAGTAACAGGCGCTCACTCTGTTACGTGGCACTTGGGATTCGACCTGCCAAACTGCCGACCTTCTGATCGACAAGCTCAGCGTCCTAACCCGCTGAGCCACCGTGTCCCTTCCAGAATTACATTATTGGACACAAAAGGAAATTCTATAATCAGAGCCCAAATTGTTTTTGAGCATCAAAAGTAAAGTAAAATAACACATTGCTCATAATTTGATATCTTTTCTGTTGCAGTTAAGGTCTAGTTCCATTTAAACTACTATTGGGCTTTAGCTAGAAATTAAAAAAAACCTGTTGAAATAAACAAAAAGATCCATTTTAAATAAGTAGCATGCAAGGTTATATGAAGTATTCATGGACTAATGTTAATGGTATTTATTTTCAATGTGTACTAATGATGCTAATGTCTATTTTATATTATTAAGGTCTTTCTATAGTAATTTAGGGACATGGTGGCTCAGTGGGTTAGGACGTTGAGCTTGTCGACCAGATGGCAGTTTGGCGGGTTGAATCCCGAGTGCCGCGTAGCAGAGTGAGCACCTGTTACTCATCCCAGCTTCTGCCAACCTAGCAATTCGAAAGCACGTAAAAATGCAAGTAGAAAAGGGACCACTATGGTGGGAAGGTAACAGCGTTCCGTGCGCCTTTGGCGTCTAGTCATGCCGGCCACATGACCACGGAGACGTCCTTGGACAAGCGCTGGCTCTTCGGCTTTGAAACGGAGATGAGCACCGGCCTCTAGAGTTGGAAATAACTAGCATGCATGTGCGGAGGAACCTTTACCTTTATAGTAATTTAAATACAATTGTATCTGTTTTATTTTGTAAAGGCAATATCTTTGTAAATAAAAACACAAAATCTAGAATGGATAAAGGTCAGAGAGAACAGTTGACAAGCAATAAAAATAGAATATAAAGCTTTGCTTATATATATTTTATAAAGGTTCTGGACCTTAATACAAGTGCTCAATGACAAGTTTTTTGAAAGAAATATGAAGCATAAATGGCATATTTCATGATTAAAGAATAGAAACTATGAGCTGGTGCTGAGATTACTGTGGTCTTTTTAGGATCAGAAGGTTAGACAAACTGCCCCCCCCCAATTTAAACAGAGCAGTTATTTCATGTCAGTTTAATTATCTTTCTGTTTTAGAAACTGTCAAGTGATCTGGAAACCTTGAGAAATTGGAGCTTTCACATCTCTGAGGGCAAAGTTCTGATTGGGGTTCATTTGATAATCTTTCTCTTTGTGAAAGCCTTAATGTAGCTGATGGACTGTTAGAACCATAAGAGATACTTAATGCAAGAACAAGTTTAATCTGTATGGGATCTTTTAGTAGAACATCTTAGCAGTGTGATTTTTTCCCCTCTTTGGGTTATATAGCCATTACTGTGGTCATTACCTATTTTATCATAGTATTTTAACTTCCAAAGTGCTGTGAATAATATATAATAACAACATACTTGAAAGAAATACTATGTTTTTAAGTAGCTTGCAATTGGATTTGGGCAAAAATAGGATTTTAATAGTATATGTGTGTACTGGTATAAATAATGTTCATCATATGTTTCATTGTTATTTTTGTTGAATATTTGAATTTTTTTCCTTGTTCCTAGAAATAAAATTCTTAATATTTATTATGTCTGCATCAAAATTTTAAAAAATATTGGGAAAAGGACATATTTGTGTAGTTAAAAGTAATGATATAAAAATAGAAACATTTGAGATTTTAATTTCTTTGAGTCACAGTGCACAATTGGAATTATGTAAGTAATAAATTAGGAAAATAATTCAAACTTATATTTGTAAGTTAGGAAATCTAAAAAAATGAATTTTCATTATTTTTTACTATTTGGAATTAAACAAAACAGCATAAATATATAGATTGGCTTTATCTGTTTTATGCTTTTATGACTTTGAAATAGAAGCTTGCTAAACTTTTCAACAAGGTAAATAGATCCTTTTAAAATTGGTTTCATTTTTTACTTTATCGTTTAGAATATTACTAATTCTTTAGTTTTTTAAGTGTTAATGTTATATGGACTACTAAGCAGAATTTATGTATATCTTCATGTTATTTACTCTTTCGTTAAACAGATTGAAGGGCATTAATTCAATGGTAAGAATATAAATTGTCTTTCATATAGTAGGGTATCTTACAGAACTAAACATGGTGAATTTTTTAAAACCCCTTTTCTTTCTATTTGAGACCAGCCTTGTTTGGGCTTAATGTATGTTAGAGAAAATAAATAAATGGAAGCTGAGTTGTCTTTTAAAATTAGTTAGGACTCCTTGTGTTATTTGTTTAGGAAGTTTTAAATTATACTGATAGACTGATAATTATACTTTTTTCTTGCTAATATGACATTTGTCAACTATACGTTAATGTTTTGTAGATATCTTCTAAGAAATAGAAAGAGAAGAAAAATTGAGACATAGATCCCAAACACATTGATGTAACAAACATGTGCATTCTATTTATATAGTATACAAAATAACAACTCAAAACTTCATAGATTTTTTTTGTTAGTGCGGATAATAAACTATTCAGGTTTGGGGTAAATGACTAATTATTCTTCAGTGTACTCAAGAATTTATTAATCCTTTTGGTGGTAATTTCTTGATACTGTATATTAACAGCGTAAATTTTCCACGAACACATTTTTAAATTGGATCCAGAAATTAATATATATTTATTTTGAGCGCATATTATTCTGGTTTCACTTAAACTCAATTCGGAAAAAGTTGTAATTAGTATTTTTCAAGTATTGGTTTATCCCAAATATACAAATGGTTTGGCATGGTATAGATTCTTTTTAAGAGTTGAGACATCAATAGTTATCTTTAATCTACAATACTAAGGAAAAAATACTTTATTTGTGCATGTAAATAAAGTTTCATTACTACATGCTTCAGTATTTCTGTTTATCCTTTTTTAAAAAGTTCAACAAGATATGAATTAAGTCCTACACTTGGACCTGCTTTGTGTGAAGATGGTTGAAGTCATTAAACAGTTAATTTCCAGTGAAAACAGGAGCACATCTTCGCTATTTCTTGCTAGGTTACGAATCTGTCATTGCCCCTCTTTCATGCTTGTGTGAGTATGGAAATGATTTGAGACAGGATATTGTACAAAGTGGGTGAATGCATTAGTAGCTGTACCTCGTGACCATACATTGCATCACCATGAAAGCCTCTGTAGAACTCCTCTAATATTCTTTGCACGCAATGGGATTGAGAAAGCACAGATCAAAATTTGCACTTCTAGAAAATTTCTTATTCACCACAAAGCACATAACTATTATTTCTAAAAACATTTTCCATATTCCAGGCTTTCAGATGCATTAAGGTTGCTTTTAAAAGTGTCAGAATTAAAGTACAATAGCCTGCCTGTTCAGTTAGACGTATAATTGTATTAATGATATTGAATAAATGTTTAAAACATCACAATTACCTTGAAATATTTTTTTAAAAAACGGGTGATTTTATTAAAAAGTTAGGGGCCTGTGGATTCTCTCTTGTCTCTTATAATTTCTCCCATTGTAAGAGAATCAGTAAAAGAAAAGTTTCTATTTTGTTCAGGTAGCATAAAGAGTACAGTTCGAATCCAATTAACTAATACTCATGGTTTGTCAATAATCATACTAAAGTGTGTTTTCTATTAGTCTTTTTTGCAGTACATATTCAAAATTATTGTTTATACTGAACTCTGGTATTTTTATTTATTTAAAATTATTTATGGAAATGATATTAATTTGTGCATATATTTTGCATATGTTTTGATCAGATAAGTTGAAGAGATAATTATAATAAACTAATAAATCAGGTATTGCTGTTTTTTGATATTCATTAAAGGTTGGGTATAATCCTGAATTTATAGTATATAAGATCCTTGCTCTTGAAAACTTTTGCTGACAACCAAATTGCTGCAGTCCTTTTAAAACATCATAATGGATAGATTAGTAAACTTGATACTTTATAATAATGATTGAATTTACACTATCCAAGTGTATATTAACAAATATTTTAAAATGTGGAGGCTCATATCTAGCTGCTGTTGACTCAGTACTAACAGGCATTCTTCAGCAATGCAATCCATTGACCTCTTATTATATCCTGAGTCTTATTCCCTTTCTTTCAATATAGGATTTTATTTTTAACATAGTTCGACAGCTGCCTGCATGTGGGCTTTGGCTTTCTTCTGTTTAAAAATTATTTACTTTATTTTGACTTGAACTTGCTGCCCTCACAGTTCCTGTTAATAACACAGACAGACAGATCAAAAGAGAGAAAGCCCCTGGACAAAGGAAATGGGACAGCCCTGGTTGGTATGAACACCATTACTTTTAATTCGTTTTTATAAGCAAAAGTTTCAGTAATGGCAGATTTTTAAAAAGTATAAACTATTCAAAGTTTTCACTCAAGATTCTTATTCGTATCTTCATATATAAACCATGGAGTTATATTAAAACAATAATTTTACTAAAACAGGCCTATTTATTTGAATTACTGGGAAGAAATGTATGTAGTTTGTGTTACTATATTTTGACAAAACGTGTTGTGGTCCTAGATTAAGAAAAAGCCACAAGACAGAGTATATATTGTCCAAAGTACGAGTTTTAATCTAGTTAGAATAATGAGGAGAACTGTCTGTATTAATTTCTGTTATCACATTTTGTACAAGTTAAAAATTAAACTTTTTGGTGAAAGTTTTCATTTTTAATTTCTGTTTGAAAAAAGATTAAACAATTGATATATTCCCATTACTGGAGAAAACAAATGGCAAACTATCATATTTTTTTAAAATAATGTAAATATTTTTTTCTCAGATTTAATTAATAGCTAGGGTTTTCTATTACAATTTATTTTCACATCACTGTTGTAAAGTATGACGTGCAATAAAAAAGAGCAATATTTATCAGGCATTTTGGATTCTGTAGATTAATGACAATTGTATTGTTTTGCTTTATTGTTACAGTATTACATCATAAAGTATTTTTAATGTTATATTTATCAATGAAATCATTTTTATTAATATGCAGTTCAGATTTTAACTTCAATTTCTGTTGAAAAGTATTTTAATAATTTATAATGATAAATAAAAAAAGTTGCATAAAGGTATATATTTTCAATAATTGAATGTTTGAATCAAAGTAATTTGTGCATATATATGACAGCTTCTCTTATCACCTGGCACTGTAGTTTATGTGTTAAAATAGTAAACCTCACACAATTTTTAAAAAATTCCTAAGACATTGTTGATGCATATAATTTTGAAAGATTTGAAATAGCACATTTATTATTGCCTTTTTGTGATTTTGCTTCAGATTAATGAAGTTATATTTCATAATCGTATCTTTGTTTCATGGAGGTATCAGAGATATGAAAAATGTACCAAATCCTGAAATTTAAAAAATAATTTCCATTGAAAAAACCTTTGATAAAGGTCTCTCTGTCTCTGTAACTCCTAATATTTCTACCCAGTTTTCAAAAGTTTATGTCATCAAAAGTGACACAAATTTTAAATTCTAAAGCCCCTAAATTAAAAAAAAAATGTTATTTTTGGTTCTGCTAATACTTAATATGTATACGGAGATAAAATGCCACCTTTCAGGTACAGAAAATTATTGTGCTTTTTGTGTTGGTTTTGTCAAACTGTGAGAAAAATGTATGCATTATGAAGCATGTCGAATTGATATATTTGTTCACCCAGCAGGGAAAGCCAAACCATCTGAATTGTTAAAGAAAACCCCACTTTTGATTGCTTTGTTTCACATGGGTAAAGTCATTGAATTTTGAACTTGATTTACTCTTTTGTTTTCTTGCTATTATTGAATTTAGCCTGGGAATAAAGTAAGTTTATCTTTTGCATCTCTTCTTTTATTGCTGTGGATTGCTGGACTCTTCTAAGCTGTCAGTGACTATTTGTACTTATACAGTGATATTACTGTAGCAAGATTTTGCATTACTCTCGTAACATAGCATGTAATATTAGGGAAAATTTAAATATGAGACCGCTCATGTTTATTTACATGGCTTATATCAGCTCCTAGTAAATGCTAGAGAAAATGTATAATGCTTTGTACTTGAAAGTGATGCAACTTTGTTGAGATAATATAGGAATTAACTTATATCCCCTAGTTAGTGGGATAAATATTTTTCTAAAGACAGTCTCAGTACTTTATTATGGAATTTTGACAGAAGGAGAAGCACAATGCTTTACAAATTCATTCTGTTTGTTTTCTTTGTTCAAGAACATAAAAATCTTTTGAAATAGGTGCTTTGCAATCTGTATACGTGTGTAGGGACATATCTTTTTTCATGCTCACGTAGCTGCTTAGCAAACTGTTCCCAGCTGTCTCCATCTAAGTGTATATCCATATTTATTTTTCATGCCACTCTTTAAAATATTGTATAGTCCTACTAAACTCAATCTAGATAAAGTTATGATGACATGACTTTATTATAGAGGGTAAAGTTGATCACTATGTATATCGCTCTTTTCTTTAACAATTTTGTTCTTGTGGCTCTGCTTTTCTGCTTTTCATCCTCTTGCTTCAGATTGACAAGCAGCATCTCATTGTTCCTGTGACTCTTCTCCCTATGGAATGATTGTCTATTTCCTTGCTATTAATTTGATCTAAAGGAAACAATAAGTAATAATTGATTTTTATTCACCTTTTCAAGGTTAAGATTGGCAGATTATTCCATTAATAGAAGGGTAATTTTGAAGAGAAATGGTGACCAGAATCTATTAAACAAAATCTTGTTACAGTGTGCTTGAATATAACAACAGTGGTGCATTATTTGTGTTTATTCAAAAATATATGCCACTATTTTACTCCTTGTTAGTGTATTGAGGATTGCAGCCTAAGATTCTTTAGGCTAGGTTGCACTGATTATTATTTAGAGAAAAAATATAACTGGAGGATTTTGTTGACTTCAAATCAAACTATAGGTTTGCCTGTGAGCTCAGAGCATTCAGCATGATACAAATACATCTAACAAGTCAGTATGTCATCTATAGTCTTTCCATGCCTGATGCTTATAGTCAGGGCTTTTTTTCTAAAAAAAAAAAAGTGCTGGAACTCTCATCTTGGCGGGTGCAGGAGGCGGGGGGGTCAGTGCTGCTGGTCATGGGTGCGAGGGGTGTTGGCAGCAGGCTGCCCCCCGGGGCAGGAGCCGGCGCGGCTGGTGCTGTGGGAGCAGCAGGGCCCGCTCTATATGGCGGGACTGCATGGGGCGGGCAATGGTGGGGCGGGGCAGGCGATGCAGGGCAGCCACTTAGGCGCGCAGGGCGAGGCGACAGTGGTGCAGGTCCAGTACCGGGTAGGCCACCAGCCTGGCTGACACGGGTAAGCACAAGGAAGGAGTGCACATGGACTCCACAGAACCCACTTCCCACTCCTTGTCCTCACTTACCTAGTTAAGATGGTGTAATTGGGCAGCAGGGAGGGGTGCAAAGTTCCTGCCTTCACTGCAGACAACTTGCCTGTGCAACGTTTGTCGGCCAGGTCTTTTGGCATGCTTAGCAGCAAGCCAATAGGCCAGGCGTAGGCAACCTTGGCTCTTTTATGACTCATGGACTTCAACTCCCAGAAGATGTTACATAACATAACATCACCTGGAAGATGTTAAACAGTCCTTCTGTTTCTTTCCTTCCCAGAAATTGTGTTAATGAGTCCTCTCTAAGCTCTGCTGATCAGCTTGTCCTGGATTGTTTTGCCGCAACATGGAACAGTTTGCAAGTTGCAGTTGAGACATCTCATTTTAGATATATCACATATAATTGAAGATTGTAATTAGTTGCGTGTGCACGTTCAACAAGTGTGATGTATTTGTGCTAGCATTTCTAGGCTTCTTTCCAACCACATCCAGAAAAATTTGTAACAAACATTGGAATTCTTAAGGCCATGTTTGTTATTTCCCAGCAATCTGTTACTGGAAGGAAAAAGCAATCCTTGCTGCGTTACTGATCCCAGAGAAGCATTTGCATGTATGCAGGTATCCTTAGGGTGCCATAGTCATGGATGAGAAATATTGGTTGCAAAGTCGGCATTTCTGGATGTAATACAGATATTTTGGACTTATTTTTGTTTCTTTGCATGTTTGATATTTTTAAAAGACATATGCTACTGACTACGCTTATGCACATATGCAACATCTTTTGCTAGGATACATGACCACTGCTTTTCCAGAATGTGAAAAGTAAAAGATTGTACTAAATAAAATTTTAATGTACGGATAATACCACCAGAAATTATTTTAGCCTTTTTAATAAATGTTGTTATTGATGTTAAGCTCACCATGGAAAACATCATATATTGTTGTGTATATACTAGGTTAATTATTTAAAGACTGAAGTGCAACATAACTAGATTCTAAATAATCTATTTTTCAAAACACACAACAGTCCAAACAGTAAAAGTAAAGTCCAAATTAAGAATATTTCATGCTTAAGAATTGTTTAATTTAAAGTGGTTTAGTTGTAATAGATGGTTAGATTTAAAATAGTTTTCAAGAGTATGTACAAAAGATACTATTTTTTTCTAGCATCAGCTAAATTAGACATATTACATTGAGAAAAATATTTCTCATTTCTTTCCTGTTACCTTGATTTCATTGCAGAGATGTTAACATAGGAAATAGATTATTTTGTTATCTAGTTTTACCTTCCAAAAGACAGAAGCAGATGAAAAATGTGAGGTTCTTTCCTGTTGGCTTTTTTGAATTAGCTGTTTTAGCTTATAAAATTTTAGTTCCTAAAGAAGTAACCCTGTAAATAATTTTAATGTCCTCCTCTAGTGCAGTCTCTTTTATGACTCAAGGACTTCAACTCCCAGAATTCCTGAGCCAGCATGGCTCAGCTTGGAAACCTCTCCCTTTCCCCTCAGCATGGCTGGCTCAGGATTTCTGGGAGTTGAAGTCCACGAGTCATAAAAAAGGGCCAAGATTACCTAGCCCTGCGATAGGCTTTTAGAGGGAGGTTTTTTTTTGTGCAAAAAAAAAAAAAGGTGCCAGAATGCCGTTCTGAGTGGTCTATGAGGAAAAAAGCCCTGCTTATAGTACTGTTTTGTTTTTATTTTCTATACGTATCCTTCTGTAATCAAATTATTCTTATATTTTTTCAGTGATTTTGAAGGGAAAATTTTTTCAGACTTCATTAATTCTAATCTGTTTTTAAAGAGCATAGCACAACAATGATTGTGCTGTTGTACATATTTCAGCCATTCAGATCATTTTTGTGCTGCTTTTCTCTCTTTTAATGGCATTATTTTGTTACATTTGTTGATAAATTACAGACCATGTGATCATACAGTTTGTCAAATCCTTTCTCACTAGCTTCATTTGATCATAGATTTAATTTGTGCTGCAATATCTTTTGCCTATAATTTTATTTAATGTTATTGACATTGTACAGAAAAATACCATCTATTATGTTTGTTAACACAATTTTAACAGCATCCTCTCCCCCCATATAATCTTTTGTCATTAAAACACAAGTACTATGAAATATTGAAAATAGAGTTTGAAAATATGGGGAAAATTGAAAAAGATGATACTTGTAGCTGTCTGTTTGTCACTGCTGCTGTAGGCTGGATATAATAGAATCAGATATGGGTACGGACAACAGTGCTATATTTCTTGAAGTATGGAAAATTATCAGAAATGTTTTAATACTATTTGTATTAATAAGAGAAGCAATATAAGCTTACAGTCTTCATGCAACTATTTTTCTGATGTAAAAGCAATATATAAAATATAAACATTATTGAACAAAATTTATATAAAATAGAATTTGTTATGTAACGTAAGTACAATTATATAAAATTAGGAAGAATAGGAGGAGGAAGGCACATTACTCCTTGTTGCCTTTTGTTATTTATAAACATATAATAGGGATTTGAAACATTCTAATTCCCCCCCAAATCAGTAAAAGTCCTCAATAGAATACAAAAGAAAAAAGTTGTTGGGCAGAATTCTAAAAGCAGGCAATAGTTTTCCTTATCTTTTTCCAGAGCTGTGTAAGATGATCAAGATTTTTAGTTTATCCCAACTAGAGTAGAAAGATGCTATATTGGATAAAACTCTTCTGTAGATAACAGCAACCTCCTTGATCTTAAGAAAAAGATGTTAATTCAAGATTGGACAGCCTATTTTGATGACTAACTAAGCAATTTCTTTCTTCACCGTTTTCCGATCCTGTGGATGAAATTGCTCATATAGACAGCTGAATGGTGAGTGATTAAACTCTCACAATTTGCTTTAGCAACTTGGCATAACTTTATTTCAATGATATGCTTTGTAAAATTAAGAAGAAATCTTCCCTTCAGTCATCTCAGATAAAGATCTCTATTCCAGTTAAGGGAGATAAAAGAAAACTAGATGAGCTAATGGTCACCATCCCAAACTTAGAGGAGGGGGCTGTGACTACTGTCTTCACTCTGCCAGGCAAGGTGGACAACATTAACTCCAGATGTATTATTGTATATAAAAAAAGATTGATTGGTGAATGGTGAAGCTTCAGTCAATGTCCGGCAGATGAACTGCTTACTTACGAGTCTAAAAAGTATATATCTAGCATCCATGGTGAACTTAAAACCATGAAAATTCAATCTATTACATTTCAGAAAGATTTGGAAGCATTAAAAGTAATCATTATAAGTGTTCCAGAAAATCAGAATTCCAATTTTAGAAGAAAAAGAACAATGTTGTGATACCCTTACTATAAATCTGCAGACTGAACTTCTTTGAATTGAAAGGTAACTCAACTTAAAAAATAATCTACCTTTGGATGTAAAGCAGAAGATTTGTTTGTTAATTTACATGGAAGAATGCATTCAGGGAGTCTTCTCACTGCCAATTCACTTTAAATTTGAGGTCCTTCATATTGACAGATGAAGGAATAGAGGCAACCCCTTACAGCAGGGGTCCCCAAAGACCGGTCCATGGACTAGGCCGGTGCAAGCCAGCAACCAATCCACACAAACAAGCAAAGCCCCATCAGCGGGATGCAGGCAGTGCACAAAACCATGCACCCTCCGGTCTGCGGAAAAACCTCTCTTCACGGAACCGGTTCCTTGTGCCCAAAGGCTGGGAACCCTCATTCTAAATAATTTCTAATGTCAGAAATACAGGTCCAAATTTCAAGATGATCTACTGAATTAAATATTATGAAAGTAAACCCTTTTCACATATTTTAAGAAGATATTGTTATTTGCCACGTACACCAACAAGAAATAAAAATATTAGATATAACTTATTGTATCCAGCAATCTTCTGTCTTTCTCTTGGATATCAAATTACTTACAAGCCTGTCTGCTGCTGTGGAATTTTCAGAGGCTCTGTGCTGATAAGCAACAAGCTTATTTTTTTCCTCCCCCCCCCTTTGCTTCATACTCATTAATGCTATATTACAGTAGTGGCCAAAATTGTGGAAACCTTTTGGGAAAAGTGTACAGTAGAAATACCACCTTTGGTTAAGTTTCCACCATTTTTTCTTCTAATTTTTTTTATAACTGTAGCCTTGTTCACTTAATAATACTATTTTACATCGCTTTCTGGGCAACCAGTCAACTTTTTGCACCATTACTTTAATTTTATTACGTTTTACAAGCTCACTAAATGAAAGGGAAAAAAACCCCCAACTAACGTGATAGCAATCACATAACACACTGACAAATGTCATCCTCCCAGCTTCAATACATGACATCAATAACTGAATCCTACTGTGATCTGATTGGGTCATTGCCAAAACAAGATGACACCTGATTGGCTCTCTAAACACTCAGGCTCATTGGCTACAATCAGATGAAGGAAAGCTACCTGATATCAACCTAAGTAAGTTGTGCTTCCTTTTTCTGGTTATTTGGCTATAACGTTTCATAGAATACACTACAGATAATTGAACAAACTTTGTTACATTACATTCTTGATTAAATTATCTTTCCATTGATATATAATTTTATGGTACTACTCCAGAAAAAAAGTGGTGTTATTAGCCACCAAACCTCAAACATACACATTCCCCAAAATGCTTCCACAATTTTGGCCACTACTGTAACATGGAAACTTACATTTATGTCTTTTGTTAATAGAGTAGAGAATGGAGGGGCAATAACAAAGCTAAATTAGAGATTTAAAAATGCAGGTATTTTTTTTTGTTTTAATGTTAACGTACATGGGAATGGCATTGTCTTTTTTTAATCATTTTTTTATTTTTTATTGTTACTTAAATAACCCTTATATATTTGCTATTCATTAAGCTTACTACAGTTATGAGAAGTCTATAATGTGTGGAAATTAATTCTGAGAATTGCAGCATTTTGCTTACATGGAGACATGGCACTTAATCAGACGGAATAATAATAGACCCAGATTTTATAAAAGGTTGGTGTTGGGGGGGGAGTAGTGTTAATAATAACCAGAATAATTCTATTGCAAAAAAAAACAACACTGGCTACTCCATGGGTAGCTTTTTTGAGGCTTAAGACCATTGTTAGAATGGATATTAGTAGATGCTCAAATAAAGCATATGAGGTAAATACTACAGGTAGTCCTCAACTTATGATTGGTTACCTAATAACTGTTCTAAGGTGTGATGGACTCAAAAAAGTTACTTGTGGCTCATCCTTAAAGTTACTATGGTCACACCACCCCTGCAATCATGTGATTGCATTTTGGGTGCCTGGCAACTGACTTGCATTTGTGACTGGTTGGAGCGTCCCATGGTCAGGTGATTGACCATGTTTTATGATTCTTTTTACTGGTCTCTTTAAAAAAAAGACCCATTGTCTATAATTTGAAGGTGCTTCTGACACAAATAAGGAATCAAAAAATGTCCATTGGATAAGCTGGTTTCAGATTCATGATGACATGATCCAGTTAATGACCTTGGTTACTCACTTAATGATTGTGATAAAAATGAATGTAAAATCAAGACCTATAAACATGATGCCTTGACCACAATGATTTACAGCCATATTATCTGCAATCAAATAAATTTCTTCTCCCAAATAAGCTTATTCTACAGCTTGTTACAGCTTATTCTCCCAAAAACTGTAACATATACTTTTAATTCAGATAAATATTTGGTTTAACTTTTGGATTTTAACACTTTATAAATACCAACAGAAACATTAAAAATCATCAACCTAATAACTATGTTAAAGGGACTACTGCAGTTTTAAAAAAGTAATATTATTTATAGATAAGGGCAGTGTTGGGGTTCAAATAACTGAACAACCGGTTCTATTATGTGATGCAGGCCTGAGCCTCCGATGCCTAGAACGGACTTCCGGAAGTGGTATCCATGCATTCCCGGTGGATTAAATGTTTTGCTGATTTACGTTTTCAAATCGTAACAAATGAAAGATTTTAAGACTTCTAAAAACATGTCCTTGTTCATGTTATATAACTGTTTGTGATAACATCAGGGGCTATATATATCTGGAAAGAAATGAATTGGAACTGGTAGTATTGAAAACAATATCACCTTAATACCAGTCATAATTTTTGGAATGGCTTACCTGCTTATTCTGAAATCAGTCATGACATGACAGTGATTCATAATAAATTAATTAGGCTTTTCAGCTTTTCAGATTTCATTGAAATATATTTCAATTCACTCATTGTAATCAGTTAAATTTTAAAGTGCATAACTTTGGCAAAATTGGGCAAATACTCAAAAAAACTTTATTCTAAATTATTTGTTGAAAAATTTCCATCACCGTCACTACTTTCTTTCTTTCATAGTTTCACTAGTTAATGTTTGGATGAATCATAAAATAGGAGATGACATTTAGTAGCTACATTTAGTAGCTTCTTGGCTGTTGATAAGTGGAATATGCCAAATATGTCCGTCCTTATGGCTGAAGGATGAAGAAGAGCCACAACACAGGCACAACAAAATAAATTCTGTGTATGTAGTCTTCTGGGTGTATTTCATGTGGTATTTTCACATGATGTGCAAACCAACTGTGTTTAATTTTAATTGACTTCAGTTAATGATGTAAGTATTATTGTGGTAATTTTAAAAGTGTATTTTGCAGTAAAGATGATATTTAATAATGATAGAGCATTTTGTCATTTGACATTGTATTGTAAATTTGTTCACATTGCCTTATTTCCCATATTTTCCTTACAAGCATGTCAAGAATCTTACACTGTGCTTCTCAAAGCTGCATTTAGTTTATGTTTAAGAAGAAATCTCTCTTGGAAAGAGATCAAGCTCTTTCTTGTTGAACTGCAATATGGGCCATGAGCATAGATAACACAAAAGCATTAAAATAGGTAATGTGTTAACACTGCTTGTGTGGTCATGCCAAAATATAACAGATCAATGCATTTTGCAGAACTAATAGGACCTAGTTTCTTTTGAGCAGCCTCAGTTTTAATCCCAGGATTCATTGATTTGCCCCATTGTATTGTTTGTTTTACAGTATTAGTTTGAACAATTAACGCTCGAAGCTACTTTCATGGAACATACACTCATAAAATATTTTGGATTCTCTTTTGTGAAGCAAATGTACTTTCATTGGGAGGCGAAATGTTCTGTTCTACTATATCAATTTACATGTAAAATATTGTGTTTTTAAGAATTGAAGTCCTTGCATACTAGTAGAACTTTTACATTTGATTGATCACATTTGGAAAAATCATTCCTGTGTAGAAAGTAGCCAGTTTTACATAATAAGTAAATTTGCTTCCATAGGTACTTTTTGAATTTTCCATGTTTAGCACCAAAGATGATTATTTATTTATTTAGATTGTTTATGCCATCCAACTCCAACTGAACATATTCTTTATGTGAAGGTGAAGGCAGTTTTTCCAAATACTTATGTAAATTTGAACATAACGACCTAAATAGATCTGGCAGTCCCATCTTTTCTGTCTAACTTGTCTATCTCTGTGGCAGCTTATCCAGAAGTTTTGGATTTTAGTCATTTTTGAAGTGATAGCTCTGGTACTTCTTACTTTAAGTCTAGTCATATTCATCCTTGACCTCTGGTTATATCACTATTATTTGTGACTGATTTTGCCATGCTATCACATGTTGATTACTAGAATGGAATTCCATTTTCATGGCCAATTCAGGTAGTTCTCGACTTAGGACCATCTGTTCAGTGACTGTTCAAAATTATGATGGTGCTGAATGAAGGGACTTATGACCTGTGTTTGAAAATATGGCTATTGCAGCACCCCATGGGTCATACGATAAAAATTCAGAGTGCATGACAGTCTGTCCAGGCTTATGACTCCCTACATTTGCCTATTATTCTCCTGATCTCACCTCCCCTAGTCGTCCAGTGCAAGCAAAGCTGCTATATCCAGGGAAGTCTCACCACCCATCTGGCCTACCACTATAAGCAAAACTGTCCAGGCCCAGGAAAGCTCACTACTCACTATTCACTGGCTGTGGTTTTGCACAGAAATACAGCATCTCTGCCAACTCATACTCTCTCTGACTCAAACTGCAGCACCCCTTCATTCAGCTTCCTCCACCCCCTTCCCAGCCACCCCCTTGTTCCTTACCTGGGACTTTGCTTGTTAAAAGACCCATGAGATCTCTTAACTATCACAACTGAGAGTGCTAGGATTATGGTCATTGAGCGAAATGGTCATGTGATATCTCACTTAATTTGGGATTCTCCTCTCCAGTTCTGCCATAGGTTGAGGACTAGCTATAAATATTTAAAATTCTTATTTATAGAGGAGAACAGATTTAATCGGAAGTGATAATACTGTATATTATCATATAATCTACAACTTGAAAAAAATCACATGTTATAGAACAGTAGACACAAAAACAGTAGGCTAACTGTTGAAATATAATATAATGGATGTATGAATAAAATCAAGTAAAAATGGAAAATAGGAGTTAAATCAAATTTGATAGAATTACTAAAACTTAAAAAGGTAAAGGTTCCCCCGCACATGCATGCTAGTCATTTCCAACTCTAGGGGCCGGTGCTCATCTTCGTTTCAAAGCCGAAGAGCCAGCACTTGTCCGAGGATTTCTCCGTGCTCATGTGGCTGGCATGACTAGACACCAAAGGCGCACGGAACACTGTTATCTTCCCACCGTAGTGGTCCCTATTTTTCTACTTGCATTTTTAGGTGCTTTCGAACTGCTAGGTTGGCAGAAGCTGGGACGAGCAACAGGTGCTCACTCTGTTACACGGCACTCGGGATTCGACTTGCCAAACTGCCGATCTTCTGATCGACAAGTTCAGCGTCCTAACCCACTGAGCCACCGTGTCCCAACCCTTTGGAAGCAGAGCACACACTGACCCAGATGCTTTGGAGCCATGGAATTGAGTGTTGAATCCAGCCATCTACAAAAAGCCACCATGCAACCTGAGGATGTCCCAATTTTTACCAGTTCCCAGATACCTGTGAAAAGCTGAAGGAAGGAGCCATGGGACCCCATGTTAAGCCTTAGAAGGAAAATAGGACTATGAGGGAGGGTGGAAACTCATTGTAAAGTTTTCTTTCTTGCTCCATTTGTATTGTAATAAGCCAGTTGAATGTATTTATGGAGAGATGGCATTTGGGAATAGTTGGCACAGCAAGTCCTGAACACCTTGGGACTTCTGTCTGGGAGGGAGGAAAAATTTATCCAGAATGTTTGTCTGTTTAGTTTTCAAAACTTTTGAAAATAACACAGCTTCTTGAATATTTTTTGGAGATAAGATTTGTAGATGGACAAATTGTGGGTAGTTATTAAATAATTTATATTTATTAGAATTTCTTCTTAGCTTGGTTACTTATGCTTTGCACAAAACTTTGGAACTTGTATTGAATTATTTATTTTGTGTTCATATGCCAATCTATCTGGGACAGAGCCCACTGAACTTACTGGTATTTATTTCTGAATAAAATGAACAGATTGCATTGCTAATTTAGTAAAGTTAAAGAGAAATGTCAGTTTTTTTTAAAAAATGGAAAAATGCTGAAACATGATTTATTCAGCAGTAAACTTTATAAAGCAGAATGCTGTTGAATATATATTTTTTTCTTTTTGAATGTGGATGCTCAATAGGAAAAATAAAAAAATACTAAACATAGTTAATATATATATAAGGTTATTTTTTCTTTCTAGCTAATGGCCAGTATTAGAATATATATGGATCTTCTCACCCCTTTCTCTTTGCTGCCCTATTTATGTCTCTGTCTCTGTCCCTGTCTCTCTCTCTCTCTCTCTGTCTCTTTCTCTCTTTTGCTTTGTGATTGCTAGCCTAGCCAGATAATTCTTTAAGCTACAGACTTTTTTTACTTTAGTTTTTTACATACCTGAGGTTTTAAAATCTGATGTTGGATCCTTAAAAATATAAGTTCCTTGTATTTTAACTGCTCCCAATTTCTGGTCCTGGCTAGCATTTGTGTAGTGATTTTGATCTAACTGCAGTCTTTTCATTAAACATCCTTCAATGAAAGTCTCACTTCCAAGCATTGGAGTATTCTTGGTAAACAAAAGATACCATGACATGACAGCTCAGAAGTAATCAGAATTGGTGTACCATATATAACTGTTAAGAGACATCTATGCTTCAGAGGCACTTGGGTATCCAATTATCTTTATTCCTTAAAGAGCGTGCAACTGCTATCCATAGCAAACTGAATACTGTCATTCACCAATGGATTGCTCATCAATAGCAGCCAATCCTTATCAGCACTGAGATTAAGTTAATTAACCCTTATCTAACCCATAATTTGTCCAGACACCAATTTAACAGTTCATTGCTTTCTAATCTCAATCAGCTGTAAAGAAAAAGTATATTGGTGACACTTTCAAATCTTTGCATGACCTTTTTCAGTACCTTAATGGGAAAGGCATGAAGGTCAGATAGTCTTTATATGGATCAAAAAGTTCTATTCCATGTAGCAATAGAAATAGAGTAAAAACAATGTAATTAAAGAAAATGAAACTGTATCATGCCTGTCATTTTTCTATTTTATTAATTTTATAATTTTATAATCATGAGTATTCAATAAACATGTTGTCTGGGTCCATTGGTAATTCAGTGGTATATATTAATTTTCTCAGTCTAGTTTCAATATTACATCATCCAGTGCTTCCTTGATCCTCTCTTCTTCCGATGGTATACATTTTTCCACACTGGGCAAATACAATTCTTGTTACTATTAATACATATATGATTAAATATAGATATCTTCATCACATTTTTCTGGTATTATACATAATATCGATAGTGTCAGTTTATAATATCTTTTCTAGCCAGTACATATCTTAATTGCATTTGCACTTAAAATCCATTTGTTCAATCAATATCCTGTTTTTCCCGCTTTAATTTTTTTAAAAATTTCCCATCAATGTTCAAATTATCACTTATAATTTTATCATAATAAATTATATTTGGGTAACTAAAAGCTTCCCATATTCAAATCCTTTTAGAATTTTCATATTTCCCGTCTCATAACAAAGTATAATATTCTAGTTACAAATCCTATCCTTCTAATTATAATAATTATAATAATAATTATAATAAATACTTTTATTTCTAACATCTATTTTCTTAACCATATTCAAACATCTGTTTAATAGTATAATATCCCATCTAATAGGTCAAAACCTCTATTTTCTTCAGTCTTACTCTAGCTTTCTTCCTTTGCCAAATAACTTTCCAAGTCAATGCATTTGAATCATCAAGTAATTCTTCCTCTGTTTTTGTATACATTGTTTGGAATGAGGAAGAAAACTTGAAGTATTTTTGGAAGAATGCTCAACCCATTTATATTCATTACAGCCTCCATCCTCCTCATTCAGTTTTTCTTTTCATTTCTTTGTCAGTGTTTAGCATTTCTCCTAACAGCTTTATCATCTATTTGATCAGCTCTTATTCTTTATCCTCAAATGTTTCTGAGATCTTGACCATTTCTGGTGTTATCACTGCATCTTCTAATTTTTCATTTGTCTGTATCTATCTGTTAATTCCTTCCATTAGGTCCTCCATCTTTGGATCCGTTTCTTCTAATTTTCCTTCTGTTTTCTGGGTTGCTAGTTCCTTCTTTGTATTCATTGTCTGGTTTTGTAAGTTTAGGTTAGAAAATTGTTCTTTGATCTCATTTACATTATTTTTAGTCTCATCATGGAATAAAACAATTGTCTCTTGGATTGATTTCAACATAGAAAGAATTTCTGAGATTCCTGAACATTTTCTTGTTGGTATATCAAGCTGGGGGCTTCAAAACAAGTATTAAAGATGGTTTTTTTTACCCTTTGAGGCTGAGTATGAAACACCCATTTTGTTTTTGTATGTAGTTTTTATAGTCCAGTAGGGTCCCCAACACAGCTAAGCAGACCAAGAGTTTTTTTTTCTCTTTTACCAGTTGCAGTCTGCAAAAGTAACAACAAATAGTCTTATCTAAGTCCGGGTTCAAGCCAAGTTTCCTTTAAGCATAATAAGTTGTAGTGCCATGATCTTCTAGCTTTCCAAATCCAAGCCTATTTTACAGACTTTTAAATATATTTTCTAAAAAAAAATCTCAAAGGTACTTTTAGTTCCCAAATTTCAAAGCTGTATATCTTTATTAATTCCAAACTGATCTTGTAGTTTTCTCTTTTTCCTGGAAAGCAATTAATTCACCACATTTCTTTTCCTGAGGGAGCGGGGCAAAAACTTCCCTCTCTCATCAGGGAGGATTCTTTGCTTTGGGCATTTTTTTTCCCAGGAGAGTAGTATTAAGGTCATAAAAAGAGGATAAAGTCTCACCTAGTTCCATCCACATTGCTCAAAAATTGCTAATTAGTGCTTATCTTTGGTTGTCAGTAGCTTCTGACTGGCCACTTGAATGCAGCCAGTCTTTTCCCCGCCAGTTTGGAGAGCTTCCTCAAATCCAGCAAAAGGACCACTGCCCCTCTGCGATCAACGAGGCTCCTCTCTTGTCGCCTCTCTGGGACGACTTTTGACCCTTTTAGGGTCCCCAGTGGGGCAAAATCAAACATGGAAGACAGAGCCCTGTCTTCCTGCACCTGGCACGCCATGACATCTAACCAGAAGTCTCTCAATACTGCTCCATTATTTAATAATGTCCATTATTCCAAAGTTTATTTATCAGCTAATTATTTTAACCATATATGAAATTATAGACCAATCCTTCTTTTTATCTGTTTTCTGCTTGTAGAAAGTGCCTAAAGATACTAATCTAATGCTAAACACAGCATCATTCAAAAATCAGTAAAAAAAATTGCTCTGACTATTTTATATCAGATCTCACTTGTGAGTGTTAGAGTAAAAAAAATCAAGTAGAAGTTCTAATTAGGATAAGTTAAATTTTAATTTTATAATTTATATTAGATTCAGTATGGATGCTTAATTGGGATTGTGTTTCTTCACAATCATATTATAGCTCAAAAAGAAATTATTCAGGTCACTGGTACAAATAAATAAGAGCACTTATAAATTAATGGAATGATTCACTATGTATTGGACCTGAAAAAAATACATTGCTAATCACTATATTTTTATCTTTTACTGTATATGAATATCTGCATTTATGGTATAATATTTACAGACAGAAGATGACATTTCATGTATCTGTTAAGCCATTTTTTGTTGTAAAGATGAAGCATTTTAGAAGCTGAATAATCAATAAACAAAATACTGAAAGATATCTAAAAGTCAATGTAATTGTCAATCTCGAAGTTTTTGGGGGATGTTGTATGTTGAAGAGATTCCTTGTGTGCTAACATCCTTAGTTACTGTCTTCCTCATGTATTATGCTTACTTTTAATTGTAGGTCATTGTAAATCCCATTAGAAAAGCATTTAAAATTTTGATTTGAATAATCTAGCAGTGAGGAGGAGGGAAGTATTAGGCAATTTGCGCAACATATGAATCACCAAGTGTACTCATGACTTTAATTAATTTTCAGATACTAGAGAAGCAGTTTGAGCAATGTTTAAACAAAGAAGAGATTGTTAATTGAACACAAATCCATCTTCTCTTTTTTCTTTTCTATCACATGAAGAATGACAATTCCTCATGGGGCAAGAAGTGTCAGTACATAGATGGTACATTAGAATATTTTTCAAATAAGCTTGCTTGTCCTCAAACTTGTAGCTCTACAGAATTGCTATTTTCTCTGTTTTTTCATGTTTCACTTCATTTTATATGAATGTCAGTTTGATGGAATTTCTATTTTGCTGTTATAGAACAGCCAGTAAGTAGATCTAGGTTTTTTTCCTTTTCATTGTTTTCCTCTATACAAGGTGGAAGTAATATAATGGAATTATGCCATTTAATATTCAAAGCCAGAAGATATTCTTTCCCCTTTGAGGTTCTATCTGTTGAAACCAGTGGCGGTGAGAAAGAGTAACCAGCTAAAGCATATGTTGCTATGTGGATCAGGTTGAGTCTGGGAGCCACACATTCCATAACTCTCCAGGAATGTATAATTTTTTTGTCCTTTAAGCCAGGGGTCTCCAAATTTTGTAACTTGTAAGACTTCTACAGACATTCTCAATCATCCTTAGCCAGCTCTAGATCTCTGCTCTAAACTCTTGTCAAATAAAGGAGATAATTGTGTTATTCATTATTTCATGTTGAATTAATATCACATTTTAAACCAACTTGATAATTTATTTAAGGTATGACAACGTACATGGAAATAAGAAATAGCCTGTAATAAATAGGTTTTTTCTAGTTTATAAGATGCTTTTCCTTCTATCTTGAAATTTTACATAGTGAACAATACATAATATTGCTTTATCTGACATTATATTGAGAGAATTGCTTATGTTATTTAATATTTATTAATTGGAATGGTAGATATAAAATACAGCTATAAACTAAACGTATGTGAATGTCTAACATTTTTTTTAATGATACATTCTTTCATTCTGTATGTTTAAGGAACAGTAAAAGTCTTTCCTTTTTGAACCCTAATTTTGCTATTGAAATCATACTCTGTTCCCTTAATTTTGGTTCATACAAGTCAGGAGGAAGAGGTATTTTAGTATGTGATTATACAGTATAGCTATTAATTTTTATAATGAACTATCAGCATTTGGTAGAAGGTTAGTCTTAATTTTGTGAATTGCTATCACTGCAATTTCTTCTAAAAGAATAGTGCAGGGAAAATGAAAATCTTTAAATGAAATTGTGGCAAAGTGTTCTATCAGTAGAAAGAAAGATTACCTCCCCACACACCTGCCACCCTTTGATTTAACATCAGGGTTTCCTGCACAAAAGTCTATATTCAAGTACACTGTACAGCTTATATGGCAGGCATCTATACTTTTGCATTAAAAGTTCTCTAGATATATTTTGGAATTCATTCTTATAAAATACTATTTTCCATTTTGTCTTGTGTGAAGAATTTTGTTTTTGAAATTGCATTTTTATAAAAGTCTGGAAACCTCTAAATGGACTTTTTCCTGAAGATAGGAAAAATGAAATGGCTATTCACTGTTTAAAAAGGTTGAATATGAATAAACTAAACTATTTAATGCAATGTTAAAGAGGGAGGAAGGATAATTAGTTTGTGTGTAACTGCTGTACAGAAGTTTGGAATTAATTCCTTTATATCTTCTTCTATCTGTACTTCTGCACTTTTCCAAGTCTTAATTTTCCTTTATATATTTTCATGTTCACTTTTTACCTATGCTAAAATCTATAATAAAACATATATTTAAAAAAATAGAAGAGAAAAATTGCTATTAATTTGTGTGGTAGTCCAAATATGATACTAGATTAGAATAAAATCTTTTATTATAAATTATAATAATAAATTTATTATAAATTATAAAATATTTTGTCTCTTGCCATAATTATAGAAGAAGCCAGGTTATGATTATCCAATACGAGTTTTAAGTTTATTCCAATTGTGCAATTAAAGTTGAGAGAGCCTATCTCTCCTCAATTCTCAACTTGGCTGAAGCTGGAATTTCCTCAATGAAATTTCAAAACTAGAAGAAATTTTGTTTCCAACTCAGAAATGGAGGTGACAAATGTTAAACCTTTTTGCTCTAGCTTTAGAAGGTATTCTTAGATCACAACAGAAGAACAGAACTGTTGAAATATAAAAAAGGTAAAGGTTAAGGTTAAGGTTATATAGGGTTTCTTTATATTTGTCTTTCTAACTATGGAAAGACAAGCAGTAGATGTTTCTCTGAACCTTTGTTATATTCGAAGTAGCATAGGTTCATGAACAAGATTTGCTCCCCTTGGGAAGCGATTGTGACAATAAAGATGATGTGGTTTTGCCTTGATGCCAATCAAAATAGATTTTTCCCTGTAGATAACTTTTAATGGTGCCATAGTAATGAAAAATGTTTTAAATATTTGTGTTGTTTAATTAGCAGTTATGGTTTCTATGTGTCTAAGATACAAAAAAATGAGGAAATTGGTTTGGTTAACTGTTATTGTAGTCCCTTAATAAAGCACTGAAATACTCAATTTTCCCATTTTTGCTTTAAGGATTAGTAAGAAATTGTGTCATGCTTTGTCAGTGGACAGTTTTTGGTATTATTTCACAAGAAAAGGCAGTGTCCTGTGCTGTAATTCTGTACCATTTTAAACATGAAGGTACTTCAGTCTTTTTCAGTGATGCTTTATAAATCAAAGAGGGAAAATGATACATGCTGAATTTAAAATTAATGTATTTTTAATATGCAAGTAGGATTAACTTTTCCTGCCTTAAGCCTGTCATGATCAAACTCAAGCAGGCGTTCACATACACGATTGAAAGTCACCAATCTTTTTTTCTTAAGTTAACATTTGTCCAAATTCTCCCCATTGGTTTTGTCAATAGATCTTTTAAAGGCAAGCATTAAAGTAGAGATTGCATTAGTCTTTTTTCCCCAGTAGCTTCAGGCCCAAGGGCTTCTTTTAATAGGCATTAGTTAAAGGACCCAAATTGAGTAGACATTTGTGAAGGAGACTTGAAGTTTGGAACAGAATTGTCTTTTATAGTTTTTCCAGGGGGGAAAATCTTCTTATGTGAATAAAGGCTTTAGACTAATCTCTCTCCATCTGGAAAATGGAGAAGCCAGAGGTTGTTGGCACCAGGTCACATCCCTTATGTAAACTGTCAAATTCTTTTCATATTAATGGTGTATTAGCTTAAACCCATGGAAGGTGGTTTTTATTTATCAGCCACATTGTTGCCGGCAAGAATGAATTATACTGACTGATATACATTGGAGTCTGTTTTAAATAGTCCCTCTTGTTTTCTTAAAAAATGTTGACTTGAAGTAGCATTATATTGGATTTTTTTTCAAGTGACTCTTGTAGCTAATTAACCTGAGGTTTTAGATTTCCATGAAAGTGAAATGGTCTATGAGATATGTAATATTTGCACTGCAAAGTACAGTAGTAGAGTGTGCCAACATTAAATAAGAATGATTCCAATGCTAAAACAGAGCATCACAGAATATTAAACATCCCTGTTGAATTAATGTGATATTTTTATCTTGGCTACTTCAGTCTTCATTTGTACACAAGCTAATGATGATGAGAGAGAAAATCAATTTATTAACAATGAAAATCTATTGAAATGAGATTAAAAGAAGATATGCTGGCTCACATTTTAGTGCTTGTAAATTGTGCTGACTTTCTGATAGATAATTAAGGCCAGGTAGTTCAATACTAGGGACGCGGTGGCTCAGTGGGTTAGGACGCTAAACTTGTTGATCAGAAGGTCGGCAGTTTGGCGGGTCGAATCCCAAGTGCCGTGTAACAGAGTGAGCGCCTGTTACTCATCCCAGCTTCTGCCAACCTAGCAGTTCGAAAGCACCTAAAAAATGCAAGTAGAAAAATAGGGACCACTATGGTGGGAAGGTAACAGCATTCCGTGCACCTTTGGTGTCTAGTCATGCCAGCCACATGACCACGGAGATGTCCTCGGACAAGCGCTGGCTCTTCGGCTTTGAAACAGAGATGAGCACTGGCCCCTAGAGTCGGAAACGACTAGCATGCATGTGCGGGGGAGCCTTTACCTTTACCTTTACCTAGTTCAATACTATAGCATTTGCATTTCAGAATTAATATTGTGATAAAAGTCAAAAAAATAAATTAATATCTTTACATTCCTATTTTTCCTCTCTTTCTTTCCCTTTCTCAATTTGGAAAGCTTTGTAAGCATAGGGCAAAGTAGTTTAGGATTCTATGCTTTCTTAAAGATTATAATTTTCATTATCTATTTAAATACAGTGGTACTTAGGATGAGAAACTCTGGAGGTTTGTATTGAAAATCTTGTGTTACTAGGAAGCATTCTTCACCTTGTGGCGAAATTTCAATCTTTTTGTAATTTTCTTCATGTGCCAAGAAGAATTTAAGAATTATGTTAATGCATTATCTCCAATAGTGCCTTACAGCATCTTTTTAGCATCATCTGTTGTTGAAGTGCTGTATAGTCTGCATGATTACATGACTTTAGAAAATATTGAGGGTAATTAACTTAAAAAGATACAAGATAGCTCTCATCTATGTCTTACTTATTCTACAGTCTCATTTCTCTCACTTTCAATACGTGGCTATGAAGGTTGGAAACAGACAATGTTTTAAGGAAGCTCAGATGGGTTAGGCCAAATGGCTGGCTTGCATCAGTGTGACTAATATGCAGAGAGTTTCCTCAGGAAACAAGAAAAATGGATGAATGCTTCTGACAGATAATCAGAGCTATTGCCATCAGGTTAAATGTTGCATATTTTTTATACTGGAGCTTTTGTCATCCTGGTGACATAGCTGACTGGAACATATTAGCAGCCGTTTTCCTTAAGTAACCGTTTCCAATTGATGATGGTGGGAATGTGCTTTCAGATAATCTTGCTGCTTGTGTTACACAGGATTTTCTGTTAGACCCCTGAAATGCTACAGCAGTGGTGTTGAAAGGAGGCTGTCTTAGTGGGGTGGGAGGTTGTTGCTATGTAAGATCATTGTAATTTTATGAAACAACAGTTGTTCTTCCCAGCTTCCGTGGAAACCGAAAACTGATCTCTGTAAGGATCTCAAGGAAAGCTGTCCTTTTCTCTACTGAGGACTACAAAAGTTGTTCTTTAAACTTTTTAAATTTCTGATCCTGAACAATAAGTTTAGTTTAAAAATTTAATTTACCACGACAGTGGTAATACCTACTTTTACTAATTTTTATGAAACTAAGTGGTTATTATGTGCAGTTTGAAGGTAGGTTTTTTCCCCTTTAGAATGCTCAAAAGCAGTGATAAATAATCAGTTTCTTTCATGGAAATTGTTATTTATTTGCAATTTTTTATATGTTAAACTTGAGTTTCAAGGAATATAGAATCCCACGGGAGAAGTGATCGCTTTTTGAGAATCTGCTATTATCTTTTGTTATTAATATCAATGAATAACAAGTCAGATTATTACTTTGAGTTCCTTTACTCTTAGTTGGAACTCTGAATGTGATTTTAGGGAAGAAAGTATCTTTTCTGCATCCTATGGCTTTAATATTTTTCATTGTTAGAAATTCAGTTTGTTCTTGATACCTCATTCTCTGGTTTCCAGAGAATAGCTAGACATGAAATAATGAGTTAAAAATAGTGCTTAAGACTTGTAATTGTGAAGATTGTCTTATGTAATACACAATGGGAAAAATTTAAAATCAGTGCAGATTTGGATTCCGGCAACTTTTTCAGTTTAAAATATATTTAAACTATAAAGGACTCTGAAATATATTTTGGGGAAAAAATTTTTGGGTGGGGGTCAGAAATTTAGAGGAAAAATAAAATGAGAAATTTCAAAGTAAGAGCCACCAGGTGGTGCCATTGCTAGTTCAAGCTAGATAATATAATAATATGTATGTCATCAATATATAGTTCTATGGACTTTTTAAATCAGATTTCAACTCCTGTCAAAAAATATTTTCAATTTCCCATCCTTTACGTAAAGGAGCTATGTATAACCATATTCTTTGATGGTTGTGGCCATGTGGCAAACAGTGCAATTGTGCAGTATTTTGACTGCTGTCTTTGCAACACTGCTAGTCTCCAAAATATTAACTTCTTGCAATAGAATAGAATAGAATGCAATAGAATCATGTACATACACATCCACATCATGTTCCAGAGAAATGTGAAGGATAGTGGAGGAAGAGTTCTTCAGAGATCCAGAAGTTACCATAATATCTCCTTATTATATTATGAAATTACAGAGGATTCTCACTTCTCTCATCTCATTGGACTATAATTATTTTTGTTCAGTATATGTTTCAAATATTCTGATTAGTGAAAGTGTATTATGCTGCCCTTGCTATGGATGTGAGGTTATGAAAGGTGTTAGCAGTTTGATTAGGAAAATTGGACACTGTCTATATTCCATTTGTTTAGATAATAAATGAATTCCTATTTTTAAGTCAAAAAGCAACAAAGCTCCTTTTCAGTCTGTTTTGTATAGCAGTGCACTATTTTTTATTAAAAATGATATGAATGTAAGAAAAAAATCGTGCTGTATAAAAATAGCATGATAATGATGAAACTTTTTCTAGAGTGTAGTCTTTGTTAAGAAAGAACCTAACTAAGAGTTGCAAATGTTTTTTCCTGTTTGTTTAATAACCTCAGAAATACACAGTTCTTCAAACTTTTAGGAAATATTTAAATGGGTTCTTAGTTGTTTTAGATATAATTTATAATATATTTGATAATAGTTGATAATATTTTCACCCAGTACAAATTATTTCAATTGGAGGGTTATTATGAATAATTTAAACATCTCCAGTGTTTGCAGTGAGGATTGAATTAGAACTAATTTTGCTGTCATACATGCTGTCAGTTAAATTTGCATTACCGTATTGTAATTTTTGCATTCTGTTCCATTGGATCCTCAGTGGAGGTATGCTCCTTACTATTTGTTAAATTTATTTGCCATCTGTCTTGCCATGGGGCTAGTCTAGGTGGCTTGCAGCTACACAAATGGAGAAATGAAAAGATGTGTAAACATAACAGTGGTAAAATAATGGAACAATAGAATAAACAATAAAAAAGAAAACAGTGAGAATACTGTGATAGGAGAATAAAAGATGGGCAGGTGGGGACGCAGGAAGCAAGAGGGGAGGTGGGATCTAGTATGGAACTCCCCCATTGGGTCTCCAGGCCAACAGGCAGAACCAGGTCCTCAGGCTCATACAGAAAGATAGGAGGGGTGGAGGCAGATCTCACCTTGGAGGGTAAGATGTTCCAAAAGATGGGTGTTTAGGCAGAAGAAGGCTCTTCTTCTGGATCTCATCTCATGATATCTAATCCCATCTCATCCTATCTCATGACATCGTGATATCAGGAAATGTTATATTCAAAAACTCCTTTTCCATATAGCCTGTACAATGTTTAAAATATTGGGACTGATGTAGTTTGTTTAATAACCAGACGGGATCTAAAACTAGATAATCACCTATTTGCAGTATATCAATACATTTTCAGATTTTATTTAATTTATATCTTCTCATCTAGTTATTACTACATTAGTTTGTTACATAAGAAATTTGATAATAACTTATGTGAATTTTGTGTTGTTATATTTATACTCAAGCATCATGTTTTATAATAAAATTAACTTTTTAAAAGTGCCACATTAGTTGCAAAATGGTTTATTAGGACAGTTAAGAAGAAAACTACGTGAGTACATGGATGAATAGATCAATGTATGCATATGAAGAGAGAACAGAAATAAATTTTAAATAATGAAATAGAAAAACGGTTATTAGGATGGCAAAGGAAACAACATGGAGAGAACAAGGGTGTCTGACCAGTTATGAACCTATCCTTGACAACAACACTTTTTGTAGCCACCCATCTCAAATCAGTCACTCTGGGAGGCAAATAGTGTAAATAATAAAACAAATAATTTTATATTACTATTATTAAAAAAGATTAAAAAACCTCCAACCTCTGGCTACATCCGTTATGGCAAATACAAGACAGTGAGTTTGATTGCAATCTTTCAATGAGCCGGGAGAATATAACGTCTTAACAATCTTTGATTGATTAAACACAATGATAAAGCTTGCAGTCTTATATTGTATCACTCAATTGTTGACATCATTGTAGAGCAAATGCAGGTTGTTTGACTACAGGTTGGTGAGACATTTTCTTGGCATGTGATATACAATCTGTTTGATATTTCAAAAACGATCAGTTGTGATATACTTGTTTATTCTCAGTTTATTACTTGATCTGCTGGGAAGAGGTGTCCTTCTCTTGATTAAAGATTATTTTTATCTAAATAAAAGACTATATACATCAAAAATATTTCAAACTATAATAACTTTAATTATCTTTGCAAATATGCTGTGTTTAGCAGTAATTATTAGTGTAAAGCCATAAGTTTCTTTCTTTTAAAAAATATATACTCGCTTGCCTTTTAAGCTAAAACAACTCTGAAAATCTTTTTCTTTTTACATATCAATGTGTCTACCATAAATTGCTTGTAGATGGAGTTGAATCAGTCTATTTCCATTGTCTGAATGGAAATAGGCACATGAAAACCACAAATTAATCAAATCTAAGGCAAGAATAGAGAGCTCACACCCTTTTACATTCCTATGAAAGAAGCTTTGAATTGGAGGGAAAGAACCTATCAAATACACATGAAAAATGGTGAGTTTATGAAGGAAACTAAATTGTGCAGCTTAACTGAACCTGCATGCCACCATGTGTCTGGGAATGAGAGGAGAGCTGTGGATAGAAGACAAACAGTCTGTGAGGATTTTCTCCTGAATGATCTCATTTAATTGATTGATTCTTGTGAGGTCATAAATGAGCTCCTTGCTGAGTCAGGGTTGGAGGTCAGAGTGTAGTGCCAGCTGCCTCTCCAGCCATAAAACAATGCAGTTTCCTTTCCTGTATAAGAAAGAGGCATTCCAGCATAATGTTTTATTAGACTTCAGGGTAACCTTTCTTTTTACACGCCTCAGGATTCTCTTCAATAGAAATTATACAGTGTCACTTATAATTAACCTATTCTTCTCTGTATCCATTTGCACTTGTGAATTCCTAAAAATCCATCCATGAATACTTTGCTGTGACCACTGTAACATCTTTTTCTATTTTTCTCTTTTGCTGTATTTCCCCGTAGTCAGTGGTGGAATTCAAATATGTGAACAACCAGTTCTCTGTGTGAATGCCGCTTCCGGATGTCCATTCTGGGCCTGGTCAACAAAAAATTAGCTACCGGTTCTGCTGAACTGGTGTGAACTGGCTGAATCCCACCACTGCCCATTGTACATTGCAGTTCATTTATTCTATTATTTGAGTTAGAAAGAAACAAGGAATTTTCTAAGGCACAAGAAAGTGACAGTATTCCTTTTGTGTTGTAGTATACATTTGTTTTTAATGTTTAGTGGTAGCACACATATATTATTGCTTCATCCTTTAAATACATTTGCTTTTATTTACCAAGTACAAATGATCAAAGGTAAAGTAAAAACTAAAATATCTCTAACTCTTGTGTTTTAAAGGCTAAAATATCATTTTATAAAATTTTATGTTTTAGAACATACTTTATTACCTAGGCTGTAAAAAAATGCATGATTTCATATATTCTGCTGACTAGTGTTAACTTGCCAATCAAAGAGATCAGTTTAAGTTGCAATAGCAAAGCAATATGGGCTTAATTTTAAAAGCAAAACAAAAATAGTAGCAGAAGAAAGTAAATGAAAGTTTACATATAAGAAAAGTAATAATTTTAAAAAGTGTGCAATTCTCAGCAATAGGCTTACTATACACAGATCTTTGACCACAGAGACAATACTGTGCTAAGAATTTAGATGTGTGTGTTTACTATGTGTGTGAAATGAGATGCAGCACTAGTAGCTTGGTGGCAGGGGTCCAAAGACAATTACATTGGCTGCCATCTATTCCCATTCTTGAAGTCTTTAAACAGGGATGATACAATAATCTATCTGCTGTAGAGAGATTATAAAAGTTTTGGAAGTATTATTGTACTCATGGATATCAGGTTTTTGGCAGGCATACTTAAACAGTCTTTATTCCCTAACTTACCCTAATTTAAAGCTGAAGACAACATTTTCTTCCTTTGCCTTAGGTTTGTATATTGTTCCATACTTTGGTTTTATAGTTTTGTTGAAATTACAGATAATATTCTAGAAGGGGAATAAATGTGTGTTACATTTGATATTTTGAGATACTTGCATAGACTTTTTTTCTTTGGTTTTAGGGCTTCTGGTAACTTTTATCCAGTCTTAAAATCTGTTGGAACTGCTTTGCTTTCTAACCTCAAGCTTCCAGTCATGTCAGAGGTCATATTCCAACCAAATCAAGAGGGTAACCACAAAGCAAAGAATGTACAGTTTCTCAAAGAAGTGATACTCTTTTGTTTGGTTTCTTGGAAACTTTAATATAGTGATAGAGCTAAGCGGCTTGTAAATACATAAACAGCTTGGGTAAGTCATGTTAAACAACTAGCTGGTTCTTATTACTTTTTTCCTATCATGTTTTAAAAATGAGAAAGAATTGGGAAAGTTAAGAACAGTTAGGACATTCTGAGTAGATAAAGATAATTTCTCATGTTTTTTTTTAAAAAAACCTTTGCAGTGACAGTTTAATTCTCATATGCTTGAAAACTGATTTGTGTCAAAATAGAAATCTCTCTTAATGAACTTACTCTCTCCATAAATATTTTAAAATTTCTTAATTCAATCTTTAATAGAAAGTAATATTCAGAGAATTTTTTTAATACTAGTTTACAGAAAAAGATGAGAACCCAACTTGGCTGGATGCTTCTTTTACAGTGTTGGCCTCTTCTTTTTGATAAGAAGTCTGAAGTTTGCAAAGTAAGTAGCTAAGGAGGGAAACTTCATGGTTTCTACTTTGTGCAAAGCGATTTCAATAAAAATCAGTCTACCATATATTCATATGCCAAAAACAGAAAAATGTTTGCAGAATAAAACTATTTTTTATTTTCTTTATTTGTGAATAGGGAAAAATCAGTGATTTAAGAAATAAACGAAAAGAATTTGACTGACCCCTCCCCACCCCAAAGTCATTCCACTTAAAAATTATGTGTGTTATTGTGTTGCAAACTCAGCTTTATGTAGTGTTTAACTGCTTATTTTCATAGTATTGTGTTTCTTTTATAATCCTCACAAACTTAACAATTTGCAAAATTACTAGAAGTGCGAGTGTGGGGCAAAGTGGCCTTGGAACAGAATAAGAATTAGAGGCAATAATTTATGTTTTGGCTATGCTGTTACATTCTTCCTGAGCATACCTTTATTGCCCAAATTCAATATGTAGAAAAAGTTCTGAGATGCACGGCTCTTTATGTTTTAAGAAAATATGGATCAATATATGTCTTTCAAAAATAATAATTTTAATATATTTTTCAAAATATGAGGAACAATGCTAACATTTATGAGTTTTGCTTTCAAGACATCTGGCATATCAAGTTCTAGTTATATTTTATGGAAGGCACAGTAATTTGTCCATTCTGTCCTAATTCATCTCCAGCTATGAAATACATACAGAATGTCTCAAAGTCTTTTTGAAATTACATTTTTAATGCTATATAGTAACTGAGAGCTGTACAGGTAAGATATTTTGTTAAGCACAAAATAGCACCTTCCTGCAGAGATTTGCAAAAGTTCCTGTAAATATATAAATTTATGGAATGTTTAAGGAAAAATAAATATCCCTAGTAGTTAAAACTGTACAATGTATGCTCTTCTTAAGCACTGAAGAAAATAAATAAATACAGATGTTGGTTTCCTAACATCACCTAAGTATCACCTGGTCCAAACTTTTCCAAAACTAGTATGTTAGGTTTTTCTAGTTTGGTACCTTAGAGATGTGCTGAATTTTGAATTCATAGATTTTGAATCGTAGGAGTTCTTCAGTTCTGGAGAATATCCCATTGACACATGTTGAATTCTTATGGAGAAATATTGTTCCCCAATTCAAAAGATCCATAGAATTTGATCTTATAATTAGAGTCTGCTTTTTATTTCCTTAAACTGAGCTTTTACAATTTCATTGAAGGGGATGGTTTGTTAAGAAGAGCTATGTGATCTGTGAGTCATTGAACAACACACTGAACAACTTACTGTCAATGTGGCTCACCAGCTTTTTACCAGTTAAGTAGTAGGTTAGCAAGAGAAATGGCAGCTTTCTACTCATCCAACACCTGGAAATGTCTGACAGATCCAAGTATGCCTTAATCCTAACTGATAAATGAAACTTGACACAAACAGTTATGTAAAATAGAAGAGTTGGATTCAGAAAGTGTGTGGAAGGCATAGCTTTTAACTTGATGCTGCTTTCCATAGAAATAGCAAAAGTAGACATTAAAAAAAGGCTTGTCTGGCAGTATCTAAATTTAGAAATAATACAACTTTAACAAAAATGCTTTTTGGAAATAGATATTAAATGAAACAGCTATTACTCAAGGACAGAAATCTGGAAATGAAGACAATCTGAATTTTACTTATCCTATCAAAAGGAAGTGGATATAGATGTAGATACATTCAGGGAGTTCTTGAATTATGGCCACAATTTAGGCTGGAACTTCCATTGCTAACCATGGTGATTGTTACAACCTTTTTTGCCATTGTCATTAAATGAAACACCAGTCATAAAATGAAACAGATGAAACAGTTGTAAGCAAATCTGGCTTCGTTCATTGACTTTGCTTATCAGAAGCCAACTGGGAAGTCACAAATTTGATCATGTGACCCTGGGACATTGCAATTAATGTAATACAATTCCCATAATTTTGATCATGGGATTAGAGAGATATTGTGATAGTCATATGTATGAGGACTGGTTGTAAATCACTTTTTTCAGCACTGTTGTAACTTTGAACAATTGTTAAATGAATGGTCATAACCTGAGGATTATCTGTAGAGAAAAATATATGCAATGCACAGCTGAAACCAGTCCTCCAGATCTCCCCATTCTCAGTAAATAAGCAAATGTGTCATATTTGTGTATGCCCTAAGCAATTCATAATTTTCTTGTTTTTATGCTTCACACACTTATATACACCCCATGGCCTGTTGAGTCGTCATTTCAGGGATATTTTCTTTACCTGATCCCTCAGTTCCTTTAACAATGGCAGAATTTCTAACGTGTTGCCTGTCCTGAAAAAGTTCAGCGAGTTATTCAGAGATCTGTTTGCCTTGAAAATAGCTCATGTTGAACTATATAATACAGTCAAACATAAGGAGCTAACTATAGGAAATTTTTTGTGACATTTTGTGTTACAGTGATACCTTGGTACTCAACTGCTTCGAAACTGATTGAATTTGGTATTGAACTCATTTGGGCATGAAAATTTTGTCCCAGATTCATTGTTTGTTTGGTACTCAGACTTTGTTTTTGGCTGCCTTGTAACTCACTATCTCAGATGTGTATGGACATATATACCAGGGTGTGCATATTTACAAAGGTGTTCATGTACAAACCATCAGAAGTCACATTGCTGAGGTCAAGCCACCTGCTGCTGCTGCTACTAGTACTACAGTATTAGGGTGTACCAATGAAGGGGAAGAAGTAGCTGGATGGGGGAGAAAGGTTCTGTTAAAGTATTATAAAAGGGGTTAAATTCTCCAGAGAAACATCCCTTCCAAAGCAGCAGGCTAATCTTATGGCTGAATTTCAAAGCGCTGCCTCTTTTCTGTAGCAGTTTTTATAATTAGTTGCACCTCCTGACCAATTCGTTGTTTTAACGGGTTCTTGTAATAAAGATACATAAGTACAAGAGTAAGCTGGATGAGTAAACTTTCATTTCAGTTGTTGGACATATTTTTTCATTCCACATGATGAAAAGGTTAGATTTTCAGATACTAAAAGAATGTAATCTGAGAGACTCAGATTTAAGAACTGTAGTTAGCTGTGAGTCAGCATGCTTCCTAGTAACTCAGTGCTTGCTAACTCATAAAACTCTTTATGATTCTGTTTAACAATTTGTAGAATATCATGGGACCTTTGTTGTGTAATATCTCATCATTTTTTGCATTTTTTGATAATGGACAAACTAAAATAATACTTTTGTTCTGTGACTGAGGTTATTAATGCTAAAATTCTAGGTAAAGGTAAAGGTTCCCCCGCACATGCGTGCTAGTCGTTTCCAACTATAGGGGCCGGTGCTCATCTCCGTTTCAAAGCCGAAGAGCCAGCGCTTGTCCGAGGACGTCTCCATGGTCATGTGGCCGGCATGACTAGACGCCAAAGGCACACGGAACGCTGTTACCCTCCCACCGTAGTGGTCCCTATTTTGCTACTTGCATTTTTACGTGCTTTCGAACTGCTAGGTTCTAATTCTAATTAGACAATGCTTATTTTGTTCTTTCTTATTTTCTTTATACTGACCTAGTGAATAAGTCAAAATTTAATTGTTCTTGGTTTGTAGCACCCTGTGCAGAGGTTGTAAAAAATCTGTACAAGCAAACGTATTATTGAGAATACAACTTATGTAAGTCAACCTCTAGGTATGGAAAGTGTTCAACAAAGTTTGTTTTGAAGTGTGCAGTAACTGTGCCACTTAGAAAAATGATCCTCACAACAAGAAAACATATGCTAAAGTATTAAATTTTCCATCTAGCATCCATATGGCTTGCTGTCATAAATGTATATTAAACACATTTTAAATAGTTTCTAGCTGCATTTGATGGATGATTTCAGAATAATTGTAATGTGTTTAATGTAAACAATACATCTGTCAGGACCTAGATTGGATTTGAAGCACTTATTATTACATTATTTGAAACACTTATTATCTCATTAGTTACATTCAGAGAAATTATACAGTTAAAAGTAAAAGTTGAAGATAAACTGCTTCTAATGTGTTTTATCTGTGTTGCATTGTTAAACACAAGTATTACCTTTTAAGTTGAAATAGTTAGGGTTATTCTGGCAAGTCAGTTGATGAAATTGGGATGTTATGCTTGTCAGTGCAACCATATCCTCCTTGAAAGAAAATACTGGTGATTATGGCTATGGTATTCATTTAGTAAAAGCAAATTATATTTCATTATTATAGTTCATTATTATTTCATTACTAAACTTGGAACAACGTTGCATAATCTTAAACATTAAAAATTATTTTAATGCAAATCAAGTTTGTAGGATTATTCTAAGAACACAAAAACTAGTCAAGAGAAGAAGTGAAGCATAAAGTGACACTGACAGGTTAATTGTGTCATAGAAAGATCTAAACTTACTTATGGCTCTTAATGACATGTACTTAATTTTGAAAGATATTGAAACGTGCTTTTTTGGTTGGATAGTTTAGCTATGATAGATTATTCTGAGAAATTGAATGATTTATTCATGTTAGAACTTGTATCTACGAAGGGAAGGTTTGCTTTTACACTTTTATCTTTTTCTCCTCAGCTACCTGTCCATAATATGGGGAAAAGGTGGGAATAGAAGTAGGTGCTAATAGCAGTTTTAAATGCTCTTCATGGCATGAAAAGTATTATTAAATCTACAGTTGCACTAGGCAGCAAAACCAAATGAAAGGATTTTGCATAATTGCTTTGAAAAGGGACTTGGCTAAGTAGATGAAAATATGTCATATTAGAAAACTAAGTTCTGTTTTCAATTTTGCATGCAATGATTTGCAATTATTTATTCCATCATTGGACATATGCAAGTGTTCATTCCTTTGTACCATTTCTGAAGTCATATGTCTGCTAAACAGTGAATAGTGCAGAAAGTAGAACTGCTATTAGTGATCCAATAAAATCAAATTACTAATCTCTTACAAGCTTAACCAACTTGTGTGCTCTTAAAGAAATTGTTATGGCTAGTTGGTGAAAGGCAAAAAAGTCTTATCCTAACTGGATTTATATTTAAAATGGGAAAAGCCTATTCCTCTAGTTCATTTCAGAAAGAAAAAAGTAATTAAATACCTTTGCGGAAAGAACATACTGCATATAAATAATAAATAAATATAAATAATAAGATTTTCTTAATTTTTTTATTCTAAAACTGGCATACATAAGGGTATTGGGTCCTGTCTCCCTTGTATCATGCTAGCTAACTTAAAGTATCTGCTTTTAGAAGAGTGAATGCTGCAGTTGGTGTTAATAATACCTATGAGTAGGGCTAAATTATTCAAATGTTTGCAGATAGGGCTTTGTTTTCTTTTTTATCTCATGGACAAAGCAAAGAATTTACGTCCAGTTCATATTATCCATTTGGAATTCTGTAGCTATGAGGTTTGCGCAGTTGTCCTTGAAGGATTAAGCATGTTTGGTTTGCAGCCAAGATCATAAGATCAACATACACTTTTCTGCATGCCAAGACTTGCTATCTTGACGAATAGGTAGTACTTGTGAAAGATGTTAATTTGATACATTGGCAACAGTAGCATTGTCTAGTTTTTATTTTCCTGTTTCCTGGAGGCTTAAAGCCAAAGTTTGACAAGGACAAAACCTACCATTGAGTTGTAACTGCTACCTGTAAATGTTATTTAAGCATGATATTTTAGTTTCAGAAAACATGTTCATATAAAGATCTGTTTCAAAATTACAGAAACAAAACAGTTTTGAGATTGTTAGGAATTAGGAAAAAAAACTTAATGAACTGTTCCTGTTATAATTACAAGTTCCTGATTTCAAATGAATATGACTGAAGACATATTCATTTGGAATCAGGAACTTGCAATTATAACAGGAACACTTCATTAAGTTTTTTCAAGAAGTTTAGGTACATTTCCTCAGTCTTCCCAACCGGCGGGTGAATCTTGAAAGTTTTAAGTAAAGAGAAAAAACTTAAACTGAAATGGCTTGCCATATTTGACATTTGCTTCTTTACAGAAATTATAAGGCCTCCCATCTCTCTCCAATAACTCTGGGTACCTAACAATATATAAAACTAGGTGGCAGTGTTCAACAGCACTATAGTGAATTGCAGGACGGGCTTAGCTGTGCGTAGTATGAAGTGTAAACCATGGATTATTGTTTAGCAGTATGCATGTAATAAGTTTATTCAATAAAACACTTTAAAACAACCAGGGCTTAGCTAGGGTATATAAGCCCTTCTGTATAAAGTATGTATAACTGTTAGTTTTAACTGTTTTTCTCATGTGTTCTCAGTGCTATGCCTGAATTAAATATAAGAAAATAAAATCCGAGTCAAAGTAAAGAGTTAAGAGAACATTTTAATATGTTGCTTCATCTGCATATTTCTCTAGACAATTAGGCAATATTACCCTAATTAATATATAAATAAATGTATACATTTATACTAATTTAAATATAAATTTAATTAATTTTAACAATTTTCAAAAGTTTTCCTGCCTTGATATGCAAATAAATAAAAATAGACAAGATTTTATTAAATTAATATTTTAAATAGCTTTATTCTTTATAATTTTTCCCAATAACTATATTTTTGTCTCTACCTCTTAAGATACACACACACAAACACACACACACACACACACACACACACACACACACACACAGTATTGTTATTGCAAGTTTTTAAATATTTCTTTAGAATAGAGCATTGTGTGCTATTGGAATATGAGAAATTTTGTAATAGGCATCTTATGATGCAAAAATTTTACAATAGTTCATCTGTTCTAGCATAATTTACAAAGAAAACATAAAAATAATAACATTGCAGTAAGCCTGAATAGTCTTGTTAGTTGCTGATTTTATTAGTAATAATATTCAATTTGCTGCATTATCATTTTTCATGATATAATTTCTGAAGCTACATGCTATAAAAAGTTATAGTCTTTGTTCTGTTTGTTTGGAAATGAATTTCACTGAATTTTATTGTTATGACTCATTTAATATTATAAGAATGTTTAATATTTAATACTGCATGAATAATTCAGTGAAGCTTTTTGTTCTGTTTTGTTTTTTATTATACGACAGATTTTTCAGTCCTAAATAGTGCTAAATAAACTTTTTTACATTTTTTCCCATGATTTCTTCCTAAGGCTTATTCAAATTTTGAATAACATTCCAAAATAAATTACTTCATTAAATATATTGATATTAAACATGATGGGTTTGGTGGCTTCATTTGTTTACTTAGTAATGTATAGTGTATATGGGGCAGATTTCTTTGAAGATACCAAACATAAATTTCAAGAAAAGACGAAGTTGCATTGCTGCATTCCTAATTTTACTAAATCATACTGCATATAAAAAATAAAGTTGCTTTTCTCAAGTGCTAATGTTTTGATTTAATATATGCCTGGTTCTAAAAATGTTTTATTGTTTTATATATTCAGAAATGTTTGCTTAATAATGTTTGCTTAATTTTTTTCTACCATTCTTAACTTGGAAGAAAGAGAAAAATTAACAAAGCCAAAATTTCTATATCAGATATTACCTGGTATCTAAATAGCTGGATATCTAGGTTTTTTAAATCAAAAGAATCAGGAGAACAGTATTATTAATTATAAATATAAAATGCAGGACATAATAAGTACTGTTGCTTCATGTTTGGGGGAATATCAATCATGAAATCTTTTGTCTTCTTTTTAGCATCTTTTTACAGCTGTGGACATATTTTTTTGTTGTTTTCAAGCTTTAAAGTCTTGGGTTAATTTGATGCTGATGAAAGTTGGAGCCTGAAAGCACATTCATCAATGAGTCATATTAAAAACAGGTTTTCAACAGATTTCCTCAAGCATATCTCTCCATAATGTCAGGTTCTGATCTGAGACACCTTGGCTTGCTTGGAACTGTGTTTCACCTGGGCAAAGGCTGCTAGTTGTGATTAATCAATGTGCAATGAAATGACAGCTAAGATTAGACTAACACATAAGTAATTTGTGATGGCTTTACTTACTTACAGATATTCAAAGCTTAAGAATATTTAATTAAGAAACACACTTCTAAAATTATTAATTTACTTGAAAATACACAAGTTTTCCTAAGCATTTTTCCAAATACAGTAAAACCTCAATAGTTGACCACCTCCCTACACTGACCACCTCCTAAGTTGACCTAATTTTCGTAGACTGGACATAGACTGTATGTACACAATAGAAAGCCAACCTCTATATTGACCACCTCTGTAAGTTGTATCTTGACCACCTGGATCTTGACACATGATATTAAGTTACTCTAACCTAACCCGCTCTCAATAGAGGGGGAGGGATATGTCATCATCTACCTCCAGTGTACAATATTGTCCTTTCAGCAGTTCCAAGAAGGCTCCACACCCATTTGCATTACTCAAGTGACCTTCAGGACACAGATAAACCTCCAATTGGGTGGGACAAAGAGTGATATGTTGTTAACTATGGTCAGATTCATCACACACATTCAGTAATCCATTTCTTAACCTCTGACACTAAGACTTTCTTCTGAGTAGCAGGCTCTCGTTAAATCATTAGAAAGAGATGGAAAAAAGCGTAATATTGCTCCTCACTGCTGTTACTAGAAGATTTAAAATCTGTTTTTATTGCTTTCCCATTGTCATTTCTATCTGGGATATGCTTTGTATTTACTTTCGATGCTCAGAACATGATACACACAGTGGCTTTGTGTGTAACGAGAAGCTAAGCTTTGACAAAAGTCCAACATTACTAATCAAGCCAAAAGTTGAAAGGAAGAATAACTGATGTAGCATATGAAAACAACTTAATCAGAGTTTGGGGTTTCAGCCAAGATTCTGTAAAAGCACATAACCATACTCATGGGAATACAGGCAGTTCTCAACTTAAGACCAGATTTGAGTCTAAAATTTTGTTGCAAAGCAAGACATTTACTAAGTAAATTTATATATCAGAAATATAGAGCAATCAAAATATGTGAAAAGTCTTTACTGAAAAGAAATTTAACTTAAAAAAAGCTAATTCATTGCATGTATGTATGTATGCAGGTCGGTATGTTAGCACATGGGGCAAGTTCATTCTTCTAACACTATCTTTTAGCTTTTCTGGTTTACTTTTTCAAAAGTTACTGCAGTTTTGTTGTTTCATGTTCTTCCTTAGTGAATCTTGTTAAGCCATCTGTCTGAGACAAAGGAAATCCTAACCATCCTGAATAGAAACATGTCTTTTGAAAGTAAATTTGTATGGTTAAGGTATGTGTTAGTGGAAAGGCAATATAGCTTGGTTCTTCAATTAAACTGTGTGATCAGTTCAAATTAAATTATAGTTTCAAAATTATCCTTCTACTTTGAATTCAGAGCTTTTCCATAGACGAGAATAAGCATAAACATATAGTATTAGCAAAATATTTTAACCTAATTGTATATAAATTTAGGTTATGTTTAGACTTTATTCACTACAAAAAAAACAATGTTTTATTTCAAGCTAAGTTAAAAATATTAAATATTTCCCATATCTTAAGATATTGGGATAGGTCATAAGAAAATTTACACACACACACACACACACACACACACACACACACACACACACATATAAATTGAGATGGGGCTAGAGGCCAACTTTCACAATCCGTGTCAACTCTATCCATATATATGGAGGTATCAACTATCTCCATCTCTCTCTCTCTCCATAGATATAAAGGTAAGGGTTTCCCCTTTCCACTCTTGTCTGAATCTAGCAAGCTGTGCCGTGCTCATCTCTGTTTCTTAACTGAGGAAGCCAAGATTGTGCAAAGATATTTATATGCCAAAGGATTCGGGACACTGTTACCTTCCCACACTGTTACCTATTTATCTACACACATTTGAATGCTTTTGAACTGCTAGGTTGGTAGGAGCTGGAGCAAGTAACAGGAGCTCACCCTGTCGCTTGGTGTTGGGTCTCAAACCCGGGCTGTCAGCTAGTGTCTCTAACCACTGAGCCATCACATCCCCTGTTCATAAATGTAGAGCAGCAAATGAAATTAATAAAAATCACCTAAATCCCAAGTTTAAGATTCCAGGAAAAGAGCCCTAGTAAAAAGCAGGGGGGGAGGAAAGGCAAATTTTCACTTTCACTTCATCTCTATGAAGCAGATGAAATATCATAGAAAGGATTTCATCATGTGTCAAAATTCTCTCATACAAGTTTTATTTCAGTTGCTGATCTACCACCTTCAGCAGCATTTAATAATAAACTTAATACTGTGAATATTTTGTTTAGAATAAATTATCGCTGTCTGAAAAAAAATCTCTTTAACATTATTGTTACCCATTGTTTGTCAATAAGTGTAAGTAGACTCCAAGTATAATTAAAGCTCATTGAAAATTGATCAGGGCTTGAGTTAAGTTATGATAATATCAGCTGTTCCACATTTACACTGCTGCATTTTTAGAAATCACTGTGAGATATACCTTTCGCTTTGATTATGGTTTAATTGGTTTTATCTCTTTTTGTCATCAGTTTTATCTTTGCAGATTGTTGCAGGGATAAGATTTAGAGAGAAAAATTCAAGTTATACAATGCTTTCTGTCAATTAATTCTTATTTGATATTTCTGCCTGCATTTCAATTCCTGTGATTAAGGTCTTGGGCTTTTAAAATAATTATTTGGCACGGTTAGGGAATTGTATTTGGATGACTATGAATGGTAATATGTAGAAAATCTTATGTAAGTTATGCACATTTCTTTATTCCATTGCTTTTTTTAAAAAAAAAAATTAATCTCCCTAAAATGAATTTTTATGTCTGAGATTGTCTATTGTATAGATTCCTGAGAGATCCACAGTAGATTTAATGGGGGCAAATAAGTCACATCAGTAAATGTATACGGATGTCCATTGCTTCAGAGTGCTCAGAAATGATACACTTGTCAGCAGCTCCTTATAGCTGGTGCCATTATTCCTGGGAATCCGCAGCAATTGTTCATAAGTGCAGCATGATCCTAGGAAAAATATATATTTGTTTAAAGGAGTTGCTGACAGGTCCTGTATGCATGTCTTTGTGGGCTCAATAGTACCACTTCCCTTAGACCAGTGATGGCAAACCTTTTAGAGACCGAGTGCCCAAACTGCAACCCAAAACCCACTTATGTATCATCGGGTGCCGGGTGGGCGTGGCCCTTTGGGTGGGCATGGCCCATTGGGTGGGTGTGGCTGCAGGGGTAATGGCAGACTGGGTGGGACTAAAAAGTTCAATCAATTCCAACTTCACAAGAACTTTTTTTCCCACGAGAAGTTGAAATTGATTGATTTAACCTTTTTTTGTGTACATGGCGGCGGAGGCCTAAAACAAAAAGGTTTGATAAAACCCAGCTAAAGGCCTAGGACTGGGGTGATGGTGCGCGTGCCCACAGAGAAGGCTCTGCGTGCCACCCGTGCCATAGGTTCGCCACCACAGCCTTAGACCCCAAAATTGTGTATTATCCTAATATTAAATAATATTAAATGTTTCTAATGTACATCGATTGAATTGTGGTTAACTACATTTTTGTGGAAAAATTATATAAAAATGTATGGTATGTTACAATTTTAGGTTCAACAGACATCTATAAATTGAATTGAATTTAATATTTTTGTAAATTATAACTGATTAGGCAATTCTATGTTTATAGACATTTTGGCTCTATTATGTTACTGAAAATAAAAAATATTTTATACAGTAGTCAGCGAACAGTGTGGAACTTGACATAGGTAGACATACAGGATTATATTTTAGCGATATTTTAAATTCAGATTTGTGTTGTTTTGCTTGTAAATGTTTAAATGAGCATTGACTGAACATAAACATAAAAGTTGTTACAGTGCAGTATTTCTGCCCGTTGCCAGGAGTTCGATCCTGACCAACACAAGGTTGACACAGCCTTCCATCCTTCCGTGGTCGGTAAAATGAAGACCCAGATTGTTGGGGGCAATATGCTGACTGTAAATATATAAGTATATAAGTCTTAAGTGCTATTGCTATTGCTAAATAGAGATGGTAAATTCTCTGTTTCTCTTAGAGAAAAAAATACCATGGTTGTTTGAATTGCTGGTAAGATGATACTGTATTGAAAGAGATAAGGAAGGATGCCTTCTTGTAGCTTGACAGCTAGGGATTCATCTGGTCTGCAGGGCCTTGCCAAATGATGAATGGCTTTCGCAGATGTTGTACTTGAGCTCCAGTTTGACCTGTATGATTCATTTATTTCCATATGGTAGCTATCATACATTGCTATTTTATGTCATAGCTTTTGAGAGATTTTCTGCTGTGTCCACAGAACAAAATAAAAGGAATAGATGAAAGGAGTGAAGGAAAATAATGCATTTGGTCCCTCAACTCTGGTGGAGGTCAGTGTGCTCATCATGAGATAGACAAAAGAATAAGTTTTTGCTCTATATTGTTTTCGATCCAGGCTGTTCACTACTAATCCAGGTTCCTAATCCACAATTCACAAATTGTGTTGTGTCCTTTCTATGCATCATTTGCCTTTCTAACAGAACAGTAGACTATGTAGAAAGAATAGTTGTGTTCATACTGGAGGTAGAATTGTGTACGTGCCAGATTGTATGGTTCTGAAATTACTGTATAAGCTTCCTGTTTAAAACTTCAACACTCTTCCTTGCCTGTGTTATTTTCTGCTTTTCTTCTATTACTATAACACTCAATTCAGTGAGGCTTGTTTCTAAATAAGGCTTACACAAAATTATATGGTTTTGCAGGCAGATATCCAGAAAATATCAGTCACTTAAATTCACATACTAGGTAAGAGTAATTAATCTTTAATTATTTGGGTTATATTTCTTAAAATGTTAATTTAAAAGACATCATCGACTTTCTTCCATATGACTTGGGATAATGCTATATAAAGTCCATAAAAGGTTAGTAGCAGTTTTATAGATAAAAATAATGTTGTTAACAAAGCGAAGTTGTGAACGTAGCATAAGTAGAAAAGTCAAAATTCATTGTGTTATTAGCTTCTAAAATATTTTTGCATAATACCTGTTCTTTCACTAGATTAATGGTAAAGTATAGAAGTGAAGAATGCAAATTAATTTACATGACTATTAATTTCTTGCATGGTATTAAAATTTGTTTATGGATCATAGGTGTGTATCCTCTTAATAATAAAATAATGATTATTATTGTAATGTAATGTACTTTGTTAATAAAGAGTTTTAGTGATAGGTTAACATGAATAGGAATATTGTGCTTTTTTTAAAAAAACTGCTATATAATATAAAAAGAAGTGTCTGCTGATTTTACTCTGCTAGTTCTTATTGACTACCATGTTTCCCCGAAAATAAGCCTGGGTCTTATATTTATTTTTGGTCCAAAAGACATATTAGTCCTTATTTTGGGGGGTGTCTTATTTTGCAGGTGAAGGCCGAGGTGCGGGAGGAAGGAGCAGGGCCATCGCGGGTGGGGTGGCAGGCAGCAGGCCCGCTGGAGGATCAGGTAGGAAGGCAGGGCTGAACACAGGAACTCCGGAGTTTTGCCTGGTATAAATGAGGTAGAAGATACTGTTACCACACCAAACCATTTAGTCTGAGGTGAGCAGTGAATATGGTTTCAGCTTTTACACTGTCCCTTGACTAAAAAGGGTCTAATTCAAGGACCACTCCCCTTTTCCTTCAGCACGGCCCAAACCCCCCGTGCTTCTTTCCAATTCTGCCTCAAAGCCTCAGCAATTCAGTTCTCTCCTGGCCTTCCCAGCATGCAAGCCCAACCCCACCCCCTTCCTTCCATTACCATCACCTCATTTACCTATTTCCACCCATGAGGGGCTGGCTTTCTTTCTCACCTCATGTTCTTCTTTGGGACTGTTTTCTTGCATGGCTTTGAGGCAGAAGCTGGGTGAGTTTCAATTGCCAAGTGTGGCAACATGATGCTGTGGATTTGCGACAATGCAAAAGTTTGGATCGGATCTCTCTCCCCCCCCCCTCTCTCACACACAGGGGTCCTTGAGCTCTCAGCCTGCTAAACCTCACTTCGACAGAACTTCAGCACCCAGCATACACCAGGTTGAAGAGAAGACACCCCACACAAACCAATCACCAAACTGAGTGGAGTCCTCCAATAAGCCAAAACCAATGGGTGGTGCTTTCCTCTCCTTTCAGGGTGGGGTGTGTTCTGCTGCTGAGAAAGTAAACGAGCAAAACATTTGCAAGAAAACAGTCCCAGAGAAGAACATGTGATGAGAAAGAAAGCCTGCCCCTCGTGGGTGGAAATAGGTAAATGAGGTGGTAGTGGAAGGAAGGAGGTGGGGTTAAGTTTGCAGGCTGGGAAGGTGGGAGAGAGCTGAATTGCTGAGGCTTTCAGGCAGAATTGGAAAGAAGTGCGGGGAGCTTAAACCATGCTGAAGGAAAAGAGGAGTGATCCCTGAATTAAATAAACCCTTACTAGTCAAGGGACAGTGTAAAAGCTAAAACAATATTCACTGCTCACCTGGACTAAATGGTTTTGATGCAGTTAATAGTATTTTATACCTCATTTGTACCATGAAAAACTCTGGAGTTCTTGTCCCTATTCCCGCAGCCCCGCCCAGGCTCCCTCATGTCCCCCCACATGAGAGACATCAAACTGGCCATGTCCATCCCCCACACCCTGGCCAACCACAAAGCTAGGGCTTATTTTTGGGATAGGGCTTATTTTCAGGGAAACAAAGTATATATAGGTAGTCCTCAACTTACAACAGTTCATTTAATTTATTTTTTTTATTTTATTTATTTCCATTTATATCCCGCCCTTCTCCAAAGACTCAGGGCGGCTTACAAGCTTAGCAGTAGCCTTCATTCTATGTATATGCCTGCTTATTAGGGCTTTCACACACACCCCAAGCGGCATTATTACAAAGTCAGCTTAATTGCCCCCAACAATCTGGGTCCTCATTTTACCTACCTGGGAAGGATGGAAGGCTGAGTCAACCTTGAGCCTGGTGGGACTCGAACCTGCACTAATTGCAGGCAGTTGGTGTTACTTAAGGAGGCATTAGCCCACTTCTCCACCAATGACCATTTGAAGTTACAACAGCACTGAAAAAGTGGCTTATGACTGTTTTTCACACTTATGACCATTGCAGCTTTCCCATGGTCATGCGATCAAAATTCAAACACTTGAGAACTGACTCATATTTATGATGGTTGTAGTGTCCCAGGGTCATGTGATCACCTTTTGTAACCTTCTGACAAGCAAAGACAATGGGGAAGCCAGATTCATTTAATAACTATGTTACTAACTTAACATTTGCAGTGTTTCACTGAACAACTGTGGCAAGAAAGGACGTAAAATGGGGCAGACTTAACAAATGTCTCACTTAGCAACAGAAATTTTGGGCTCAATTGTGGTTATAGGTCGAGGACTAATTGTAATATGGTTGCCAACTATATAATACACTTGATAAGTATTTCAGTCTGAAACACAAACTTATTAGATTTAAGCACTACAAAAGTTTGCTTTTCTATGGTAGCATTAAGGCTGTTATCTTTCTACTTTTCACCAAGCTAGATCATGGTCATTCTTTTTTCTTTCTTTTTCTTTTTTTTTGCATTTGGCTCTTATGTTTTTCCTGTCTGATATGGCCAGGACATTGTTGACATATAAGTAGGGAGATAGATGTATAATTCTTAGTGGAGGCTGGCCCAAGAAAACACAGGACTTGGGCATTTTAACAAAACAAAACATTACACTAATTAACTGTGAAGCTCAGTGGAAATTCACGAGAGGGGAAAAGGGGATGGGGCGATCACTGATCAGACTGCAGGTCTAAACTGATTTAGCAATTGTACTAAATGTTCTAACTCATATTAGAAGAAAGATTCCGGATTTTAATACAACAGTTAACACTATTGTAAATACTACTGCGGTATACTATAGCACATTAAGTATGAATCAAAAAAGAAGTTTGTCAGTAAAATATAAATATCTATTATTTAAATACATTCAATTCAGCTTAAAATGTTTTACTTGCATATCTAAAAATTATCTCAAAATACTCTATCAAATACAAAAACAACCTTATAAAAATACAAGTACATTCTTTTATGTTCATATAAGATATACGAAGTGAAACAAAAGACTCATGAATATTTCTGAATTCTGATGTACTAGTAGGTAAAATGGTCTAGTGTTTAAACTTAAATTAGAAAAATGGTTCTCTTTTTTAAAAAAATGTCACCAGGAGGCTTATAATATAGGTTTATGATTTACTGCTTTAGCTAAAATCTTATTTCTCAAAGTTATATTTAAAATATACCTTGTATAGATTAGATTTTTTAAAATTCTATAGCATGTTCCATAATACTTTTTAGTAGAGATATATTCTTACTAATATAGTTACAGTCCAAGAGTGAACATGAAGAAATAGGATGGTCTCTCATCTGTTTTCCAGACGACAGAAATTTACTATTTCCTTAGATAATACTTATTAGCTTTCAGAGATAGCAATGTTCACCTGTTGCTGAAAACCAAGAAAAGTACTTATGACAAAATATGAAATATGGTGGAAGTTGTTGTGGCTAAAGGTATACTTGCCAGGTCCAGGTCATCCAACAGGTTCCATATTCTTGAACTTTGTTAAGTTTGGTTACTGTGAGATTGTGTGAATGCATCAATGCAGTGCATGTTATCTCAGCTTGTAGAGCTTGGATTCATTGAATGAGTGTGCCAACAAGGTAAATATTGCAGAATATACAGCCTCATGCTACATAACTAAGCTCCATTTCATGCTGAGTAAACTAAATTATTAATGTATCTTAAATAGAAAACTACCTTTAGATAGATTTTACTCCAAAAGCATTTTATTAAAATAAATTTGATAAAAATCAGAAAAAATCTGATTTAAGTAAAAAAAAATCCGATTTAAATAAAAAAATCTGATTTTTTAATTTTTTTTTATAAAAATCATTGATTATTATCCATCCTGGTTCCACCCTGTTTTGAAATAGCAATGGGACAGCTACATCTTATTTCTTCTTTCTGTCTTTGGAAGATTCCTTCCTCCCTATCCTGCCATTCTGTCAACCTTTCTACTTTCATTTCCATCACACAGATTCTTACTGCTTCGTTCTTTTCTAATAGTAAGGTAAAAGAGCTTTCATCTCTAATTAAAATCTGATCAAATAATTTGTCCATACCCTTAAAGTGGTCAGTCGACTTTATTTTAAAATCGAAATAGTTTTAAAACTAATGATTTCTTCTCCACACCTGCATCCCTAACTCCTATTTCCATAATGCAAGGATTTGAAAATCTTCTTTAATGTAAATTAAGACCTTAGCACCCAAAGTACAGTGTTTTTTTTGTGTGAATTGTGGGGAAGGCCTTGTAGATATTCCAGTTTACCTTCCGGTTGTGATTAGTTTACTTTTGTGAGTCTCCCTTTACTATGCTTGCTTATAATCAATTCAGCTTAAGGCTGAAGTAGATTTTGCATCATTATCTTGACATACCATTTTGCAATCTAGACCAAATGAAGTCCTAGCCTCAGTTGATAGATACTTTATGTAAATATAGATACCATACTTCTATGCATACACAGATATAAGTAAGTTTGGAATGCATATAATTTATACATACTGTATGTAACTCAAATGAAATGTAAGCTTATATACATGTTTGATAATAAAATTATTTATTTATTTATTTTATTTAATTTTTATACCGCCCTTCTCCCGAAGGACTCAGGGCGGTGTACAGGGCAATACAATAAAATACAATATATAAAAATTAAAAAATATTAAATACAATAGCCCAATGTAATAAATTACAAAACATTAAAATACCCCTAAACCCATCAGACCAGGCTGGCTTGTTCAAATAAATATGTTTTTAGGTCACGTCAGAAGGAGCGAAGGTCGGGAGCCGTCCGGAGCTCCACCGGTAAACGGTTCCACAGGTCTGGCACGCCCACAGAGAATGCCCTCCCCCTGGGGGCCGCCAGTTGACACTCTTTCACCGACGGCACCCTAAGGAGGCCCTCTCTGTGGGAGCGCACTGGACGAAGGGAAGTTGATGCCGGCAGCAGATGTTCCCGTAAGTAACCCGGACCCATGCCATTTAGGGCTTTATAGGTCATAACCAGCACCTTGAATCTTACCCGGAGGACAACTGGAAGCCAATGCAGCTCACGGAGTAGAGGTGTTACATGGGAGTATCCACCACTCGCGCGGCTGCATTCTGCACCAGCTGGAGCCTCCGAGTAGTCCTCAAGGGCAGCCCCATGTAGAGAGCATTGCAGTAGTCCAAACGGGAGGTCACGAGTGCATGAGTGACTGTGCGCAAGGCATCCCGGTCTAGATAGGGCCGCAACTGATGCACCAGGCGAACCTGAGCGAATAATAATGCCAGTAATGATCATGCCATCAAACAACAAAATTGTTTTATCTCAGATCATTGGAAAGGTAGATAAAAATGCCAAATCCTGTTTAATTTTTAAACTTTTAAATTTTTAAACTTTGGGCTACTAATTGTTATTTAATCTTATTTTAATTCTATTTTAACTCTTATTTTGTCTTTTAACTTTGCCCTGTAAACCGCCCTGAGTCCTTCGGGAATAGGGCGGTATATAAAACTAATTAAATAAATAAAATAAATAAATAAACATCTGGCTGACTTTTCAATGAAATATAATAATATCAGTAATAGCATATTAGATTTGCAGTGCTTCCAAATTAAATCGATTCAAGGAAAGCTGAAATTAATAAATTAATCAATAAAATCAATCAGGTACACAAAATAAATGATACTCTTGAGAAATGCTTCATGTTTTTTTATCATTAACTTTTCTGTTTATTGGTTCCTGTACCATATGACAGAAATGTAGTTTCAAAAGTTTGCTGTGGTATTAAAATGGTCAGATCCACAAATCCAATCTTTTGCTCCAATCTGTTTCTTGCAGTAAATGAAAGTCTCTTAGTTGCCTTTATTGTGCATTGATTCCTGGTGCAGCAAATGTATAAAATCTCAAATGTCTAAGTCTAGTTAATTTTCCATATTGTGATCTCTTTGCTGTTGTCATTAAACTTAAGAGAAAAAAAATTACTGATGTTGAGAAGGTAAAAAGATTGCTGTTTCTCAGTTAAATAAAAAATGTTTCTGTTTATAAAAAACTACTGATATGTTTTTCTTTAAAGTGTATGCAGCTGGCAGTTGGAAATTTAATCTTTCACAAATGCTGATCATTACTTGTAATATTGTTTAAAACTGTGTATGCTTGCTTCAGTCTTTATTTATGACATTTAGTGACAAGCTAGTATTGCTTTATATACAACATTATCAACTAGATGTTGTGCAGAAGTATAATGTTAGGTCACAGTGCAAAAGCTTACTGTGACTTCGATATGATTTATGAAGCGTGTGAATAACATAGAAAAACTTCAGTGATTACATGAGTCTTCAGTGTTTACTGCTATAATCTTCTTAATACAGAAACACAAATAAACAGAGAACTCCTTTTAATATATTGCCAGGTATGGAAAACAAAGAATTTAGAAATACTGGAAAACCATTTTTGAGGTTTGCTATAATTGTGTTATTTTTATCTGGCCTGATACAGATAGAATAGCATTTCCAATTCAAGGGACGTGAAGCTTTTTCCTCCCCTTTATTTTTAAAACAAAATTAAAATGCTTTTAAGGTGCTTCTAAGGTGGCTTCAGTATATCTTAAGTATGCATATATTCTATATAAATCTTAAACTTCCATCTGTGAATAATCAATGTGTCCATGAAATTACCAAGAGTCAAACTTGACTAAAAATTTGTCATTTTCCTCATTATTCAGTTGGTTGCCTGATTGATCTCAGAAGTAAGAAGATGAAAAAGATACTTAACAGAATTTTCCCTCTTTGGTCTTTCTTTACATCAATGTAGTGATGTTTTATAGTTTGCTGAAAACCTCTGGAGATAAAACATAAGGATGAATACCTAAAACAATACAAGCAAAAGGCAAAGAACAAATATGGCCAAACATGGAGAAAATCCCAGATTTTGGACGTACACAGTGATGCTGAGAGTAACAAAGCATCAGTGCTAATTGTACCTGCAATTCTCATCTATTGATCTTCTGGGGATGATGGGTCAAAAGAATCTTCTGCAGTCTTCTTTTGCTAGTGTATAGTAAACAAAATGACTTATATTTCCTCAGCTGGGTTAGAGATACTTAATCCTTGAAAGCAGCAGTAGCATGTAACTTCCTCAAAAAGCCATTCATCTACTCAGTAATTTTAAGTAACATTCTATCACTAACTCTCTTTACAGGTACAGACTTTTTATGGATGGTTGTTGAGAACGTAGTGGAATAGCAATTACAGAAAGTCCTGTTTATCTAGATCCTTCCAACCTAGGTTCAAGCCTGGGTTGGGACAAAAATGATACTATAGGTAGTCCCCAACTAACAATACTTCATATAATGACCATTCAAAGTTCCAATGGCACTGAAAAAGGTGACTTTATGACCATTTTTCACATTTCTGACCATTGCAGCATCCCCATGGTCACGTGATCAGAATTTGGATCCTGGGGAACTGGGTCATATTTATGATGGTTGCAGTGTCCTGGGGTCATGTGATCAGCTTTTGCAAGCTTCTGACAAGCAAAGTCAATGGGGAAGCCAGTCTTACTTAATAATGATGTTATTTACATAGCAATTGCAATGATTCACTTAACAACTGGGTAAGAAAAGTCATAAAATGGGGCACAACTCACTTAACAAATATCTTAGCAACATAAATTTTGGCTCTGTTATGGTCATAGGTTGAGGACTACCTGTAGTCATTCTTGTGAATGGCCTGCAGCAAGACTTAAATAGGAGAAATCTGAGCCTCATCCTGATTGATCTCTAAGGAACATTTAGTATGATCAGTCATGGTAACCTTTGGGGAAATATGAAAAAGTTGAAAGTTGAGAGTACTTTTCTACAATGGTTCAGCTGTTTATAAATGCAGTTAGAATTAGTGAGAGAGGAGTTAGTGACCCAGTGGTGATTTCATTCTGCGCTGGCCTAGTCCTTGGTTCTTTTCCCATTATTTTTAATAGCTACATAAATTGCTAGGAGAACTAATGAGTTCAGAATGTAGTATCAGCATGCTGATGATACCCAACTTTGTATATTTTCACATCAAAACTAAGCAGGAAGTAGATTTGTATTTGATTGGTACTCCATTTGTTTCTTACTTCTTTTTTTGCTAGATTGGGTAAATCAAATTGTCAAAAACGTGTGAAATAAATTGGAGTACTTGGTTTAGAATAATATATAGTCCAAGAATTTGTCTCTGTGGATGTACAGAATTGCATATATGTCCAATGGGTGGACATAATGGATCGGTCATTTAATTTGGAAGATCGGTAGGGCATAAACTACACGGTTTTCATTGACTTTTGTCCTGAAAAACTGAAGGAAGTAATGTTTTCTGTGATGAAAACACAAGGCTGTTTTCACTCAGTTCTTAGTAGTTTTGAATTAGTTGGAAAGAGTGCTATGTAAAGAATAAAATATGTGTTTATAACCATGTCCTATTAACATTCACAGGAAGGTAAACATCTGTCAGTCTATTTGAAAAAAACAAAACAGATATTACCAGTGTACTGTAGTTAAAATGCTAAACATGATGTATTACTTTCACTGCATTCAGATCTTTCGAGTTGGAAAAGTACATGCTTCGTAAGGTGCTAGTATTTGAATCTTAGTTCTAGGGACCAGAACATTGGGCTATGGAATTGGGGGAAAAACCCTGGTTGTTTTTCCATTTTAAAGTACCCTTTGCTTTCTAATTGGTATTAGTTGGCTGAGGAGGCTATTTATTATATTTGAATTATGTGGTTTATATAGCATTATTTAATCTAGTTCTTCAGTTTTCCTTTTGAGTATGTTTAGAACTGCTTGGAGCGTTTACCTCTCTAGAAATGTTATGTACATTATCTACAATTTCAGAATTACCAAAGACTTTTGTCAATCACTATGACCTGTAATGATTTCTATCAAAGCAAGGAAACAAGGCAATAGAGTCTGAAATGATCTTATCTTTCTTCAGATTGTATCCTTGTGCTATTTGTTTGTTGTGTGTTAGAAAGGGGTATGCAATATTCCCTAATTATTGGAACTATATGCAAACACTACAAAGCAGTTAGAAGAAATCCATTCTAAGCCAGGCCAATCTACTGTTTGGGAAAGTTTAATGTAAAATAATGTAATTACCAGACTTGCTAACTTTTAAAAGGAAACTTTTTATATTGCATCTGTTTGTTGTTTAAATACACTTTTATAAACTATGTCTATCAACATTGCTTCTGTTTCCATCAGGAAAAAATGCAAATAGAGCAAATAAAATAAGCTCTCTTCCCTTTTCCCTGCTCACAGTTCTTGTTTAATTCAGTTTGTCTGATATCCACTCACCCTTGCTGTTCCTGATACAATTGTCTGTATAATACGTGTGTCTTCTGTCATCCTATTGAAACCAATTTTCACTTTATTCTCATCATTCCATTTATCTTCTTTGCAGTATATCTAATGGAGCTTCAGTCTTCCTTTCAACTAAGACACGGGTGTCAAACTTGGCACATCACGGGATGTGTTGCGACGTATTGTGACTTTTTTTGCATTGTTGGGGTGGGTGTGGCCTCCGTATGATGCAACCGGCCTGCAGGCTGGCAGTTTGACACCCCTGAACTAAGATAAAGTATTTTTGAAAGGTGGATGAAAGAAAAGGACTTAACAAAAAACTGTGAAAAATATTGTGATGTTTTTCTCATTGATTTCTCATAATTTTTAATTATTCTGTTTTGAAATTATGCTATGCATAACCTGTACTTAGGTTATTTTTGTCATTTCTAATGTTTTGATAGTGAGGCAAATCAAAGCACAAACAAGCTTCAACTTTTGGGGTGCAGTATTGATCATTATCTGCATAATTTGCAATATGGAATGATGTGAAACAGAACTTGTGGACGTCTCCTGAACTCTTAATTACATTAGGAAATTGCTCAGAAATGTAATTGAACTTTGAACAAAAGCAAACCAAATCCTATTTTCCTGAAAATAATTTTCTAATAAAATTAAGTAGGAATTTGGATTGCTCAAGAACGCAATAGAAGTTTTTTTTTATTAAAAAGTTTTACAAATACATTATAAACATAACATAAACATACATTATAAACATAAATGGGCCCCTTTCCTTGCTTGAATCAAATGATATGTGATTTGATTTTAAAAACTTTTTAAAAAAATTATGGACTACACATGTTATTCAGCTCATGCAGTAATCATTAAAGGGATACCTATATGTATGATTTTTTAAAATATAAACCATTTATGATTTAAGTGGTATGGAATTAATATGGAATTAACATCCATATTATCTACCTTTTTAAAAAGTTCTTTCTCACATTATTGAGGCATAATTCTGAATTTAGAATAAAAAAATATGATACCCTCATACAATAAGATTCAACATTCTTTTTAGAGTTTATTAGAGTTCAGTGGATATTTTTCTTGCTGTATAACAATAAAGTGGTTATGATGTTTTTACTCACAGATAGCCATAAGAAAAAGTTGATAAAATATTTTGATAAAAACTAATTATGCAGAAGATTCCCAGAGGTCAAAACACAGCTAAGAAATTAATAGTTTAATTAGCATACAATTTAAAAATCTTCATGTACCATTTACACAGTTGGTGGAATCTGTATCACCTTTTACGAAAGAGAAAATAAATGGAGTAATTGTATTGAATAATTTTCAGGACAAAATCATAATTTTTTTAAAAGGTCATTGCGAGGACATTTTTGTTGGTATTTTGCTTTTTCTTTGACATACAGATTTTAGTTTTATATAATAAAGATGTTTATGTAAATTGGCAAGCTGCACCATTTCCCAGGGGCTACGTGTTGATAATGCAAGTTTTGAATGGAAGGAGAGGATTGAAGCATTCTTCCTACTTCTCAATCTGTCACTTCTCAGTTTTAATGGATAATGGTATGCCTCTAAACTGCACACTAGGGCAAATGGAAGTCTTTTTGCAAGATTCATTCACCTAATATTTCTATTGATGTTTGAAATGAATTCTAAATGTGTTATTTATTTATTAAACCAATTTATATAGCTCCCCCTCATAAACAAATGGCTCTGGGTGGCACACCAGAGCTGAAACAGTTAATAATTGCTGTAAAATGTGTAAACCCGTACTTTTGTACAGGAAAGAAGAAAAAATGGTGAAGTTTGCTGTCTCCCCCCCCCCCACACACACTTTTTTTTAAATCAACACATTTTTTCAGGAGAACAAAAGTACTTCTGTATAAAAGATATAGCTACTTTAGGTAACTGGATTAGTTCGTTTTAATTACTTTTTCACACTGAGTTCTCTTCTCTTCTCTTCTCTTCTCTTCTCTTCTCTTCTCTTCCCTTCCCTTCCCTTCCCTTCCCTTCCCTTCCCTTCCATTCCCTTCCCTTCCATTCCCTTCCATTCCATTCCATTCCATTCCCTATCCTAAACCATAGAAAAGTTCTCAATTATTATTAATTTATGTTGTCTTTACATATTAATTATAATCAATATTATATATATTTATTCTATAAATACATTTGAAACCGATTTGAAATTATTTTGACATACTAGAGAAGATTACAATACTGCTATTTGAAATGTTACAATTATGTGCCCACCTGTGTTTTTGCAGTTAACCATATAAAATCTGATGAAAAAGGTTTGCATTTGTACAGTGGTTGTAACATTCCTTGTTCACATAGTATGTCATATAAATTGATTCTTCGCTGAGATGTGTAGTGTGTTAAGCCAGTAGCTAAGCATGTTTCAATTTATATAACTGCCTATCTCAAATAGAAAAATGTGGGTTAGACAGCATCACCACCAGATAGATTCGTAGCTGGCTGACCAGCCGTACTCAGGGTGCGGTCCTCAATGGAACTGCATCTACATGGAGGGAAGTGTGTAGTGGGGTGCCCCAGGGCTCCACTCTGGACCCAGTGCTCTTCAACATCTTCATCAATGATTTGGACAAGGGGATAGATGGGGAACTCATCAAATTTGCGGACGACACCAACCTGGCAGGAATAGCCAACATTCCAGAAGATAGGCTTAAGATACAGGAGGAGATCTGTATCTTGAACACTTGAACACTGGGCTCTATCTAACAACATGAATTCAGTGGTGGAAAAAAGTAAGGTTCTACATCAGGAGTGTCAAACTCAATTTCATTGAGGGCCGCATCAGCATTGCGGTTGCCCTCAGGGGGCCGGGTGGGTGTGGCCTGGGTGGGCATGGCCTACTGGGTGGGCGTGGCTAGAGTGCGTATGGCCTACTGGGTGGGCATGGCCAGCTCTACATCGATCGCATCAAGGGTGCCTATGGGGGCCTGGGCAGGAGTGGGACAGATCTGAGGGTCTGGCAGAAGGAGGGTCTCTGGGCCAGGGCCAAGGCAGTGGGGGCCGTTCCCTCACTGTTTCCAGGATGGCTTCGTGGGCCACATGAAACCACTTTGCGGGCCGGATCCGGCCCCCGGGCCTTGTGTTTGACATGTCTGTTCTACATTTAGGCAAGAAAAGCCAAATGTACAGGTATAGTATAGGTGGTACCTTGCTCAGTAGTAGTAACTGTGAGAGGGATCTCGGAGTCCTAGTGGACAATCACTTAAATATGCGTCAGCAGTGTGCTGCAGCTGCCAAAACAGCCAACACAGTGCTAAGCTGCATTAACAAGAGGGATAGAATCAAGATCACATGAAGTATTAATATTCCTTTACAATGCCTTGGTAAGGCCACACTTGGAATACTGCATCCAGTTTTGGTCACCACGATGTAAAAAAAATGTTGAGATTCTAGAAAGAGTACAGAGAAGAGCAACAAAGATGATTGGGGGACTGGAGGCTAAAACATATAAGGAACAGTTACTGGAACTGGGTATGTCTAGTTTAATGAAAAGAAGTACGAGTATTCCAATATCTCAGGGGTTGCCACAAAGAAGAGGGAGTCAAGCTATTCTACAAAGCTCCTGAGGGCAGGACAAGAAGCAACGGATGGAAACTAACCAAAGAGAGAAGCAACCTAGAACTAAGGAGAAACACTGACAGTTAGAACAATTAACCAGAGGAACAACCTGCCTCCAGAAGCAGTGAATGCTCCCACACTGGAAGTTTTTAAGAAGAGACTGGACAGCCATTTATCTGAAATGGTATAGGGTTTCCTGCCTAAGCAGGGGGATGAACTAGATGACCTCCAAGGTCCCTTCCAACATCATCATCACCATCATCATCATCATCATCATTATTATTATTATTATTATTATTATTATTATTATTATTATTATTATTATTATTATTATTATTATATATGACTGTGGCTTACACACACACACACAAACACACACACACAAATAATCCCCACTGTCCCTCCCCAAAACATGTATAAAAAAATAGAAAGCAACATAAAAACCATAAAATAACATGGGCAAAAATATCCTCAGAACTGTGGTGGGATTCAGCTGGTTCACACCATTTTGGCAGAACTGGTGGCTAATTTTTTGTTGCCCAGGCTCAGAATGGACTTCCAGAAGTGGCATCCACACAGAGAACTGGTTGTTCACATATTTGAATCCTACCACTGCCCCAGAATATTGGGTTTGGTTTATTCCCTACTGGAATGCTTCTTTGTAACAAGATGATTCAAAAGAGGTTCAATATCAGCAAACCATGTTAATTATCCTTGTGACAGTGGTCAAGTATGCAAGTATCTCATTTGATTAAAAAAAATCTCTGTACACTATACAGTAAGAATTTGGCAGGTTGTCTAACAGAAGGGAAAACTGACCCTTCAAACGTGATTTATGACAGCAATGAAAAGGTGGAGAATTGTGTTTAACATATTGTGCTAAGGGGAGAGGAATTCAGATTCCAGCTTCTCTTAGCAAGGATTGCTGATGTTATAGGGCTCTAATAAAAGACTTTTTAGGTAAACAATGCCTCAAAGTCATTTGAAGAGCTCATCTGGTGAAACTTAACATGAGATTTGTGAAACTTTTAATTGCAACAGAGATGGGAAATCATTTTTTTCCTTTTTTAGGCTTTTGCAATATTTATGCAGATCTCAAGGGACAATATAATACTATGTTTAAATTTCATGTTGCTAAGCACATTGATTTGTGCTTTAGATCAGCGTTTCCCAAACTTTAGGAACTTGAAGATGCGTGGACTTCAACTCCCAGAATTCCCCAGCCAGCTATGCTGGCTGGGGAATTCTGGGAGTTGAAGTCCACGCATCTTCAAGTTCCTAAGGTTGGGAAACGCTGCTTTAGATTGTAAGCCGCCCTGAGTCTTCGGAGAAGGGCGGGATATAAATGGGATTTAAAAAAATAGCCTTGCAAAATTCTCATATTATTGAAATAATAGGCATATCAGAATAAATTTAGAAAATGCATCTTGTTGGGTAGAATATATTTTAAGTCATTAAATCATAATACCGCAAGATATGATCTTCCAGTAAACAATATAAATGGAAAATTTGACTGTAGTTTGTTGAAACTATAAGAAATGGTTGTCAAATGTTATTTGACTGAATTAGCAAAACAAAATACAGCATGTCTTCTGTCCCTGCCATTTAACTTTTTAAAATATATAAATAATTAAAAAAACAGGGAACAAGGTTGTACAGCAACCTTAAAAGGCTTCGTCAGGGGATCCATGTTGCACTTCTGGATTCCCCTCCTCTACACCCAATTCCTCATTGCTTATTAAGAAAGAGTCTTGATAGTCCATGAATGGGCTGGCCTGGCTGCAAGTTTGGGGACTTTGGGAGGGACTTATGACGTAGTCCTTGCTTAGTGGCTGTTCTGGAAACCGTTATCTGAGTTGATCAGTGTGGCGTCTAACAACTTGCCCTCCCTCCAGCCCTACTTCATAAGAAAGGGGACCAGATGATTTGGTAATTTTACCAGGAACCCACAGATTCCCATGTCCATAGTTTCTGGCCCATACCCAATCACCCACTTGCAGCCCCCTTGGGGGTTTTTGTCGACAGGCTTCTGCTGCCACTCTTATCTGGATGCAACATGTCCAGTTTAGTAATCAGACGCCTCGCCCAACAAAGTTCTGCAGGACTTTTGACTGTAGCAGTGCAGGGCATAGAATGCTGGCAAAGTAAAAAATCTGCCAGCGTGTGATGCCAGTCCCCTGTTACTATGCGTTTAAGTGATTCCTTTGTGGTCCTCACCATACGTTCAGCTTGACCATTAGAGGATGGGTGAAAAGGGGCAGACGTTGCGTGTCTGATGAGATTTGCTCTTAGGAAGGCCTGAAATTCAGCAGCAGTGAATTGGGCCCCATTGTCTGAAACTAAGATATCTGGCAACCCATGTGTGGCAAAGAGTTTTCTCAGCACCTGGATGGTCCTAGCAGTAGTCATGTTAGCAACAGGGATTACTTCAAGCCATTTGGAGTGGCTGTATACCACTGTGAGGAAGAGCTGTCCCTGAAAGGGCCCAGCTTAGTCTATGTGAATTCTAGACCAAGGAGTGTGCGTTTCCTCCCACCTGTGAACTGGGGCATGTGGCATTTCAGGCCTTGATTGCTGGCATGTATAGCATCCATGTACCTGTGCCTCAATGGCCTTGTCTAGGCCTGGCCACCAAAGGTAGCTTCTTGCTAAAGCTTTCATTCTGACAATGCCTGGATGGCCTTCATGTAGTAACTGCAATACTCTATCTCTCAGCGAAGTGGGAATTATGACCCTGTTCCCCCAAAGGATGTAACCTTGTGAGCTGATAGCTCATGTCTTCTAACAAAGTAATTCTGGAAATCAGAGCCTGGGGTTTTATCTAACCACCCTGTGTGCACCCATGAAAGCACTCTACTAAGTGTTTTATCAGTAGCTGTTTCTGCAGCTATGTCCCCAGCATGGAGCGGAAATTCTGGCAGGTCCTGAATGGACAGAATTCTGGCTGCAGGGGCTGGGTCTGGTTCTGTCAGAGGCAGTGGGAGTCTGCTCAGGCCATCAGCATGGCCCATTTCTTTGCCGGGTTTGTGAACCAGCTTAAATGTGTATGCAGATAGAAAAGTAGACCATCTCAACATTCTTGAGGAAAGCATGTGGGGAGTTTGTTTGTCTGTTGTGAAGAGTCCCAGAAGTGGTTTGTGGTCTTTGAAGACCTTGAAGTCCCTGCCATATAAATAGTCATGGAATTTTATAATTCCTGCTACAATGGCTAAAGTCTCTGTTGTTTTGAGTGTAATTATGCTCAGCAGAGGACAATGTCCTTGAATAAACTCCAATAGGGACTTGTGTTCCGTTGTTTTCTAAATGACTCAAGACTGCTCCCACCCAATAAGGAGATGCATCACATGCTAAACAGACTGGTTTAGACTCCCTAAAATGAGTTACAGTAGATTTAACTGACAATAGTGCCTTTAGGTCCTGGAAACTTTTCTCATGAATGCTGGTCCATTTCCATGGAGCTTTTTTATCTAAAAGCCTGTGAAGAGGCTCAGCCAATGTGGCCTTGTTAGGCAGAAATGCATGGTAGAAGTTGAGGAGGCCCAAAAATGCTTGTAGTTCTCCTTTGGATTTAGGACTAGGAGCCAATTGAATGGCCTTCACTTTGGATTCAGCAGGGTGAATGCCATTAGCATCAATTTCAAATCCCAGAAATTCAGTTGAAGAAACCCCAATACTACATTTACTCTTTTTTAATTTGAGGCCTGCTTCACACAGCCTCTGTAGGACAGCCCTGAGCCTGCTGGCTAACACCTCTGTAGATTCTCCACCAATAAGTACATCATCAAAATAAGGGCAAACACCCTGAATGCCTTTAAGTGTGCGTTCCATGATTCCCTGGAAAATGCCTGGAGCAACACTAACCCCAAACTGTAAACGCTTCACTTTGAAAGTCCCCCTGTGAGTCACGATCGTCTGAGCAATGGCTTTGGCCTCATCAACCGGCAATTGCTGATAGGCCTGTGCCAAATCTAACTTCGCGAAAATAGTGCCTCCTTGCAAAGAAGCTAAAATGTGGTTCACCATTGGGACAGGGTAAGCGTGTTGCTTAAGGGCTTTATTAATAGTACATTTATAGTCTGCACATATTCTAATTTCTCCATTGGCCTTAAGTGGTGTGACTATAGGAGTTTCCCACTCCCCACCATCAACGCCCTGTTCTACAAGCTTGTCTATTTCTGTGTCAATTTTATGTTTGAGGGCAAAGGGAACCCTTCGAGGCTTAACTCTGATGGGACCCATGCTGGGATCTAGCTTGAATTAAATAGGCGGGCCTGTGTATGTTCCTAGGGCTGAATCAAATACATCTGCAAAGTCCTCGCAAACTGACATTAGATTCACAGCTTGTATCCGGTTGATACCGGTTACTTGAATGCCTAAAGCATCAAATCAATCAAGTCCTATTAGATTCGTTCTCTGGCCCCCTACTACTATGACATCCAGGTGCCCATAAAATCCTTTAAATTTTACTGCCACAGTGGCTTCCCCCTTAACTTTGACTTTGGCGTTTTGAAAATCAGTTAAGATTATATCAGAGGGCCTTAGTTTGGCCCATTTTCTACTGCGACTGCACACAAAATTAAAAGTGTCCAGGGAAATAATGGAGACAGCTGTTCGAGCCTGTGTCCAACTCCATTTTACAGGGGACGCCTTGTAGCTCCACCTGGAGTTTAAATTTGGGTCTGAGGGGACGTCGGGCCCTGGTGCGGCATACTCTTCTGCAGCTTTCACAAAACCCCACACTAAACAGTTCCTGGGCCCCGGTACCTCTCCTGGTTGGATCTTCTGACTGGTGTTTCAGTGGTTGGTCCCTCTGGCGAGCTCTGTAAACTGCTGCAATGTGGCCGGTTTTTCCACAGGCTCTGCAGGTGGTTGACCGGAATCTGCAATCAGCATGTTGGTGGCTGCCACCACAACCTTTACATCTAGGTAAGAGAACAGCCTTGTAAGGAGTCTCTTGTTGCTTGCTGTTGCGGTGCTGTGCATCGGGCTGCTTGTGTAGCTTGTTGACTTCATCCTCTTCTTCCTCGGATGTTCCTTCTGAACATCTGGCGTCCTCGTGGTGGACTGTTTCTTCGTTGTTTTGATGGGTTGGACTGTTTGGACTGCACCCCCGGCAGCTTTGTCTGCCATGACTTTGTCCTGGGCTCCAGAGAAGTTTAAATTTGGTCTAGCAAAAAGTCTTTGCTGCAGCATTTGGTTTCGTAGGCCGCAGACGAGCCGGTCTCACAGTCACTCTTCAACAACCAAAAATTTACACAGGCATGCAGCCTGCCTCAAGGCCGCGATGTATTCTAATGCCATCTCACCGGGCTGCTGCATTTGCTGCTTGAATGTGTAATGCCAAGCAATCACCAACATCTTCTGCTGGAAATGTTCTCCTAGTTTCTTCTTAAGCTCAGCGTAGGAGACTGATTCCAGCGGCGTTGGGGCAAACAGATTTTTGGCCAGGTTGAATGTGGCTGGGCCGCACACACAGAGCAGCGTGGCAGCCTTCAGCCCATCTTCTGCAACCTGGTTCGCCCGGAGGTAGTTTTCTACCTGGGACAAGTAGGATGGCCATCCCTCTGAATGCTTTATCTCGAATTCGCGCAACCTTCCAACCTTGGGCATCTTCTGATCTTCTCGGCTGGTTCCTGCGTCTTCTGAACCTGCTTCTCCAAGGCCCAGGGATTGATCCACTGAGCACGTGGTTGCTAGCGTGTCTGGCTAGCCGACCGTATTGTGGGGGGGGGAAATGCCTTTTCCCGCCAGGCATACGTTGCCTTTCCCCTAGTGGACTTCAGCTCTTTCGAAGAAGCAGGATCCCACCTTTGTCGCCAGTGTTATGTAGTGAGTTCTTTGCGCAGGAAAGGAGACGAGGCAAGTGAGTTCAGCAATGGTCATGTTTATTTGCTTGCAGAATCTGAACTGAGAACTAGGCTGCAGCCTGTAGCAATTTATATCCTGGCCCCTAGGCAGCAGCCAATAGGTTTAAAGCAACCCATTGCCACCTAGTGGGAACCAATAGCAGCACTGGAGCCAGGGAGTCTGAGTTGCTGTAGAGCCGTTAGCTGCTCTGGCTTACCACGTGGTGTTACAACTGGGTTGTAATTAAGAACCTGGGGTTTTTAATATGAGTTTTAGCTTGTGTTTATACTGTTCCCCTTCCATAAGGTTTACGGGATATACCCATCTCCTGGTGTGTGTGGTTTTTTTGGAAATTAATCATGAATTTATGGATGATTTTCTTTCAAGAAAATAGATGCAAAATTGCCTATTGGAATTGCACGTTAAAACATGTGCTGAATTAAATGCTTAATTTATGGAGTATTTCATTGGATGGCTATTAGGTATGTTACATTTATCCATATCATTAGCCTAAATATATCATTCTTTAGATTTTTTTGTGAACAGTGTTAGGAAACATCTAGAACTTCTATGAGCGATATATACTAAATCATATTTGAAATACAGTGCATTTGCATAATCAGATGTATGTACTTTAGGAACATTTTGTACATTACATTTACTATTATGTACCCTATGACAAATCCTATGTACCGTATATACTTGAGTATAAGCCGAATTTTTCAGCCCACTTTTTGGGCTGAAAAAATCCACTTCGGCTTATACTCCAGTCAACAAAAAAAAAAGAACTTACCGAGGACTTGCGCGCGGCCGAGCTACTTTGCCTGATGCTGCTGGGGTCGCCCGGGTGCCTCTGCTCGCCCTCAGCAGCACCTGGCCCGGAATCACATGCGAAACAAGCCCGGCAGAGGAGCCGGAGCGGCGAGCAGAGGCGCCCGGCCCAGATCCTGCAAGGCCCGGCCGAGACACGCCCCCAGCAGCGGAGCTGCTCCGGCTCCTCTGCCGGGCTTGTTTTGCATGTGAGCTACTTTGCCTGATGCTGAGAAGACCCGCTTGGGCACTCGGGTTGCTGTCAGTCTCCGCAGGCCCTTCTCGTTTCCAGGAACGTCAAGCGCGCTTGGCTCTCCACCCCCACGGCAGGGCAGGGCAGGGCAGAGACTTGCTCGCCCTTCTGACGGCCCTGAAGAGAAACGAAGGGCTTGCAAACTCCCCGCGAGAAGCTGGGCGAAGCGCGCGGCTGGGCGAGTGTGTGCCTGCGCGCGTATTTACGAAAGAAACGCTCCGAGAGTTCTTCTTTCTCCGCCCCCTTGGGGGGAACTCTAGCGACTGCTGTAGCCGCGCTTCTCTTCTCGGCTCCGAAAATAGGGATTTCTACTCTCTCTCTCTCTCTCTCCCCTCCCCACCCCGCATTCTCCTGCCTCTTCGATTGCGACAATAAAAGGGCGAAGGGTGCGCTGGTTTCTTCCTCCTTCCTCCCCCCCTCCCCTCCCCTCCCCGATTGTCAGGTGAGGCAGCTGGAGGTCTGGCCGGGAGATTGTAGCCGTTTTGAAACGCCGCGTCTTGAAACGCCCGATCAGCTGATTTTCGGGTGGAAGAGCCGCGGCTTGAATCTGTTTGCATCTGCCTGAATTAGACCAAAACGGCCTGAATTTGACCAGAGTTGCTTTGTAATGGCTGGAGGAACTGCAGAGGAGGTCTTGCCGGGAGATTGTGGCCGTTTTGAAACGCCCGATCAGCTGATTTTCGGGTGGAAGAGCCGCGGCTTGAATCTGTTTGCATCTGCCTGAATTAGACCGAAACGGCCTGAATTTGACCAGAGTTGCTTTGTAATGGCTGGAGGAACTGCAGAGGAGGTCTTGCCGGGAGATTGTGGCCGTTTTGAAACGCCGCGGCTTGAAACGCCTGATCAGCTGATTTTCGGGGCGGAAAGAGCCACGGCTTGAATCTGCTTGTATTTGTTTGAACTTAACCAGAAACGGCTCGTAATGGCTGGAGGAACTGCGGAGGGAGTGAATGCTCCAGCCTGGAATATTTGGAAAGGCTGGGGGAACCAGATGAACTGCAGCTTAAGCGACTGTTGCCGGAGGAGCCATGGCTTGAAACGCCCCAGTTTTGGGGCAGCGTTTCCCTCCCTCCCTCCCTCCCTCCCCTTTCCCTCCTCTCTAAATCCTTCCTTCCTTCCTTCCTTCCTTCCTTCCTCCCTCCCTCCCCTTTCCCTCCTCTCTAAATCCATCCTTCCTTCCTTCCTTCCTTCCTTCCTTCCTTCCTTCCTTCCTTCCTTCCTTCCTTCCCCAGCCCTAATCCGGAAAGTGGAAGGAAAGAAGAGTAAAGGCTGGGCGGAGGAGGAGGGGAAGTTTAAAAAGGGGGCGGCGTTCCCTTTAAAAAGCCGCCCGCCACGCCGCGCTCCCTCGCAGCACTCGCGGCGGCTGGCTTCTTGGCTCCCGGTCTCCCCCAGGCTTCCCGGCTGTGATTGGCGAGCGAGCCTCCCGAGCTCCGGCGGCCGTGACATCAGCAGAAGCGGAGCAAGCAAAAGCGAAGGGGGAAGGAAGTTCACCAGCAGCACCTCGAGCCCGCTCCGAGCGCTGGCGGACGCGGAGCCGAAAGAGAAGCAGCATCTCTGCGCGCCCGGGCTGCTGGGGTGAAGTTGCAGCCGCCGCACCAACCAGCCGAGGAGAAGCAAGAGAAGGAAGTCACCGCCGCTGCCCAGGCTGGGTTTCCTTGAAGGCTGCTGTTTGCACCCGGGAAGGAAAGTGCAGGAAAAAGGGCAAAGTGGCGAGCTAGCCCGGCATTCAACGTTTCTTCGCCGCTGCCATCCCCGAGAAGGCGAAGGGCTCCTATTTACAGCCACCCATCCGAGAGAAAAGCGGCTGTCGGTGCTTCGTCGGCCTTGATCCGGGACGCAGCCTGACCTCCCCTCGTCCCGGGAGACTCTCGCTTCCCCCCACCCCCCACCCCCCACCCTCCCTACATCCCGAGCCTTCCAGATCTTCGCCTGCCTACTCGCGAGCAGGCATGTTTTCCAGCCAATCCGGGCCTGGGAGCAGGGCGCCGGCGGCACGTCCACTTTCCCCGCACTCTCCGTTCAGATGGCGCCCTTTGAGCCTGGAGTGATGCGGACGTCGGAAAAGGGCGCCGGGCGAAAGCAGCGAAGCGGGATCGCCGCGTGCCCCCCACTCCTCCTCCTCCTCCTCCTCTTCTTCTTCTTCCTCCTCCTGGTCGGCTTGACACCCCCATTTCGGCTGCTTCGCAAGCTGCTTCCTCCACCCCACCCCACCCCACCTCACCCCTCCCCGCAAAAGATGCCGGGGTCGACAGCGTTTTTTCTACCCGGAACAAGCAAACACGCAGGCAACCCTGCACTATTCAGCTCAGTGAAGTCACGCTTGAAACGGCTTGAAACGCCCGATCAGCTGATTTTCGGGGCGGAAAGCGTGCGGTGTTGTTGTGTTTTTTTTCCTCCCCCCGAAAGTGAACGGCAGCTTTCCGTACTAGTGTATTGGCATGTCAAGGCAACCCTGCACTATTCAGCTCAGTGAAGTCACGCTTGGTTAAAAAACAGATTTAATAATAATAATAATAATAATAAGAAGTTGGGCTGATCAAATGTTTCAATAATGACTGAAGGAGAGCTGCTTGTACCTTGGTCTTTGTGCTGGTGTCTTGACATGCCAATACACTAGTACGGAAAGCTGCCGTTCACTTTCGGGGGGAGGAAAAAAAACACAACAACACCGCACGCTTTCCGCCCCAAAAATCAGCTGATCGGGGGTTTCAAGCCGTTTCAAGCGTGACTTCACTGAGCTGAATAGTGCAGGGTTGCCTGCGTGTTTGCTTGTTCCGGGTAGAAAAAACGCTGTCGACCCCGGCATCTTTTGCGGGGAGGGGTGAGGTAGGGTGGGGTGGGGTGGAGGAAGCAGTTTGCGAAGCAGCCGAAATGGGGGTGTCAAGCCGACCAGGAGGAGGAAGAAGAAGAAGAGGAGGAGGAGGAGGAGTGGGGAGCACGCGGCGATCCCGCTTCGCTGCTTTCGCCCGGCGCCCTTTTCCGACGTCCGCATCACTCCAGGCTCAAAGGGCGCCGTCTGAACGGAGAGTGCGGGGAAAGTGGACGTGCCGCCGGCGCCATGCTCCCAGGCCCGGATTGGCTGGAAAACATGCCTGCTCGCGAGTAGGCAGGCGAAGATCTGGAAGGCTCGGGATGTAGGGAGGGTGGGGGGTGGGGGGAAGCGAGAGTCTCCCGGGACGAGGGGAGGTCAGGCTGCGTCCCGGATCAAGGCCGACGAAGCACCGACAGCCGCTTTTCTCTCGGATGGGTGGCTGTAAATAGGAGCCCTTCGCCTTCTCGGGGATGGCAGCGGCGAAGAAACGTTGAATGCCGGGCTAGCTCGCCACTTTGCCCTTTTTCCTGCACTTTCCTTCCCGGGTGCAAACAGCAGCCTTCAAGGAAACCCAGCCTGGGCAGCGGCGGTGACTTCCTTCTCTTGCTTCTCCTCGGCTGGTTGGTGCGGCGGCTGCAACTTCACCCCAGCAGCCCGGGCGCGCAGAGATGCTGCTTCTCTTTCGGCTCCGCGTCCGCCAGCGCTCGGAGCGGGCTCGAGGTGCTGCTGGTGAACTTCCTTCCCCCTTCGCTTTTGCTTGCTCCGCTTCTGCTGATGTCACGGCCGCCGGAGCTCGGGAGGCTCGCTCGCCAATCACAGCCGGGAAGCCTGGGGGAGACCGGGAGCCAAGAAGCCAGCCGCCGCGAGTGCTGCGAGGGAGCGCGGCGTGGCGGGCGGCTTTTTAAAGGGAACGCCGCCCCCTTTTTAAACTTCCCCTCCTCCGCCGCCCAGCCTTTACTCTTCTTTCCTTCCACTTTCCGGATTAGGGCTGGGGAAGGAAGGAAGGAAGGAAGGAAGGAAGGAAGGAAGGAAGGAAGGAAGGAAGGAAGGAAGGATGGATTTAGAGAGGAGGGAAAGGGGAGGGAGGGAGGAAGGAAGGAAGGAAGGAAGGAAGGAAGGAAGGAAGGAAGGAAGGAAGGATTTAGAGAGGAGGGAAAGGGGAGGGAGGGAGGGAGGGAGGGAACAAGCAAACGCTGCCCCAAAACTGGGGCGTTTCAAGCCATGGCTCCTCCGGCAACAGTCGCTTAAGCTGCAGTTCATCTGGTTCCCCCAGCCTTTCCAAATATTCCAGGCTGGAGCATTCACTCCCTCCGCAGTTCCTCCAGCCATTACGAGCCGTTTCTGGTTAAGTTCAAACAAATACAAGCAGATTCAAGCCGTGGCTCTTTCCGCCCCGAAAATCAGCTGATCGGGCGTTTCAAGCCGCGGCGTTTCAAAACGGCCACAATCTCCCGGCAAGACCTCCTCTGCAGTTCCTCCAGCCATTACAAAGCAACTCTGGTCAAATTCAGGCCGTTTCGGTCTAATTCAGGCAGATGCAAACAGATTCAAGCCGCGGCTCTTCCACCCAAAAATCAGCTGATCGGGCGTTTCAAGACGCGGCGTTTCAAAACGGCTACAATCTCCCGGCCAGACCTCCAGCTGCCTCACCTGACAATCGGGGAGGGGAGGGGAGGGGGGGAGGAAGGAGGAAGAAACCAGCGCACCCTTCGCCCTTTTATTGTCGCAATCGAAGAGGCAGGAGAATGCGGGGTGGGGAGGGGAGAGAGAGAGAGAGAGAGTAGAAATCCCTATTTTCGGAGCCGAGAAGAGAAGCGCGGCTACAGCAGTTGCTAGAGTTCCCCCCAAGGGGGCGGAGAAAGAAGAACTCTCGGAGCGTTTCTTTCGTAAATACGCGCGCAGGCACACACTCGTCCAGCCGCGCGCTTCGCCCAGCTTCTCGCGGGGAGTTTGCAAGCCCTTCGTTTCTCTTCAGGGCCGTCAGAAGGGCGAGCAAGTCTCTGCCCTGCCCTGCCCTGCCGTGGGGGTGGAGAGCCAAGCGCGCTTGACGTTCCTGGAAACGAGAAGGGCCTGCGGAGACTGACAGCAACCCGAGTGCCCAAGCGGGTCTTCTCAGCATCAGGCAAAGTAGCTCACATGCAAAACAAGCCCGGCAGAGGAGCCGGAGCAGCTCCGCTGCTGGGGGCGTGTCTCGGCCGGGCCTTGCAGGATCTGGGCCGGGCGCCTCTGCTCGCCGCTCCGGCTCCTCTGCCGGGCTTGTTTCGCGTGCGAGCTACTTTGCCGGCCGCTGCTGAGGGAAGATCTCTGGAGAGGAGCATAAGGTGAGCTGCTGCATTTCCCAGCCTCGGCTTATACTCGAGTCACCAACTTTTTCCATTTTTGGGGGGTAAAATTAGGGGTCTCGGCTTATATTCGAGTCGGCTTATATTCAAGTATATACGGTACTCTAGGAATACTTTGTACATTAAATTTACTAGCATAGAACAAAAAAAATGACAATAGTTCTAGCGATTTTTTTTCCTGTCTACTACAGAATGAGTTGCTATTACTTAATAGGTCCAATTTATATTTTTTCTATAAAAGTAGAAGTTACCGTATTTCCCCGAAAATAAGACTTGAGTCTTATATTAATTTTTGGCTCAAAAGACGCATTAGGGATTATTTTTCAGTTAGCCCTTAACTAGGGCTTATTTTTGGGGTGGGGCTTATATTATCAGCATCCTGAAAAATCATGTTAGGGCTTATTTTCCTTTTGGGTCTTATTTTCGGAGAAACACGGTAGCACGCTGACAATCATAGTTTATATAAATAAGTACACAAATGTTTAGAACAATACCTTTTTGCTTCCTTTAGTGATTGTCATATTTTGTAATCATGATCTACCATGTTAATTGATCTGACTTTAAAAACTCTGTGACCTGAATGGAAAATGTATTTCAATTCTTTTCTCTCTCAAAAAAAACAACAACAAAGTTGAAATAAATTACCTATCTGAAAAATGTAGCGTTTGTACTTAACATTTGAATGCAGATTACAGGCATCAATGCAAAATGTAAAGGACTTGTTTGAAATATACTTGAAATCCAGTGGCATGTGAAATAATTTTGCAATATCTTACAATTAGATTTTTTTATAATTTACCCGTGGTTAGTTTTTTTTTATGTGCAGTGGTAAAATATTAGTGTGATATTGGACACAAAACTGTAAGACTTCAGTTCAGAGCCTAATGTGGATCATTCTCAGCAAGAAAATGTTCTCTTGGCTGTTTCTTTCTAAAGGTAGGAAGATTTGGGGAGAGTGAATATCTAAAGTCTCTTCTATTGTTCACATGCGCTGTGGTGTAATAACAAGGCCTTCATTTGGATTGCTTTAATTCATAAGTTTTCATGATGTCAGCAAGGGGAAAATTGAAAACTTTTGCTATACTTTTTGCAGTTTAGATTATGTGTAAATCCTAATCTTAGTCAGAACAGGTTTAAACAAGACAATGTCATAAGTAGCTTTTAAATAAATAATTATTTAAACAAAGTAGAGTTTGTTGTCCAATTTTGGCATTGTGGACTGGCATTGTGATTAATACATAACCAGACTTCTTTTCTTATTAAAGTTTAAGAGGGATGAAGGCATCTGCATGGTTAAGCTCCAAGAATTCTAAAGAATGATATAACAGGTGACCCTCAATCCTTACAACCGCAATTGAGCCCAAAATTTCTGTTGCTAAGTAAGACAATAGTTAAGTGAGCTTTGCACCATTTTACAACCTTTATTTGCCACAGTTAAGCAAATCACTGCAGAAGTTAAGTAATAACACAGTTGTTAAGTGAATCTGGCTTCTCCATTCACTTTGCTGGTCAGGTGGCAAATGGTGATTGTAAGGCTCCAGGCCTCTGCAACCATCATAAATACATGTCAGTTGCCAAGCATCTGAATTTTGATCGTATGACCACGAAGATGCTGCAGCGGTCAAAAGTCTCTTTTTTTCAGGACCATTGTAACTTTGAGTGGTCACTGAACGAATAATTGTAAGTCAGTGACTGCCTGTATTCTTTTAAAAATTCTAGTATGCATTTCTAAAAGGATATTTTTGGGATTCTTCTTTTTGTCTTTCAAAGTACTTGTTATAATTTTCTAAGCTTCTAAATAAGTGGAATCAAAACTTCTATATCATTTGGACCATTTTTTAAAGTTGTATTCCTATCGTAGAGATACATTTTTCCCCCAAAAGATTCTTTTCAAATACTGTCCTAATTAGAAATGTGTTGAGGCTTGCTAGGCATCAGCACTATTTTGATTTAGAGATGAGATAAAAATGCATTTAGTTACCTAGGTATTCAAATAATTGTCATTTGTTGAAAGAATTTTTTTTAAAAAAACATTTTATGTACTATTTTTATTGATTTTGTACCACTCTGAAATCTGATATGGTAGGGGCCAGAATTAAAATGCTTTAAAAATAAAATGGAACAATCTGCCCACCTATATAACTTTGCTAGGATCAGTTACAGAAAATTAGCAATTCTGGAATTCAGTTTAAAGCATTTGGTTCTTCTTTTCTTATTGAACTTTGAATTGTTATCATCTCACTGTTAAAAGTATATACCGAACTCTGTATACACAAACTGTGGAAAAAATAATAATTTTTCACTAAGCTAGCTGGCTCCTTAAGTTTTAATAAGATTTTTAGATTTATCTTCTTGGATTTAAATTGTAATTTTCATTAAAATGAATGAATGTAGTAATGCTACATAGATTCATTGGTTCAGTAGCTTTTTGTGTATTTAAGAACAAGTCTTTTTATTCATTTATTAAAGCCTCAAGTAGCAGTGTGACTTTAGGTATATCTTTAGTTACATTGTCTGTATATTTGCTGCTGGCACATAGTGAAGTCATTAACCTTGAGGGAGAGTGGAAGAGTCCTCTTGAGCACAGAAGGTCACAAATCTCTCAAGAATTTGGGGTTCACAAAGTCACAGCTGTATTACTTATTCTGCACTAATTAAGAGTTACCATGAATCTGTTTGACAATTAAAGATACAATGAACTTTAAGCACATATGGGCACTGTGGGATAGTAAACTGTTGTAAAGCAAGCAAAAAGTCAACCAGGATTTATTCCTTTGTATACTTTGTTTAATGATATTTTTGGTAAATGGCTGATATAAAAGTAAAAATTAATTATTTCTGCACCAGAAGTGGCATTATCAAAAGCATGTATCACTAAGAATATTTTTATCACCTGTGGACATATGTAACTAGTTAGAAATGAATGCACACTCTCCATCAATGTATATCTTTTGTGACTACATAAATTATAGTAATAGCTCATTTTCTTCACATTATTAATATTTTAATGATTGTTTTAAATGAAACACTTTTTTTAACAACATGCAAGCTAAAATCTGTTCCCCATTAAAACATCTGATTGAATAACATTATTTTGAAACTGTTGGGCTAACCATAACTCAGAAATTAATTTCTCAAATTATCTGAAATAAATACTGTATTCCATGCGTGGTGAATGTCGTGGTAGCCTAGTTGTGAAGATGCTCACCTCCCACTTTCAAGATTGAGAGTTCAAACCTAGGTAGCAGCAGATGTTCATCAGGACGCAAATATCTGCTGCAAACTCTGCATAGGCATCAGGAATGGCATCCACCCAATAAACTCTCAGGTTCATTCAGTTGCCCGACTCCATCCCAAATAAAGGGATTAAAGGATAGAAAAAATAAATAAATACTGTGTTCCTTGTTGAATTGGTGGTTCCACTGGTGCAACCCACAGCAACCACACTGCCATCACCTGGCACTACTAAACCCATCTTATGAAGGGCCATAGGAATTTCAGATACAGATAAAGCCCTATTTGTCATCAGTATAAAAAAAATAAAGTAGTAATTGGATTTTCTGTTGCTGCTTGGAATTATGAAAGACGCAGAAGACTTCTCTCAGAATATTATTAATCACAGGAGAGAAGTCTTCTGCATCTTTATTAATCCTGAAATTGAAATAAAATGTTTTTTAAGATACTAGCTTTTCTGTGCAAATTGTTGATTTTTTATTTATAACTGCTAGCCTACTAAATAGTATGCTTAGACAATTCTCCTTTGTTTGGATGGTAGATAAAGCAGGGAGGAAAAATCTAGGCAGCAACAGAGAATATAACTGCCACTTTAGTCTATTTTTTTATACTGATGACAAATAGAGCTTTATCTGTATCTGAAATATCTATAGCCCTTGTAAGAAGAGTTTAGTGGTAACAAATGATGATAGTGCAGTTGCTGTGGATTGCACCAGTGGAACCAGCAATTTAGCAGGGAATACAGTATTTCTTTTAGACAGCTTGTGAAATTAATTTCTGAGTTGCAGATTGTACAAATAAGTAAAATATTTCAGATGGATTAATTAAAAAAAAGCTATTTGAGTACGGGAGGCCATTTGAAGTACAGTGGAATTAATTCTGCCTTATTTGTCTTTTGTCCTAGAAAGGAAAGAGAGAGTTGTATGAGTAATTCAAGTAATCTTAAGAAATAAAAAAGATTATATTTGTTAAACTGTATGAGAAAAAAAGTTAGAAGATAATATGGCTTTGTTCAGAGTATTACATAAAGAAGATTAAAGACGGGAAACAAGCTACTTAAACACTGTAAACTAATTAGTTCGATGAATTGTTTTCCCGAGGTTCATGAGATATGAAACATTGGCATCAGTGCGTGAAATACACTCTGCCTCAGTGCTCTTTTCAATTTATTTTTCTGTTAGTGTCATACGTATATAAAAAGGAAGCAACCAAAAAAAGAAAGAGGTTACAAAAAGAAATAAAAACCTGGCTCATGATTGAAACTGACATTTTGTCATTTTAAACTTGATGCAGAAGTGCCTTCCTGTAATACTCTTGTATAAATACCACCTTCATTTTCTGCCATCACCAGCTATATTGCAAAAAATGATGTCATGACAAGGCCCAAAGGAATTCCTTTTGTTGCTCGGAGCCACTTTGGCAGCTCCAAGCTAAACTAATCATGAAGGAGCTGAGGCATTATTAATTAGTTTGCCCAGTATCAAGGTATTTAGAAACAAAAGCAGAGGAGGGAAACCCCCGCATGGGGAAGAAAACAGAGACAGGTGTTTGGCATTGACAATTAAGTGTTTGGTTTGCATTTACTTCCCTGTAAACGGATGCCTGCATCACTTGATGTGGGCGACAAGTACATGTATTCAAGATACAATGCTGGGAATGCATAGCGTTGTATAGCAAATAAGTGGTCATTGAAAAGCCTGAGACATATGTATATAGCATAGAATAGAATTTTGCCATAAAATAGCCCAAAGCACATATTTCAGTAGAAAGAAGTTCCATGGAGTGTGTGTGGGGGGAGGGAGAGAGAGAGAGAGAGAGAGAGATTATATTGATGCTGAAGAACCTTAAAATTTATACTGCATGTATTTGTAATCCCTCCCTTGTTTGAACTGCATCTGCATACAATTATTGATATTGTGTATAAACAACAGAAACTGAAAGACCTAGCATGAATGATGTTGGCAGCACTACCAGTAACACAGGGCCAGCTTGTGGGGAATGGGGTTGACTGCCAAAAGTGACAAACAACATGCCAAATGCATGTATGGAGTCTAACCACAAAATACTGTTAATGAGGTAACAACTTCTGTTCAATTTGACAGTAACAACTTTAGCTAAGGGAGGAAGGGAGATATTGCCCTGCAACATCTGCAATGTGAACTAATTACCTCACTCAACCCAAGCAGAGTTACAAAAAATGATATTGCTGGGCATAAATATACATGCGGACTATGCATATTTTAAAAAGAATTGTCAATTTGGAACACAAATAATACTTTAACTGAGGTTTTAAAAGAGATTAAAATGTATAGGTAGGTAAATATAGGGAACTTCCCCAGTTCTCCTCTAGGCCAGGAGTTCCGAAACCCTATGGTTCTTCAGAACCACGATAGGGTTCTGCAAGAAAGTTGGAGGGTGTGGGTCAAACCTATTGCTAGAGTTTTCCAGTTTTAAAGGCTGTTTCTGCAGCCTGGAATCAAATTTGATTATATATGAAAATGTATCATGCAACATTTCTTGTGGATATATTTTACTTCATCTGGAACACCAGTAGCCCATGTTTAACAACATAATGAGAGCCATCAGTTCTGTTTCTAAGCAACATGGTCATAAAGTGTGACATTGCATCATCATATTGACTTACGAGGACAGTTTCAGTACTTCTACTTGTAGTCTGAATCCTAATTCTTAAACATGTTACTATTTGTGAGCTCCTGCTGGCTTCCCATTGTCTCTGCTTGTTGGCAGCTGGCAGTGAAGACTGCTAATCTAGTGGTTAAAATGCTGGCCTAGAAACCAGAAGACTGTGAGTTGTAGCCCCAACTAAGTATGAAAGCCGGCTGGGTGACTTTGAGCCAGTCACTTTTTCTCAGCGCAGCCCACCACACAGGGTTATGGTTATTGTAGGTGCTGTGAAAGGAGATTACTATAAATTCAGTCACATGTTGTTAAACTATTGTGTATATAGATATTCTTTTTCTACCAATACTATCAACTGGGCAGCAACTCCCTCCTTTCTGTACTTCATATTGTACATATACAGTTTTGTTTATTGGTTTATTTTCTTTGGTCAAGTTTCCCTTAATTTTCCTTTTCAGTATTAGAAAGCTAATTTTTAAAAATATTCCAGTCAACCGTTAATTATTTTGTTTCTTTTATTTATATATTTTAAAATTTCCAATCTGTCCCTTCAGTGATTGTTTTATAATGTGTTGAAAGAAAAATCATCATCAGGGTCCAATTCAAGCCTGGAATAAACAAAATGAAGGCTTCTTTGGAAAGAAGGTTCTTTATTGGGTTGCAGAAGCAGACAGAAATGTGGTTCTGGGGCAGCTGACCACATGGAGCTGGGAGTGGTGGGTTTTTATACCTTCTTGAGCTTTTGCGTTTGGAGTTGTTCCTGTTCTTGTGGCATGAAATTTGACCTGAGGTTCAGTGTGCTCTTTGGTGGGTTAATCCTATCATGCAGGGCTTTTTGTCATAAAACACCCAGAACAGAGTTCTGGCACATTTTTTGGATGGAACCTTGTAGGGTAGGCAAGGCGGGTTGTATGACGTGTGAGTTCCGGCACTTTTTTCTTTTACAAAAAAAGCACTGCTATTATGTCCTAAAGGTCATGTCCTGTTTCTCTGGGGCTGTGGCTGATGGCTATGTCCTGTGTTGGATTTTTGGGTGAGAGGTTGCTGGTTCTAATATTATCACTCTGCTGTTGTTAGCTATCAAATCTTGCTCCAAGGGATTTCGAAAGATCCTGTCTTGAATGGGTTTCTGCAGGTAGTGTTTGCTCAAGAATAGGGCCTCAGTCTTTCTGAATGGGATTATCAAATCTGAATTTCTATAGACCTGGCCTGCTGAGTTTCTGGCTGGGGGAGAGGGAGAAGTTTCTGCCTTTTAAGATTTTCTCTTTTATTCCTTTGAGGAATAAAATATTCTGCCTTTTTAATACTCCCCATAATATTTTCTTCTCTAAGTAGTTACACATTATAAAGGCTGCAGTTTTTACTTTTAACAAGTTGGTGGAATTCTATAATTTTATTGCCTTTTTTTTCCTTTTGACTGGGTGAAATTGATGAAGTTTTTACCAAGTTTCTCCTTCTTAGTCCAAGTGGCAGAATGAGCTATAAACTGTTGTTGTTTTCACCAGTCCCCAGAAGATGTAGCCAAAGCGAGAAAGGATCTGAAATCCAGGAAAGCATTTCCTGATCTGATGTCACTTGTAGCCAGTTTGCACATAGAAGTCAATCATTTGTGGGATACAGTGCAGATAAGCCCATAAATAGCAGTGCATTTTAAATACTAACATTACATAGAATATTACCTCTATTTAATACTTTTGAGAGAAAAAACACTGCAAAATTCTGAGTAGGTTGCAGAACGAAATTCATTTGACTGTGTCCAAATAAGTCGTTTCACTATTTCTAATAATTATTCTTTCTCCCCACCCCCATTTTCATAATTTGTCAACAGGTTTTCACTTTGTATGCTATTTTTAATGCACTTTACCAACAAATGTTATGGAAAAAATTCAAAGGTTCTAGCCTGATAAAATAGGCACTCTGATTTTTTAAAAACGTTTTTACCTCAGACATCTGTGTAGGTAGCTTCTGCAATTTACCTTTGTGTGTAATCCCGTAGCTGGACCTACACATTAGAAAAACTCAACTAGTGTTTGTTTCCTACTAATTACTCCATGTAAACCTGTGGGAACGGAATCTCTATTAATGAATTTGAGCAAGCAGTTAGAAAACTTTGCATAATTTTGAAGAAATTATCCGCTTAGTTGTTTTGATTCTCCACCCCCGGTTAGGTCTTCTTGTCCCTATGCAGTCACAGTACCACTGGTGTGATTTTATTCATCATTAATTAGGCTAATAAATAAGAAATTTTACTTGGCACTACTGACTTATCGAGACAGCTGTGTAATTTAGCACTGGTGGGATATCAAATATGACATAATGATAGCATTTTTATCATGGCATTATATATTTGTCATAGCTTTTGTCGGATACGTTTTTTTAAGATTTGAATTCCTTTACATGTATTTTCAGTGGGTATTTATTTTAAATGTCCAGAAGTCCCATTGCAACCAATCTGGTTGTCTGTTTCTAAATACCTTCCTTTGACTGATGTCTTATTAGGCAAAAGAGAACTGAGTTTTACTAAATTACATGACAACAGTACCTTGGCATAAGAAAATTTCTGGCATGTTTCTTGGGGTGCATTTTACCATATAATAAATCAGAAAAATCTGATGCAAACATTCCGAAATGTAATACTGTGTTAAGTACTGTGAGTCACATATAAGCATAGATTGTTAAGTTTATGCTTTCAGTTAGATATAAATATACTGAGTTGAATTCAGCTGTAGTAATGCTTGAAATATATCCATAAATCAGTGGAGTGTGTGAGTGTATGTATGTATGTATGTATATGTACACACACACACACACACACACACACACACACACACACTTATGTTATGTCAATCTTGCTGTTCTAAGTGGAGTGTGATCCATTGATTTCAGTGGATGTACTCTAAGCAACATTAAGTTTGGATCCAGTTTATTATTTAAAGTTTCTGATTTAATTGAATACATGTGGGGGAAAAACCCCATGTATTCAAAAAAGCAAAGATTTAGATGGGGAAGATAGACATTAAAGCTAGAGTTCTACCATTAACTTTCAGAAGGTGCAGTCAGATTAGACTTTTATTGCAGTTTTCTGTGCTTGCCAATAAACTTTGCATACTCTTTAAGAAGATGGTGTTCTTTGCCCTTTGTGCACCATCTTTTGCTAATACTGCTTCTACAATTTTTTCTGAGAAAAAAATATTAAGAAACCATATTCATTTTCAATACCTTTTCATTGAAATTACATAGAATTGTTTGCCTTGAAATACTTTGAATTGTTTACTGATATACCCATAAAGTAAAGGTAAAGGTTCCCCCGCACATGCATGCTAGTTGTTTCCAACTCTAGGGGCCGGTACTCATCTCCGTTTCAAAGCCGAAGAGCCAGCGCTTGTCCGAGGACGTCTCCGTGGTCATGTAGCCAGCATGACTAGACGCCAAAGGCGCATGGAACACTGTTACCTTCCCACCATAGTGGTCCCTATTTTTCTACTTGCATTTTTTTTACGTGCTTTCAAACTGCTAGGTTGGTAGAAGCTGGGACGAGTAACAGGCGCTCACTCTGTTACTCGTATACCCATAACATTTATTTATTTACTTACTACTTATTTATTTACTCACTTGCTTACTTGCATACTTATTTATTTATCAAATTTATTTGCCATCCATCTTGGGGTTCAGGTGACTCTCAAAAGCTTACATCAGGATAAACGATGCATAATGATTATAAATGAATTAAAATTATAAAAAATAAAACAAGTTAAAATACAGGAGAAACTGGAAGGGAGAGAGGGGATGCCTCCTCTATTAGTGCATCAACCATCTCCAGCCAAGAGCTTCTCCTTCCGGACCCCATGCCAGTCAGCATAGTCAGGTTTTAAGGATTTTCCTGAAGGCTGAAAGATGGAGTGCAAATGTTACCTTCTGTGGCAAGATGTTCCAGAGTAGCTGTGGCAGAAAATGTTCTTCTCCTGGATCCCACAGCCAAAATTCCTTGGCTGAAGGGATCTGCAGTAGGCCTCTTCAGCCAGCATGAGAGGGATAGGTCAGTCCCCCTGAGGAAAGATGATTCTGCAGATAACCGGGACCCATGTTATAAAGCACGGGTCAAACTCACTGTGTCAGGTGACATGTCACAACGTATCGCAACTTTTTTTGCATTGCCGGAGCTGGGGTGGGCGCGGCCTCCACATGATGCAACTGGCCTGTGGACCAGCAGTTTGACACCCTTGCTATAAAGGGTTTAAAGCTAATCAATTCCTTGATTTGCATTTAAAAGCAGATCACAGCCAGTGCAGGTCGTATACTATTGGTATTACGTGTTCTAAAGGCTAAAAGATACTCAAATGACAGCTGCCACTCTTAACCGTTTGATGTTAGATTGTGTAGTTTGAAAAAGTTTGTAAACTTTCTTATCTCTGTGACATAAAATGTCACACCAATTAGGGATTAAAATGAAAGTATCAGTCATCAGATCATCTTCAGCCACTCTTTCCGCTTGCTTTTATGAGCTAGAAGTCACTTAACAATTGAGATAATGTACCATTGGAATAGCTGTGATTTTACTAATGCTACATAAGATCTTTTTATTTAAATAAAATGATACAGGAATATTGGTTTTGTAATGATATTTAATTAGTCTTATTTTAATCAAATTGTGTCCTATATCATTTTAAACATTATCACAGTTTTAAAAGCCACAGCGTCAGGATGAATTGTATATATTAATTATGCACAGCATTGAAAAAGTGTTTGACTCCAAGCCATACAGTATGTAGTATTTGTTAGTGTCTGGCAAAGAGACAATATTGTTGCCTTCCACCTTTTAACAAAGGATAATGGCAAAGGGCATGAATATGAATGAACAATGGAAATGCAAAGAAATATTTTTTTTAAAAAAAATACCTTGTAACTAATGTGAAACAGGCTGCATGAAAAAGGTTACAAGTAGCTAAGAACTCCATTTATGGTGTTAAAATTTCAGCATATCAAAGTGTATTTTTACTCAGATCTGCATCTACATTACTGAATAGCTTTATTTCAAAAGTGAATATGGCTCAGGTAACTGTTCAGACTTATGTTACTGATCCGTATCTGTTTGTGATTCTGTTCCCTTTACCTCCCACATGAGTTGTACCTTTCTAGTGCAAATAAGCTGCCACTAGTACCTCTGCTTGATCTCTGTGCTACAGATGTCTCTAATTAACTTTACTGTGACAGGCCACAGGATACAGTTACATAGGCTGACAGAACCCAGTATCCTTGGAGGCACTACCCTGTCACCTGACACATTCCTTGTGCTAACATCTTTTTGGCAAGCTCTTTTTAATGATTAAATCCATCTTGTACCTGAGTTTAATATGAAAAGTGGGGAGTGATAGCCACTAAAAGATAACAAAGAATTTATAGTTAGAAAGCATTTACACTATCAGCTTTGATTCGGTAATGTAAGAAATGTGCTATTAGGTTCCTTTTGAAAAATTCTTATACAGCCATACAGCAAAAACAAAACAGCATTGAAATAATATTTTGGAATATTATTTTAAACAGTCCATAATGCATTTGCAAAACTAAATGCTGGAAGATATAGCCTTGAAGGATAATTGTAGTGTGACCTTCAAGTGGGAAGAACAAAGCCTTGAGTTTATTTCTAAAGAACTAAATCCTCACCTCAACTGTGACTGTTCAATTTGAATGCTTAAGTCATGAAAGAAAGTGAAATTCATCAAGTTTTCATTGTATCTGATTTTTAAATATGTATGTTGCCTGGCAGGCTCTGAGCTTGGCAATGATTTCAGTAAATTAATGGTACCTTAAACATTTAGAATTTAATTCACCTACCCAAGGAATTAAAACAGAGAGGCTTATATAACTAGGCTAGATGTAGAAAGTAAATAGAAACAGCAAAACCAGAGATGTTCAGAATGGATTAATAATTCTGGCAATTGAAATGGGTATACAGAGGGTGGCCTCCTGAAAGCCCTTTGGCATTTGAATTAAATTGATATGTGCATAGATTGGACAATAATTTGTGAAGTTAAACTTATTTCATAATATGACCTGGCATGTCAATTCAGAAGGGGGATAGAATATGGGTATTATGCTCTTGTGGACAAATCACGTCTTGGTACAGGTTCAGTTTTGGGAGAAAATTTCCCTTTACAAGGATGAAGTTCAAATTATTATAAGCCACTCCATTAGTACACTACTTGAGACATAGAATAGCAACATATTATGGCTCCTAACCCTTCCCATATCAGTCTTTAACACCCAATGATATATGGAGCTTGGGTAATGAAGTAATGACAGGCAGCTTAAGTAACTTTGGCATGGTTATAAAAATGTATACATGAATGATCTGAAATATAAGTACAGGGAGGTTCTTCCCTCTTGGTATGTGAGTTATACCAGCCAGAAGACTTATATATTGAGTTATTTTGAAGGTGATATGAACATTACTGAATATAAAGTACCCAATTTGTTGCTTGTCTACCAAGAAAAAGATTCCTGGATCAGTTGCTAAGACATTTATTGGTCTCCTTCTGAGATTGATTCAAAGAGTCCAAATTTTATTAATGGTTTCTGAGATTATTAGCATTTGTCAATCCAAATGGAATTCCTTGTCACTTTAAAGGAAACTCCATATTTGAACCTGACTGATTTTAACAACTATGGGTAGGTGTTTTATAATTCACTGTTAACCAAGACATAGCAGTGGTGCTTTGTCATATAAGTCCAAACTGTTTTTTTCAGGTGGAAATCCATCTTTTTTTTAATGGGTGATTATACTAGGAAATCAAGGGACGTGGTGGATCAGTGGGTTAGGACGCTGAGGTTGTCGATCAGAAGGTTGGCAGTTTGGCGGGTTGAATCCCAAGTGCTGCATAACAGAGTGAGCGCCTGTTACTCGTCCCAGCTTCTGCCAACCTAGCACTTTCGAAAGCACGTAAAAATGCAAGTAGAAAAATAGGGACCACTACGGTGGGAAGGTAACAGCGTTCCGTGCGCCTTTGGCATCTAGTCATGCCGGCCACATGACCACGGAGATGTCCTCGGACAAGTGCTGGCTCTTCGGCTTTGAAACGGAGATGAGCACCGGCCCCTAGAGTTGGAAACGACTAGCACGCATGTGCGGGGGAACCTTTACCTTACTTTTACCTTTTATACTAGTAAAGATAATAGGAATGCAGTCATGAATTTTGCAGTCTGTGATATTACTGACCACAGTTTGATGAAGCTCACTCAGGTTCAGAGACACTGTGTCATATGACTTTACTGCTACCACTTTATGAAAGCACCTAGGAAGGTATATATTCAGCCTTTATATATTCTTAGGGGAAATTTTTTTCAAAGTTCCACACTGTTTCTTATGTTGTTTAATATTTTCCCAAAGCAACAGGGAAGCGTTGTATGTGAGTTTGGAGTTGTTACCAGCATGTTTATATTACGTGGGTAAAATTCTCATTTACTGAAAACTTGGATGTGGACAACTTGAGAATCTTCTATTGTTTCCAGACCTTAAAGAATTGGATGTGGAAAAACAAGGTGAATGCCAGAGCCAGCTTTGATTCTGGAGGTTGGTTCAGATAAACAAGTGGAACTGCTGCCCCTGCAGATCATTTGGGGCAGCTGGAAGCAACATGTGATGAGGTGCTCAATCTGAGACTTCCTCCTAGCCCATAAGGCATATAGGGCTGAGTGAAAGGCAGAACAGAAGGTTTATCAGTTTATCACAAGACAAGCCTATTCCAGCCAGTTATTGCTTGCATGTAGTGGAGTCCCAATTTTAGAGCCACTGCTAGCAAGCAATCCCTTGTTGGGTACAACCAATCTCCTTGCTGGATACTTAGTCTGTTTGTGCCCTGAACTTTTACCTGTGAAAAACTCTGTTCTTTTAAATCCAGACCAGCTGACATGACTCTGAGACTTTTGGACATTGCCTTGATGACATCTTTGCTTTGTACTTTGGTTATTGCAATTCCTTTGGAGCAAGTTTCAGGCATTGAAATTGCTCAAAACTGCATACAATTGTTTAAATATTGTGCCTTCTATTGCTTGTAATTTTACAAAACCAGTTGTAAGGTACAGGACACCGAAGCAGAATTCAGAAAAGTCAGATTTGTTGCTGATTCTGGAGTTAGAAACTTCAAAATTGGGGTGATACGAATGCTTTGGTGGAGCCACTATATTCTCTGGTATTTAGCAGTGGTGCTGAACATACATCTATATACTCTTTATGTATGAACCCTTGAAAATTTTCCTGAAATTAAGGTAGAATGCAGCAGTACAATGCAGACTATATAAGTAGCATAGACTATAAGTAGCATCTCTTGGAAATTTCATTTTCCATAATTTTTGAAACAGCTTTGCTGGTTGCAACTTTGACCTCCCTTCAAAGTTCTTATTTAGTATATGAAGCATTACAGTATATGACTTAGGTCCAATTTACTTATAGGTTCACTTAATTCTTTGCAATCTATCCTACAGGGTTTTAGAAGGACACATTTTGCAGACTCTGTCGTAGATACATACAACATTGAAAATAAACCCTGCTTTTTCATGATGGTGCTGGGTTGTTATATTGTGGAAGCAGAGACACTTATTGTTACATTTAAGGAAGGGACTCCATAAACTTCTATTTAGTAAGATCCTTTTGATTGTATTTAAAACCTATCAACTTATAATGTTACTTTCATGAATGCATTTATTGTATACGTCTTAAGCTGCATAAACCTATTAATAAAGTAGGAGCATATAACTTTTATACATAAATAAGATATAAAAAATTCATTAGTCATTAAGCAATAATACCTAGCTAGATTTCCTGAAGTTATTTACCCTGCAGAAATTATTTAATCATAATAAAATAAAGTTGGAAGGGACCTTGGAGGTCGTCTAGTCCAACCCCCAGCTCAGGCAGGAAACCCTATACCATTTCAGACAAATGGCTGTCCAGTCTCCTCTTAAAAACTTCCAATGTTGGAGCATTCATAGCTTTTGGAGGTAGGTTGTTCCACTGGTTAATTGTTTTAACTGTCAGGAAGTTTCTCCTTAGTTCTAGGTTGCTTCTCTCCTTGACGAGTTTCCATCCATTGCTTCTTGTCCTGCTTTCAGGTGCTTTGGAGAATAGCTTGGCTCCCTCTGCTTTGTGGCAGCCCCTGAGATATTGGAACACTGCTATCATGCCACCCCTTGTACTTCTTTTCATTAAACTAGACATGTCCAGTTCCAGCAACCGTTCCTTATATGTTTTAATCGCCAGTCCCCTAATCATCTTTGTTGCTCTTCTCGGTACTTTTTCTAGAGTCTCAACGTCTTTTTTACATTGTTGTGACCAAAACTGGATGCAGTATTCCAAGTGTGGCTTTACCAAGGCATTGTAAAGTGGTATTAATACTTCACATGATCTTAATTCTATCCCTCTGTTAATGCAGCCTAGCACCGTGTTGGCTTTTTTGGCAGCTGCAGCACACTGCTGGCTCATATTGAAGTGATTGTCCACTAGGATTCCAAAATCCCCCTCACAGTTACTACTATTGAGCAAGGTACCACCTATACTATACCTGTACATTTGGTTTTTCTTGCCTAAATGTAGAACCTTACTTTTTTCCCTAAGTGGAAAAGACATCTTTCTTCTTAGAAAGAAATGGCCATTTATTTAAATTTTCTTTTCTAAAGTGGAAGCCTTCTCTTCCAAAAACAGAGCAAAAGTTATATCAATGCCTAATAAAAAGTCCAAACTGAATATACTGCTTGTCATATTCGATTAGTTCTAATTAAGTAATTACTATCTTTAGATTTAAAGTAAATTCACCTTTACAGAAATCTAAATTAAGTATGTTTAATTATTGGTCCTTTAGGATCAATTCAACATAACTCCCACAAGTTTAGCTAGTTATATCTGGTGGGAGGGGAAAAAAACCTGGTGGCTGATTCACAGATATCCTGATCTTTATTTTACAATGGAAATATTCAAATAAATAAAATTAGATAAAATGAATATATCCATAATTCAAAATACAAACAGACTGTTATTGTGAGATTTTCCTTATTAAAGGAAAAAGTTAGAGAATTCGGATAACCACACTTTAACACATTTGCAGTATTCCTCATAATTGTCTTTTGTTCCTTTCTGAGATTTAGGGGAAAAAATCATTAGGGGCAAGGACCTGTTGACTATCCAGTGTTGCTCAATTTGACTATCAAATATTAATGAATTAAAATATCCAGCATTACCACAAGAGTGCTACAACTTGTAATTCAGTAGCTGGTCACAGATTTCTTATCTGTGTTGTTATGCCAAATAACCACAGATTTGAAATGGCAAGATCTATTTCTAAAAGTTTTTCAATTTTGAGCTTTCAGATATTGTACCACACCTTGAATCAATGGCATAATTCCTGGTAAATTGATATGATTATACTAAACCTTTAGATTTGCTTTTCATCAATTGCAGTTTTGATCAATAACAGTTGATCAAATGACAGTTCAGGAAAGCTGCATGATAAAATGGGCACAAAATATTCAGGAACCAATTTCGTTGGACACCTGGGAGATAATTTGGGTCAGAAATGTTAAATTTACCCAGGCTCAAAATCTAAGAGAAAATTTTTATAAAATGTTTTATAGATGGCATCTGGATCCCAAGAAGTTGTCCAACATGTATCCTAATTTACAGTCTAAATGTTGGAGGTGTGGTAGTTTAGAAGCTACCTATTTTCACATGTGGTGGACTTGTAGAAATATAAAAGCTTTTTGGATTAAAATTTGGTGGAACATTCAAAAGTTTTTTAAGAGAAAGATAAAGTTTTCCCTGCAATTGTTTTTATTGGGCATTGTTGTAGATTGTGATGTTAAAGAAACTAACTTGATGTTGAACATGATAACGGCAGCACGGTTACTGGTGGGACAATATTGGAAGAAGGATAGTTTGCCCACTGTAGAAGAATGGGTGTTTAAAGTTTCGAATCTTGCAGAAATGTCTAAGATTTCTGCTTATCTGAAGGATCATTCACAGGAAAGATATATTTCAGTTTGGAGGAGATGGATAAATTATATTCAAAACAAATATGGGACTAAAAAGTACCATTTAGCTTATGAGTAGATTTTAGTGGGATATTGTTATTGGTACATTGTTGGTAGTTATGTTAAAAGAGAGTTAAAGCGCATTATGAATTTGGTTAATTGTATATTATGCATAATTTTTATTTAGAATATGATTGTTGTAACTATAATCCTGTATTTAGCTCTGGGAAGTGGGGGGGGAAGTGGGTGGGTTTGGGGTGGGAGGGATTTGGGGATATATTGTAAAATTTTGTTTTTGTAAAACTCTTTAATAAAAAAAAGGAAAGCTGCATGTGTGAAGGTTCTGCTGTACACTTATTTCCATCTGAATGAAAAAGAAACTGACACTGTGCATACTATTTACATTTTGCAGAAATATCTTAGTGTGTTTAAGATTTGACTTGAAATTATATCACAGTCTCTGTTTCAAAATCACTTCTATAATTGTTGACACTGCCTTGTGGAGTCCAGTTAATGGGATATTGGTAATCCTGGTTGGTCTTCAGTTACCGCTAGACAAGCCAGATGATATCACAGTCCAGTGATTAAGGAAATTATTATTAGCAAAGAATAGACTTTTGCAGACCTGGCTTGTAATCAGAGTTGTAGAATATACCTAATGAATTTTAAGATTGAGAATGTAATTTTCTTAGAGCTGTCACTTGAGAATCAGAGTAATTATTTCCTATTGCTCTTTGTGGAATACACTTATAATTGCATTAGAGTAGGAATGTTCACATAAACATTTAATTGTTAATCTCATCCCAATTTCAAGGAAATCATCACCTATTTATATGTCATTGTCAGAAATGATTGTTATTTTTTTTAAAAAAAAGAGAACATGGTTGTATCTCGGAAGAAACATAGGGGGAAAAACAGGTATCCTCTAGAGAAGTCTTGAAATGACCCAAGGACTCTTATGATATCTATTACTCGGAAACATAATTGTACCAGAATGTTTTTTTTAAAAAATACAGATTTTTTTGTTTTATAAAATACATTGTTTTTGAGAAAAAGTTAAAAGAATACTGAAACAATAATGCCATCAATATGAAAAATAATGAGACTCAAAATGTTCTTTCTGCATTTTGAGTAAATATTGTTAATCCAAGATTTTTAGAACAGAATAGAATAGAATACTTTCTTTGGCCAAATGTGATTAGACACACAAGGAATTTGTCTCCGGTACATAAGCTCTCAGTGTCCATGCAAAGCAACAGAGTAATAATAATAATAATGCTGCAAATGAGAAGGATAATAATCTACAGCCATACAACATGGGTGAATATACTTAGACATAAGACAATACTGTGAGAATTAGTTTTTCAGCAAAATGATGGCACGAAGGAAAAACCTATCCCTGTGTCTAGGTGTTTTGCATCTAATGCCCTACAGCGTGACCCAAGGAGAGGAGTTGAAACAGTTTATGTCCAGCATGTAAAATTAGACCGTTCTAGGTTTTTCCCCCCAGCCTTCTTTCTGAGCCATACAGTATACAGGTTTTTTTTATGGAAAGCAGGCTGCTTGCAATTACAGAATGACAGAGTTGGGAGGGACCTTGGAGGTCTTCTAGTCCACCCCCCTGCTCACGCAGGAAACCCTATACAATTTTAGACAAATGGTTATCCAATCTCTTCTTAAAAACTTACAGTGTTAGAACATCCACAACTTCTGGGGGCAAGTTATTCCACTGATTAATTGTTTTAACTGTCAGGAGATTTCTCCTTAGTTCTAGGTTGGTTTTCTCCTTGAGTAGTTTCTATCCGTTGCTTCTTGTTCTTTGTGCAGTTGTTTTTTCTGTAGTACTAATTATCCATTGGAGTCTGTACCTGTCTTGTTTAGTTGCTGTACCAAACCAAATAGTTATAGGAGTACAAATGACAGACACATTAATTCCTCTGTAGTACTATATCAACAGCTCCTGGCACAGTGTTAACTTCCTAGGTTGATGCAGGAAGACCATTCTTTGTTGTGCCCTTTTAATGATAGGTATCCCTTTCAAATCCTGGAAGATTATAGAACCCCAAAACTTGAAGGATTCTATTGCTGTTACTGTGCCGTCAAATATAATAAGAGGTGGTAGAATAGGAGGGCTCCTCCTAACATCCATTCTCATCTCTACAGTTTTAAGCATGTACAACTCCAGATTGTTCTGACTGCACCACAGGGTCAGTTTTCAGCCTCCTGTCTATATACCGACTCATCACCATCTCAGATTATACCAATGACTGTTGTATTATCTGGAAATTTCAGTACTTTGACAGATGGATCTTTCGAAATGCACTTATTGGTATATAAAGAGAAGAGTAATGGAGAAGGGTGCCAGTGCTAATTGTCCAGGCACTCAATATGATTTTCCCTAGATTCACCTGTTGCTTCCTATCTGTCAAAAAGCTAGTAATCCACCTACAACTATGGACATGCACAGCTAGCTGAATCAGTTTAGAGTGAAGAATTTCTGGAATGATGATATTGAATGCCCAGCTAAAGTATACAAAAAGAACCCAGGCATACATCCCTGGGGATTCAAGATATTGCAAGATATACTGTAGGTTAGTGCCATATTGATAGCATCATTTGCCGATCTATTTACTTGGTGGGCAAACTGCAAGGGGTCTAACAGTAGATCTGTGTGATGATATTCAGGTAGGCCACCACTAACTTCTCAAAGGTCTTCATAGCTACAGATGTCAGAGCGACCAGTCTGTAGTTATTCAGTTCCCTGATGGAGGGTTTCTTGGGAATCGGGATGATAGCAAAGTGTTTAAAGCAAGAAGGAATAACGTATCTCTAAAGGTAAATGTTCCCCCGCACATGTGTGCTAGTCGTTTCCGACTCTAGGGGCCGGTGCTCATCTCTGTTTCAAAGCCGAAGAGCCCGCGCTTTTTCGAGGACGTCTCTGTGGTCATGTGGCTGGCATGACTAGACGCCAAAGGCGCACGGAACACTGTTACCTTCCCACCGTAGTGGTCCCTATTTTTCTACTTGCATTTTTACGTGCTTTCGAACTGCTAGGTTGGCAGAAGCTGGGATGAGTAACAGGTGCTTACTCTGTTACGCGGCACTCAGGATTCGACCCGCCAAACTGCCGACCTTCTGATCGTATCTCTAGTGATTTATTAAAGATTTAGGTGAAAATGGGTGCCAGTTGTTCAGCACAGGTTTCAAGAAAGAAGGAGTTATTCTTTCTGGGTCTGGAGTTTTTCCAAACTTTTGTCTAAGATCATATATGATATATCTAAGTTGCACACACACATATATAATATGTAGTTATGTGTAAGGTATTTAATAAATTTTCAATATTAAAAGAAATTTCAATATGGAATTCTATAACTGTATCTAACTTTAGTATTACTTTACCTATAATACATCATTGTTATATTGTATAGGAAATGGCTATTGTGTTTGTGGTTATTATCATGTCAAATTGTTTATTTCTTAGACACACATAAACAAATTTGCATATATACAAATTGATTAAAAATAAGACATATTTTACTGTGATACTGCATGTTCATCAATGATGCATGCAATTGTGTGCAATTTGTTTCAAAAGAATGATTAGCTAAAAGAACTACTGTATCACACTTTAAAAAATGCTTTTAAGATGTTTGCATATGCATTAAAAAAGGAAGATATCACAAAATAGAAAAAGCAGCATTGAATAATACTAAGACTACAGTATATACTATTATAAAGTGTTCTAGGATAAAAATATATTTGGGACAAATAAAGAAAAATTATGGAAATAACAGTAGATTGCTTGTTCTGTATCAGTGAAAGAGTAATGTTCCTCTTGGGAGAGAAGTAGATGTTTTCAAGAGTGGAATGAGATGAAGTAAATTGTACACTGTTGCAATGTCTTTTTTTGAAAGAAAGTGGAATGTAAAAAATAAAAAAAACACTTTTCACTTCTTGCTTGGCCACTGATAATTTGGAAAATACAAAGGCCAGCATCTCCTAGTATTTAGATTTGAATCCAAATAATAGAGGGAAAAATCTTAATGGTTCTTATGTTTATTTAATAACTTTGTCATACATTAAGAACCAATTTTCAAGTTTTAAAATAATTTTATTTTTTTTCTTTCTTAACAAAACTGCTAGCTAGTATGTTACAGGGATGTTCAGCTAGTAGGCTAACCAAACATTTCCAGTTTTGATTTTTTTTCTTCTTCTCAACTTCTGGATTTGCCAGTTCGATAGTTCTTCAAGATTAAATAGTAAATAGGTGATTGTTTCCTAATCACACAAAATTTTAATTCCTACCTACTTTGGTGCACGAAGTTTCTTTTTACATAATAAATTGAGGAAACGTACCTTCTGAACTAAATACTGAATTTACACATAAAACATTTTGCCTTTATTCATTTCTACAAGATGTTCTTTTTTCTTTTTATCTTTTTCCTTGTATCTGTTACAAGTTCAGAAATCTGTTCTTTACGTTATCTTAATTATTTATAATTATTTACATCTATAATTATTCCATACCTGCACATTTCCAAAAATGTACATATTTGGTATTATTAAAAAGCATAATGTAGAGGGTTTTTTTTATAAAACTGGACAATTCATAACAAATTCATCATAAGCAAGTCTGTTTTAATATTATTATTTCTGCATGAATACTAACTTGCAGGATATAATTTGGGTTGGTCACCAAGACCAGAGATTTGGTCTTCTGAGCTTTTGCACTCACGTTGGAGCCCATCTTCAGATTGGATCCTGCAACATTATCCTGGGGCACATTTGTATATTCTCCCTTTGTAAGTGATATTACAGGTATATGAATAAATAGCTTCATCAGCACCTAGTTGACTCACGATTACATTGCCTTTTCTGGACCCTTTTGAGATGTGCGAGAAACTAGGCCAAGATATACCATCTTATAATAAGGAAGTAAATAGGATTGAAATTTTATAAGAACATAGGGCACTATATATGCTATACATGAAAAATTATAGTGATTACAATTATCACTAAACCTGCACAAATACAGATAAACCAGAGTTTCAGTGGTTAAATAGGAATGACTACTCACATTTCATTTAAATACTAATAGAAACTGTAGCTGGAAAGTGAACAATGTTGTATGAACCTGTTAATCAAAATGAGTGGAAACTTGATTCAAAAGTATGATTTTATTTATTTTTTTAAAAATATATATCCTTGTGTCTGAGAGAGAGGTTTAATGGACTTTTGAAAAAACCCTGGGGAACTCATTTTATGAGATTGTGATAACTCAGCCCTGGAATATTTCAAAAACACCTCTAAAAGGGAGTCCTCTTGTCAAAAAGTTTGACTGGCATAATTATAGTTCATAGATTGCTGCAAAACTACTTTCCCTGGCATTAGGTGATTTCTTATCAAACTGCGCTGACAAGTGGAAAACAACAAACTTTTTTTTCATCCCTGTATGTTACTTTTGTTTCGCAAGTTCCTTCTCTTTATTTCTTATAATGCAGGGTGGAATTTTTTTGTGGCTTTCTAGAAAAATAATATATTGCTTATATTTTACTGGCAAAATGTACATTTTATTTGTAAAATGTTACATTGTAATATTTCTTGTACTAATTATTTGGTGATTGAAAAATCCTATTTAATAAAAAATTATTTTAAATTAGAAAAAATATCTAAATACTTGATAGAATAATTGAGTTTAACAAGTTAATAGTGTATAATGGATTATAGCATACCTATTCAAATATAAGCTTCAGTGAACAAACTATACAAAATCCAGAAAGAATCATTTTTTTAGTTATGCAATAACGAAATTCTGAGTGTGGAAAAAATTGTGTACAGAGTCGACAGGTCCCAAAACCCAGAACCACTCAGTCTTGCCAGGGATCAAAAACCTATTCCACAATCACACTCCATAGCCTTCAGGCACTGGCATTATCAGCATCACTTAATTCACCAGGGACCCAGATGTATAATTTGGTATCAACCACGTTCTAATAATACTTCACCCCATGGTGACAGATGAACTCATTGGTGGCTTTGTATAGATGATAAATAGGAGAGAAAAGAGCACTGAACCCCACAACACTGCACATAATAGGATTGAGAACAGTATCTCCTTGCCCCCCCATCACCACCCACTGGTATTGACTCCAGAGAAAGTGGCGAACCAGCATAATACAGGGCTGTCCATACCATATTCATTCAGGCAAGGATGAATGCACCACCTCCATCACACTTTTTCTGAAAGTGCAATCAATGTGTTTTTAGTGTGATCTGACTGTGACCAGAGATAACTAAAAGCTTCCCAATTTCAGATAACATTGCCATTGCTCTGATAGAACAGCTAATATTTGTGCTCATGGTCCCATGTCTGGCCCTGGATGACTTGGAATAGGCCCACATTTGTCAGGATCCACTTCCTACCTCATTCCCAGAGATGGCAGATTGAAGTCCCCCAAGATGAAAGGTCTGAGGAATTCTACCTCTGACCCAGAAATAAAATCGTGCTGCTCAGACAGGGAGATTGCTATGCAGCAGGGAAGCTAGTACAGTAGCAACCATCTCAACTGATCCATGGAGGCCAACTTAATGAATAGTCTCTTATATCTAGCAATCTGTGGAGCAGCATCCTTCAAAGCCTTCAGAGATTCCCAGATGACAATCATCATATCTCCACCTCTGCCTTGAAGTCTCAGCTGATGAAATACCCCAAGTCTGACTGGGAAGATTTCTGAAATGACCACCCTCCCTTTCAGACCTAGCCAGGTCTCAGTAATAAATGTTATGTCAGACATCTCATCTGTAATCACAGATAATGGGAGCCTAACTATAGCCTCAATTGGCATTTAGTAGAAACAGCCAAAAGCCAGGCCTCTGAAAGTTTGCTAAGTGGGGACAGGGGTTAAGATCAGGAAGTTTGAACATGAGATTGTTAAATATCATGGCTTAGTTAACATTTAGCCATGTGCTTCTCAGCATTGGAGCTACATGATTGTTGCTTGTTAACAGGGCTTTTTTTCTCATAGAACGCTCAGAACAGCGTTCCGGCACCTTTTTTTTTGAAAACAAAAAACAAAAAACAAAAGCTCCCTCTGAAAGCCTATTGCAGGGCTAGGCAATCTTGGCCCTTTTTTTATGACTCATGGACTTCAACTCCCAGAAATCCTGAGCCAGCTATGCTGAGGGGAAAGGGAGAGGTTTCCAAGCTGAGCCATGCTAGCTCAGGAATTCTGGGAGTTGAAGTCCTTGAATCATAAAAGAGCCTGCACTAGAGGAGGACATTAAAATTATTTACAGGGTTACTTCTTTAGGAACTAAACTTTTAGAATCTAAAACAGCTAATTCAAAAAAGCCAACAGGAAAGAACCTCACATTTTTCATCTGCTTCTGTCTTTTGGAAGGTAAAATTAGATAACAAAATAATCTATTTCCTATGTTAACATCTCTGCAATGAAATCAATAAAGGTAACAGGAAAGAAATGAGAAACATTTTTTCTCAATGTAATATGTCTAATTTAGCTGATGCTAGAAAATAAATAGTATCTTTTGTACATACTCTTGAAAACTATTTTGAATCTAACCATCTATTACAACTAAACCACTTTAAATTAAACAATTCTTAAGCATGAAATATTCTTAATTTGGACTTTACTTTTACTGTTTGAACTATTGTGTGTTTTGAAAAATAGATTATTTAGAATCTAGTTATGTTGTACTTCAGTCTTTAAATAATTAACCTAGTATATATATATATATAACAATATATGATGTTTTCCATGGTGAGCTTAACATCAATAACAACATTTATTAAAAAGGCTAAAATAATTTCTGGTGGTATTATCTGTACATTAAAATTTTGTTTAGTCACAGTCTTTCACTTTTCACATTCTGGTGGTATTATCCATACATTAAAATTTTATTTAGTACAATATTTTACTTTTCACATTCTGGAAAAGCAGTGGTCATGTATCCTAGCAAAAGATGTTACATATGTGCATAAGCGTAGTCAGTAGCATATGCCTTTTTAAAAATATCAAACATGCAAAGAAACAAAAATAAGTCCAAAATATCTGTATTACATCCAGAAATGCCAACTTTGCAACCAATATTTCTCATCCATAACTATGGCACCCTAAGGATACCTGCATACATGCAAATGCCTCTCTGGGATCAGTAACGCAGCAGGGATTGCTTTTTCCTTCCAGTAACAGATTGCTGGGAAATACCAAACATGGCCTTAAGAATTCCAATGTTTGTTACAAATTTTTCTGGATGTGGTTGGAAAGAGGCCTAGAAATGCCAGCACAAATACATCACACTTGCTGAACGTGCACACGCAACTAATACAATCTTCAATTATATGTGATATATCCAGGGCTTTTTCCCCCATAGAACGGCTCAGAACGGCGTTCCAGCACCTTTTTTTGCACAAAAAAAGCTGAAGGAAACTGTTCCGGAGAGCCAAATTCTCCTCAGGCAGCCAGGTTGGAGAGCAGCAGAATGCATCGCAGTGACAGGCCTTCAGATGGCTGCAATTGAAGGAAATGCAATCCGTACAGGCTAATTTAAAAGAGGGAGGGTAAGAAGGGCCTAGTGTGAACAGGTAGCAACTTGCTTAAACAATCTCTGTAAATTTCAGCTCCTGGTGCCTTGCCTTTTTTAAGTTGGGAAGTTGAAAAAAAGGCTAAAAAGAAGGCAATAGAGTGTAATCAAGGAAAATGTATAGATATAGCCAGCAGACGTTTAGGTCACCTTTATTTTTCATACACTGTTCGATTTTTGTTTTAATGCCATGGTAATACACAATCAAATGTAGTCAGTCTTTTTTTTTAATCCCAAAGCATCTGTTCATTAAATACAGTATAACAAAGTTTTGGATGATGGAATTATTTTTTTTATCTAGGGATAACTAATGATAACAGCTCTTAAATCTGTTATTTTGTTTTATTTTTGCACAAAAAATTGTATAATTTGCATTTGCATTCATTTACAAATAGAATATGTTGTTAAAACGTATTGGTGTTGAAATAATTAGTGCACACATATACCAGTTTATTGCATTTGGCAATTGTACTAAAAAAAATCTCATTGTCAACCAATATAATTCATTTAATTTGAAATCAAGTGAAAAATTGATTTAAATTATTTTATTAAAACAAATTAACGGCAATTCTTTTATAAGAAGTTGCCTCAAACAAAATGAGTTTGACATGCCTGCTCTAGATAGTTGAATGCTCCAAAATAATTTCTAGACCAGGCCTGTACATGCAGCCTACCAAGCACCCTTGGACAGAGCACAGACTTTTTTTTAAAAAAAGTAATAAAATCACCACCACTGCCCTGAAAGTCATGTTGCCTAGTGTCTCCATGGCTTACCATGACCACAAACTCCAACACTGTAGATGCTCCTCTAGTTACCAAATCATTGATTAGCCCACCAGCATTCCTTTGAAGACCACAAAGATTTTTAATTTATCAGTGTGGGCCTTTCCCTTCTACAAGTTGCACAGACCTCTTCTAGATTTTCCTCTTGCCTTTCCGAGTTAACTCCTTGGTCTGTCATTGAGCAAGAATTGACTTTGTAGAGAAGCATATTATCATTTGATGTATATTTAACATATGTTCTACCTTTATTTAACGATTATATAATATTTGTATGCAATCCACATGGCGAGGTTTGGGGCAACTTACAATATTTTTAAAATCATAAGATTAAAACATAAAAGCAGGGCTTTTTTCTCATAGAACGCTCAGAATGGCATTCCAGCACCCTTTTTTGCACACACACACACACACACACACACTAACACAAAGGTTTTGCACAAGCTATGCTACTCCCTGTATTGGCTTTCAAAAGCCAATAGGAGTTGCTGCTGAGCATGCCAAAAGACCTGGCCGGCAAACGTTGCACTGGCAAGTTTATTTATTTATTTTATTTTATTACATTTATATACCGCCCTTTCCCGAAGGACTCAAGGCGGTTTACAGGGTGATTAAAAAACCAAGTTGTCTGCAGTGAAGGTGAGTTGGCAGGAACTTTGCATCCCTCCCTGCTGCCCAATTACACCATCTCAACTAGGTAAGTAAGAGAGGACAAGGAGTGGGAGGTGGGTTCTGCGGAGTCCATGTACACTCCTTTCTTGTGCTCACCCGTGTCAGCCAGGCTGGTGGCCTATCTGGTGTTGGACCTTTGCCACCGTCACCTCGCCCTGCATCGCCTGGCCCACCCCACCTCCGCCACCCGCCCCGTGCAGCCCCACCATATAGAGCGGGCCCCGCTGCTCCCACAGCAACAGCCGTGCTGGCTCCAGCCCCAGGGGGCAGCCTGCCACCAACACCCCTTGCACCCGTGACCGCAGCAGCGCTGGCCCCTCCAGCCTACTTCACCCGCCAAGATGAGAGTTCCAGCACCTTTTTTTTAGAAAAAAAACCACTGCTTGTTAACATAACTGAATACCTGTCCTGGGAGAACTTAGTACTAGTTGAATCATAGATTGAAACAAAGATTTCCATACCCAAGCATTGTGTCCAGCAAGCAAACTGGCTTGTAATAATTAGGAGCTCATAAAAACCATGAAATTAATAAACATAATATGATTTAAGTTTATATCATGTTTTAATTCCTATGAAATGTAATGGCTTTTCTAGTTAAATTCCTTGTTAGTTTATTTTAAAGTTATAATTTTTAAGTTAATGAAAGAAAGAAAATTGGATTTTTTTATAAAAACATTCTGACCTAATTATGATTTAGAAAACTAAACAGAAGATATCTATCATTATCTCCTTCATATAATACAGTTTTCTATCCATTTTTATTTGTGCTCTATCAGTTGATAGTTGGTTTTATAACAGTAGAAAATCTTTTTGTATTTAACATTCATGAATACTCTATTAATTTAGTCTATTGCTTTGTAGCTGTAGGAGAGAGCTTTCAAAAATTTCCCCATGAGTTCATTTTAATACAGAGACCAACATACTATTGTTTTGAAACACACATTGTTTATTATGTCCAGAAGCAGAGACAGCAAATCTAGAAAGGGACAGAGACACCACTTATTTCTATAGATTTATGCTAATTACAATATTCATGTAAGTGATTTAGTAAAATAAGTGAATGGTTACAGCAGCATACCTTGGACATAGCAGCACATCATGCATTTAGTGAGGCTGTAAGAAGAAAGCTATAAGCTAATGTTGACAGTATTACAAAGACAGTAATCCTTGATTTAAAAAACAAGATACAAGAACAACCTTTGAAGCAAGAACAGTGGGAGATAACCCTAGCAAAGAAACACCTTATTCAGAGAACATAACTTTTGTCTAAACCAAGTAGCTATTGTTACTGTTATCACAGCAATAGCAGTAGCAATAGCACTTAAACTTATATACTACTCCATAATGCTTTACAGCACTCTAAATGATTGACAAATGTCAGCATATTGCCCCTAACAATCTGGGTCCTACTTTTATTGACCTCAGAAGGATGGAAGACTGAGTCAACCTTGAACCAGTCAGGATCTGGTTGTAGGCAAAGTTAGCTTGCAATACTGCATTCTAACCACTGTGCCACCACGGCTCCTGTTTGCCGCATAATCCATTTAGTAGCATTATTTCTATCCAGAATTGTGAGAGGAAACCTAAATTATCTTCCAGTGGTTTTTTTTTCAAAACATCTTTTCCGAGACAAGAGCCTTCTTGTCAACAAATGGGGATCAAGCCAAAGTTTTGAAGCTTATCCACAATTTAACACAAATGTTGATCCAAACACTTTGTCTGATAACCCAGAATCTTATTATAGATTATTTCAGGTTGCTAACTTTCTACATACAGGTAGTCCTCGACTTATAACTACAATTGAGTCCTAAATTTATATTTATAAGTGCGAAATTTGTTAAGTGAGTTTTGCCCCATTTTATGACTTTTCTTGCCACATTTGTTATCTGAATTACTGCAGTTGTTAAGTCAGTAGCTTGGTTGTTAAGTAAATCTAGCTTCCCCATTGACTTTTCTTGTCAGAAGGTCACAAAAGGTGACCACATCACCCTGGGACACTGCATCCATCATAAATATGAATCAGTTTTCAAGCATCCGAATGTAAATTATGTGACCGTGGGGATGTTGCAACAATCATAAATGTGAAAAATGGTCATGAGTCACTTTTTTCGGTGCTGTTGTAACTTCAGACAGTCACTAAATGAACTGTTGTAAGTCGAGGACTACCTGTATAAGTAGATTTAGGCAAGAAAAACCAAATGCACAGGTGTAGTTGTCACCCGGCTCAGTAGTAGTACCGTAACTATAGAGGGATTTTGGAGTCCAAGTGGACAATCACTTAAATATGAGCCAGCATAGTTGCAGGCTGCATTAACAGAGGGATAGAATCAAGATCACATGAAGTGTTAATACCATTTTACAATGCCTTGGTAAGACCACACTTGGAATACTGCACCCTGTTTTAGTCACCACAATGTAAAAAAGATGTTGAGGCTCTAGAAAGAGTGTAGAGAAGAGCAACAAAGATGATTAGGGAACTGGAGGCTAAAACATATAAAGAACGGTTGCTGGCATTGGGTATGCTTAGTTTAATGAAAAGAACGACAAGGGGGGACATGGTAGCAGTGTTCCGATATCTCAGGGGCCGCCACAAAGAAGAGGGAGTCAAGCTATTCTCCAAAGCACCTGAAGCCAAGCCAAGCCAAGAAGCAATGGATGTCTCATTAAATATATTTCATATACAGTGCACTTCTTTTCTGCTTTCATTGAGCTAAACCATTTGAAACAGTTTTGCAACATATTTGAGATATGTGGCAATATCTCAAAATATGGTGATACCAACTATGTCAAGGAAAACCATTTCAGCATTAATCAGTGGTTTATAAAGGCAAAAAAATATTAGGCAATAATTTTTCTTGAGTGCCTCCTGCCCACACCCCGAATCTCCCAAATTTGGAAAAATAGTGTAATGTTTATATAATACTTTATTACTACAGTTTTTAGCAAACAAAACACAATATATTTTTAATAACAAGTAAATAATAATAATAATAATAATAATAATAATAATAGAAGAAGAAGAAGAAGAAGAAGAAGAAGAAGAAGAAGAAGAAGAAGAAGAAGAAGAAGAAGAAGAAGAAGAAGAAGAAGAAGAAGAAGAAGTAGTAGTAGTAGTAGTTGGAAGGGACCTTGGAGGTCATCTAGTCCAACTCCCTGCTAAGGCAGGAAACCCTATACCATTTCAGACAAATGGCTGTCCAGTCTCTTCTTAAAAACTTCCAGTGTTGGAGCATTCACCGCTTCTGGAGGCAGGTTGTTCCACTGGTTAATTGTTCTAACTGTCAGGAAGTTTCTCCTTAGTTCTAGGTTGCTTCTCTCTTTGACTAGTTTCCATCCGTTGCTTCTAGTCCTGCTTTCAGGAGCTTTGGAGAATAGCTTGACTCCCTCTTCTTTGTGGCGGCCCCTGAGATATTGGAACACTGCTATCATGTCACCCCTCACTCTTCTCTTCATTAAACTACACATACCCAATTCCAGCAACCGTTCCCTATATGTTTTAGCCTCCAGTCCCCCAATCATCTTTGTTGCTCTTCTCTGTACTCTTTCTAGAGTCTCGACATCTTTTTTACATCGTGGTGACCAAAACTGGATGCAGTATTCCAGGTGTGGCCTTACCAAGGCATTGTAAAGTGGTATTAGTACTTCACGTGATCTTGATTCTATTCCTCTGTTAATGCAGCTTAGCACTGTGTTGGCTTTTTTGGCAGCTGCAGCACACTGCTGGCTCATATTTAAGTGATTGTCCACTAGGACTCCGAGATCCCTCTCACAGTTACTACTATCGACCAAGGTACCACCTATACTATACCTCTGGATTTGATTTTTCCTGCCTAAATGCAGAACCTTACTTTTTTCACAATTGAATTTCATTTTGTTAGATAGTGCGCAGTGTTCGAGTCTGTCCAGATCCTCCTGTATCTTAAGCCTATCTTCTGGAGTATTGGCTATTCCTGCCAGGTTGGTGTAATCTGCAAATTTGATGAGTTTCCCATCTATCCCCTCATCTAAATCGTTGATGAAGATGTTGAAGAGCACTGGGCCCAGAACAGAGCCCTGGGGCACCCCACTACACACTTCCTTCCATGTAGATGCAGTTCCATTGAGGACCACATGCTGAGTACGGCCTGTCAGCCAGCGACGAATCCATCTGGTGGTGATGCTATCTAACCCACATTTTTCTATCGTATCAAGTAGTAGGTTGTAATCTACTTAATCAAATGCCTTACTGAAGTCCAAGTAAAGTATATCTACAGCATTCCTCTGGTCTGCTAGTTTTGTCACTTGGTCAAAGAATGTAATAAGGTTTGTCTGGCATGATCCGTTTTTGACAAACCCATGTTGGCTTTTAGTGATAACTTTGTTCGCATCAAGGTGTTCGCTGATTTATAGCTAAAATATGATATGAACCTGAACATACAGGAAAAATCCAGTCTATGGAAAATGCATCAAAATGATCTCAACAAAGTTTCAGCTTTTCAGATTCTGGCCTTGACTTTTGGGCCATTGTGGTGTATTTTTCTTACAATCGTAACACCTTTTTTGTATGACAATGTGGATGGTTCATTAGAGACAAAACTTTCTATCAATTGTAAAATAATGACCAGTTATTATTAATGGAGTAAGTGATTTATTTAATGCTTATATGCTAAATTTGTCCCTTTTTAAGAAGAAAACCTGGAATGCAGAAAAATAAATAAATATAGATCCACTGCGTACGGCCTTGGAGATATCTTACTCAGTTTTACTCTTTGACAAAGAACAAGGATTTCTATCCCTTATCAAAGCCCATACTTAATCACTTAAATTACATTTGAAATGAAACCATTCTTGTAGGGAAATTGAATCAAACCAAAATTAAGTCACTTATTTGCATGAACATTGCCAACTCTTTAAATGGATTCCTAGCATTTTGGTTTAGTAAATATACAGATTTCAAGGTCTAAGGTCATAATTCTAGAATAAGGATTTCCAAAATCGTATGTTTTAGGAATGCCATATTTAAATTATATGTTGTTAGAATTTCAACAAGGAAATATCAAGATGTGAAACTTCTTGAGCAGAGTTCAAGCTGTTTTCTATTAGCTATGCGAACATATTTGAGGGAATTTCAATGTGCACTGTTGTGTTAGCGCATTACTTGCTTACAACAGAATCTGCTTTTGTATATGTAAACAAACATATAGTACAGTTTTTCTGGATTCTTTTAACTCAGGGAAAAAATTGGAATGACATCTCTCTAGAAGAGAGGTGCTTACAAAAGAGACACATATTAAGAACAAATTACTTATATACTTTCTTTTTAATGAGTAAGATTTTAGTCAAGTTTTCAATAAATCAGACTAGTAAGCTTTCTGTTTGACCATTGCTAAGAAATCTCATTATTTGTATATGTCTGTGAGATGTTATTGAATCAATTTGTGTTATAACCACTCAAGGATAGTTCACAATTGTTTATGAGTGTATATAAGGGGAACTGTGAGAGAACAAAAGCAAAAGCTTACAATATTTTATAGCACAGAGGTTTTTCTGCTTAATTTGTGGCATAGATAATCTCACAAATACTCATAAAATTGTAGCTAAGTTAGAATCAGTACTAGAATTATCTACTATCACTTTACAAATCAATCTTTCTGTGCCAGGCATTGAGCTAAATGAGGTTCTGAAAAGGTCTTTATGTTATCTGATTGGCAAAAGAGAATGATGAAGAATGTAATAGCTTGTTGGAGGAAATTCTGTTGAAAGACACTGACTTGACACTCTAGCAAAGGCCTTCTGCAGAATAAGTCACAGGCAAAACTATTGATGGGCAGTTAATTAGAACCTGATAATTTGTTTAATTCTCTTGCAAGGTAATTGTAATGGTTTATATACAACTTCAGGTGGTGATCTGAAGTATGCCTTTTTTTATAGTTTTAAGTAAGTAATACTTAATCCAAGTAATAGGTAAGCCAGTTCTGATAAAATAGTTCTGGAAATGCTCTTAGGAGCAGTCAGATATAGTGGTGTGGTGTGGTGTGTATTTAAGAATTGTCATATTGTTTTGGTGAAAGTACTAGTTAAGTTCCCACTTCCCACCTTTCCTCAGGGGAAAAAAAAACCCTGTTTCTTCCTTTGGTAATTAGTTCATAAAGAAGTGTGTGGCTTGTGAGGGTTTCTATAATACCATCTTTCTGATAAGCTGTTTTCTGTATTTCTTATAATAGTTTAACAACCACATTTTAATTATCTAAAATGATTTAAAACCATAATTTCAAAATTAATAGAATTAACTAGAACTGAAACATCACTGGTGTCTGAATATTTATTATTTGAGTCATCAGCAATAAAACAAATTTTTGTTTTGCTTTGAAAATATGCTTATTTTCCATCAATCCCTTCCAGTGTTCATCACAGAGTAATTATTCAAATGGATACTAACAAAATAATCAATAATATGAGCCAACATAATAGAAAAATACATTAGGCCTAGATTAAAATAATCTATGCGCTTAGTATGTTCCATTCTAGAAAAATAATCTGAAGTGTGACTGAACATAGAATTTCACTTATCTTTGCTAAGGTAATCAAAAGGAATATGCATGAGGAGAATCTGAAACATTATTTTCCAATAAATGAATAACTTTGTACTTTGAAAATGTGCAAGCCTGGATAGCCTGCTTTGATAAATCACTGTGGCCTCTGTTATGATGGTTCTGAATGGATGCAGATGCTAACTGGACCAAAGTGATGGCTTTTAGAGTTCATTGGGGATCACGTGGGGGGGGGGAAAGAAAAAAGAAAGAAAGCAATTTGCCCTGAAAGAAATGAAGAAAATTTCCATTACCAAATTGCTCTGAGCTCTAACAGCAAGGAGAAACTACTGATTTTCTTAAATCTCTCTGTTTTTGTGAAGGATTTGGTGAAGGAGGGAGGAAGAGAGGCCGTTGCTTGCATGCCATCTATGAGCTAGGGCAGAGAGTGTAATGTCTAAAGGATTTCTCTTTAAAATAAGCAGGGCTTCTAACAGTCTATGTAAAAGTGTCAGGATAATTTTGTCTTATATGCTGAATTTAATTTTATTTCTGGCAATAAATTAACATAGAGCATATCAGGATAAAGCTGTTTGCTTGTATCCCACCAAATAGCCAAAAAGCCATTTTGCCTTCCCCCCCCCCATAATTTTAAAAAGTGTCTTATTAAGGCTGCAGTCCTGTATTCATTTCTTAGGAGCAAGTTCCTTTGAGTTCAGAAGTCTAGTTGGGAATGAACGTATGTAGAATTTAATGTTCATGATGTCATGGAAATAATAATTTCCAATTGTTTGATGCCCTGCTACTATCCTAGTTAACCATACAGTGATAAGAAAATACCCAATATTTATTTTGCAATTCTAAATCAATAAACATTTAATCTAATGTGGGGCCTTCTAGCAAACAGGCTGAATGACAGACCCCTAACCTAAACTCTTATGCTAACAAATATACAAATATAACTATGTCATGTTTTCCATGGGGAAATCTCCGGAAGTAACACTTTTATTAAAGCTTCATCTAACAGTCATGGATGTACTTACAATTTTTTTAGTCTACAGATAGTCTAACTTAAACCATCATTAAATTGGAATGACTGTATATATCAGGGGTGTCAAACTGCCAGCTTGTGGGCCGGACGCATCATCTGGAAGTGGCGCCCATCCCATCGCCAGCAATGGCAAAACTGTCATATGTTGCGCAATGTCACGTGACATTGCGAGTTTGACATGTATGATATATAGTATACAATGTATAGGATAAGCCAGTGGTGGGAATCAGGCAGTTTGCACCACTTCGGCAGAACCGGTAGCTAATTTTTTTGTTGCCCAGGCCCAGAATGGACTTCTGGAAGTGGCATCCACACAGAGAACCGGTTGTTCACATATTTGAATCCACCACTGGGATAAGCCAATAAATATAGGTGCACTTAATACATACACTGCTTCTACCACAAGCATGCAGAATACAAATTTGCTTGTCCCATGAGAAGTCTGCTTAAGTTAAAATTGGTCTTTGAGTGATTTCTGCTTTCTGTAATCTACTACTGTCCTTATCATAGGTTACAAAACAAATGTCAGCTGTGTTTATTTAAATACAAGATCACTTGTAATGCTAGATCAGGGTTTAAAGCCCTCCGATTCATAATCATCTGTGTAGACAACATGCTATTAAGTTATGTTAAATGTTATTTGTTTTTTATTAATAGAATGTATACATTGTTTCTCTGCAAGGTATACAAGATTATTTAGCACCCCAAGATACATGTAATGTAAACAGCATTCTCAGTACAAAGATGTCATTTATGTTGCTGCCTGATGAGATCCATATTGTTGAATAATATGTAAATGATAATGTTTCTCATATTGAAGGATAAAGCAACAAGATATGTTTTTATGAAATTGACACCATAATTTTTGTTGAATATTATTTTGCATTCAAAAGAATACATGTACTTTTCTTCTGTAAGGGAAAAAAAGCTTTAATAGAAAGATGAAGTCATTACAGTATAGCCAGAAAATAGAAAGAGTAAAGTATAACAAAAAAATAACGAGGCAAGACTCAAAATAGGTTTCCTCTGTTTGAAGTTTTTCTTGCAAGGAGCAGCTGAAATTACAGTAGCTATGATGAGTTAAATAGCATTAAATAACAACTATATAGGAAATCTTTATTAAAATATTTTATTAATTTTATTGATTGCTTGATTATATGAATTATAACTCCATTTGGTTATGTTTATTATAAAAATTGATATATTACAAAAGGTAAATACATTCTTTGGAGTTTAGAAGTATTCTACTGATGTCATGTGCTTTGGTCTCTTTTATCCTGTGAATTTTCTTACCCTTCATTTTCAGAGCTGATTAGGTGTGAGTAGAGTTTTCAAACTTCAATCAGTTTTATCCGTGGCTTTGATATAGAGAATGACTGTTAATATTAGCACAGGAATATCATTGCATCATATTCACTAGTACAGCCAATACAGAAAATACAAAACACCATATTGATGTAACCTTGATAAAAGGCTATTTCCTCTGTTTCTTTAATTATTTTTAGAATTTGTATTCTTGGTTATTTTGTAATTCAGGGGTCTCCAATCCCTGGTCTGTGGACTGGTACTGGGTCGCGGCATGTCAACAACCAGTCTGCACAAACAAGCAACGCCCCATCAACTTTTGTCGTTATAATGTTGTGTCCACAACAAAATGATTTCTTATAGTCAAGTCTCAATTTGTGTTTAAAACTTGAGCTACAATATTTTTTATATCTGCATGGTAAAAAACTAGAGCTATTTGCTTTACCTTTTATGTTTGTTGATTTTATTTAGACTAATACTTTTATTTGAGTTGTATTTATTTTTTTTGCAAAGATTTAATTCTCATCTGCAACTTTTATTTTAAAAAAGCTTATTAAGTCGTTGTTTAAAAAGCAAGACGAACTGTTCAACAGTGACAATTTATTCATTAATATTCTTCTTATTCCCTCTTCTACCTTTGTGTGTTATTTTTAAAACACACAAAGCTGATACATTGCCAGGGCAAGCAATAGTCTAGAGTTGCCATCTTTATTTCTTAAAAACATCTAGATTGAAAACTGGCACAATAAACTTTCTTTAAAAAAAAATAATGATTGCATGGCAGCATTCCAGTGCTTTGTTTGGAAGTATGTCTATTTGCCAGGAAAAGGACACAGGGATGGTAGGTAGAGCGTATGGGAAGAGAGGGAAATGGCATTCTGATAAATGCTTTGTAACTGCTTTTATTTCTGTGGCAACTATTGTAACATTTTCTCAAAATCCCAAATATAAAACTATTGTACCTCTTGTGGTTAAGATTTCCAAATAAACTATCTGCTCCTGTAAACACATTTTATGAACAGTAATTGTGACAGTATCCCCTCACCATTTCTTTAAAAATAAGAAAAAAGAAGAAATGCTTTGGTTAATTACAAAATAGTTACAGGCTTTGTTCATATAGAAATCCCTTTAACATTTGAAAGAAGAACTATAATGAGATCTGGAATTCATTCTGTTCTGTATCCTCATAAAGGGAGGGAAAACCCTTGGATGCTATTTTTGCCTACAGGCTGCTGAGAACTGATTATTCTTCTAATCAGAGCCGCTACAATCAGGGGAGACAATTAGCTAGGTTAGGTCTCTGCTGATTTCTCATATGGCCCTTAGCATCAGATGGCCTTGAGCACTCTTGAATCATGCCCAACAAGTGTCCCTGTAGTCTGTATTCAGCTCCACCTGCTGTCATTAATATTCTTTTTATCCGTAAGGGGGTTGATTTTGCGTATTCTTATTTATTTATATAAAATTCAGCTTACAAGAATTTGCCACCTTCAGTAGATACAGTATTCTAGAATTGACAGTAACAGATTAGTTTAAGCATCTGACTTGTGCTATACATTTCATAATCTGAAATGTGTGATATATATATATATCTGAGCTGTCTTTTTTTCTTTTTTCTTTTTTAATGATTTAAATAGCATGTACTTAGTTTAAAATATACTGTAGAAAACAGGGATTAACAGTTGCAGCCTAAGAGATTTGCAGAGATAAAATATGTACTCCTGTGAGGTCCTACACATACTACCACTTTGAGACAAGAGAGATATTATTCTACATAGTAGTTGCAACCATGGAGTTATAGAGGTGGGTGCATGGGATCATCTGAGCTTATTGAAACCAAAGGAAATGCATAGATATGTCTGAGAGATAAAGCATTTTTCCTCCTTCCTATTTACTGAAACATTTCTTTTTTCATTATCTTTTATCAAATAGCCACATAGCAATGATAAATCAAGCTGTAGTGCTACATTATTTTATCCGGTTGTCCCTCACATTGGGTCCTCTTCAGAATATTGCCAAAACCCACAAATAAGAATATCTACATTTCACTCCTACTATTCAGCACTAGCTTCTAGTCAAGCTCTTCAGCACTAGCATCTTCTCACAGGCTGTTTATGATGTTGCCTTTTTCCCCTTGATGCCAGATAGAAGGAATATGTACAGATAATACCATATTTTGGCAGTTTAGTCTGAAAATATTGTGACTTCCAATTATTATTATTTTACTTTCATTGTTCCAAAGTAATCCTTCTTGTAATGCCTTGAAATTGAATATGTGGCTGGATATCCAACAGTCAATTTCACATTCTGTTATGTAATAGTGTCACTTTGCACATTGTTGTGCTGTTTAGTTGATGTCAAGAATGAACATGTTTTTGGATGCATGACTATTTCAACAGGTTTCATTTGTGAGGGTACATGGTACATAGGGATCCTGACTCTGGGTGAGACCAAATGATAGGTTCAACATGTGAAGTTAATTGGTCCTGAGGTAGTGGATAAATTGCATGCATATTCATGTACATATCAGGGTCTTTTGTATCTGTTCTTCTCCAGTTTGTGCCTCCTATTTGTTAAAATATGGGCTCCCATACATGTTGGCAGAACTTGATAATCAGATTACTAATACCTTCTTATCCATCTAACAGTAAAATTGTGTATACAAATGTTTGAGCAAAGATCTGTACTCCTTCATATTTCGATTGGACTAACATCTGTGGTTGTACTGGATAAGTCAGCGTAGCTGAACAAGGAAAGTAAATCTGGCTTTTACTTTTCTACATACAAAAATAACAAAAACAAAAACTTCCAACCTCCAAGATTGTTTAAGAAGAAAACACTTTTTTTTTGAGGAAAAACACTATTTCCATATGAATTTCAAATTAAAGGAGATTTAACTTTCAAATAACACTTTGCTTTTTTTTTTCTTTAGTTGGTTAGTTCTAGCTGAATTAAAGAAGTATAAACAGATTTTCTTTTCATGCAGAATAATTCTCCCAGCTTATGTTAGGCAACAAAAACCCAACTTCTCAGGATCTTGGCATTTTGCAAAATTAAGCATTAGAATCATTCTTAAGAGCAATTTTTAGTTCGGGAGATGTTCCGTTGTGTTTCTTTTTTAAACTAGGTTTAAAAAAGATTAGGTGGATGAAAGTCCACTCCATTTTCTCTTCAGAAATACGCTACATATTTCTTTTATATAGCAACCTTCTAAACCTTAAATCATGTTACACTGCTCAATGGTTCTTAATCAACAGATTGAAGTATATATTTACCTTTTATTGTGAACTACTTAGAAATTAGAAGACAGCAATATTTCCAAGGTGAATCTACTGTATGTCTAATATATGTAGAAGTAGCTCTTAAAGCATCCTGTCATCTTCATGTTATATGGTTGTTGCCATAACTTTAAAAAAGAAATATAATGGCTATTGTATTGTATGTACTTTGGAAATAATTGGGGGGGAGACTTTTGTTGTAAACATTGAACTCCCCTCCTTCTTCCAAAAAACTATTCAAGCTGGATTTATTCATCACATAAAAAGGCTGACAATTTGAGACTATTATTAGAATATGTAGTTTTAATACTAAAATTGCTTTCGTTGTATTTTAAGTCTGTTAAAAATAATTGATGGCAAGCTAAATTTTCTAGTCTAGTCTCTAAGTAGCAAACCTAAAAAATTACATAAGCAGTATACGATCTAATTAAATTGGGTTTTTTATTACAGTAGATATATTTTATTAACTTTTGGAAATGTTAGTCATATAAAGAAGTTCTATGTAATTAAAAGATATAATACTTCAGTATAATGCTTTAAAGAAAAGACTTTCAGAAGGGTTTATTGGCAATAAGAAACATCTGTGGAATCCAAAATACAAAAGGGGTGGAGCTTTCATCACCATGTCTCCAATGCAAATTTCATCATAACCCTAATGCTTTGCCCCCATCGTTTGCTGACCCATGTAGGTAAACCTTTTATTCTGTCTTTCAAAGCTTTATTTTCCTTTGGCGTTCTTAAAATGATTGCATTTGAGAACTACTGTATTGGGATTTTGCCTAATCTCCTTTTATTGGTGAGAAGTACACATACAACAGGATTGTCTTCTCATTCCCTATAGTTGATTTGTGTTTAGCATGTGCGATTATGTGCAATATTTAGCATGTGCAGTCAGGCAAAATTATGAGCTTGATTGTTTGAAAAAACATATAAATAAAGAATAGAACATAGTTCTGGTCTGAGCAAGGAAGAAACCAGAATTGCTGGTTACCACATACAACTAACAAATAATGTTCTCTTTAGTTTTCTACAGGCAAATAGGTTGAGCAGGTTGCAGCAGCACACTTGCTATTGTTGCATTATATGGCAAGAATAAGGCAGTGAAAAACTAAATGTAAGCTCATAGAAATGTTCATAAAACATTTCCCATTAAATTCAACTGATTGTCATTCATCGATAATGTTTAAAAGAAAATGAAAGTAAAATTACAAAAGGGTGATAGCATTTGTATTGAGAGAAGCTACTTTCAGAAAAACAAAGTGATTTTCAGTCTGTCTCTATCAATCACTGTGAATATCAGTTTTCTGAGAATGAAAAGTAAGACCTTTCTTCAGATGTGCCCTTGTTCACCATATCTATTAATGGATGTCAGTGAATGCCTCAGGTCATGGTTAGCAAATGGATGTCAGTGAATGCCTCAGGTCATGGTCCTAGCTGCATTCCATCAAACCTGCTGATCTGTAATTTTTGAGTCAGATAAAACATGGTTAACACATCTTACATGATTCAGATCTGCTTTATTTAACAGAATATACATAAATGCCTTTAAAAATCATTTTTTTCTTTTACTAAAATATGTAACAAATACATTTTAAGTCTGTTAGAAATAATTAATGACAAGTTAAGTTTTCTAGTCTAGGCTCTAAATAGCAAACCTAAAAAAATGGCATAAGCATTGTTTTTTTAAAATTACAGTAAATATATTTTATTAACTTTTGGAAATGTTGGTCATGTATAGAAGTTCCATGTACTTAAAAGATATAATACTTTAGTATAATGCTTTAAATACTATTTCCCAGAACATTACCAAATCAAATAGCCTCTGCTGCCTTTAATTCCTTGCTAGAATATCAGCTTTGCAAATCTGAAAATCAAATCTTTTCAAAGCTGATGCATTAATTTATACATTAGGTAAAGGTAAAGGTTCCCCCGCACATGCATGCTAGTTGTTTCCGACTCTAGGGGCCAGTGCTCAGTGCATTTGTCCAAGGACGTCTCCGTGGTCATGTGGCCGGCATGACTAGACGCCAAAGGCGCACGGAACGCTGTTACCTTCCCACCGTAGTGTTCCCTATTTTTCTACTTGCATTTTTACGTGCTTTCGAACTGCTAGGTTGGCAAAAGCTGGGACGAGTAACAGGCGCTCACTCTGCTATGCGGCACTTGGGATTCGACCCGCCAAACTGCTGACCTTCTGATCGACAAGCTCAGCATCCTAACCCACTGAGCCACCGCATCCCTTATTTATACATTATTGTACCTTAAAACTGCATGTTCTAGAACAGGGGTGTCAAACTCAACTTCACTGAGGGCCGCATCAGCATTGAGGTTGCCCTCAGGGGGCCGGGTGGGTATGGCCAGGGTGGGTGTGGCCTACTGGGTGGGCATGGCTAGAGTGCATATGGCCTGCTGGGTGGGCGTGGCCAGCTCTACATTGTTTGCATCAAGAGTGCCTATGGGGGCATGAGCAGGAGTGGGACAGATCTGAGGGTCTCTGGCAGGAGGAGGGTCTCTGGGCCAGGGCCAAGGCAGTGGGGGCCGTTCCCTCACTGTTTCCAGGATGGCTTCGCAGGCCACATGAAACCACTTTGCGGGCCGGATCCGGCCCCCAGGCCTTGTGTTTGACATGTCTGTTCTAGAATGTGTTAGACATTAATTTGGGAGTCTCTGGCTTTAAAAATTTACAAAAATTTACAGTAAATTAGAGAAGAGACAGATTAAATCTGTGTAATATTTTCTATATGGCCTAAACTGGAAGAAAAAAGAACATGAAACAGTGACATCACCATGAAACAGATTAATATTATCCAGAGTTTTGCCATTGTCCTTTATATGGGGAACTCATCAAATTTGCAGACGACACCAAGCTGGCAGGAATAGCCAATACTCCAGAAGATAGGCTTAAAATACAGAAGGATCTGGACAGACTCGAACACTGGGCACTATCTAACAAAATGAAATTCAATGGTGAAAAAAGTAAGGTTCTACATTTAGGCAGGAAAAATCAAATGCATAGGTATAGTATAGGTGGTACCTTGCTCAATAGTAGTAACTGTGAGAGGGATCTCGGAGTCTTAGTAGACAGTCACTTCAATATGAGCCAGCAGTGTGCTGCAGCTGCCAAAAAAGCCAACACAGTGCTAGGCTGCATTAACAGAGGGATAGAATCAAGATCAAGTGAAGTACTAATACCACTTTACCATGCTTTGGTGAGGCCACACCTGGAATACTGCATCCAGTTTTGGTCACCACGATGTAAAAAAGATGTCGAGACTCTGGAAAGGGTACAGAGAAGAGCAACAAAGATGATTAGGGGGCTGGAAGCTAAAACATATAGGGAACGGTTGCTGGAATTGGGTATGTGTAGTTTAATGAAGAGAAGGGTGAGGGGTGACATGATAGCAGTATTCCAATATCTCAGGGGCTACCACAAAGAAGAGGGAGTCAAGCTATTCTCCAAAGCACCTGAAAGCAGGACAAGAAGCAACGGATGGAAACTAGTCAAGGAGAGAAGCAACCTAGAACTAAGGAGAAACTTCCTGACAGTTAGAACAATTAACCAGTGGAACAACCTGCCTCCAGAGGTGGTGAATGCTCCAACACTGGAGGTTTTTAAGAAGAGACTGGACAGCCATTTGCCTGAAATGGTATAAGGTTTCCTCCCTGAGCAGGGGGTTGGACTAGATGACCTCCAAGGTCCCTTCCAACTTTATTATTATTATTATTATTATTATTATTATTATTATTATTATTATTATTATTATTATATTGAGTCAATTTTGTGAATTGGACACCAAATGTAACAATTAGGGCTAATGATTAAGGAAGTATTTCAATATCTGTAAATTATGTGGTCAAAGAAGCTGATACAATTTGGACTGTTACCCTTATATCAACTGGTGACAGACTAAAGATCCCTGGCTGACTTTAATAGCTGCTGGGAAGAGATACCTGCAGTTTATGAGACTCAGTATAAAGTTCAGTTGATAAGTTTAATTGATGCCTTTGACAGAGTAAGAACTTTTCTTGTACAATTGCCCACACCTTTTCTTTCCTTACTACTTGCAAAGTTAAATGCCTACAGCAATGGAAAATCAATACTGCTAGATGGAAGATCCTACTTCAGGGATTAAAACTGTGGAGTCATTTTGAGAATTTAAGGATAAGAGTCTCATCTCTGGACTTGGTGCTGTGACATGTTGCACAGCATGAATATTGCCCTCTTTCTATATTATCTTGAAGACTCTTGAAATTCCACATCCTAGACAAGCATGCTATTCTTAACATTGGAGCAAGAATTTCCACAGGAATAAATTTATGTATACTTCCTCTAAAGGATGGCTGTCCAGCGTATGCATTCTATTCCAAAGTTCAGTTTTATCAAAATGAAAAGAAAGTAATAAGAGGAAACATTAAAAGAATAAAGAAGTTGCAATATTAAATTAAGTGGCACTAAAAAGGCTGGATTTATAAATGGCAAATGATGTTGATGTTTGTGTATTTTATGAAAATGCTAAGTAGTTTTATGACTGTTCTATTTTTGTACGTTTCCTTCTTTTTCTTAGCGTAAGCTATAATGCAAGAGACCACTGTATAAAAATCACAGCCTTTATAATTTAAGAAATAGATCTACATTTTTGAAAGGTGACAGCGTGCAGATATGGTCTTAAAACCATTATATTGAGCTTTATGCTCTGGTTTACATTTTGCATGCCATCTCAGACTGCAAATTGTCCATTAAGTTACAAGATTCTGATGGAGATATATTTAGAATTAGGCAGTTGAGTACTGATTTGTTTTTCTGTTCAAACTAAGCTGCTTTTTGGGTTGAGATGTATAAATTGTTCCTATTTCTTAGGGCTTTTTTCTTCCAACCAATTCCTTAAATAGCTGAAAGGTTTTGTCAAAGTAGGGTGTGATAAATGGTGTCAACCAGCAGGACCATATGTGAGGCAGGAAGTGGCGCATTTTGTTAACACGTGGTTTAATCGGAGGTCGAATTCATACTACCTGCTTGGTGAACTTTTTAAAAACTGTATACTAGATGTTCCACAAATAACCTTTATGAAACAAATTTTTATTAAAGTAATGAAACCAAACAAAACCAAGCTCAGAGACCACCAAGAACTCCAAAATGCTTTCATTATCTCGCTGGTCTCAAAAGGACGGAGCCATTGCTCAGGCAGCATATTCTCATATCAGCCTGTTAGCAGTTATCTTAACTAATACAATAAGGCATAAAACAATACCCTAATCAAGGAACTACCAACGAGAATCACCAGAGTCCACCAACATTGGTAGTGTGGCTACTGCGTATAAAGAGGGAACAAATCCCATATTCTCTAGCACTGGTTATGCTACCTAGTCATGTAATGAAACCAAACAACCAAGCTCAGAGACCACCAAAAGCTCCAAAATGCTTTCATTATCTCACTGGTCTCAAAAGGACGGAGCCATTGCTTAGGCAACATGTTCTCATATCAGCCTGTTAGTAGTTCTCTTAAAACACTACAATATCTAATCATACTGCTAATCTATCTATAGGATGTCAAATTTGGGGAAAATTAAGCTAAACTGTGCCATATGTTTTAATGTGTGTGCTTGTTTTGTGTTCTTGATTTTTTGCTTTATTTTAAAGTTTTAGTAATATGAAAATATATCTTTGTTTCAAGTATATCTAAAGATGAAGATTTGTGAAATAAGTTATTGCTACATTTTTCTTCCATAGCTGTGGCTTGTCCATTCAGATCTATGAAGCATTCTGTAGAAGAGCTTGATGTTAAAGCCATGGCTTTTTGGTATAAATTTAAAATAAGAAGGAAGATTCTATGCAAGCGTAATCCACTTATTTTAGTCTATTAAGAGACAGCAATGCCAAGTTCTATCAACTCTTGCAGGGACCTGATTCTACTCAGCTGTATAATAGTGATGGCAGTTGGCCAATCAGAGCAACAGATTAGGAGTGACCTTTGGGAGTTTTGTTCCAACAGAGTGAGTGACAGAAAAAAGTCAGAGAAGTTACAGTAATAAGCTTCGTTGCCTGATTTGTAATGATCAACAAAAATATATCTTGGCTTCTTATAGAAGCCTAACGATTACAGAGCAGGTACATCTCTATGTCTGGACTGTATTTTATTTTGATCAGCTGCAGCATAACAGAGACAGGTAATTATCATAATCTGGCAATTAGCCTGACATTCTTTCCCTAAGTTTAATTATCCAGATAAATAGTAATTGAATACCGAGGGTTTAACGACAAAAGGAAGACATTTTCCCCTGTCTTAGACATTGCTTTCCAGGTTTGAATATGATTGTTATATCATTATTATTTTCACAATGTGCCATATTATTTTACTTGCAGAAGTACTTTTCTGAATATTGTTAAACTTAAACAAGAAAACCTAAAGATCCAGGCTCTTCCTATCTTAAATTAATTGCTTTAGTCTGCTTGATTTCCAAGTAAAGTTAAGCTCTTATACAATACATTTTTCTTCTTCTATATCATGGGTGTCAAACTTGCCATGTCACGTGACGTGTCATGACATATCGTGATTCTTTTTGCATTGCCAGCAATGGGGTGGGCATGGCTTCAAACATAAATTTGAGGAAAAGAGTGTACAAATTTGAAAAAAAGCATAAAACAATTAATAGCTATTTCTGAATAATGATTTAGCATAATGTAACTTTCAAAGATGGAACCAAGCACTATTTTTGCAATGACTGTAAATAATTTTATATTTCAATAGTATCTGGTGAGTAATTACGTAAGAAAGAATAGTGAGGCGGGAAATCTAATTAATGCAAATTAATTAATGATTCAGAATAAGGATGAATTTAAGTCCAGAATTCAGTTTGGATAATATTTTACTGTGCATATTGGTTGGTTGGTGACTTTGAATTCATGAACTCTGCAAGTACTATACTGTATCACTAGGAATTATTTATGAGTGGTTAAATGTTGATTTATACATTAAAGTAAGGCCTATTTAGTTGTAGGCTGGAAAAAGTACAGCCAGCCACTAGAGGGCAACAAAATATATAGTAATGAATCTTTTCTGCTCTCTAGTGATCATACATATTTTTGCATCACAGTACTAGTGGCTCTAAGAAAATTATAATTTAGGAATAATAATATTTCACTTAATTAATAATTTGGTCACATTAGAAATGATACCAGGATATCATGCAAAGCTGCTATTGCAGTTAACTTCTTCCGTACTCTGGACACCACTGTTTTTCATCATCTTGTAATTTTACAATTTTATCCAATGCACAGACCTGTGTGTATATGTCTAATAAATAAAAATATAGTTGTTTTGCATCTGCAGTGTAGCATTTTAGTTATTAAATCTTCTGTCATCCTAAATAAGTTGATCTATGTGGGTTTAAAACACTGTTATCTATCTATGGAACTTTCAAATCTATCTTTGACTGTTATTTTCCCCCTATTTTATTCTCACAGATAGTGAACATCAGCTCATTGTGGTGGTTTGAATATGTGCCAATGAGTTAAATTAGGTTCTTGTCTATAATGCAGATTATCTGCAGAAGGAGAAAATCTGCTACAAAAGTGGAAAATAGGGGATGCTCCTTTCAATTAGAAATTCTAAGCGTTGAATTTTAAAATGCAAAGGTGATTCAGATATATTTGATTTGTATGGAAAAGATGCAAGCAGGAGCTATAGTATTTTTCCCCCAGCTATGTGATAATGAACACTTACTTGTCTTGTTACACTTCTTTGAATGCCACAATTTTATGGCATTTCTTTTTTTAAAGAGAATAATATGAAAGGGATTAATAGACACAAAATGTTGCAACATTCTGAATAGTTAAAGAAATCCCCTCTTGAATATTCAGCCAATATAATTAAAGTCCTGATTTGCCTTTACATCAGAAGTACTATACAGTTATGAAAAAAGGCACACAATACTGATTTTGCATACATACTAGTTTGGAAGAGGTAATGCAGATTGTTTTGTTTTTAATTTACTTGCACAGTTCTTTAGGAATGTTTTCAAATATATTAGTAATTTAGTGTACACATGTCTGTATAGCAGTTCACATTTTTATGGTATAAACCTATGCCTGCCATACAGTACTCTTGTACCCAGTGTTACAGTTTAAAAATTGGTGTCACTAGTGTGTGAATATGCTGAACCAGTATCTGGAAGCAACGATGGGGTTTTGAGAATTAATAAAGTGATACTGAATCCTGATAGGGTAAACTGGAGTAGTAGGGGTGAGAGCTCATGCATTCAGTCATTGAGATTTTGAGATTCAGTCATTGAGATTTGTACATGATGTTGGTCTAAGAAATAACAGGTACCTAATTTGGGGGAGGGGGAATAATGTCATCACTGTCACTGCACTATGAGTTTCATACCTAGGAGCATCAACCTTCACTTTGTATTCCAGTTATATCCTTGGAATAAAAGGACAACCTAGCTACTAATACATTCTGTGTGGGACCACATTAGCACTTAGTCTCAAGTTCACCTGGTGCAGAATGCAGCAGCTGAATTGCTGAACTATTCTGGCTTCCATTTAGTTACCAAGCAAGGTCCTGGTTTTTGGTTATGACGTACAAGATGGGGAATCAGAAGAACTGTTAGACCTTCACTGTTATAAATGTGGTCAGTGACAGAGATAAATCGGTGGTGAAAGGGGAAAGGGAATGAGGAGAGATACTACCACATGTGGCAAGAATTGCCTTCTTCCATCTGGCAGATGCTTGTGGCAAGGTGGTGCTTGTGCTCATAAAAGAGGAGGGCCTGCTACAATAGCTTTAAGAAGCTCACTGAAAATATACTTTTTTATCCAGTCATCCCTAGAATGAATGTTAAATATTTTTTCAACCATTACTTTTTTAATGAATATGGTTTATTTTTGTTGACTCTTATTTACTATGGTGTTATATTTTTAGCTGTTTTTATTGTAAAGTAGTCTGAGATGCTTTGCCGTATGAGGTAGAGAATAATAGAATGTGCATCAAAACAATTTATTTCACGTAACACTTTTATAGAGAGTTATTGGAGAGCTGTGTTGAGGTCTATTGGGAATATTATAAAAAAAAACACCTGCCTGTCTTTGTGTGAGTGTCCCCAGATGAGATGAGGGCAGAGAACAAGAGTTAAGCATTTACTATATCTTTCAAAAAAGAGAGGCTTTTTTGTCTAATTTGTAAAATAGAACCACTGGGAATAGAACAGCACACAGTACCTATGACCACAATTGAGCCCAAAATTTCTGCTGTTAAGCAAAACAGTTGTTAAGTGAGTTTTGCTCCATTTTAGGACTTTCCTTGCTACAGTTGTTAAGTGAATCACTGCAGTTAGTAACATGGTTGTTAAGTGAATCTGGCTTCCCTATTGCCTTTGCTTGTCAGAAGGTTGCAAAAGGTGATCACATGACTCCAGGACACTACAACCGTCATAAATATGAACTGGCTGCCAAGCATCCAAATTTTGATCACATGACCATGGGGATGCTGCTACAGTTATAAGTGTGAAAAATATAGGTCACTTTTTTCAGTTCCATTAAATGAATGGTTGTAAGTAGAGAATTACCCATAGTCCTTGACTTACAACCATTCATTTAGTGACAATTCAGAGTTGCAACAGACCTATAAAAAGTGACTTACAACTGGTCTTTGCACATACAACTGCTGGAACATCTACTGCAATTTGGTTGCTTACAAACTAGTGTGTATTTATGATGGCTGCCATGCCCTGGGGTCGTGTAATTGCAATTTGTGACCTTCTCAGCTGGCTTCCAACAAGCAAAGTCAATGCAGGAAGCTGGATTCACGTAATGTCCATGGCAAAAAGTTTTCTAAAATTAGATGCAGTCAATTGATGGCTCATTATCTACTGCATCACTTAGCAATGGAACCTGTCATCCCAATTGTAGTCATAAGTTGAGGACTCACAAAAACAAATGGCAATATTTGAGAAAGAGAATTAATAAGAAATGGTTTATACACAACCATAAAGTAGGGCAGAAAGATTATCTGAACTACTTTTTTTTTTGAAAGAGAGAAAGAGAAGTAAGTGATACTGGGAGTTACAGTGATGAAAAACTCTTATGTCTAATTTGCATTAATATTTAAGACAAAATAAATCCATATATTAATAATAATAATAATAATAATAATAATAATAATAATAATAATAATAATAATAATAATAATAATAATAATAATAATTTTATTTGTATACCGCCCTTCTCCCGAAGGACTCAGGGCGGTGAACAGGGTGTACCTCGACAGAATTAGAGTTTATCTCGACTTTCTTTCTGTACCACAAGCAACTGTTGTTAAAACCTGTTTTTTCAAAAGCAAAATAATGATAAAGGTTGAATAGGTTTCTCTGCATATATCCTTGGAGAAGGCTGTATTATTATTGCTTTTCTTCTCAAATTAAATAGAAGGATCCAGTTGGCAGATTTCAGATCCATTAGGTACTTAAACTATATGCCTCAGGTGACAACGATCATTATAGTTAAATATGTCACATTGTCTTTATTACTCTCTGTGCACTTGACAGATAGCCTGCTGTCAAGGAATAGAAGCCACAGATAATGATATAGCAGTGATGACCAGTATATATAGAGAGAGAAGAATTGTGTCGGCAAAAAATAAATAAATTATATCTATATTTTCTCTATTTATATGCCATCCATGGTATGTGCAATATATGACTTTCAAATAATCTGCTTTTCAGAAAAATAGAATACCATAATATGCCTCTTATATACTCGTTATTATAGAAAACAAAATAGCTTCTGTATTGTAGGTAAAATATGTGGCACAATCATAATCTCTTGGCTAATTGTGTTTACATTTGATTAGTGTATTCCAGTGCGTTGTCTAGTTTTTAGATGTGCTTGATAAATTTGATAAATATTCCAAGAATATGTCACCTTAATTTTTAATGACTCCCCATGTTCATATGCAAATAATTACCATATTACCAAGTTAGATTCAAGTGCAATTTGTATGTTAAAAGAATTTCTTGATCCATTTACAAATTCAACCTGCAGTATACCAAACCACTAAGAGTTTGAAATGAATTGTTTTAGCTTTACCCAAGCACCATTATAATGACAGCAAAACCAGCCTTACAATTGTTGCAACTAATACTGCTGCTGATAACAAAAGTGCACTGGTAAAAGTGCCTTGTACTACCTTTCTCATCTGGCTCTCATTCCAAACTGTCAGGTGAGTGCTGATAATTCATAGCCTGGAACTCTTTTATCTGAACAGCAGTATCTCTTCTCTGTACTTGGCAATGGAATTATATTGCTTTTTCAAAAAATATTTCAAAGGCATACCAGAGTTTTCTTGGATCTTAACTCTTGCCAGCTGTAAGGAGAAAGTCAAGATGAGTGAGTGTTGTAGCAAATGCATGTTCTTGCAATTAGCTTGGGTTGTGATACAAAAAAATACATCCCCATTTGTTGGCATATACTTTACTCGAAATATACTTTACATATATTCCAACCCTAATCCATGTTTAATTAAAACAAAACCTTATAGAACCAAAGATTCACTTCTGAAGTAAACAGATTGGGGAAATAAATTATTGCACGGATTTAGAAGCAACTGTATAAGGATGAAGGATCTGACTGTGTTTTTTAAAGGACAGTTAATTCAAAACAACTGATCAAATTATGACTTAAGTTGTCTGTAGGAAAAAAAGTTTCATATGGTCAAGATGTAATATATATTTTAGAAAAATCTGAGTTGTTTTTTTCTTGATTTTATTTTTAGATTCCAGCGAGGAGATTATCATATTGATGTCTGCATCAATGACTATTTGGATGTATTCTGTCCTCATTATGAGGATTCTGTGCCAGAAGATAAGACTGAACGGTATATACTTTACATGGTGAACTTTGATGGCTACAGCTCCTGTGATCATACCTCCAAAGGATTCAAGAGATGGGAGTGCAACCGACCTCATTCTCCCAATGGACCATTGAAGTTCTCAGAAAAATTCCAACTCTTTACTCCCTTCTCATTAGGATTTGAATTCAGGCCAGGCCGGGAATATTTCTACATCTGTGAGTATACAGAGATTTAACACTTATAAATCAGGAGACCAGGATGATTTTGCTCCTTTGCAGTGGATACATTTTTATGTTCTGAAGAGGTGCCTAATTAGATTCTGTAAATCACCATGGGTTTGGAGAATGTACATATCTAGTTGTATCCATAGGAAATAAATGAGCTCTTGAGTTATTAACAAGGGCTTCCCTCCCGACTCTGTCCCCATGCTGCTACAACAGAATTATTATAGCATTGTTTTTCATATGTGGGAATCACATGCAGTGGACTTCTTTTGTTTTAGTAAAAATAGACACTTAAACACTGTGAAAACAGAAAAAGTGACCTGAAAATACACAAAACCCACAAGAAAGAACTTTTGATATCATTCTCCTTCAAAGATTTTCTTGTTCTATTGTATAGTTTCAGAACAGAGCTGGATAAAACAGTACAGTCCATTACTTAAACAAAAATTTATTTGAGCAATATCATTATTGTTTAATTTAATAGTTATTAAATTCATTTTCATTTAAATTAGTTCTTAGTATGGAAATATTATGACAGTATGGAAATACACTATGTACAGACAAATGGCATAGAAATAGATAGTATGGAAATACTTCATAACTCATTTAAGATGACAGAAACCACACTGGCCAAAAACAATGAAAGAATCATTTCAGATTTATAAGATTCTTTTGTTTTTCAAATTTTATGCTGAAATGCCCTTGGTGCCACTAAATAATATCAGTGAAAAAACCATAACCTTATTTGCACCAATGCTGCAAGCCTGCAGTATTGAATACAACCACAGTCTTCTTAAGGCTGAATTGTCTTTTAACTCATTGAGCTTTGAGCTATTCTTGAGCTTAAAGGAAATACAAAATACAGTTGGAGCAAATTTCCAAGTAAATTACCAAGAAAGAATCTATACACATGCATTAGTAAATCACCATGTGGTAAAATAGGGAGCTAATAAGTTTTAAAATGAAATAAAAAATAAATAATGCACGCTAGAAAATAATGTTATTTTTCTGTCTTATTGCATCATCAGATAGCCTGCCAGAGGTCTCATTCAAAATGACCCATTCCCTGCTGATTAGTCACAAGAATATAACAGGTCTATTTGAGGAATATGCTAGGTATCTGGTACATATAGGTGTTTGAATCCACTCCAAGTTAAATTTTGTCTGGGCAAAATTTCTGTTTCCTAGAAGGTGGTTGCTCTTGTAACTTTTGAGGAAGCAGACAGTATTCTCCTGACTGTTAGTCAGGCCACTGTGCATCTGCCCCTTGTTTAATTAAATCCATTAGTTAAGATGTGTAGAAGTTGATGTGTAGTTGGAGTCATGCAGTGGTAAAATCATCCTTAAAAGAGGATGTCCTGTGATTTTGGAAAAATTTCATCAAGTCTGCAGTCTTCTGTTTTGGGATGCGATTGTTGACAAGGACTATAATTCCAGAGAGCTGTGGAAGAAACAAATTATCTAAACCAGGGGTGTCAAACTCAATTTCATGGAGGGCCGCATAAGCATTGCGGTTGCCCTCAAGGTGCCGGGTCGGTATGGCCAAGGTGGGCGTGGCCTACAGGGCGGGTGTGGCTAGAGTGCGCATGGCCTACTGGGTGGGCATGGCCAGCTTTACATCGTTGGCATCAAGGGTGCCTATGGGGGCCTGGGCGGAATGGAGTGGGACAGATCTGAGGGTCTCTGGCAGAAGGAGGGTCTCTGGGCCAGGGCCAAGGCAGTGGGGGCCATTCCCTCACTGTTTCCAGGATGGCTTCACGGGCCGCATGTAACCACTTCGCGGGCCGGATCCGGCCCCCGGGCCTTGTGTTTGACATGATCTAAACTCAAGAGTCAGGTTTTGGGGTGGAATATAATATGGAGACAACTGATTGTACTTGTGGATGACCTTTGTTGAAAAAAATAGTAGAGTGGTTTGTATTTAATTCTGTAGAATATTTATACATTTGCCCAGATTATGCCATTGTGATTTCAGGTATTGTATAAAACACGCAAAACAAAATTGCAAATTAAAGCCGTACAGTGTTAGTAAAAAAGAAGTTAATCAGCCATCCCATGAAAAATCATACAGCTCACCAGTTTTATACTCCTCAGAAAACAGGCTCACCTATCATCCTGGTCTAGTACCTGCAGGAAAACCCCAGTTTTTAAAACATTTTTGAAGGCTAATTCAGTTGGGCCCATGCAATATGAGGGAGTGAGATTAGTCTAAGAGCAGATCTTGCAATAAAAAAGGTGTTCTCAAAGAAACGACCTGGATCATGCCGATCTTATGAGGGCATGTGGACAGGAACCTGGTTTTTCTCCCCAAAGCATTGGGTCAAACATTAGGTGCGCTCTGTTAAAAAGGTTTTTTTTTAATAAATGAGGAGTGTTGTTTTAATTTTGGGTGTTGTGGTTTTGATTGTGAAATTGTTGCTGTATTATATGTCACCCAGACATATTAAGTAAAATATGTTTTGTGCCATATAGGACTTTATAGATGACAAGCAATACCTTGAATTGACACATTCATAAAATAGTTATGTGAGACACTGTGGTAAAGCCATAAATATTTGCACTGCTGCATGTTGTATCAAATACACTTCCATATGTTGTTAAAAGTCTGCAGTAGTCTAACCAGGGAATTATTAAGGCAGGGCCTTTTGATCCAGGAATAGGCATTGTTGGCACACAAGATGGAATTATATAAAGGCCTTCCAGGGCTACAGCTGTCACCATACATTGAGCAAAGGCTCCAAGAGGAGCCCCAAATTGCACACCAGTGCTGAGTGGCACAGTATAGTGTCCTTCCAGAACCAACAGTGGAAAATATTAAGCCTTGAGCTATTGGCTTTTCCTAGGATTGAGTACATGTGTTTTCTAACCCATCCAAGCCCCCACAGCTTCCAGATACTGGGAAGGCCTTGACAGTATCATCTGGTTAACTATAAATATACAAGTGATTATCATCAGCATTATGTTGATACTTCACCCCATGCTAACAAAAATACTTTATCCGGTAGTTTCATGATCATGTTAAACAAAACCCGGGAGGAAATACACATTCTGCAAAGCAAGGCTCTAGGGCTGCAGCTTTCTTCCTCCGTAGCAAATACCTAGAGTTGATCCTAGAGGAAAAAAGGAAACTGTGACTGGTTTTAGTCAATGTTGACAGGTGGAAAGTAAGTACAGGTTGTTTCTGCCTTCTGCATAAGAGCTGAAAAAGTTTTTGTCACATCCATTAAACAATATTATCTGATGGGAAATAAGATGTGCATCTGCCCCTTGAAATAGCATATAGTTCAGACTGATATGTTCAGATCATGTTTATATGTTCAAGACTATAGTTCAAGGTTCAGACTTTTCTGACCATTCAAGCCTGAAAATCTATTTTATTCCTCAAGCTCTGGATGGATCAGGATGTACCTTTCTGGTGTACAGTTTCTTTTTTGGTTAGAATTCTTTGCATTACGTTTACTTTTATATTACTTATTTTTTATTTTCAAGTACACCAGTCTGTACACCAGTCAAAGGTAGTGGTGAGTTGCTCTATAAATCTAAATTGTAATCAAATGAATCAATAAAAATTTCCCTATCACAGCATGTTCCCATAAGACCTGAAGCCATTGTGTGTCAATATCCCTTCTTTCTCCCACATCCTGAGCATATGGAAGAAACATATCCAAGAGTAACAGTCTTGTCCTGGGAGTCCAGCACAAGTCTTGTATTTGCACACAGAAATGATTGTGACTTAGACCAAATTTTCAATTATTTTCGCATGTGTTAACAAAGACTCCACTTCATCTAACTTACCAATATGATGTCTAATATTTTTTCAGTAAATTTCAGCAAGTGTGTTTGGCAGATTTGCATATACAGTTTATTTATTTATTTTATCTATTCAACGGAGCTTAAGTGGCTTATGTAAAAACTAGCTGCAGGGAGTCCATGTTTACCTATTGGGTGATTATCATTTGTTCAAATTTAGATATCTTAGAAGTGAATAATAGGAAAATTAATCTTTATGGAATGTCAAAACCTGATATCTACTCAAAGTGATAGTATGTCAGCCAGGTCTCAGAGGAGAAGCACTATGAGCATGTGTGCATTCATTCTCATTTATACACTCATACCGCATGCCAACTAGTAATGAAAATAAATTGAAACAGTAATAGTTGAATTGTTTAAGTGCTAAGTTTCTGAGTTACACATGAAGACATGTCAAAATTAAACTTTGGCTCATATCCTGTGAATAAATATGAAATAAAACTGAAAAGTGGAGGTGACTATGAAACACTTTAATCTAATTCATGTAGTACCTACCTCGTTTATGCCAGCAACTCAGTGGGCTTTGAAAAGCTCCGTGTCTCTATTCATTATGCAAGTATATATTTCTTTGAAAAAAGCTAAACGTTAAGTATTTTCTTAACATGAATGTTAACAATAGTCGTTTAATTTTCTGTCTGACAAGAAAGAGAACTCATCTAATATATTTAATTTTAAGTCTATGGTCTTGTTTTGCATTTTACACTTTGCATTAAATAACCCTGCATTACAAATGTATATATGCCCCCCTTTTCTTTAACAGGAAAAGCTCAATAAATATACAAACCATTTTACTGAAATTATTACACTGAAAATGGTGAGGAATTTCAGTATGATCTTATCCTTTAATAGCTGGCTTTCATGAAATGCAAAATCCACCGTATTTATAAACAATAAGTTGTTATTATTAGCATTGATATTAAAAATATTCTGCAATGCTTACAATTAGGTTTTGCTTAAAAGTTATTAAAAGCTATATGTTACTTCAAAAAATGATTATTTGAAAGTATAAATTTTTATGCTTTTTAACTAAATTTACACGTTCTTTTTAAATGCAAAATTAAGAGTAATTGTTCATTACTTTCAATTGTAAATCTGAATTTAGTGAAGTTAAATATTTGATGATCTAAATATTTAAATTATATTTGAAGAGGAGCCAAAGCTTATTTGTATTTCATGTACCATTACAGTCCATCTTCATCAGTTCTGGAAAGTGTTAGATGAGTAGTCCTATAGACCCATAGAAAATAGTGGTTACTCAGACCTTCCTGAAACCACATCACAAAAATGCCCTATTCAGAATTTTCTGACAATCTTGTTAATTCCACTATCATCTTATACCTAGCCTAGTATTTGTATGTTCTTCTCTTACATCTTAGTGCTGTAAAAAGTGTGATTTTCTTAAGATATCTTCCCATTTGTACAATTATTTAAATGTTGAAACATTTCACAATGCTTTATCATTTCTGATAGGTGGTCTCTTTGGGATATTTTATAGAACAAAGACGAATAAATTAACTTTTTAATGCTCCCCCTTGAGAGCCCAATCAGTGTTAAAGAACAAGAGAGGTATAGTGCCTTGCCATTTTCAGGCAGGAAATTATAGAAGAAGTTAACCAAGGCTTAATGTATTAAAAATACAAAGAGTTGTCACAAAACCTAACCCCAATTTAGAAACAGATACTAGTCCTATCCAATATCTTGTTCTAGCAATGTATTCAGCAACACACAACACCTGTTAATTATAGCCCTGAGCCATCAAATGATTGCTCCCCATGTTTTATCATCTTGTTCTGACAAAAATTGTTTATCATACTGTTCACATATCGGTCTGTTGGGAGAAATGAATACTGGAATGAACTTTTAGAAATGTAAAGTAAATCAAAGAATTTGACAAGATCTACTTAGCAGCTTTGGAACTTTTTCTTTTACAAATACGGGTAATTCTCGATTTACAACCACAATTGAGCCCAACTTTTCCATTGATAAGGAAGACAGTTGATAAGTGATTTTTGCCCATTTTACAACCTTTCTTGCCACCACTGTTAAGTGAAGTACTGCATTTGTTAAGTTAAAAACACAGGTGTTAAGTGAATGTGGCTTCCTATTGACTTTGCTTGTCAGAAAATCGCAAAAGGAGATGACATGACTCCAGACACTACAACCATCACAAATACATTCCAGTTGCCAAGTGTCCAAATTTTGATCATGTGACTATGGGGGGGTGTGCTACAACGGTTGTGTGAAAACAGTCATAAGTTACTTTTTTCAGTGTTGTAATTTTGAATGGTCACTAAACAAATGGTTGTAAGTCAAGGACTACTTGTAGCTTTTATTTTTATTATTAGGCATCCTTTTAAGTATTTTATGGAGGTCTAATCTTCATGAACATAATGTTGATGGCTGTGAGCCATAAAAATAAAGCAAGGAACCTTGACCTCAGTATCGAACTCAGCACAGTTGCTTTAGATATTCTAAGTGAAATCAGAATAATTGGAAGGATTTGGTAGATTTGCATGTTTATTTTATCATTGTTTCACTTTTTTGGGTAACACTGATAATGAAACATTAAATGGACAATCAAGGTGACTTTTAAAGGGGATTTTTTTCTTAATTTAGTATGCTGATTAAAGGCTAGTTGTTATTAGAAGAATTAAGTACTAGTCTTGGAAAAAGAAAAGCTGGAACAATCATCACTGTTTAATAGTTTTTGATATCAGTAGTGTTCTTAAAACCCTCAAAGGGAGTGTTAAAAGCTATTGCATAATTTGCAGCTGAAGAAATAGCTCTGTAAGAAAATGAAGATAGAGACCAAGTAGCACTGGCCTCTATTGTTTAAGTGTCCTTTCCCCTAAATGCCTATCATATAACAATTTGAAAAGAGATTATTTGAATTCCTGCTGTTCAAAAATTCAAGTATCATTAACACGCTAGAAACAGAAGTATTTAAAGGACTCTGCTTATAATCTGCATCTCATAAGTATATTACAGAAAAGAAACTCTTGGCCTTTGCACCTGGATAAACAAATGATTTCCACTGTTAATGTGTTCTATTGGTAATTGATTTTGGGGAATGTTTTGTTTTACATTTTATCTTATATTTTAAAAGTCCATCTTACAAGAAAAATTAATAGCATCCTGCAGCATAACCAGTAATGGCTTAACAAAGGGTGAAGAAATACAAAGTATTTCTTTAAGAAATACTTAAAGAAACTATATTATAGCTGATTACTTGGTATGTAATAAGTGTTCATCTTTCTGCTGCATATATTAATTCAAATATAGGAAATGCATGTAGCAATTCAGCATTATATGTATTATAGAAATTAGGGTTATCTTTTATGAATATCACAGAGAAGAATGATAGAATAAATAAGTCCTATTTCATATAGGATAACTACCGGTATATTTGAAGCTATCTTGTATTTGGAGAGCTATTTTGACTAGGTCAGGTTTTAAGAAAAGAATTGTAACAAGGGATATATACAGGACTGCCAAAAAAATCTTAAGTATGGGTAGTATAAATGAAGTAGGCTAAGCAGCTACCAAGACCCAGATGATCACTTTTTCCCATTGTGATGATATTTGATATTTATATTTTAAATCAGAGCAAGCAACAATGTTTAACTTTTAAAATTAAAAATTTTAAAACATTTTTTTAAAAAAATTTAAAATAAGAAAATATAGTAAGTTTCTACAAAAACATTATGAGTCAAATTAGCATATTCATCTCTCTATTCATACTCTACACAAAGTCCATTTTTAATATAAAAATATAAAGGTGGGCCCTGTTATGTTTGAATAATACATTTTCAAAAAACAATTATTGTTATTTCTTCTATCAAGGGCTAAAGAAGGAATATTGAATTATGCATTTATGTCTTTGAGAGCATCCCTCACTTTCTGGGCCAAAGATTGTGTGTAATCCATAAGGTATACCTAGTTGAAGGGATAGCGAGTCTAAATTGGCATCTGATGTAATTCAGTATATTCAAATGTTAACCAATCAATGGCTTTAAAAGATTTCCTCTGTCATTGGCAAAGTATGTAACTACCTTACTTATGTACCAAAATAATAAATGTTACGTGTGCTGCTATCTTTCCAAGTCTTCTCTTCAGTGTAAATGATGATTATCTATTTACCTGAATAAAGTGAAACAAGTCGTTTTATATTGGAATTACTGTTCTGGGAAGAATAGATAGGCATGCAAGCATTTCACAAAAGTTAGTAGTGGATTTAAGCTTAATGAATGATATACTCAAATCATGAAAATCAAGTTAATGCAATAAGAACTTGGAGAGAGAATACTAGAAATTTCTGGTTAATGGTCTCAAAGTAACAAAATGGGTAGTTTCCGAGTGGTTAAAATATTGACAGATTTAATAGTACTAATATACTTTTAATTATAATAGTGGAAGCATCTTGTCATTCCTGCATTGTGTTTGTTCAGAAGAGACACTGACCTACACATCATTAAGTGTGTTTGTGTGTGTGTTTGTTTGTTTGTTTGTTTAAAAAGTCAAGGCAGAAACTAGGATAAAAAGGAAAAGAAAGAACAAGCATGGTATATGAAAAAAGAAACAATTGGATATATATGTGTGTGTGTGTGTGTGTGTGTGTGTGTGTGTGTGTGTGTGTACACAGTATATGTGCATATACTGTTAGCAACCTGGCATAGAAAATAAGAAAGAATATGAAAAAAAAACTTTGATGGAGATATGCTTAAGTTCTGAAACATCTTTTGAGTCCAAAAGGGCATAATTTTGGAAGTGGCTCATGCAGACCATATGCTTCCCTAATTTAATGGGCTATAAAGGAGGGGAATGATACCAGAATCAGATTTGCAAGATTTAGTGGTTCTTAAAATCTTTGACTCAGTTACCCTTTTTTCCACTATTGAATGATGCTGTTATTCCCCACACAAACACACACACACAGACAAAACAGATGTTTGTTTTACAAAAATGTCTTGACAGTGGCAGTCCCATAGTACATCCTTGACTCACAGGCAATTAGAGATTGCTCCATTATCCTGTGAAATTATTTATTCCCCAGTTTAAGTACCACTGCTACACCCAGTGCCATTAAAAGTAGCATTCATGTGGAGTTGATTTCCTGGTTTGGTCTGCTAGTTTGGCATCTAAAAATACTTTCAAATCTTGCCTTAGTGGCATTTATATTAAAGCTAAGATCTCATTTTTATATAGAATATTATATAGTAACTTGCCCAAGGCCTTCCAATAAAGAATTAGGGAGGACATTTTCTAACAGACCTCAAGCAGTCAATTGTTCCTGTGTATATTGCTGTCCCAGTTTAGCATGTATTTGAGGCAATAAAAATTATTTCTACCTTTACATGCTATAAGTGTTTGTGATAGGTTTCTGTGTATGTTTATGTATCCAGCACTTACATTGAAAAAAGTGAGATATTGTATTATTGTTTCATTTTTATACCAAAAAAGATTGTTACACTATTGCTTATGTCTGCTTATGTGAATTTGTTGGCATTGTTTATATCGACGTGTCTCAAACTTGGTGACCTTAAGATGTATGGACTTTAATTCCTGGAATTTTCTAGTCAGCAGAGTGGCTGAGAATTCTGGGAGTTGAAGTTCACATATCTTAAAATTTGCCAAATTTGAAAAATGTTGTTTTATATGAGTATGTGCACATGTGATCCCACTTTTATTCATAGCAATAGCACTTAGACTTATATACTGCTTCATAGTGTTTTCCAGCATTCTCTAAGCAGTTTACAGAGTCAGCATATTGCTCCAACAATCTGGGCCCCCATTTTACTGACCTTGGAAGGATGGAAGGCTGAGTCAATCTTGAGCCGGTCAGGAGCAAACTCCTGGCAGGGACAAAGTCAGCCCTCAATACCCTTTTTAACCACTGCGCCACCATGGCTCTACATACATGTATGGGTACATTGATGTCAGAAATGAAACCTTGAGGTACACTATGGTCTTTATAGTGGGCTGTAAAACTCTGAACATGACATTAGTATCACCACCATTTATCCTTAGTTTGGGAATAAATGTGCATGATTACAAAGAAAAAAAGAACAATTAGCTCTCAGTTAATTACAGTAATTGGAACCAGGAACTCCATCGTTAAGCAAAGTGGTCGTATAGCGTAACAAGCAAAATCAGTGGGAAAGCAGGCAGAAGATTGCAAATGGTGACCTCATAACTGTGCTGACTTACAATGGAGGTTCTAGTAGTTCCGGTTGAGGTTTTGGGTGAATCCTGCATAATTGCTAGATGTGATGTCACATGATTTGTGACTACCTGCCAGCTTCCTTGTTGTCTTTGCTTGTTAGAAGCTGGGATGGTAGATTGCAGTTGGCAACCATCTGATTGCAGGACACTGTAGCTGCCATAATTGCTAGCCATTTGCCAAATGCCTTTGCAATCACATGAGTAAAGAGGGGCAATTACAAGAACTGGCTGTAGGTTTTCTCATTCACCACTCTTGTAACTTGAAATAGTTGCTGAGTGAATGGTCACTAATCAAAGATTACCTGTAAATAAAAACAGGATAATAAAACTACTAATTAGTTATAAATTATCTCCATTATATCCCAATTGAGATTTACATTAATATGTTTTTAAATGTTGGGATTATTTTTGGTTTTAGTTATTACATTAATTATTTTTCCCTTAAAAAGCATATTCTAATACAGGCATGTCAAACTGCCGGCCCATGGGCCGGATGCATCATACTGAAACTGCGCCCACCCCATTGCTGGCAATGGGGAAAAAGTTGTGATACGTCACGTGACATCACGTGACATCGCGAGTTTGACATGCCTGTTCTAATATAATATAATTGTGTAAAATATGATACTTAGGGGACTCATTCTTGGTTGAATTTGGTCAAGCTTTAATTCTTACATTTTTAGACACAAATTATACAAGTTTTGAAATGGTAATGAATAATCATTTAATATTTTGCAAATCTATAGGTAAATCAGGTGGAATATTGTATTTTTGACAGAAGATAGAGAGCCAGTGGGAATAAAAAGAAACAAATCAGAATGAATATAAAAATTCGTAACAGCAACATAGGGCAAACTATCAATATGGCCGTCACACTTTCTGGATCTATCGGCAAAATACATTTTGCCATATACCAGATTTAGGAATGCTTGTTTCATTGCTTTAAGTGTAGGCATTACTAACATTCTTAATTTATTAATTTAATTTGACTTTTCTTTCCTCCTTGAAAAGAATTGTCTTTTTTAAGACATTGGAAACTTTAGAAAGGAGAAAAGATGATCAAAACAAACCCATAAAGTTCAAACTGCTTGCTACAGAAGATACAAACAAGAAGTGGGAGGTAGGGAGAAGCTCATTATGAAAAGATTAGAAAATTAATTGATCCATGGCTTTGACAGTTCCCACTGGACATCTGAGGATTCTACAAAATGAAATTGCAGTCTTAAATATGACATTCTTCTGGATTATTTCTTTTTTTCCTTGACTAGCGACTTCTCTGAAGGATCATTAAGTTCCAATTATTTTCAGTGAAATATTTCACAGGAAAAGGGCATGATAAAAATCTTTCATGGCGGTATAATTCCCTGGAGAAACCTACTAAGTCCGTTATCGGGATTTTACAATAAAAGATTCCTATTCAGAATAAAATGTAGAAGCCTTGAGAAGATTCACTTCCACCAAGCATTTCAGAATACAGTGACAGGTTTTTTAACTTCTTTATTATTATCAGGTAGTGGATGAATTCAGTGATAGTAAAGTCCCTCTTTTGTAAATAGAAATGAAATCTCTTTTCCTATTTTAAACATTGTTGCAGGTGAAAATATTAAAAAGAAAACTTCAGGTTTAAATGCAACAAAGTTCTTTTAAGGAGGTATAAATGCAAATAAATACAAGGAACTATATCTAAAACTTTTCAGTCTCTTTTAAATAACTTGTGGATCTCTTGTTTATTGAAGCAGACATGAATTAACAAAAGTATTGCCTAGGAAAATCTATGACAATATTCCAGCTTAAATTGTTTTCCAGCAATTATCAAAATTTTAGTTATTTATGTATAGATTGCAATGTCTGGTGGTATGGTAGGAAAAAAGGGAACAATTGAATTATTTGGTACATTTTTCATATAAAAAGCAAAAATAAAAACAAGTGATCTGTACTTCCTTAATTTTATAGCTGGCTATTTCTCAAATATCATTTTATAAATAATATAAAATTTCTGTTATATTCTAATATGACAAAAAGTTGTATTTATTTTATTAATCCAATTTACTTGACTGCCCATCTCACAAAATGTGACTCTGACTAGCTTACAACAATTACAACTATAATATAGTAGTATATTTAAAAAAGCAATAAATGAAAAGGAACACAGTTGAGAAGAATCGATTTATCCTAAGTATTGAGGCAGTAGACTGAGAGAAGTTTTATCTACCACCAAATAATATTCCACAAATTGCCTCATTTTTTCGTGAATGAATGAAATGATGACACATTATCTGATAGAGAGAAATTAAATACCAGTGTGAGTAAATTAATGCTGCTTCACATACTGGCTGACATATGCATGTTGCAGTATTATAAGGACAAATTGCTGCAAGCCTTTTTTTTTTTTGAAACTCAGATTTTATCATGTCATAATTTCAGCTTAAGCATTAGGTTTGCATTTGGTTGTAATTAATGACAACTAGAGTCAATAAATGTATTGGAAGTGAGACTTCTCTGTACAGTTATATTTCTCTCAGAGCTTCATTAATGATTCTAGACTTGATTGAGATGCTGAATTGTTGACAAGATACTGTACGTGCAAAGGTTGATCTATGTTTGCCATATTTTGTTTTGTATGGACATTGTATCTGTCAGTAGAAGCGCTTGGATTGGCTTAATAAGGATCATGGTTTTAGAGAACTATTTCCTAAAATTTATCTCATATCAGAGACCAACACTAAGCTTTCCTGCCTTTTAGGAAGTGTACTAGTACATTGTCTCATTCTTAATTAAGAGCTGTAAAGGAAGATAATGAAAATGTTATAAATATATGAAATTTTCTTTCTTTGATGCAGCTGTGTCAGTCGCTCTGCCTGCTGTGCTGCCTAACGCACTGGCCATTTGTTGGCAAGTTCAGATTTCACATGGTAGGGAATTAGGAAACTAGGCAGACAGGCAAAGAGTTTTATTTTCAGTAGCCTATGTATCCCTAGACTCTGGTTTGACATTAAACATCTGCTTCGTGATCTGTTTCAGGGCTACTTCCCTTCCACTAACAAAGGTCATGACTTAAGGCAAGCTGTGCTTTCACTGGCAGGGGAAATTTGCCTGAAGTCTTGATCTAGTCAGAAGCAAAGCACCCCTGCCTCTGGAATCTTACTTTCAATTATTTTCATGACTGACAGGCAGCAATGTATTGATACAGGAAAGGTTATCAATAGGGAAAATAAGTGTTTCATTTAATGTGTGCACTTTTTGCAAAGATTTGCATAGTTGTTAACAAAAGAAGAATGCAGCTTTTGCTTTTGGACACACACAGCCCTTGATTTAAATGTGTTTCAATATTTGAAATAATGTGATATTTTTAAACCTTTCATATTGATACATAAATGTGCTTTTATTGACTTTCAGCTGAATTTTATAAATGAAAGTTTGTATTCAGATATTAATTAACATGCATACTCCAAAGCTAAAGAAGGTAAACTATCTCCTGAAGTAATCCAGTCTAGTTATATTTTTTAAAAATATGTAAGATGAAAGTTTAATTGCTAATTTTACATTACTATAAAAACATACTTTGAGAATTTCATAAAAATTTGTTTTAAGGATTATTATTTTATTTCATCCTGGGACCCAAATCTTAGTTTCCTCATTTTCAATAAGGTAGAGTTATTCTTGATCCTGAATTAATATTGATTATAGAATATCATTCATAGGATTTGCTATTATTGGTACATTGGTATTTGTAAAAAAAAATTTTTTTTGCTTTAGAATTTTCTGCAGCTAAGAAAACCCCTAATTGAATATTTGCATATCTCCAAGGACCCATGTGAATTAAATTCTGTATTTGTCATTTGTAGTTCTTAGACCATTTTCATTTAAAAGTAAGAGTATTGCTTATACGAGGCCTTTTTTCTATAAAGTCAAAACCCCTCACAGCAGTGCACAGAAAACTAATAGTTTAATAGTATGTAGCAGAGTCTTTAATAGAGAGAGCTAGGTTGTAAGTGTTTTTGTTCCCACAGAGCATATGTATTCTGGATCATCTGTTCCACATACACAAAAAAGAGCTCACTTACAGGAGAGCCAGTTTATTTGGAATAGTCTTCCTTTCATTCTTCTTTACTTCTTCTTTCCCAAAATCAAAGAATATGGTCATTTATATAAAGATAAGTGGACACTTCAGACATACATTTTTCTGTCACTCAATTTTGCACATTTTCTTGACAAATTCTAAATAAAATCTTTATCTTTTTCTCATAGCAGTTCATCTTCAGAATTGCTTTTCATTTTATTTGTTAAGAAAAAAAATACAGAAGTTTATTTAAAAAACAATGTACAGTACAGGTAAAAACAGATTCATGCTGTTGTCACTTAATTCTCAATGATGGAGAAGTATACATTAAAAAACAGAAAAATTTACGTGGAAAGACGGGATTTATAGAACAATTCACTTTCAAATCATTTTGCCTATTCATGTTGTACTAACCCATAAATTCTGTAGGCTACAAAGAATTATCTTTTTAAAGAAGGAAATTCTAAAATACATTCATTACAAACACTCAAAAAATAATCCGTAGATTTGCTCTCTGAGGAAATGATACCAGTAGCTCAGCTGCCTTAAAAGGAAATTTGACAGATTCATAAAAATAGTTTGTAAAGTTTAAATACGATCAAGTTGGTGTTCCTCTAATACTCTTGCATCATATCAAGAATATAGTGTTCTACTTGAAAGGGCGGTAAATTAAATAAATAAATAAATAAATAAATAAATAAATAAATAAATAAAACTATGCAATAGTTTCTGCTAACAAAACATTGTGTGCTACATTTTGACTAATTGTATATCTTTATATCTTTAAATATAAAAGACTAAATTTTTTTCATATGGACTAAACTTTATGCTTTGGGGAAATTGTTTCACAAAAGCACAATCAGTCATAATGGATTAATTATGTGCAAATTCAGTCATCATGGTATGTAATCTATGGTTTATGATTAAGTGTGTTGTGTGAACCCTGCCAGATGTGATTTATTCAGTAAACTACAGTTAAGCAAATAATTACAAAAATAAAAGTTGAAAATAATACTGATATTTGCAGATAAATTTGCTGATTTATCAGGCAGATAAATGTAATTCAGGGCCAGAAACTCATTGATGGTTCACATGAAACCATAAAGGTTTCTAAAAATAGTTACTAACAAGGACTAATAAATCTAATTAATAAATTCCAAAGATTTAGCATGCCATGCCTTGGAAAAAAAAGGATAATTAGGACTGAATTAGGTTATCTGCATGTATTTTTAGATTTAATTAAACAATCTTAATTTTTTTAAGTAGGAAAAATAATATTTTAATCATGGAGAATAATAAGAAATAATAAGAAAGTAGAACTCCAGTTCATATATCTCTTGGAATATCGCTTTATTCTTATGATATCCAAAGAGTTGAGTTTTGAAAGAAAACCAGACTCTCAACACAACATTTAAAAAGAACAGAGGCTCTATATGATAAAACATTTAGATTTGATTCAAGCTACGTGATGGTGGTTCTGCCTTGTCATTTAAGCACTGTATGAATTGTTCTCGTTTTAAGACACTTTTTCAGCATTTGCTAACAGAATAACTTACACCACTTCATTAGACATATTTTTCTTCCACTTTGAAAAGGAAGAATGTGTAGGTATATTTGGTTATATAATAGGAACAGACACTTCTTGAATGGTGTTACTAATTTGTATGTGTCTCCTAACTTGTGGGACTCAGACAAAACTGTCTTTGGATTATAGATCCTACCTTACATAGAACACTATGACCTTGCTTAATATAAAACTGGATTTTGGTTCTGCTAGAATACTAATTAAAAAATGCCAGTGTTAAAGAATGCTGTAGGTGGCATGAATATGACAAAGGCTGACAACATAGTCTACAGATTCACCATATCACTATGAATTTTTATGTTAAACACTTTATTAACCCAAGCTATATTGAGCAGTACATGTTAATACCTGTGAATCAGTTTGGTGATAACCAGGACATTTGAAAGAATATAAGAAGAATAAAATTTGAAAGATGAGAGAGAGAGAAATATTGGAACTGTGAAATAGTGAAAGTGATGTGATTTTGTGGAATGTAGTTGAAGATTAAATGTAGGAAATGAAATTGTACATTCAGTTAGGAATGAAGTGTTTCAGAGAGTGTGAAGAAACGTCATCTAGATTGTTACAGCGCTTTCTGAAAATAAGAATCCGTAAGTTTATAATAGTCCTATATTATCTCCCAGTAACTGTTCCAAATGGATGAACCAGAGATTAGTTATGGTACAAGTTGTATAACATTCTTAATTAATGCAAACCCAAATCAACAGAAAAAAAATCTACATGAATATATGGGTAGGAACATGTAACATATAGTACACAGTGTCAAGAATAATTAATATTGTGACTTGTAAGCTTCTTAGTAGAAAAAGACCTATTTTCATGAATTAAACAATTGTCTATTAATGTGTGCCTATAAAAAAGGAATGACTCAAAAAGCATGATTGATCTGAATATTTATGAGGATAAATTGTGAGAGAATTAGTGAAGGTCAAAAGGATTGCAGGTGCTAAATATGGGACAGGACATTTTTAAATATGTGAATAATGGATTTTGTGGGGGGAAAACCCATAGAACAACAGATATGAAAGTAACTAGACTGAAAGTGGAACCAGAAGAGAAAGTATGAATTGTGCAGGAAAAAATATTAGAAGATGGATTAGTCTCACTTTTGAATTTATGGAAGTGGACATCAAGAAAAAGAAGGTACAAGATGCTTAGAACAGAGTGAAAAGAAATACATTGCATAGTGCAACAAAAATATATTTCATTATGGAATATGAGAGTGCTTTGTGGAATGATAAAGTGAAAAAAATGTATATAATAAAATAATTATTACTATATAAAAATAAGGAAAATATATAATATGTTTACAGAAAAAAATTGTGACAAAAACACTGAAATAGAGCAAGGAATTGAAAATATTTTATTTATTTTACCCATTGCAATTCAGCCACTAGTATTAGAGATTATATAGAGAGATATAGGAAATGAAGAATGATTAGTTTGTTAGAAATAAAAACAAATTTTAGAAGTAAAGAGAACCAGTTTGAACTAATTATTAAGGCACCAGGCTAGAAACTGGGAAACAGTGAGTTCTAGTCTCACCTTAGGCATAAAAGATTAGTTGGGTGACTTGGGCCAATCCCTCTCTCTCAGCCCAACCCACCTCACAGAGGACAGGGATGTTGTTGTGGGGAAAATAGGAGGTGGAAGGAGTAATATGTATGTTCTCCGCCTTGAGTTATTTAGAAAAATAAAGGCAGCATATACAAATAAATAAAAATAGGTGCAAGAAAGCTAAACAAGAAGGTACTAGCAAAGAAAATGGAATTAAAAATAACAGTGATTTGGGATGAAACTAAACTATAAAGTAATGAATTCTAGAAAGAGCATTTTCAAGATTTTTATGGAAATAATAGTGGTAAGTTGAAGAGTGGAATTGAAAGAAATTTTATAGATGTTCATGTCTGTGGGAGAAATTTTTTGAAAAAGAAGCCATAAATGCTGTGAAATTATTGAAAAAGGGTACATTTTAGGTATCATGGTATGTCTGAAGAAATGTTAAAATAAGGGTGTGGTTTACTTATAGATTGGCTGGGTGGCTAAATGTATCATTTGGAAGACAGCAGTTAGTATTTCCCTGTATAAAGAGAATAATAACTAGAAGGATTATTAGAAGTATAGTAGGATAAGGGTTTTTTTTTCAACTCGGTGAAACATTGGAAGTAAATGATCTAAAGACTTTCAGGACTCTGTTTATCTTGGTATCAGTTGGAGAAGAATAGGACAGAACACAACAGAACAGAACAGAATAGAATAGAATAGAATAGAATAGAATTCTTTATTGGCCAAGTTTGATCTAGAGATGGGAAGGCCTGGGGAAAAAAATGGGGAAAAAACAACTGGGTTGGAGTATTAAGAAATAATATGGTGAAATAACAGTTGATGTCCATATATAATTCAAAATTCCGAAACAGATCATTGACTGAAGCCCTTACAATGTTGCTCTTGAAAAATATCTTACTAATCAGTTCATGAAAATACTGATGAACACTTGCATGACATCAATATACATATGCATATACACATGTATATATAGAAATACAAGAACTCTAGTGACCTAAACTATCATAGCAATATCTCAATTCCTGATGGCATTTTCCCTTCTTTCCAAAGAAATCAAGGCAGGACAACCTTGAGTTTCTTTCTCTTACCTTCCTGATTCCTGATGTTTTTCCAAGGTCATCACAGATAGTAAGATCTATCAAATTTAGGAGAGGGTGCCTTGACTATTTAGAAAATAGTTAAGACAATGTCTTCGCCTTTTTTATATACTAGTATTCATTGGCATAGACCAGGGGTCAGCAACCTACAGCTCTGGACTGGCTCTGCCCAGTCCTCTGCCCAGTTTTCCGCCACCTAGAAAAAAAAGTTCAATTAATCAATTCCAACTTCTCACGGAAAAAAAGATCTCGCGAAGTTGGAATTGATTGCTTGAACTTTCTTTAGTCCCACAAACAAAAGAAGTTTGTGGGCAGTCCAATAAAAGAAGTTTGTGGGACTGCCCACAAGCTTCTTTTGTTTGTAAGACTGCACACGGCGGCAGAGGAAGTAATGGAGGACCGCGTTGGAGCTGGAAAGAAGGTACCGCATGGATCTGATCAGGAGCGATCTGCCAAGCATCTTGTATGGAGCCGGGAAAACGGGACGTGTGAGGGGAGCTGCCAATTTTGTTGCCATGAGGCTTCTCAGATTCCCTCCAGTGGCCATGATCCCCCCAGCCAGCCAGCCAGCCACCATCGCCCGACCTATCCCTCACCTGGCCAGCTGGCTGGCACAAAGCCTCACCATTCTTCTTCTCCTCGTTCTCCCCACTCTGCTCCATCCGAGTTGAAGAAAGCAGAGGCAGACCAGCAGGATTGCTTTCAATAAGGTGGGTGCACACAAGTGAGTAGAGCACCCAGCTCTTACTGTTTGAGAGCAATCCTGCTGCTGCACCTCTGCTTTCTTCAACTCAGATTGAACCAAGGAGCCTCTGGGGGCTTCTTGAGTGGGAAGGACGAGCTTTGCTGCTGGGTGATACCTGGGCTATGCCCTGCCGTTGCCTCCCAAACTCCACCTTTCCTGCTGGTGAAAGCTGCAGTGGCAGGGCGCTCTGCGCGGTGGAGGTTGAGGAAGAAAGCAGCAGTGGGAGGGTGCTCCACGTGGGAGGGGGAATAAGCAGCAGCAGCGGTGGACTGCTGGTGGGGGGAAAGCAGCAGGGTTTTGTGACTCCCGATGTTTTCTTTTCTGTGGGGAAGGGGTCCAAAGCATAAAAGCATATTCAAAGGCAGGATGTCCATTTTTATATTTATACATTGTAAGTTGTGCTTTTGCAAAGCAATATATGATGTTCTATTATACACCGAGGCAATACTTTCCATAAACTTGCTTTTAGACTACAAAATATTTTTCTCACAATGGAAAACTCCAAATAAAATTGTAACTTTAAGAACCACAGAAAAGATTTTAAAAATTGTGATGATTATTACATATTTGTTGTTAGTTGCGAAGTCGTGTCCGACCCATCGCGACCGACCCATCGCGACCCTATGGACAATGTTCCTCCAGGTCTTCCTGTCCTCTACCATCTTCTGGAGTCCATTTAGGCTCACGCCTACTGCTTCAGTGACTCCATCCAGCCACCTCATTCTCTGTCATCCCCTTCTTCTCTTGCCCTCAATCTTTCCCAGCATTAGGCTCTTCTCCAGTGAGTCCTTCCTTCTCATTAGGTGGCCAAAGTATTTGAGTTTCAACTTCAGGATCTGGCCATCTAAAGAGTGGTCAGGGTTGATCTCCTCTAGGACTGACCAGTTTGATCACCTTGCAGTCCAAGGGACTCGCAGGGGTTTTCTTTAGCACCATAGTTCAAAGGCCTCAGTTCTTTGCCACCCAGCCTTTCTTATGGTTCAACTTTCACAGCCATACATTGCAACTGGGAAAACCATGGCCTTGAATATACGCACTTTTGTTGGCAGGGTGATGTCTCTGCTTTCTAGTATGCTGTCTAGATTTGCCATAACTTTCCTCCCCAGGAGCAAGTGTCTTTTAATTTCTTGGCTGCAGTCCCCATCTGTGGTGATCTTGGAGCCCAGGAAAATAAAATCTGTCACTACCTCCATTTCTTCCCCATCTATTTGCCAGGAATTGAGAGGGCCAGATGCCATGATCTTGGTTTTCTTAATGTTGAGTTTCAAGCCCACTTTTGCACTCTCCTTCTTCACCCACATCGAGAGGCTCTTTAGTTCCTCTTCACTTTCTGCCATTAGACTGGTATCATCTGCATATCTTAGGTTGTTGATATTTCTCCCGCCAATGTTAATTCCAACTTTTGATTCATCTAGCCCTGCCTTTCTCATGATGTGCTCTGCATATAAGTTAAATAGACAGGGCAACAGTATACAGCCTTGCTGGACTCCTTTCCCAATTTTGAACCAATCGGTGGTTCTGTGTCCAGTTCTCATTGTTGCTTCTTGACCTGCATATAGGTTTCTCAAGAGACAAATAAGATGGTCTGGCACTCCCATCTCCTTAAGAACTTGCCACAGTTTGTTGTGATCCACACAATCAAAGGCTTTAGCATAGTCAAGGAAGCAGAAGTAGATATTTTTCTGGAACTCCCTAGCTTTCTCTATGATCCAGCATATGTTGTATGTTTGTATCATCTATCAATTGACCCTGAAATTTCAGGGTCTGTATAAAAAGTAGTTATATCCATCTAATACCAAGATTATATGGAAGTAATAACTAGAGGTTATTAATTCTGAATTTTATGCTATATAAGTTTTATTAAAAATAACAATGAAAAGTTATAACAGTTGTTCAAATTCTGTAGCTCACTCAATCTCCTTGAGGTTCAGAATTTCTTATTTCTTTGACTGATTTGTGAACATTCCCTGTTAACATCTTGCCCTAGTAAGTTTTGGCTGAGTGTCCAAATTATACATCTCTGAATTCTCCAAGTAACTCTCAAGTTTCACTAAGATGAATATTAAATTTCCATATTTGTGTGATTCTTGAATGCTACTCAGGAACACCTTCTCAAATCTAAAAGAAAAAGTTGCTTATTTTTTTTCTTTTTTAAGGACTGAATATTAATGTCCAAGAACAATTGGCCTACTGCTTGGGGCAAAAAATAAAATACAGGTTTTTCTATCTTGTTGGTTTTCCAATTTCTACTGTGACTTTATTTTCACTCCATATCCATCAAAGGGATATCTCTCTGACAATATAATTACTCATCAAACTATCCTTTCTAATCTAAAGCTTAGATTACCATTTTTAAATACTTTTCAATAAAACATCATTTCTGAAATCTCAGTTCTTATCTCCCAAACACATTCTGATCATTCTAGTAAACAGTCTGTGGTATTTTAAAATTCTATTTGGCTAGAAAGATAGCATCCTGTTTTTAGCAAAATAGAGTCAGAGGTCTCAATGCAGACTTGAACTAAGTTGTCAAATTCCATTCATATTCAAGGTGGACTGTGTATAGAGACATATATTGGAGTAACCATGACAGTACAAAACATTTAAAGGCGGAAATCTAAACTATGTATTGGGATGAACACTACCCTCAAAGTATTAAGACAGCCATGCGCATCAGAAGAGTCAGCCACCTTCATGCACAAACAGCCACAATCCACTGAGATTCCCAGTGGAATGAAGCAGTTGTACCCGCATGTATGGAAAGTCATCAAAGCAGACACATCAAGCCCTCTAAACTACCTGTCTTTGAAGAGGGATACTTCATTCAAACCAAGATGCTTTGTGAAGTGCTCCTTTGCACAGTTCTAACTTAACAATATGTAATATGCTTACAACTATACAGAAATTAAGTCTTCATAGACTTTAGATAGATTGTTAGATGGGCTTACTTTCCTATATTCAGTGTAATATTTGCATAGGAAAAGTTCTTCATATTTGGGCTGAAATGTTGGACTCCAGGAGTTCTTACCCGCTTGCATCGGCCTGAGGCAGAGTAAAAAAAAAAAAGAGTCCAGAGGGCCCAAGCAATCCTATTTGTTTTTGTAAGATGTAGGGTCCTTGTCACTTTACATTTCAGTTGTCCTCCTGATAACATAGGACAATTTGAAATATGCCATACACAGTGTTTTTGAATTTGATGGCAGGCATTTAAAATTTATTTTCATTTCCATGAGAGCATTATACAATATGTTAGAGTAGAAATGTGATGAAATAAAATTTCCTATAAAAGTTAGAGTTTGGATCCATTAATTAAAATATATAATAAGCAAGACATTGTGGCAAAGCTCATAAAATTTCTCCAGCAATAATGTAATTGTACCTTTTGTAGTTGGTGTCGTCGTGTTCTTTGCTTTAAGATGTTCTAATCTCCTGCTTTGTTGGTAACTTAACCTATTTATAAATTAAATGGAGAGAGTGAAATCAAATGTTGCCAGCAAGTTGAGTAATTTGCTACAGTAGTTTAGCAAAGGAATTTATCATAGAATTTGTAGGGATAAACCACATACCAAAAATAAGCACATAATAAATATGCAAGACTAAGTTTCTTACAAGCAATTAGATTTAATCACAATTGACACTGAATCCTTGCCTTGAAAATGGAGCCATAGATTTCTAAAGGATGGCATTACTTTGTATGTAAAAAGCCTGGTCCAAGTTACAGATTTTATAATATATATAACTATATAATTTAAAAATATGTTTTGTCAGCAGGTTTTTATTTGTTTTTCGGCACATCATATACATGAAAACTTCCTTTCAGTTCATTAAACTTCAGCAGTCTCTTAGTAGCATTTATGTCAATAGTAAATTCTTTCAATTTCCATTGTGAGAAGAATGTTAATGTGTAAACTGCACTTACCTGTCTAATCTACATATGTTTGTGTTGTAGAATAAATCACATCAAGTCCTATAGGAGAAAGGCTTGACTCTGCTAATAGGCTAACTTTCCCTCTCTCTTTTTTCTTTGACTCCTACAAATTGAGAAATATTGCCTTTGGCAAACATAATGGGAAACTGCATTTTTAATGCTTCCACACAAGCTCATTTTTTTCACTAAGAATGAAGCAGATGGCTGTTCTTAAAAATGAAACTTCCCAATCTCTACAGCTGACACACAATATTAGAATTTTGGTGCTTCTGGCAATTAGAATTTAGAACTGAGAATTATATAAGGTTATGTGGATCTTGGATTTAACTAATAAATATCATATTCTGCTGAAAATGGTTAAAGGCAAATCTCTGCTATTAATAATTTTTCACACACTTCAAAGGGCTTGTCCATATAACTTTGTTAGAAACACTATCTGCACTTGAAATTTCTGATTTGTCTGTATGGGGCTGCTTCAGCTTCCTTCTTGTCCACAGGTAGTCCTTGGGTTATTATGGTGATTGAGATAGGAATTTTCTTTACTAAGCAATGTGGTCATAAAACACGATGCCTAATAACAGCAATCTCAGCAGGTCTGGTTGCTGTCATAAACCCAGGACTGCGTAGGTTGTTAAATGAGAAAAGGTGATAGTCCCAGGCAAGCAGACTGCAAGTGAAAGATGCAGACAGGTTGGGGGGAGGGGGAGAGAGTGCAGTGGTCAAATGCTCTGTAGTGCAGGTGGGATGGAGTGCTTCAGTTAGGTGCTGTGGAACATGGTCAAGTGGGCAAAAACGTGGCAGGAGAAACTTCTGTCTTCCTGCCAGCTTTTCCATGGATTTTACTTGTAGGAACCCAGCAGAAGAATAAAGGTAAGACCAAACATGACAGAAAACACTAGCAATCCTTGTTTAGTGACTGCAATTGGGATTGGCAATTCAGTCATTAAGTAGGGGGTTGCTAAGTGAAACCACAACTGATCTTCAGTTTTCCTTTGCTTTTCAGATCTGAGAAGGTTGTAAATGCAAAATCTGGTTGCAAAGTTAGTTTCTCATCACTGTCATAACCGAACAATCACTAAACAAGGAGTGCCTGTATTACAACCAGCCTTAGAATTGATAGGATGTTGAAGTGCTGAATAGCTTCTGCCTTTTATTAACAGTATATGTACTAGCTGTCAAGAAAAACACAGCAAGCACTTAGCAGAATAGTAATAAAACCCTTGAAGAATATATACAGATATTGAATTTGTCTATGCAGGTAGCCGTCAATTTACGATCATAACTGAACCCATCACATGTTCGGACCTGATTTTTTTTTAACATTTTTTGCAGTAGTCATTAAACATATGCCACAGTCATTAAGTTAATCCATTTTCCCCAATGAGCTTTATTTGCCAAAAACCAAAAGTAAACACCCAAAACTGGCAAAAATAAATATATTGCGAATTGTGGTCAGGTGACCATGGAATGCTGCAAGGATGAGCCTGTTGCCAAGTGTCCAAAATGCTACTGTGGGGGAGGCAGCTGCTGTAACTTCACATGGTCATTAAGTAACCAGTCATAAGTCAAGGACTACTTGTACCTACAAAAATCAGAATCATGCAAGACATGGTTTTCTCAATGATACTCTATGGAAATGAAAGTTGGATATAAATAAGCAGGATTGATGCTTTTTAACTTTGGTTGAAGAAAGCTCCTAAGAATTCTATGGATAGCCAAAAAAAGAAACCATCAAATAGTTCAACAAACAAATCAACCATTAGATTTGGTTACAGTGACGATGGCTGCACTGTTAGATTATCTGAAGGACCAAGTTGAAGAGGAATGATCTTGGAGAAAATGTGCTCATTAAGAATCAACATTGATAGTTGGCACACAATCAGTCAATGAATATATTAAGAATGTAAGAGTAAAATATACAGTGATTGGAAGAGATGAAATAAGACAATCATTTCTGATTTGGTGTTCAAGTTAATTTCTAAGGATATTCAGTTGGGAATCTGAAGAGTCCTTGGTGCTCTCTGAGCTTGGTTATTTTCTTGCAGACATTTCATTACCCAAACTAGGTAACATCATCAACTAGCACTTACAATGTTACCTAGTTTGGGTAGTGAAACATCTGCAAAAAAGCAACCAACCTCAGAGAGGATCAAGGGCCCCACATTTTAATCCTGGGCTACAAATATTCTCCTTTATTAGTTGGGAATCTATCAACCATTTTAAGCAATGTTAAAGGGATGTTTATATGAAGATTCTTTTGAACTAGTTTTAGTCTTTTGAGCTATTTGAATAGTATTTAGTCACAAGATAATTTCACTATTTGGGTTGACTATATGTAATAATCATCACATTTTTAAAAACTTTTTCTGTGGTTGTTAAAGTTACAATTGTATTTGGAGTTTTCCATTGTAAGAAAAATATGAAAGCAAGTTTATTGCCTTGGTATATAATAGAACATCATATATTGCTTTGCAAAAGCACAACTTACAATGTATAAATATAAAAATGGACATCCTGCCTTTGAATATGCTTTTATGCTTTTTTGTGTCATTTGTAAAGGCAATTAAAAGATAGGGTGGCATAGAAACAATCACACATTTTTGTCATTTAAGGTAACAAGGAACTTTCTTCTGTACCTGTACCCCTGTTGTTAGGTAGATAACATGATATTTCTATTTTATTAAGCCACCTAATCTGTCTTGAATAAGATTTGTATATTCATCATAGACCTCTGGAAGGTGGCCAGTTTCCTGCATGCCTCCACAGAGTGCAATACTTTGCCCTGTAACACATTCTTTACAATAAATGTCAGTAAAGGCTTCCCCCATATTTGATTTATTGAGAGCACACAGGGAAGCCAGCTGTTAGCACTTCTTAAGTATTTGTCTTTGAATATGAATTAGAGCTGAGTAACACCATTGTGCAATTTTGTTTATGATTAAAAGAGGCAGACTTCTTATGCCTCTTAATCTTTTTTGTCTTGGATTTTTTCCCTCTTAACCTAATATTTTGTCATTTTGAAAGCAAATATCTTTACATCAATGCTCAGAAGAGTTCATGAATCTATTTATATCTATATGCTTTCAAATTAGGATCATTTTGGGAAAAATCTGAAATGCAGCATTGCACCATGAACAATTGTTTTATAAAACAGCATATCGTTGCTTTTTTAAAGCAAGTTATCCTTTAAATTCCTGTAAGCTCTACCTACCTTGAAATTTAGTATCTGTTGACTGGCTGTATACACAAACCATTGATTATCAACCTTAAGTTCATGTTCATCTAATAAGAACTTTCAGAACTATTTATCAACATATTTGTTCAGTCTTCATGGGACTGTCTCTCCAATTTTCACTAAGTCAAGTATATCATGTACTGTTGCCTTCTTGGTGGCATCATCATAACATTTATTATTTTTGAAGAATTCTCTGTTACTTTCTTGAATTTATATCATAATCAGCAAAAATGATCTTAATTTAGCATTGTGTTATCTCTGTATTTCAGATATACTCTTAAATCTCCAACCTTTGGTAATCTATTATCTGAATGCCATAGAATCATAATTCATTTAGCTATGCTGCATAGGTTCGGTGAAATAAATAAAACTATAAATATCAACAAACCATTAATAATATATCACATATATTAATTTATGAGCAAACAAAATCAGATATTAACAGAAATAATTATTTGTAGTATTCAAAAGCATTTTTTAAAAAATAAATAATAATTGGATATCAGGTTAAATAAAGGCTTCCAAGTTAAATAGCGTATGAATAGTCCCTTATAAAATGTTCAAACTTCTGAACTATTATAGCAATGTCTCTTTACCAGGACATTTAGTGATAAAATCTGTCCACTATCTTTACTCCTGGGACTATATGATAATTGAATCATATTTTCCCTACTCTAATTCCCCGTATCATAATAAAGGATTGAAGAATGTGTCTGCTGATTGAAAAGAAAAGTCCTGTTCTACCTCAATATTGTCAGGAATAATTTATTTCTCATGGTTTTCCTCCATGTATATGTATATAATATATACACATTTTACATTGTTATGATTGATTATGTGTTGTCAAGCCAGTATTGACTCTTAGCAATCACATAGATAGATACATTTGTTTATGTTAATATATTACTTGGACACAAGTTCTTACAATAATGGCCCAAACCATCAAATGCTTTTGCTGAAAAAAAGAAAGAAAGTTAACTTTGCTTATGTGAATAAATCACAATCTCTTGGAATGTCCAAGTCAGACAGACAGCTTGCTTAGAATCTTTATTCCAGATTAGTTCAGTTATGTATAGAGAGTTATGTCCAGGGAGTTTATAAGAGAGCATTTAGCATATAATTCTAGATAGTACAGATTTATAATTTTCAGTTATTTGTTAATGAGGGTAGATAAATAATATAAACTCAGACTTGTACAAGAGTAGATCTATGACTGCTTGGTTTAAAGAATCAGCACCTAGAAGTAGTCCTTGACGTATGACCACAATTGAGCTCAAAATTTCTGTTGCTGAAACATTTGTTAAGTGAGTTTAACCTCATTTTATGACTTCTCTTGCCACAATTGTTAAGTGAATCACTGCAGTTAAGTTAGTAACACAGTTATTAAGTGAATCTGGTTTTACCCATTGACTTTGCTTCTCAGAAGATTATAAAAGGGGACACTGCAACCATTATGAATATGACTCAGTTACCAAGCATCTGAATTTTGTTCATGTGACCATGGGAATGCTGCAACGACCATAAGTGTGAAAAATGCTCATAAGTCACATTTTTCACTGCCGTTGTAACTTTGAATAGTCACTAAATGGACTGTTGTAAGTCAAGGACTACCTGTTTTCGATGCTGTATTGATACATTAAAAGCCAAAGTGAACAAGATTAGAGCCAAAAGCGTAGAGTGCAAAAGAAATACCCCTATTTGAAGCATTAAAACAGCCATGTCCTTTGGAAGACTCATATGGCTGCTTTAAACCTAGTGATTTTTATGAATATATACATACATAGATAATTGTTTTGTCTGATCCAATAGTGAAGAAAAGTAGTTATGCATGGAAAAAAAACAAAGCCTTTGAAGCAGCCATACAAGCCTTCCAAAGGAAGTTGCTTCAAGCAGATGTACTTTGTTCATCCTAACCCAGTTTTCAAAACAAATATTCTTCATAGCTGCAGAAAATTTGAAACATTTGTAAAAAAAATCATTTCTCACATGCATGTAAGTCACTTAAACTCCTAATAGACAAAAGACAAAATGTCTATGGCAGACATGTCAAACACAAGGCCCAGGGGCCAGATCCGGCCCGCGAAGTGGTTTCATGCGGCCCGCGAAGCCATCCTGGAAACAGTGAGGGAACGGCCCCCACTGCCTTGGCCCTGGCCCAGAGACCCTCCTTCTGCCAGAGACCCTCAGATCTGTGCCACTCCTGCCCAGGCCCCCATAGGCACCCTTGATGCGAACGATGTAGAGCTGGCCACGCCCACCCAGTAGGCCATACACAGTCTAACCACGCCCACCCAGTAGGCCACGCCCACCCAGTAGGCCACACCCACCCAGGCCATACCCACCTAGCCCTCTGAGGGCAATGCTGACGCGGCCCTCAATGAAATTGAGTTTGACACCCCTGGTCTATGGAGATTCTCAGACATCCGGTCATGATTGTCCCAAAGAAACTTTTTCAGAACTGAACTGAAGAAGCTTCTTGGATGAGAAGCGAAAAGTCTTCAAGGAAAAACAAAGTCCAGTTGCCTTTTGAAAAAGCGTCTTTGGGTCCTATTAGGCTAATTTCTTTTTAAAGCTGCAATGGAAGCTCCACATAAAACCTTGTTTTATTTTCTGAAACAAAATGCAACTTATTATATACACATATGCGTCATGAATGTATTTTGATTCAGGCCATGTAGAGATCTATTCTGTAATTCCACTATTGTATTCAAATTGACATTTTCTCTAGACCCATTCACGATACAAGTTCTTTGATGAAGCATATTATGGTTCAAATTATGAAGCATAATACCGGTAAAGTAGATGTGAGGAACCTATTTCTATCTAGTTTTTGTGTTTTAACTGAAGCAGGAATAAATCCAATAAAATTTTCCCAGGACTATTAGCCAACATAACCAAAAGTAAAGGATCATTAGAGATACAGTTCAGCAACATAATGGAGACCATATCGCTATCATCTTCTGGTTAAAGTAAACAATTTGTGAATTTTGGGCTCTCAAGGAAAGACCACCAATTTAGCCTTCTTTGTTATTTATGTACATTGATGCTAAGGGATAGAAAATTTGGCATATCAGTGCTGTTGTTTTAACCCCATGTTTTGGGAGGAAAGCAAAATAAAATGAATAAAATAAAGTAATTATATATAAAAATACAGAACACTGGATAGTTTAAAATTTTTGTTTGATATTTGAACATCCCCAATATTATGTAGATGGTGTTGTGATTACTTACTGAAGTAAAAGAAGAATGTTGGATGTTGTCCTTTAAGATGGAGAATAACTATGCTCTCCAATCTCCTGTTTTCTTTTTCAGCATCTGCAATCCCTGATAATGGAAGGAGAGCCTGTTTAAAGCTGAAAGTGTATGTACGGCCTGCAAGTAAGTGCCGTATGCCTTGCTTTAGAGGGTGGCTTTATAGTGCATGCTTCGGTTTAGTAAACAGCGGTATAAACTTCTTTTAACTTTTAAAATCCTATGTGGTATCTCTTCTTTTCAGCATCATTTCTTTTTGTTTTTGCCATATCTTTTAATCATTTTCCACAAAGCAGTTTTCTTATTTGTTTTTCATATGCATCAGTTGCTAACTTGTTGTTTCTTAAATGGTGGTACAAAAAGAAAACTACTGTGGTGTTTCAAAGCAGGCCACAGTTAAGATATAAATATATGCCTATAATAGAAATAGAAATCAGACACGAAGACAGCAGCAAAAAAGGAAAAAAGAAAAATGGGGATTTTAAGGGTGTCTTACTAACTTATTTGGCTGTTATCTCTATTTTCGTTATAGACAACTGTATGAAAACTATAGGTGTTCATGATCGTGTTTTCGATGTTAACGACAAAGTAGAAAATTCATTAGAACCAGCAGGTTAGTATGCTTAGAGACTCTCTTTTAACAAATGCCTCTGTCTTTCTGCAGCTTTCGCGTCTCTTTCTTTCTTTCTCTTTGCATGGTTTGCATGGTAAAAATGATTCTGCTTTTACTCATTTCTTGCAGCGCTAATATTGCTTATGGTGTATCTAATTTGCTAATGCTAGAATTGTCTTGTAAGATGTTGAGAAAAAGTATGCTTTTTCCATGACAATCTGCTTATTCAAACATAGCACCTCATTTAAAAACATAACAGTTCTTATCCCATTCCCACCTCATTTTTTGGTGTTTCCATTCAAGAGATGAATATTTAAGTAAAAAAATGTGATGTATACCTATAGACACACACACACACACACACACACACACACACACACACACACATATACACTACTCAAAAAAATAAAGGGAACACAAGATAAGACATCCTACTATTAAATACAGTACATTGTGTTGTTTAAGTGTTCCCTTTATTTTTTTGAGCAATATATATATATATATAAAGGTTCCCCCGCACATGCGTGCTAGTCGTTTCCAACTCTAGGAGCCGGTGCTCATCTCCATTTCAAAGCCAAAGAGCCAGCGCTTGTCTGAGGACGTCTCCGTGGTCATGTGGCCGGCATGACTAGACACCAAAGGTGCACGGAACGCTGTTACCTTCCCACCGGAGTGGTCCCTATTTTTCTACTTGCATTTTTACGTGCTTTCGAACTGCTAGGTTGGCAGAAGCTGGGACGAGTAACAGGCACTCACTCTGTTATGCAGCACTCGGGATTCGACCCGCCAAACTGCCGACCTTCTGATCAACAAGCTCAGCGTCCTAACCCACTGAGCCACCGCGTCCCTTATATACATATATACACATATACACATATACGTATACATATACATATGCATATGCATATACATATATATATATTGTCCATGAGAATTTAAATGCATTTTATCTAGTTGCTACCCTGCCCCAATCTATAGATGAATTTTGGACATAATTTTACAATGTCCTAGAGGAAAATATATGCACTGTATTTTGCAGTAAATGGGTAAAATAAAATTGATTTCAGGTTTAAAAGATGGACAACTGGATATGATAATATTCTTGGTACATTTATGTTAATAGTGTACTGTAGATACTGGGGAGAAAACTTAAGAAATATTCAATTTCTTGATTTTTGAGTGTCCTGTTCTAGAGCTACCTGAGACCTACAGAGGAAGTCAAACAAGGTTAAGGCAGAGGTTCTCAGATGAAGGAAGCTGAAGGGACAGCAGGGCAAACAAAGTCCCTCTGATGAAGAGAAAAGCTGACAAGGAGTGAATACAAGGCACAGACCCTCTGGCAAAGAGAGACGTCAGAAAGTCAGAACCTAAGATAATTCCCCAAAGGAGCAGGAGGAAGTTTTCAAAGGAATACCCTAAAGCTTGTTATAGTCGTTGTCATTGTCCCACTCTACTAATTTGTACTGCATTCCTATCCTCTAAATTTAGCAGAATCAAACTTCTACAGAGACGTGGATATAGAAGTTACTGAGTAAAGCAAGTTTATGTCCTTTGGTTGTTAGGGCGCTTAATGCAAAATAAATGTGCTTCTCCTAATGAAAGAGCCATAGCCTTACTTTCATTTTACATATTGAAAGATGTACGTTCAGGGAATTGTAATGCTCATATTCCTAAAAGAGACATTCCTGTTACCTAAACTGAATGTTTCCAACATCAAATTAAATGTATTATAAGTTGTGCATGTTTTTAGGGTTAGATATTGTTTAATGTTATGATTTTTATATTATAAACAGCAATGAAACTTTTAGAAATAATTATGACAATTTAGATGCAATTGCTCATAAACATAGAAATTAATTTCATTTAGGATAGGGAACCCAGCAACTGTACAATTAAATTCACTGTCTCTGGATAGTTTTAAATCTTAATCAAAGTCTCTCATAGTTAACATTTAAATTTTCTAGGTAAGTATTTTCCTACTTAGATGCCATGGAAAACAAAATTTATACAGAAAAAGACCATTTGGGATATTTGGTGTTACTTCCAATCATTTTTTCCTTTTCGAAGAGAGAGAAAGACTCTTTAGCACTATTTAGAAATGTCAAAAAGCAGAGTAAGTCATTCTGCATAATTTCTGCTTGTGGCCATCTCTCAATATCTTTATGGTGTGATTTTTATTTTTATTTATTTATTTTAATTCCATTTATATCCCGCCCTTCTCCGAAGACTCAGGGCGGCTTACAAGCTTAGCAGTAGCCTTCATTCTATGTATATGCCTGCTTATTAGGGCTTTCACACACACCCCAAGCGGCATTGTTACAAAGTCAGCTTAATTGCCCCCAACAATCTGGGTCATCATTTTACCTACCTCGGAAGGATGGAATGCTGAGTCAACCTTGAGCCTGCTTTCTCAAATGATGTATCATCTGTTTAAATATGGTATCATTTCAGAGCTTCTGTTGTTGTCTACTGATAGGAAGCTACAGCAGCTTTTGAGATTTGTGCTTAATTGCTTTCATTTCCCATTTTTCAAACAAAATCATGATATTCTAAATTTTAAGGAAACAATATGCATTGATATAATTTTTCTCTTCAGCAAGATCTCTGATCAAGTCAGTCTTCCTTACAACCCTCTTATCTTTGTTTAAAATTTTATGTAGCCAGATTTTACAAGCAAAAACTTTGGAATCATTTTGGAACTGGTAAATTATCACTTGGACATTCACTGATTTTTTGCATGCTAACTACATAAGACAAATACAAATCTAAAACTAATTCAGAGAACAATGTCCAACGTTTCAATGGGTGTTCCCTTTTGGTTTCATTTTTTTAATTGGAACACATGGTATTTAACCAAGGAACTATTAAAAAGTTTTACAATAATATGTTTTAAAATATATTTATTTTTTTCTTTATCTTTGGAGGAAAAAATTACAAATGTGTGCTTTCTGTTTGAACAGATGATACTGTACATGAATCGGCTGAACCATCTCGTGGTGAGAATGCAGCTCAGACCTTAAGGATATCCAGTCAGCCTTTCACAACTCTACTGTTCCTTCTAGCAATGCTTTTGACGTTATAGCACATATTCTAGCAAGCTGCCACAGTCAACTTCAGGATCCTGGAACATCAAAGATCCACTTAACTGCTCATCCCAGCAACGGGACTTTGTATTGGTTTGCAGATGTTGGTTTGTTCTCCTTCCCCAGTCTTCTCCCTTTCTCTCCTCTGCAACCTGAACTTTGAGCAGAAATTGAAGAGGAATAACTAAACCTCTTCCTACTCCCAAGCTTTCCCTGGCTTTCCTTGATCCCTTCTAAAATAAATGGACTCCAAATGAAAATGCCAAATTTCAATATTGACACTAGTGATTCTTACTTTCTTCTGCAGCCTCTCTTAAGATACTGCCTAGTTAATTCACTGGGCCATCTGTTTATGGAGAAGGAAGAATAATAGGAGATGCAGTTAGTCGAAGAATAAGGAAGTTATTTGAAAAAAAACCAAGAGAAGATTTTTTTTTACTGTTTTCAATAAAATATTTATTTCTCCTTGTTCAGCACTGTAAGACGATCATGCAATGCACTGTGTCACCATGTCAGGACTGGAGGGAAGATATTAAGAATAGATATATCTCAGTGATCAGGCTTCTCAAAGGAAAGAGATATTATTTGTATGCAACTGCCTTGAAAGGTCCTTGACTGTAGAAGTTATGCTCCATAACATAAGCTCTGTCATTAGGGGAGAATAAAAATGACTACCGACATGCAAGGTCAGATTTAGGAAACTATGTTGGAGTGATAGTGCCTGTTATTGCTCTAGGTGGATATAGTGCACACCAGATTACTTTTCTTTTGACTCAGATACCGTGGTGCTACAACAATTTTTGTTCAAATGCAAAAAGGCATTTCTGTACTTCTAAAATATTTTTTTCTGTGTGAATAAAGTGACCTTTCCCAAGGCTGACTTAGTAGCCAAGTAGCCTTGGATCCAGCTCTGGGTGGTGATATATATACTATGTTGATAATAGCTCAGGGTGGAGTAAACCTGGTGAGTGATACAGAACCCCCAGTGTCGTGATAATTCTGCCTCCTTGAAAGTTTGGCAACTCTTGGAGTAAAATGCTGCTGGAGAGGAACCAGGACATTTGTCATAGAGGGTGGAGGGGAGTTCTGCATGGAAAGAACAGAGTACAAGAAGATTGTTTTGAACTGTAGAGTGAAAGTTGAGGCATTGATCTCATCTCCCTCTTCCTTTCCAACACAGTTGAAAAGTAGTGTAAATGTCTTCATTGACAGGAGATAAATTAGACAGACTCCCAAAGACTTTTAACTATTTTGTTGCTTTTAAAAATCCACTAGAGTAGAAAATACATTATCTAGATATACCTTATGCTGAAAATAACTATATATGCTTGTCCTATTTAAAGATGATAAAATGTGGTAATTTGTGACAAGATTATGGGGTGCTGATTGGTTGAAATTGGGTGAATCCTTAGGCAGCTGTGATATAGCCTCATAAAACATTTACCAGGAAATGCCTTCTTTATAGTATTCCATTAACTTAGGCAGACCAAATTTAGATTTACTAAATAAGAGAGATCATGAAAATTACTTAGGAAATTTAGTTTTCTCTCAAAATTAGTGAGAACAAAACTTTACAAAAATGTGGTTAGGGTTCACTGAATTTTCACAAGATAGCAAAAAAAGAAGAAGAAAGAATTTAATACTAAACCATAATGCAAATGGACAGAATTTTGTAAATGCCTCTTTGTATTATGAAAAGAAAGCATTTTTCTAAAACTTTTTTGCAGAATTTCAGGATTCAAAAATAGCATGAATGAAATGGTAAATGTAAGGCGCCCTGGGCTGTATTTGAAAGCACAGAGATATAGCACACAAATAAAAAAAAGTTTCATAATCAACCCTGAGGAATGGCACTGTTTTCCTCAGAGTACAATCAATCAATCTCCTCTCTTCAATATGTATTTTGGGTGCATATGTAGGAAGGGATGACCTTGAAAATAGTGATCAAGGCAAAGACAATGTTGCACATGAATTAAGATCCTACAAGTGTAACCTACCAATTGCAAATATGAGTTGCACTGTTCGTTGTCCTAACAATGGCTATAGCTGTTTTTTCATCATTTATCTACAAATAATAAAACGCTGGACTCACTTGCCTCAATAGCACGCTTTCTAAACCACAGATTGTCACCACAGTGAATTCAAACTTTTGCTTTGCCACGGCGCCACTGCTAATCTAATGAATAAAAGCAACACTGTAATTACAGTTCAGATGCTAATTGCTACATTGCCTCAAATGCAGATCTTCTCGGCAGTAGGTTCACAGGACCTTCGGATATTTGATGGCATCAGGCAATCTTATTAAGCAAGAAATGGCCATGTTCACAGGACATAGTGAGACATAAGACTTGATTAGTATAAATACTTCTGAACACTGAAGATACTAAACCATCCATTTGTATGTTCCATCTGAAAGCAAATCATGACTCCTTATCAAAGAAATTAGCCATAAGCAAGCCATAGCTATGTTCTATGGTATGTGCAGGCCATGAATTGTATCTCCTTGGAACTGATATTTAACAAGGTTTGCTGCTCATGCAGGAGCACTGATGCTAACCAAGCCTTATGGTGCATTCATGCAAATGTGGCCAGTGCCTGAAAATGTTTTAATCTCTCCCACCTGTGTGTGTGTGTGTGTGTGTGTGTGTGTGTGTGTGTGTGTGTGTGTGTGTGCTGTCCTGGCGTCTTCAAAAAGATGTCAGTATGTACGTTTATTATAGCCCCTGTTCTCAAGCATGGAATATGAGATACAACATTTGATCCCCTCAATTCAGACAGTCTGCCCTGTGTCATCCAGTCCAAGTTTGCTAAGGGCTTTGAATAGGGTAGCAGGGAAATAAGGATTGATCTGTGTGATGGATACTGTGTATCCTTTAATAGACAACAAGGTAACATTTTGTGTTAGTTTAGAAATATTGTTTTGTACTGTACTTTCTCAGCTGGCGAAGGAAAGACAAGTTAAGACAAAAAAAATGCTATGTTCTTTAAATTCTGTATTATTAGCAGCCTCTGTTGTACATAGTGTTTGATAATAAAGTATTAATTTGATTATGTCTTTTGTAAGTGAGAAGAAAATAGATTTTCGTGATATTAAAATTTAAATAAACCATTCACCTTCTTGGATATATCCCCCCCAAAATCCATCATGGTTACTGATGATGTAGCCACCACAGGTCATTCCCCATACAGGATTCACTCATGAAAGCCATTCAGCCACTCAAGATTTCACAATGGCAGGACTTGGAGCATTGTGGCATCTGGTTATCGATGTTTTGTCCGTGGAATTAATGGTCTATTGTTGGAAGCCCATGGTATTTTTCTTTGGGTGTTTGGTTTTCATTAGCATGTGGATTCACAATAGTTTGGGATTTTATTCTTCTTGTGAAAACAATTTTTTTCCTTCTAGTTGTTTATTCCTTTTTCTTTTCATGGGTGATTGTTTTCAAAAGGGGCCTTCCCAGCGACATATGTGATAATGTACAGTGACTTGATTCCTCACCCCATTGAACACCAAATGTAGCAAGGGGTTATACTGTATGTAAATAATTTTCTTTCCTATATAACCGTTGAAGGAAAGAAATAATAGCTACCAAGGGAATATGTGTGTTTGGGGTTTTTTCACATTGCCAGCAGTGGCTGAATCAATTTTTTGCAAATTTTGAAAAATACCAAACTTTTTCCATAGTCCAGTTATGTAAGTTTAATAATTTTGTTTCCATCTACTGTAAGTCAGATTCCTCTTTCTCTTCCCTGCTACCAAGTCCCCCTTAAGTTCTCATTAAAAATGGAGCAGCAAATGGACGAATCTATTTCTGACCTGCAGTGCCCTACTTTTGCCGTACCTTCACCCATGTTTTTCAGACTTGAGACTAATCTTGCTGCCAAAATCTTACTGCCATTATCTGACCAGTTTAATAGATGCTAGCATAGTGGAGGTTGCCCATGAGCCTACAGAATCTGCTTTCCATGGTTACCCTTGATGGCCTATTGAAGCCACTTCTTGTGTGCTTCTGGGTATGACAGTCCAACTCAGTGTGGTCCTGTCCTTGTACTGCCCTGCTTTGCAGTTTCTTTGCACTTATTTATTGAGTGCTGTTTTCAAAATGCTTACATTATATGAATTTAACAAAAAGTGTTAAAAAACAAACCCATAAAATCTGTATTTGTATATACACGTGTCCGTACAATTATATCTGAATAAAAAATTAAAGATTTTCATCATTTTAATAAATTTCTTTTAGGCTACATTTTTATTTACTGAATAATGCCTTTGGTTCAGTGGCTTTTTTTAAAATCTTAAATATTTGTGGGGGAATGGAGTCTGCAAGGAATACAACACTGAGCAGTTCTGTAATGTTTGGAATGCGATTTCTGCACAGATTAAATACCTTGAGCTGTCACCACCAGGATCCACTCTGATCTATATTTTGGATGCTGTGATATTCTTTTTTTTTCCTTAGCCGAAGCATCTGCTTAAGGATAAGTTGTTAGGGTGGTTATTCACATCATCTTCAACACAGTGACTATACAAATAATTCAGTGTTTTAAATTGTGCTTTCCTGTTTTTACGATGAATGGCAATTTGATGCAGAATAAAGTAAGATATTCTGCTAAGTGTGGACTGGCGGGGATGTAAAGGACTGCAAACAGGGCAGACAATGCACGGCACCCCTTTTGCCAGTGTCCCTTGGCTAAAAATGCGTGGAATAAATGAGTTTAAAAAGTGGAGAAAAGCCCGTGTTGTAGCTGCAGATCTCCCCAACCGTTTTCAATCAGTTTGAAATGCTGATACCCCATTCCTTAAACACTCTGCATTAGAAATGGTACATAGCTCTGCAAGAAGTTATCAACTGGTGTTCAGTATGCTTCATTATCTATTAATGGCAGATTTCTTTCTTCACTCCTGGAGCATTGAAATGTCAATTGTGTTTGTATATTAAAACTCCTAAGGGCTATAGTGCAAAAGAGCCCCCTCTAGGAACCAAGGTATGCTTAAGGAAATCTCTCCTCATATTCCATCTTTGCTATGGTCAACTAACTAGACTGGGAGGCTTCACAGGCATTGTTAAGACTTTAAGCGGACTAGACAAAGTTTGGTTGTTTACTTAGCATGCAGTTATCATTTAACCATTCTTCTAGAAATTGTTATGCTCCTGTAGCAAGGTGGATATCTGATTTAAGTAAATACAGTAGCCCATATATTAGCAAAAGGGAAGCGGTGTGGCTCAGTGGGTTAAGACGCTGAGCTTGTCGATCAGAAGGTCGGCAGTTTGGCGGGTCGAATCCCGAGTGCCGCGTAGCACAGTGAGCGCCTGTTACTCGTCCCAGCTTCTGCCAACCTAGCAGTTCGAAAGCACGTAAAAATGCAAGTAGAAAAATAGGGACCACTACGGTGGGAAGGTAGCAGCGTTCCGTGCGCCTTTGGCATCTAGTCATGCCGGCCACATGACCACGGAGACGTCCTCGGACAAGCACTGGCTCTTTGGCTTTGAAACGGACATGAGCACCGGCCCCTAGAGTCAGAAACGACTAGCACGCATGTGCAGGGGAACCTTTACCTTTATATATTAGCAAATGTTTTTGATCAGTAAAGGTGATAGGTGCATAGAACATCACGTAAAAATAAGGTGAGGGATAAAGGAGCACACAAAAAGTATCTAACTCGCCACACATTTTCAAATCCAAACTTTAATTACATTCATGTTAGCATTAACCTCCTTGAAAGCTTTTTATTAAATTTAATTGGTTAACAGGGCAGCCAGTACTAATTATAACTTGCTTTGACTTCTCTTTACAAATTATGAGTGACAGCCTACTGTGGAGAGAAAGAGAGAGAGAGATACAAGAGCTGATGTGCTGAACCCTAGTCTCCGGAAGTATCAATTTAAAATTATGATTAACATACGCTCGGTTTAGTTTGGCATAATACCCTCAAACAATTTTTCAGATTTAACAATGACTGGTTATAATTCTGAGGGATCCTCTGCAGTCATAAACAACATTTTTTATGTTTTTATTTAAGTGGGTTTTTTTCTCTTTTCTCTAGTTAGGTCCTTAATATTTCTGTTTCCACACAGTGTGGCAAACTATGTAACAATTTTAACCAAATTTAAGAATATTTTACAAGTTACTCAAACCTGTGACAACATTAACTTGTAGGAGAAAGGAGGTTTCAGGACCATAAGAAGGAAATCATGATTCAAAAGGGCATAAGTGGGTCCACCCACAGCTAGATCAGAATCATTGCCCTCACACATGCAGTTGTAGAAATTGTTTAAATAAATGAATAATAAATAATCCCACTGCTGGCATTTGTCCCTCTGCAGATTATTCTAAGTTTATCTGCCTTTCCTATAGTTAATAAAAATGTTGGGAGAAGAGGGAATTAAGGCTTTGATTGTACAAGATGTTCTGCAGTTCTAAACATGGCTTGATGGGCGTGTATCTGTGTGTGCTATTGAATGTGCTTTTATTCTGTTTAAAAAAGGATATTTTGCTTGGTTGATTTACAACAAGCAAAATATGTTCTTTTTCAATTAAAAAAAGAAATAGGGATAAATGTAGTGCTGAACTATGCAAGCTATAGGCAGATACTGAAAATGCCTGGGGAACATCAGATTCTAGCTGCAGAGTTCTACTCATAAATACAATCCAATTTCATGCAGATATCCAAGTTAATGTCCCATATAACTTTACACACACACACGCACACGGTCATTATTAAGAATCCATCTAAATTCAAACATTGCAGAAATCAAAAATAAAATTGTATAGAGATTTGCATTTTTTTCAGAGATTGATAGAACCAGTCATTTTAAAAGGCTGGTTTAAAGAAACACAGAGCAACAAAGATTATTAGGGGGATTGGAGGCTAAAACATATGAAGAACAGTTGCAAGAACTGGGCATGGCTAGTCTAGTGAAAAGAAGGACCAGGGATGACATCATAGCAGTGTTCTAATATTTGGGGGCTGTCACAAAGAGGAGGGGATCAACCTATTTTCCAAAGCACCCAAAAGCCAGACAAGGAGCAATGGATGGAAACTGATCAAGGAGAGATTCAACCAAGAAATAAGACATTTTCTGACAGAACAATCAACCAATGGAAGAGCTTGCCTTCAGAAGTTGTGGGGGCTTCATCACTGGAAGCTTTCAAAAAGAGACTGGACAGCCACTTGTCAGAAATAGTATAGGGCCGTGGTGGTGAACTTATGGCACGCGTGCCACAGGTGGCACACAGAGCCCTCTCTGTGGGTATGCATGCTGTCGCCCCAGTTCTAGGCCTTCAGCTGGGTTTTATAAAACCTTTTCACTTTAGGCCTCCGCCGCCGTGTGCAAAAAAACAAAGTTCAATAAATCAATCAATTTCAACTTCTCGCAGGGGAAAAAAAGATCTTGCAAAGTTGGAATTGATTGATTGAACTTTTTAGTCCCACGCAGTCTGCCGTTCCCACCTCAGCCACGCCCACCCAATGGAACATGCCCACCCAGCACCCGATGATACATAAGTGGGTTTTGGATTGCAGTTTGGGCACTCGGTCTCTAAAAGGTTCACCATCACTGGTATAGGGTCTCCTAGTTGAGTAGGGGGTTGGACTAAATGACCTACAATGTCCCTTCCAACTGTTATTATGTATTCTGTACTCAGTCATGAAATTTTGCCAATTATACTCTCCACCAATACATTTTAAATCCCTGTTATATGCAATATTGAACACAATACTAATGAAGACTTCAACCTAGATCTCCCTGATCTTCACCCAGTATTATTATTGGCCCTTTATGTGGCCTAAACTGGAGGTGGGAGTGCTCATTGCCAAAAAAATGGATAGATTCACATCACATGAATCTGGAATGAGATTTTGAAAAAGTTGTGGGAAGTCTAGGGAAGTCTTATTGTTTTCAACTGTTCAATAACAGAGTTTATCAACTTTCCATTTTTAGAAAACATGGTGGTATGTATGTGGGTCTAGGGGTCATCGAAAGAGACCATTATGTCCTGCCAGCCAAGGTTGCTCATCTGTGATCTAAACATGAGATGCAGAGGTGTAGTGGAGAACATATGTATTGGGAGCTGTATCTAAACTGAGCAAAGGGAAAAGTTAATAAAATTAAATCAAAAAAGATATTATAATTTGGCATAGTTGATCTCCAAAGAATTTTTTTTATGTCTCTTCAGTAAGTTTAACTTCCGTCCATTCCCAAATTCGAACAAGAGTGTAATAGAAAAAATACTCACTGGTGATTGGCCCAAATCCCTACTTCTGTTTTTGATTCTTTTTGCCACATGTTGTTTGAATGGCACGTTGATTAAATGGACCACTGAACTGTTCCATTTGTGCCAACATCAAAGACGTATCTTCATTTGCTTGCTAAGTGCAGCATCAGGTCTGTACTGAGTTGGATGAGTTGCTAATAGAATGGGACAGCTATTCTTTGATTCCTTTAAATATGCTGGCATCTAACACTGGAATGTGAGCAGAAAGATACAAGCCTTTTGGTGTGGCAGCCCCTCTCTAATAATTGAACTCAAAGCATTCATATATAGAGTAGAACCTTCTACCTAACAGAAACAGAAAGGAATTCAATGATTTGATTCATGTGTCACAATATAAATGTTTTATTAAAACTTCAATAAACCCAGTTGAATGGATTTGCATAGAACTACAGTATGTCTAAGATAACCTCTATTTATTGGATTTGCCTGTTAAATCAAGGATTGCTCCCTTAAGCTGAGGTTGATACAAATTATTTTTATTATTATGTCATTTATTTCAATGGCATAATTGAAGCAGGTACATATACTGGCAGAAATAACATAAATTTGGATTTTAAAAATGCCTTCCATCAAAATGGTCCATCATTTTGACGTTCTACTATATATTATGGAATACTGTGTAATGAGAAAGTTTTAAAATAATTTTTAATCTTAAAATGATACTCACATAAGAAATTAAAGTCCTGATTATAGGGAAAAAACAATCAAGTGTTCACATTTCATTGCATACCTCTAAAAAAAAGTCTCAATTTTTCTTTTAGTTTTCAATAAGCAATTCCAAATCGAGCCCTTTTATGATAAGTCAATGGTAAATGTGGGTGTGAGCCTACAAAAAATTGCAATTTCCATTGTAAGCTAACTCCTACAATGGCTTGGCCCTGTGCCACATTTGATGGAAACCACAGTTGATGGCAAAGAGATCTTATTTCTTTCACTTGATGACGATGCTGAAGAAAAACAAATGAGAGTCTTATGGCTGTCATGCCAAGGAAGTTTGCTGTTGCTATTTTGATTTTTTTCCCCCCTCCATATTTACATATATACTGTATATTAAAGCGGCTTGGTCTCTAGGTATAAATAGGCAAACCTGCCTACAGTTCTTATGTGCTGCGCTCATTAGCCAAACTTTTCTCCTCTAAAGAACCTTTGCCAAAAGGTTAAATGGAATGCATACAGCTGCAAATGTTATGAATATTTATGATAGAGTGAGACGGAGATTTTGCATCCATGAATAATAAAGGTTTTTTTCCCCTCAAGTAGAGATAACGAGATGGGGACAAAAACCGTGATGTTGCAAAGTGTGGAAACCCCACTGAGAACAGCAGGGGCAGCCCAATTCTTCCCACCCTTTCCTGCTTGAACTGAAATATAAAATAGGATGGAACATACAGAATTTTTAAAATAAAGTTCATAGCAAATGGGGGCTTTATCTACTGTGTATGTCGCCATCCCCTCCTGTGCACTTCATTTGCAAAAGATTGGGGCACGGGGTATGTGTCAATGATAAAGTCACCCTCCAGTTTGGAACACAGGATCTTATATGTGAAATTCCTGGGGTAGCCGTTACATATTAAGCAGAGGCTGAAGGAGCTGCTTTGCATTCTCTTCAGGAGCAATTGATGGGAAAGCCTTTACAACAGCATAAAATTTAAGATCCATTTATTGTGTAGCTTTAAAACAGTCTGGTTTGCTTTGGAAGAAAAGAAGCAGAACAACCAAGTCAACCGTATTTATTCCAGAAATGGGCAGGTGAATAATACTGAAGGGATGTACAAGTTCTGTTTCAAAACACCCTTATTTAAAATTCATGTTTAGGTGTTTTAAAGCCAAGAATATCACACGTGAAAGAAACTTCAATTTTCTCAGCAAATTTTGAAACCAGGAGACTCCTCCTACAGTTAGTCATACTAGCATGAGAAAATGTTGTGCTAAATTTATTTTATTTATTTATTTTAATTCCATTTATATCCTGCCCTTCTCCAAAGACTTAGGGCGGCTTACAAGCTTAGCAGTAGCCTTCATTCTATGTATATGCCTGCTTGTTAGGGCTTTCACACACACCCCAAGCGGCATTATTACAAAGTCAGCTTAATTGCCCCCAACAATCTGGGTCCTCATTTTTAACCTACCTCGGAAGGATGGAAGGCTGAGTCAACCTTGAGCCTGGTGGGATGCGAACCTGCACTAATTGCAGGCAGCTGGTGTTACTTAAGGAGGCATTAGCCCACTGCTCCACCAAGGCTCCATAATGTTGTACACATGGGAGTTGTACAATTTCTTAGTAAAAGAACATTGGTTCCTTTGCATTGCCCTTTGCTAGTATACCCCACATCTATAGCTCTGACCTAGCACACTTGTTACCATATTGAACTTGATTGTAATCACCTTTTCACTGATCAGGGATCCTATCTGTATATATCATGAACGCATAAGAAGCTGCCCTAACTGTGGTTTGCGAAACATGTCCAAAGGCGCATCATCCAGCACCTTGAAGATCCGGCCTTTTGATCCCATGAAATCTTGTCTGCACATATGTGTACTTCTATATTGGATGAATCAGAGAGTGGAGTGGAAACTCACATGCTAATTGTTTGCCTTAGAAGAACAACAAGATAAGAAAAACATTTTCATTGTCAACATACCATGCTTGAGTTATTACTTTGTTGGCAATTTATTATTTATTATTTATTTTTGGCCACTGAGCTCCAGTGGACTTGCTGGTGTCATTGTACTATTGCTTCAAATAATGTAGTGTTTTCATGGCCAAGGCAGTAGAAGAAGCTACTAATAAGTCTTGGGTAATAAACAAAAAAGTGTGAAACATGATTGCATTTTACTGCATCTTAGATTTCTGTTAAACACAATTTAGGATGATGAATCACTGGTGACAGCTATTACTTTTACCACTTAAACAATTTTCTCTTCATTATTTGCTATTAAAGTAATTTTCCAGAAAGCAAATTAAGTGTGTTTGTATATTTATTTTTGAAAGCATTCTCTGGGCTGATGAGACTTAACAGTAAGCATTTGCTTTCTGCTTCACTTTGTGTTCGGCAAAAGATTACTGGCAGGAATGGTCCTGAACATCAAACATCACCAAGACAAAGTTCAACTAAATGAAATTATATTTTCACTTGGTTTCCAGGATGTGAATTATTGCTTAATGGTAATGCTTTAGCACAGATTATCTCTGTGAAGTGGGTTAGGCCGAAACAGTGTGACTGGCTCAAAGTCACTCACTCTTAGTTAATACCACAAAACTCATCATCCCACACAGAGCCCAATCAACGTTTTCTTTTTGTGCCCTAACCACTTTGTTTTTTTGTTTTGGGGTGCTAGATTATGCCATGTTTATTCATTTTAATTATTCCCAGAAATTAACCTTGTTTCAATCTTCTCTCACCAACAATCCGATTTTACTTGGGGCAAACAATAAAAAAATGTGTTGAAATCATTATCCAACAGCAGAGGTGTGTAATAGTGCAATAAAAATTATATAACCCCCCTCCTCTCCTTTATTAAAAAAGTTTTAAACTATAAGCTACCTCTAAGGAACAGTCCACTAATGCATAGCATATATGTTTTTTTTCTATGATAATTCACAGTAACAAATTACTGTATACCATTGGTTAGCATTTTATTGCACCCAAACGTCCTTGCCTATTGAATCATACAATGTTTCACACATTCATTTTCCAGATTCAATTTCAACTCTTTATAGCCCTTAGCAATAACATGTTCATCATTAACACGCAATACAATTTCAATCCATTTTTTACGGATTCAAACCCAGTTTTTTGCCAAAAATTAAATTTTTCCTCCAGTTGCAAATATGTCAGCCAGTGACATACATGTCCTTCTGATTCCAATCCTTCTTTTGACTAGATTAGGTTCACCTTGATTACAAAATATTATTTGATCATACTTCCTCCAGTTTGGTTTCACCCTCATTTCTTTTCTGAAGGGACAATCGAAGAGGTACCTTAAGGAAGAACCTGATTTTATATTTATTCCAAATCCTTAGGATAGCATGCCTAACAAACTGTTTCTTAAAGTCAGTACTCATTTTAACCTTTTCATACCACAGGTAGGTATGCCATCAAACTCTAATCTCCTGATCTTCTAGTTCAAGTAATCTCTTATTTCTAAGAGTCACCCAATGTTTCATCCAAAGCTCACCAAGTCCATGCTTCCACCATTTGGCTTTTGTCACTGGCTTTATGTTTATTTATTTATTTATTTATTTATTTTATTTTAATTCCATTTATATCCCGCCCTTCTCTGAAGACTCAGGGCGGCTTACAAGCTTAGCAGTAGGCTTCATTTAATTTTCTTTCAAACCGATTCATGCTTTTCTGATTGATTTCAATTTTAGAGCTTCTAATGGCTTTCAAATTTGGGTGGTTTGATTCATTCTGCCTTAACTGTATTTATAGCCGCTACAGTATGAGTGTGTTTAAAATTGAAAAGCAGGATTAGACATATTTGAAATAAGTTAAGGCTTTTGCTCAAATTCCGTCAGACACTTCTCATCATGTTCTGAGAGCAAAGGCGGGAAAGTAGTGCTGTCCCCAATAGTTTCCAGGGACAGCTGCCAAGGAGCTGAGGTTGCAGATCTAAAAATAAAGAACAATAAATAAACAGAAGTGTATCATCCTCTGGCTATAAATGTTTATATTCTGCAATTTCCATCTGATTGATGGCTGACCTTGTTTTCTGCTGCAGTCCGTCCCATAATTGTGGTTTCACCTTAATTCTGTACTGTCATAATACATGAATCTTCCACCAACCTCATCTGTTGTAGAGCACAGCTGGAAGGCTAAAACCACTTGAGACTCATGGCACTCCAGAAACACTCATCACAAGACAAACCACTTTCAAAGGTATTCTGTCAAGTAGCATCTTTGAAAATCTCTTCAGTGGGTTTGGTGTATATATACACACGCACACACACCTATACACATGCATGTTCAAAAATACATGTATTGGCTGAAGTACACCTATCATTCAGATCTGAATGAAGAATGAATGAAAGAAGAGTGCAAATTCTTTAAAATGTTTTTAAAGGAAAAAAAAACAACCAAGGAAATCCAGTTGCCTTTTGGAAAAAGCACTTTTGGGGATATCATTCAGATCAGATATTAAGTTGCTTAAGAACTCTGCTTGCCTTCTTACTGTAAACTGAATGTTTATTCCCATTTCATTCTTTCATACTCAAAAGGCTGGACATTTTAAAAAGTTTGCGTTTCATTATCTCTGCCATTATCAAACTCAAGAGGAAGGAAACATAAGAACATAACTGGTGTATGCCTGCCTCATGGCAGGCCTTTGCTTTATACAGAATGATGGATCAGGCTAAAGCATTAAATTTGGAAATTACAGAGAGAACCATTTGGAGTGGCAAGCTTGCTACCCAACCTATAACTTAGTGGAAATGCCCAGCAGTCATAGATCACATGGGTGAGAGTAAAAGGATCGGAGATTAAATAGAAGACACAAAACTGATGATAGAAAAGGGAACTGTGTTTGGAGATAAATGGACAGGGAAGGAAATCAACATTTCATTTAGATTAAAACCTAAGATGGTGGAAAGCTTGGAATTTGATAACACTTTTCCTTGGCTTTGAAACTGAATTATTACTTTTAAACAAAAATCTTAAAAGCTAGATATAATTTTCAGGAAAAAAATATACTAATTCAAGTTGAAATTTAAATAGAAAAATAAAAGTTTACTTTAATAAGTTTTTTAAAATTGTTCCTGAGCTAGGTAATACAAATTTTAGCCCAATCACCCCCATGGATAAGACACCAAAAGCTGTTTTAACATCATGCATTGATAAGAAGACTTGCACTAATGCAGCAGATGAGTAGGTGCTATTATGTTAGTAACAATCACTATCTAATAGTATGCCTGAGCACATCATTTGGAAAAGGAAGTGCCTTTTTGAATCCATTATTTAAAGCAGGGAAGTTGAAGCCACCTAAAGGGACGGTTGTCTCAAAGCATTCCTTCTCAAGGTCTTCTGAACAGATTGCCAGCAGGAGAGCTGAATGCCCAGACATCTTTGGAAGGGCTTCAAAGCAGCCAAGTATCTGTACCCCAGCTTTGAAGAACCAATTTAGAGGGTGTTGTTTTTTTTTTGTAAAAATGTATTGGCCACCCATCTTACCACAGGGTAACTCTTCATTCCCAAATAAAGCAACTTGCTTAAATGATTTCCCCAATCTATTACACAGTCAGTATTGTGTAGTGGGTCCAACGCAAGGAAGAGACGCCAGCCAGAGTGTGAGTTCAGCTCTTTATTGGAGGGGATGGCCAACTGGGGAATGAGGGTTACCTGGCCTCCTTAAATACCTAGCCAGGTAAGCGGACAGCCAATGGGGTTGGCCCTAGGTTTCCCGCTGAAACTGGGTTTCCCACCAAAAACTGTTCAGGCCAACGCCCCCTGGTGGCTGTTGCTATGCACGTGCCTGCATACATAACAGTCAGAACTTTGCGAAGACAGCATACTGACTGTCAGAAAACTTTTGCTTGGTGCTCAGTTCCAAAGGCCCAGGGTGGAGTGGATTTTCTGGATCTTTTGCAGCTGAATTCAGTAGTGAGATAGCATTAGTCACACTTATGCATGATCTCTGGAAGGTTTAGGGAGGGAGTGGAGATGGTCCTCACCCTTCTGGATCTCTCAATAGTTTCAGTACCATGATGTCCTTCTGGATTGGTTTAGAGAATTGGCAATGGAAGGTATGGTGTTTCGGTGGTTTTCTTTCTATCTCTCTTTCTAGCTTCAGTTGGTGCTGGGGAAAGGGAGAAGAAAGCTTGGCTTTTCTCACCAAAGATTTCCATGAACCCACTCAATGACATCATCCAATAGCATGGACTGTAAGACTGATAATATTCAATTGCACATTTCTAATCCCAGGCTGGACAAGAGATGCTATTTAGGTCCTTACCTGATATCAGTTGCTTACTTAGGCTGTAAGTGTCTGGATGAGGAGGATCCAGCTGCATTTGAATCCTAGAAAGACAGACAGTGGCTTTAGGATTTGCAGTCCCCTGGATTTTGAGAGTTGCCAGCTTTAATTCCTGATAGGATAGTACTCCATGGGCCAGAGATGGTATGCAATTTTAGAGTCCTCACGGACACAGGTCTTTCTGGGCATTGCATAAATTCATCTTAAATGCCAATTGCACATAATCCTAGACTGGAAATCCCTATTCATGGTCACTTATGTCCTATTCACTTCCCATTAGTCTTATGATTTAGCCTCCAGACCCTTTATCATATTTGTTGCTTTTCTCTTGCTTTGCAGGGTCTCAGTTGATGTCATGAGGAATTAGATACTAACTTTGATGACCAGCTCTCCCTTTTGGAATACTTGAGGGAATGCTGGTCTAATGTCTCTTTCTCTCACTTGTTTGTTAGAATTTGTTTAGATAAGGTCACTGGGGTGAAGAAAAAGAATGGGCAGGGAATATCATCTGATTTATTTATTGAATAATGAGTATAGGGTAGTTGCTTAATATTAGAGTACTGGAAATACTATATGAAAATGCTTTTCATTAGTTGCACAAGAGTGATATCACACACATTTCCCAGGTTATTTTTAAATTGTTACACAAGCAACAGATATTCATCCCCAGAAGAAGCTAATTTGCTAAGGAGGCATGCCAATACATCTCCTAACTCAGAAAATCAAGTTTTCAAGGAATGATGGTGTCTACAATCTTTATTAAAACTTTACTTTTTTAAACAACCTATAAATTAGGTTATTCTTTTTACATCCTTGCTATTTTTTATTATTATACTGATTTTAATAAACTTTGTAATATATTTAATCAGTGAATTAACTGCTGAAGTTTATTGATTTATGGGTACTTCTGTACATGATAAATTTTATTTTTCTGTTTAAAAAATCTTTTGAAAATGTATTGGAGTGAAACCCTTGAAGCTAATATTGGTGACATTTTTCAAGGCCTCTAAATCAGTGTTTCTGAATCTCAGCAACTTTAAGACATATAGACTTCAGAATTCTCTCAGCCAGCAAACAATCTACTCATCTTGCTATTTTCATCTCATTCTGGGAAATACTGAAGCAGCTATAGGTATTTTGATAGCCTATGGTCTATTTTCTATAATCAAATCAAACTTGATGTTGAGTCTGTTCAATTTTTCTTCAGATCTGCTAGGCAAATGTAAGCTGACAGGTAAACATTTTTCTTTTTTTCTAAAAATGATGTCAGAATTAAGAAGTTATGTGGACAATATATTTTACAGGATCCTTGGTGATGAAAAGCAAACTATAATTAGGATGTATATCTTCATCTACACAGTAGTTCTGTTTGGGGATAGTGGAGGAGGAACAATACCCAAAATCTTACCCTTTAAGCTTCTTCTGATCCATGTTTTCCATTCCAGCATGCCTACTGAGATTGTGTAGTTACTTTCTTGTGATTAGAGATGAATATTCCCTCCCTGACATCCTTTTGGCAGATCTACTGTATTTTTACTTTTCTTCTTCCTGCATTCTGTAGCATTCTTCTTTCCCAGATATCTGTAATTATTTAACACATCTGTGATGATCCATGCTGACTGTCTCATATCTTTAATACTTATTTTATGAGCACACATGACATCATCTTCTCTGGACTGAAATTTGGATTAAATTGCTTCAACTTTATTATACATAAAGGGAAGTGTTTGCTAAGTTCTGCTAACAGCTGATACAAAGCATTTACACATACTTTTAGATCTTGTGTGATGGTTATGACTTGGTATCAATCAGTTGCACTACTATTAAATCAGCTGCTTATGATAGACTGCTTGGCACAGGTGCTGAAACCCAACATGTTACTTTAAGTTACTTAGTACTTTAAGTTTGGTATTAGATCTACAGAGACCCGCATTCAGATCCATTTCCAGCCACTCTCATCAGGTGCTTTGGGTTTTGTCTTTAGAGGGTTCTCAATGTATGGTGGGGGGAAAGGAGTGTGTGCCATTTATTCACACTTCGAGGAAAAGTAAGATGCAAATCGCATAATAAATATATAGATAAACTGCTTGCTCCAATGTTTAACATTAATAGTATTTTGCTTAAGGCAAACTACAGATCTTTATACATAACTTTATACAGAAGCCTGTGATTTAACTGAAACAGTGAATTTTAACAGTCAGCATAAAGGTGAAATTGTTGTAAATCAAGCAATTAAACAGTTGTTTTAGGCTACCTATAGACTCCTGGACCCCTTGCCAAGATCTCAACAGAAAAGTTCTTTGAGCCTAAGCGTAGTGTGACAGGGGATGTAGGGGCCCTTTAAGAAGAAAAGAATGACCTCTGACATCATTCACTGTGACACATTGTTCCTTGTGAGAGAATTAGTCTGAAAAAAACCCTCCCATTAAAACTAACAAAAATATAAAGAGCTTCTTTCTTTAGTTGTGTTTGCATATGTCCCATATGCATGTGTGTGAATGGAAATGTGAAGATGGATAGGTGTGAATTGGCATGGAACTATATTTGGTTCTGACATTCCCCACTGATATATGTAATGCTGAGAAGTGGAATGGAAGTCCTTAGGTGACTTTTCCCTCTCAATATGAGTTCTTCAGGAACTAATTAATAATATTGCATTCAGTAGGAGAGGGTGGTGGAAAACAGAGATTATTATAAAACATGATTATGGATATTGGATTATGGATATTGTTTCTATGAAAATATATATGAACTTAAGTTGTTTACTTATTTATTTATTTTTGTCACAGTTCTTGCCCCAGGCAGGGATATTTGTTCTAGAGAAAATATTTTCCTCTATCTCAGTATTTCTCAAATTTAGCAACTTTAAAATGTGCGGACTTCAACTCCCAGAATTTCCTAGCTGGGGGACAAGTTCATACATCTTAAAGTTGTCAAGTTTGAGAAACACTACTCTGCCTTAACTATTATATTTCACAGTAGAATTAGAAAGAATATTGATGAGATAGAAATTATTTGACTTCAGGAAAGAAAGAAAATTGTGAAGCTGAAATATTGACTGGAAATTTGTTATATCAGTATTTATTTCATTAAGGTTCATAAAGCTGTTCCACCAATGTGACAAATTATATACAGAAGTTGCAGAAATGAAGTGAGTAAAATGTAACACAGATTGAAAGAAACATCTATCAGTTGCATTTGTACTAGCCTAGTTGATGTGAGCAGAAGTGAGACATTAAGCCTTAATGAAAAATGACTTTAAATCACAGCAATTTTGCAGACCCTTTTCATCTAGCTTGTGTCCTAGCCATTAACATGTCTGAAATAGTTCAAGATGAAAGAGCTCACATCAGTCTTGTTAACACATACACACGAACTACTTCCTTAACTTACAGAGTTGTAAAGGCAAGAAATACTATCTGTAAAGGTTGTGCAAAACTGTGGATGTTCTCCAAGAGGTTCTTGGAAGATGTGGGAGCAATGAAAAATAGTATCTTTCTACAATGCCTTAAGGCAGCTGCCCCTTATCTTGCTCCTAACAACAACCACAGGTTCTTTAAAGTTGTTGCAGATACTAAAAGTCCTTTCTGAGATCAAAGGAAAGCACTACAAGGGCTATTTCTATCTATATGATGGACCCACCTTTTACTTAGGTATTTTAAATGGGACAATAAAAATGTTATACAATCATGAGGTTTTGAATGTCTGGTTAGATTTTGCAATTTTGATGCCTCTATCACCTGGCTTTCCTGCCCTTTGATCACAAACCCTTCTTTCAGCGTAACTGGAAAAGATGTGATCTGATCAGGAGAAGAAATTTTTCCTGTTATGTAAGCCTCAGCTATTAAGGGAACTTTGGGAGGGGTTATGTTGGATGCAGGAAAGGATCCATGGAGCAGTTGCTTAAAAACAGAATAACAAAATGAGTTCAGCACAGTTTGCCCTGGGGTGTGGGTGTCTGACATGACTTGGCTTGATGAAGTTCCACACAGAGAATGGCTTTTATTTTATTTTTAGGGCACTCTATCTAGGGTTAGCAATGATAGTGAGACAGTAGGAGATAGTTTGTCTTGATGGCTGGCACTTATGCTGGAAAAGAATGGAATAGCATATTTAAACTGTCAGACCTTAATTGTTTCATTAGGTAGTGGTACCTCCCTCAGAAAGGGAGCACGTAAGCCACTGAAAGAATGAGTGATGATCAGCAATTCTGAGAGGGCACAGAGGCCCTGCATGGCTTATTTCTCTCTCTCTCTCTCTCTCTCTCTCTCTCTCTCTCTCTCTCTCTCTCTCTCTCTCTCTCTCTCTCTCTCTCTCTCTCTCTCTCTCTCTCTCTCTCTCTCTCTCTCTCATCTCTGTCAAGAAGGCAAAGATTCAGATGGTGCTTTTACTTCTAATTAAGTCTGCATTCTGATCCGATGTCGTAGATCTAGCAAATGGTAAACAGATCTAAACAATCAAATGCTCTGAGCCAACTTTCAAAGATATTATCCTGTGTTTTAAGGAAAAGAGGTGAGGTTCCTATTTCTACTCTTAATAGAACTGGGATTTCTTTTTTTGGGGGGGATGCTTCAAATAGTTTTGCATATAGTAGTTTTGAAATACCTTTTCTGATATTAACATCTCTATATTATGAAGATCCTCAGGGCATAGATTAAATTCCAAAAAAGCTTTGGATATGATATGGAAAGGAATTCTCATGTATCTTTCAAAACTATAATACATAGGAGCTTGATAATTTAATATTCAACTTGGCCTTTTCAAAAACCAGGGCTTGTAAAAAAAATTCTTAAATCAGCCCCAGAAGTATAATTAATAGTGCCTTTACAAATGCATCCAAGATCTTATAATCTTTTAAAAAATAAATCCTGATAAAGTACAATAAAGACTATTTCATCATTCAGATTTTGGAGATTTGCTTTCATGATCACCCAAGGCTCTTTTCCAGGCCATGCATCAAATGATCCTTGTTCATGTTACTGCAAACAAACAAATACAAGGAAATTGAATTCACTATTCTATTGATTTGATCTTTACAACATCAAGATGTTTGAAATAGGTAATAATTCCTTCTATGATAGGGCCAAATGTTTCCAGAATTTCCATAGACTGTGCTTTTTTTTTTCTTTGCAAAATGTGTCATCACATTTTGGGGGGCTTAATGGGAAACTAAGAAGCAGTACAGAGTCTCTCTTTGGTTTATTCCCACCTACTATGTAAAATAAAGGTCCTCAACACACCTCCCATTTATGTCCTTTTAGGGACTTAATGGTTCTTTGTGCAAAGCCTAGTAATGCTTTGTCAGGAAGCAAAACAGGGAAGTTTTCTTTCAGTTTAAGCTCAGGTCGGAGTGGAAGTATGTGTGTGTGTGTGTGTGTGTGTGCATTTCAACTCTATTTATCCTCTATGAAGAAGATGGTGGGTTTTTTGTTTTTTGGTGTTTCTTTTCCTCGGGTATAAACAACTGTGTGTGATTAATAGGTTTTTTGAGAAAAAACTTGCTTGGAGTGGGCAGCTACAAATGGGAACATTTCTCACAGGTGTCCTTTATACTTCTGGAGTGGGAGGAAGGCTGCCAGCCATAGGCTGGTGAAGGCACTCAAGCAGAGAGTTTTTGTGCTTCTGCAGATGGGGCTGTTGAGTAATTTCAATTTATCTGCTTTAAGAGGTGTTGTTTAAGCAGGTTAATGCAGTTCATCTTCTGGCTCAGGCTTAACTTCATGCTAATGACTTTCAGACAAGGCAATGTGTTTCCTCAAAGCATTTGTGACCAGATTAGATGAATTGCAGCCTTGTTTTTCCCTCATTTTTGTCACTCTAGTATAACATGGTAGTTTAGCTTATTGAACCCTCAGGAGAAATTTACAATTCTGTCTAGTACAGGCCTGTAAACATAATTGCCAGGCCTGTTCCTGCAGAAGCATCCAAAAATGCTCATTTTGATTGTGCCAGGATGTTGCTTGTGGCTACAGTACCATTGGACAGCAGCCAGTGTGTTGGTCTCTTAAGCATGACTAGACTTTATAGGAATTATTAAAATGTTTTAGTGGAAGCTTAGAAGGGGAAAGGTCCCAATCTCTGATGTTCTAGAGATCTTTGAACCCTATGGAGCCAGAGTTACCATCATAAGCAAATAACTATTGTTATCTTGTAATAAGGAAATAAACAGTGGTTTTCTGGGCAAAAGGATACCAAGATCAATCACTCTTAACAGCAGAGATATCGATCAAATCTTCCTGTGCTACTGAAAAATTAGGTGGATTCAACAATTTTGGAATAACACTAATATTTTTTGGGAATCTCTTCATGATATTCCTCTAATTTAGTAGCTGAAGGAACTGGCAAATTTTCTTGGGGAATTGCTTTTGATGAGATTTGACAAATGTGTGAGCCAAGAAGTCCAGCATCAAATCTCTCTTAATAAGTAATTTTGCCATAGCCAAGCTAAATGTTCTTGCCTCAGTGATTTCATCTGCATCAATGGAATAATAATACTTTATTCCATTGATCCCACCAAAAATCAATGTTTTGCCAACTTTAACATGTGTGGAACTCAACTCTCAGAATTCTGGAAGTTGAAGTCTACATATCTTAAATTTGCCATGGATGAGAATCACTGGTTTAAAAGGGAATCAAATTGTGAAAATGTTGTTAATAGCTCTTATTAATATGACTCCAACCCCATTTGGTAGAAAAGTTTAAAAGTAACCTAAGTTTCTCAGTTCATTTCACCCTAACTGCGGTGCTAACAATCATCATGCTATGATGCTACAACTGAAATTTTGGGAAGGAGATTAATTCTTGTCAGCAGTGACTCCTCTTAAAAATGTAAGGTAATTCCTGAGGACTCCCAGTCCTCCACAGTATCCACCAATCTGTCAAGAAAGTTAGATTAAGTCTTGGTCTTTACAATCATAACATAAAAGACCTATCTTTCTTCTTACATCGTACACCTTGGGATTTCTGGAGCTCCCCAATATCTCATCAGAAACTGTACAAAAATAGTTTAGCTCCTGAAACTCTACTAATTCATCCAGTCTGAGCAAGACTCTTGTTGACTATATAGTCACACTCATACTGTTTTCTTGGCAGCAATATGGAAGGGCATTTTTTTTCAAATTGTAGATTAATTTACATCTAGGTGGTTTCCCAGTGGTTCCCCATCAGTTGAAATAGCACTTAGCTTTTTCAGAATCAGTTATGGACTTCTAGATCCTGAAATTTGCGCTAGACCAGTGTGTCTCACCCTTGACAACATGTTGGCTAGGGATTTCTGGGAATTGAAATTTACACATCTTAAAATTGCCGAGGCTGAAAAATACTGATTTAGCACTATAAAAATTAGTATTAGATTGGTGGTTTACAAAAAAACCTAATATAATAAACATTTACAAAGATTTTTACTAATCTGAAGCAGTTTAACCTTAACTTTATGGACAAATACACAACATCTAATATTTTAAAACTTTATGTTTTAAAGACCCTGAACTATTCTGGCAAAAAGTTGTGCACAGAATCATGATCTATAAATAATCTCCAAACTGAGTTAAATATAAAGCTTATTTTTTAGACACAAAGTTATTTTTGACACTGTTGCTTCAAACAAAGTAAAGTTAATTTTCTTAAAGTGATATAGAGTTGATAGTTAGATTCTCCATAGTTCAGGAAGATTTTGTGGGATTAAAAACCTGGTGGTTAATGGGATTTCTGCTCTATGTGAAATGTTAGCAGTAGGCTTTATCAAAGGAACTCATATTCTTTTCACAACTAGAAATATTAATAAAAAATGTCAATACTGACAGTATAGTGATAGATGGCATTTTCTCCTGTCCTACTATATATTAGACTCCTATCCACAATTATTTTGCAAAAAATAAATCCATTTACCTTTGACAATTACCCCCCCCCCCCGAAAGAAAAGTGCATTCAAGGTTAACTTTCAGGTAATGTAGATTTATTTTAAAATGTTTTCTTCATTTAGACTTGGCTGGTAGGTGGTTAGGATGTATGTGGTGAAAAGCCAGCTTTAAAAATGACTAAATGCATGTAGGAGTCAGCTTCATTGCTATATTATTCTCTGCCATCATTTAGTTTTCAGGATATTGTCCAAAAATATTATTTGGTGACTTATTCAAATTGAGAAAAGTGGCATCTTAATGGGACAGGAATTTTACTATTACTCAGCGGAAACATGAACATCATAATGCAATGTGACAGTTGTGAGTTTTTTCAATGTGGCCTCCATGAAAGGTCATAAAACATTTTCAACTCATTTTAACATTTGATTATTTCTTTCTTTCTTTATCTTATTTATGTTATAGGCCACCTAGTTTCCAAATTAGTATTTATATAAAAATATAAAACTCCAAAAAAAGTATTTAAAACAAGGTCAAACAAAACAAAAAGGACAAAGGGTTCTCCACAACTACTCTGTTCCCAAGTAAGTATTCAATTGTTTTTTCAGTAACATACTGTAAGGGTGGGAGCCACATAAATCTCTCAATGTTGCTGAATGACAGGATACCAATTCTGAGATTTCAAATCCTTTTTGACCTTGTTTGTTGATCTTAAAGCCTGATAAGATCTGTTCATACAAAGTTTAAACATCTGTCACTGTGGGTGCGAGCTACCTGTGGTGAACTAAATGGTCCATGCTGTTCTACAGAGATAGAGAAGTGACAGTGTTATCTGTATCTGACTAAAAGCATGACTCACCTTAGTTAATAATGTGTGCTTCCCACTAATTCACCTTGGGAGATAAATTTACTCATTCTAATTTACTTCTTTCTATCTCTTTTGCTGATGTTTCAATTACTTCTATCTTCTGGTAGCATTTTTGTTGCTGTTTTTATGATTATTTTTTTATGATGACCTTTTTTGAATAAAATGCTTTGGAATCCATTCTTGTATTTCTTTTCAATGAATGTGTGAACCACATAAGCCTTTTACATTATTATTATTTATTCAAAATGGGTCTAATTTACATTTTTCATAGAAGCTTAGGACTATTAAAGTAAGAAAATATTCTATCCACACAACAGCAATAAATAAAAAAGAAGCCAATAGAAATAAAATATATTTTATTTTTTTCTACAGAAAGAACAGGGTTTTTGGGGGGTTTCCTAATGAAAAGAATTATGTAATTATGGGAATGTTAAAGAAAAGACTCCATTCCTCATGCAGAACCTTATTAAAAGTACACATGTTGAGATATATCACATCTCAAGCTCTTCAGCTCTTGGAGACAAACTGGAAGCCAGTAAAATGCTTAAAAATATGTAGTTATGAGAATTTCAGATTGTGTATTAAGAAGCATGAAGTGACACTCAAGAGAAATTTTGGACATTTTTCAAAATAACCAACCATGAAAATTTGACCCCAAATCACAAACAGTTACCGGTAAGTCATTTCATTGGTATTTTATCCACAGGCAGTATTTTTGTAGCAAATCCCAATCCTACTTTGTCTGCCATTCTTCTTAAACAACTATGTGAAACAATTGAAGAACAAATAGGTAATTTATGTTTGTTTCATGTTGGCAGATTTATAGATTTTCATTCTTCTATATTCTCTGACAGCACTGTCAGCTGAGTCTTATACAATATTTGCTCTAACGTCAGTCATATGAGATTTTACTGAATTAGGAAGAACCGGTCATGTAGTATACAGAGGAAAATACAACTCTGGCATTAGAAATTTGTTGTTTTTAACTAAAGAATCTATGGTCATTGATCTCTTAATCATGCTACAAGCTAGTGGAATGGTTGGAATAAGGCTATGTCCTCAATTGGCTGAGGGCAGTTTTGAGAAGAGCAGATTGGAGGCATTGAAAAGACTTCCACGATATAGATCAGCAGGAGCAGATCACAACAAGTCTGAAAATAACAAAAGAAGCCAAAATACCCTCTTTCTGAAGGGGAATAAACTGAAATCAATGTGAGTGGACTACTAGAAAATGTTTGTACTCCTTTCCAGTGAAAGCCTACCTCCTTACTCTTTTCTGATGGTCTTCAGTTTGCCTATCTAGCTTATTTATACTATCTTCATTATACTGTCTTCTACCTGACATTCTGCTGTTGCCACTGATTGTCTTACCTTGCTTCCAGAACATCAATACTATGAGGGAAGAAGTTATTTGTGAAGTGCTGTCCCTCATTTTTGTTTTCTAATGCTAAGGAGGTAATGGAAACCTGAAGAGGTTCTTTTGGGATGCATTACGTGATGCAAGATAAAGCTTAACATAGACAGCATGAAGATGTTTTGGGTAGCAAGATGGTGGACCCTGAATGTGGGCTATATTTTCCCAAAGTCAGTAATACTTAGAAGCTATTTTGAAGACAGCAGAGATGATGCACATGGAGATGGCGGTGGTGCCTATTGCCAGACAAGCTTTGTTGTTGTTCAGTGCATTGGTTGATTGATAGTGGAAGTTTTAAATCTCACTAGTATGTTTTGTGATTACATATAGGCTTGCTTATTATTTTATGTGGCATTAAACTTTATTGCCTGGTCTATCTATACAAAATGTGACATTGGTACCACTGAATACAGGTCTTTTTTTCTTGATGGTTCAGAGTTTTTGAATAACTGCAAGAAAGGCAAGATACAGCTTTATCTTCTGGACTTCAGAAAATGTTTAGAACTTTTTTTTCTTGTCTGTATAAGATTAATTTTATCACACTGTGTTTTAATTTTTCATTTGGTAGCTATTTGATCTATTATGGGATAGATATATTTTATCTATATAAAGTAATGGGTTTACTTTACAATTTGATAATATATTTTTGTTTTTTAAGTAGTAATCAACTTGTGAGAATTTTACTTTGAAAAGTGGGTAATAAATATATTAAGTTAAATGCAGGGGAGAATAGAGAAATTGCTGTACGGTTTTTGTCTTGGCATTCATTCTAGGAAGCAGTGTAGATTCAAGTGCTTTTCATTAATGGAGAGTAGCACATGGTAAATCATAATTTAGAATCCTTGTTCTCTGTCCACATGATTACCAATGTTCTTGATTTGGCATATTTATATGAAGATTAAAGATGCTATACAATCAGTTTCACATTTTTCATGTAGAATATTTTTATACAATAAGATTCAAAGTTGACACTAAACAGCCACTTGGTTGCTTAAACCTGCGATTCTTGAAAGACCTATTTAGTGCAACAGCTTCTCTGGTTTTTCAAAATCCAAGTTATTAAGGGTTTAAACAAGTCCTTCAAAGTACATGTACTATACATATTGATATATGAAGATTGATTGTCAGTGGTTAGTAAAAGCTAGTTGACATTATCCAGTAGTACAAGAATTTAAGTGTTTTTATTATAGAAGCAGTGTCTGGGAAAGTGTTCCTATTGTCTTATTCAAGGACAATATCTATAGCAGGGTTGAAAGACTGGGTCCTTGGTGCTCTCTGATTTTGTTTGTTTTCTTGTAACAAAATAACAGAGCTGGAAGGGATCTTGGAAGTCTTCTAGTCCAACCACCTGCTAAAGGAAGAAATACAATACCAGACAAATGGTTGTCCAATTTCTTCTTAAAAATTTCCAGTGTTGGAGCATCCACAACTTTTGGAGGCAAGTTGTTCCACTGATTAATTGTTCTAGCACTCAGGAATTTTATTCTTAATTCTAGGCTGCTTCTCTCCTTGATTAGTTTCCATTGTATATGTTTCATTATCCCAACTAGGTAACTTCATCAATACTAGCAACTAATACTGTTACCTAGTTTGAGCACCAATGACCCGTCCTGTCTTATTCAAGCCCTGACACTATAGAAGAAGGCTAAGCTTACTCAGAAAATATAATCAGAGTAGAGATGAAAACACAAAGTGTTATTGTCTATGCAAATCAGTCTCTGTTGGCAGTCATCCCATATAAAAGGCTTGTATACTGGAGTTATTTCATATGGTATTCTTATTTCCCTGACACACATACATATGTTGATAGAAATAATTGGTGGATTCGGTTTAGTTTTTCATTTCCATTTGTTTGGATAAATGATTAGTGCTTACTTTATAGTTTCCAATGGAGTGATTTGGCTGTACATACTTCTGTTACTCCCAGTGCTTTTTTTGTAAAAGAGAAAGGTGCCGGAACTCACACATGTCATACAACCCGCCTTGCCTACCCTACAAGGTTCCATCAAAAAAAGGTGCCGGAACTCCATTCTGAGCATTCTATAAGAAAAAAAGCCCTGGTTACTCCAGTGGTGGAGTCACTTTTATAATAATAATAAATAATAATAATAATAACTTGGAAGGGACCTTGGAGGTCATCTAGTCCAACCCTCTGCTCAGGCAGGAAACCCTATACCATTTCAGACAAGTGGCTGGCCAGTCTCTTCTTAAAAACTTCCAGTGTTGGAGCATTCACCACTTCTGGAGGCAGGTTGTTCCACTGGTTAATTGTTTTAACTGTCAGGAAGTTTCTCCTTAGTTCTAGGTTGCTTCTCTCCTTGACTAGTTTCCATCCATTGCTTCTTGTCCTGCTTTCAGGTGCTTTGGAGAATAGCTTGACTCCCTCTTCTTTGTGGCAGCCCCTGAGATATTGGAACACTGCTATCATGTCACCCCTCACCCTTCTCTTCGTTAAACTACACATACCCAATTCCAGCAACCGTTCCCTATATGTTTTAATCTCCAGTCCCCCAATCATCTTTCTTGCTCTTCTGTGTACCCTTTCTAGAGTCTCGACATCTTTTTTACATCGTGGTGACCAAAACTGGATGCAGTATTCCAGGTGTGGCCTTACCAAGGCATTGTAAAGTGGTATTAGTACTTCATGTGATCTTTTTTTATTGAAAAGTTTTTCAATACATTTTATCTTTAACAATCCCTCCCCCTCACCTCCCACCCAACCCTTCCTCACCCTCCCTAACCCTCCCCCCTCCCCTTCCCCCCTCCCCATCCCCGACTTCCCAGAGCTAAATACAAGGTATAAAAGTAAAAACAATCATAAACAACCATATGCTAACAAGAATAAGCTATTAAGTCTATCGCACTCTAGCTCATATAAAATGACTACAAGCGATACTAATATCACATCAAAACTTATACAAATGCTAAATGAAACTTGAATTTCATTTTGTTACATAGTTAGATAGCCTGGCTAATTAGGACATTCTTTATAAAAGCAGAAAATATTCAGGAAAGGAGAAATCCTGACGAAACAGCTGACCAGAGTCTCCTGGAGTGGGTGTCTCTAATAAAGTTAATCAAACAAACAAGCCAAGAAACAAACAAAACCATGTATCATAGTCAATGTAATGTTTACATGCCTATTGCCATGGCTCATCCACCCATGGGATAAACCTTTGTGTAGAGCACTGAACACTGGCACAGATCAGTCAGAATGATATGAGAATGCTCAATGTTATTTAATTTATTATAATATTTAAAATATTATAATATTTCTGCCTCCAGTGCCAGAATAACTTGACAGATCTTCAGTTATGTTTACTATATCTCTGTAGCAGTAACTTGTCACAAGATATCCCTACCAGTGATTCCGGACCTGCCCTAATTATTGCTAAATTTGTTAAATCTATTGAAAGAATTACATAATGAATTAAACATTGTATACTGCATAGGTTTTCTGAATAGTTATTTATTATTAAATTTATGTGCTGCCCATCTCTCCAATAAGGTGATTTTTGTATACAGGTAATGTGAATATGCATAGATAACACTTTCATTAGGAAATGACTATGTGCATAGGGATTCTGAAAAAACCTTGAAACAGATGCACAGATCATTCTGGAAGGCACAGATGCCTCATTGTTTCAAATAGTGGCATTTTGATCTTATCCATAAATACTCAGGCTGGATTAACAAAGCCTAAATTCTCTGCGTATCTTTTTTAATGTGGTGGCCCACCAAATTGGGAACCAGCTGTATATAGCATGGGGTTGAAATAGTGAATGGAAACACTTTGACTACTTTTCATCCCTCCTAACCACAATCAAGGAAACTCGGTTGGGTCTCTCTAATAATAGGGTGATTTTATAATTAGCAGGCTCTGCTTGGGTGGTCACTAAAAATTGTGCTAACATATAAGTCAGCACTGTTAATATATAATCTGCATATGTGTATCTGTGTCTGTTATTGTCACCCTTTCCCCTAAAGTGTCTTTTTATAGTTTTGCACAGTTCAAACACCTGTTATTTAAATGTTCATTTTGAAAATTGTTTTCTTTATTGGATCTGTTTCATCAACAGAATTATGCATGGCAGATAGATACAAATATGTCATTGTAGATCTGTCTTCAATGCCAGTTACATAAGTGGACTTCCCTTATTAAATTATATTTAGCATTGGCTTCTTACAGATTTTTTTCTCTTTGTTTATAAAAGCTTTTTTTTCCCAATGAACTCTTAAGTAAAGAACTTTCAAATGATAACCACATGTGTGGATAGAGAACCACCATCTTTGACTCTATTTTAATACAATATAGAAAAGGCAGAGAGAAAGCCACTTTGAATTTTAGTAGAATATTGTAATGAAGTGAGAAATTTAAATGCTTTGAATGATGGGGGATGTGCCTAAACATGATAATCAGTAAATGAAAGAGAATATGCCTTGTTCTTTTGTCTTCCTCAGTTAAAAATATCTGTTGAAAGCTTTTAAAACATAGAAATGGAAATTACTTAAGCTGCTGAAAAGGCTAAATGAGGAATCTGATGTTGAACAGTATACATATAATAAAACATTTTGCTGTATTTGTTAATTACATTTGTAAAATATTCAACAGAGACATATTTGAGGTCAACATTTCATATTAACACCCCTACCCATAATTAACACATTGAAAAAAACATGACATCTAATATTAAAAATAAACTGTATTGGCAATGAAAATAAGATACTGTGTTTTTTTTTTCTCTTTGAAAATACTGTAGTCTTCTAGATGTCTATGGAGATTCTCAGTTATCCAGGTCATAGTTATCCCAAAGATGCTTTTGCACGGAGACATTTGGACTTTCTTGTTTTTCTTTGCCTGCCTGCCCGGCGGCATTCTTCCTTCTGTCTGAGGTTTTCATTGTTGTGAGCATTTCTGTTGAGGATTGGCAGTGGGGGTGTTTGCTTTTTATTTCCCCTGTCTACTGGGTGGTTGCAGTAGGTTTTGGTCACATCTCATGACCCTGGGACACTGTGACCATCATAAATATGAATCAGTTGCCAAGCATCTGAATGTAAATCACAAGACCCTGGAGATGCTGCAGCATTCCAGCTGATAGGCACTTCTTCTGGGCTCAGAAGTGCCAGGATCAGCGCCGAGCTCCAGCTGGAGCCTTGTGCTGATCCTGGCGCTTCCACTGAGCCCTGACAGCCCTGCAGCTCCAGTCATCTCTCACTGAGGCTTGTGCGGTGCTGCCACCGGTTCAGCTCATTCCCCTCCCCCGCTACCACTTTTCTAGGGTGGTCACGTACCACCTGCTAGGTGACAATGTACCACAGGTGGTACTCGTACCACTGGTTGAAAAGCCCAGCATTAAACTATCACCTTCACCAAAATTGTTCCTGCTTACATTTTGAAATATTATTTCCACTTATTTGTGCTTAGAAAATGGTGATTTTTTCTGGAAAGATAACTTAACAAAAACAAAAAGTATAAATAGAAGTGTGTGTGTGTGTGTGTGTGTGTGTGTGTGTGTGTTTGGAGGAAAGAAGACCATATGTTTAAGGCATATTGCCATGTTATCCAGACATAGGAGCAGTTACTTAAGACTCCAAAAGTGTCATATTTAGACAATAACTTACTTTGTTTCAGAAGTATCCAAGTATGGATTTTCTCTGCAGTTACTGATGGACTCAGCTGTCTCTATTAGTATGATTCAGTCTCCTGGATACTGTTACTGGTATCCAATTTGCTCAAGGCAGAAATAATATCTTTTTTTCTGTGTACAATTGAAGTTCTTGCATCCCCTGTGCCTTTCTTTGCTAGTCAAAGAAACTCTTTAGAAACAAAGGATTTTGTTTTCTTTAAAATGTTATTTCTATTCTCTCTCTAGAAACCTCTAAAATACTGTGAATATCCCATATTTGACATTTCAGCTAAGCTGACAGAATAGATTTACAGGATTGGATCTAGATATACTTGTACTTACAGGAGTTATACTGAGAGACGTGAGAGGAGTTAACCATAATTAAAATAAAACTGATGTATTAAAATGGTATTTTCAATAGGTTAGGACAAAATGTATTACATCTGGATGGATTTACTTTTCTTCTAAACCATTAGTCAGCTCAGACTATTGACATCTTTTTTTCATTCATCTGCTAGCATTCAGTCATCACCACTCTTCTAGAAACATTATTTGTGTTGTGACTTAACATTTTAAATTTCTGAGAGTTTAAACGTATTTAATGTAGTAATGAATCCGGGTAATTAGATCTACTCTTTTAATCACAGATACAAAATAGTACTTCTTGTCCCTAAAGAAGCTTCTGACTGACATGATGGGTATATAGCAATGAACTGATCTTTTTGTGAAATTACATGCTCATCCACTCTTCAGTTTTCTTTATTATTCTAAAATGATCTTCTTAGTTCCCCATTATTTTTATGAATGTTAAGGGAAACATAAAAATCTTAAATTATATTATCCAAGGAACTAGGATGGTAGCTTGCTGTGAATATGGCAGTACACTATAGAGATAATGTTCTTGGCAGAGAGAAGACAAAAACAGAATACAATATTTCTCTAATGATAACAAGATTATAAAATAAATTAGAAATATAATTTTTAGGAGTGAAGACAAATATACTTGTCCCAAAATAATGTTGTAGGATCCAATCTGGGTTGGTCACCAGGACCAGAATTTTAGTCTTATGAGTTTTGAGACTCATGCTGGAGCGCATCCTCTGGGAACTTGTCTCTACTGAAATTTGTCCTATTCTATGCATAGTATTTGTGTGGTGCCTGGTTGTGTGTGGCTTTTTATTGGTTGATTGGGGTGTTGATGGCTGGCTATTGAATTGTTGACTGTTGTTTCCTTGTGCTGCCATGTCTTGGCTCCTAAGTATAAGCTGGTGGTAAATCAGTATTCCTGACTGACAAGGGGCCTGTTTCCCAGGTTTCAATCAATGAGTTTGGGTTTGTTTGTCTGACTGCTTACTTGTGTTCTTGCAATCTGGTGGTTACCTTTTCCCCCATCGGTCCTACATAGTCACAGGCACAATGACCAGAACTCATTGGTAGCCTCACATTGCAATTAACAAGGACATACATTCAATTTTGCAGCTACTAAAATTGTTGGCCAAGCAGGTACAAAAATATCCAAGGAAATGATTGAAGCCTGGGAAATGGACCCTTTGTGAGTCAACAGGAGTGCTGATTTACCATCAGCTTATCAGGTAGTTAGGAGCCGAGGACTTGGCAGCACAAGGAAACAATAGCCAACAACTTAAAACTGGCCACCAACATCCCTATCAACAACCAAAAGGCCACACACAAGAGTAGCCCAAAGCACACATTCTAGTGAGGGAGAAGTCCACTGAAGTTCACTAGGTTCCAGCACAAGTCTGAAAGCTTGTAAGAATAAACTTCTGGTCCCAGTGACTGACCCAGATTGGATGCTGAATATAATTTTTGTTCTTTAAAATAAAGTAGGTAATTTTTTTCCTACTAAATTTCTTTCCTACTGAAGAAATATATTTCACCTAGAACTCAACAAGTGTTTGCTGTATCAACCAAACAAAAATTAGGAACTGATTTTGGGGGGTAATTTAGCAGAGTCTGCCGAGATCTTGCCTTAGAACATTCATTTAAGCACAACCGAATTTGTCATTTCTTTGCAATTGGCCTTCCTCTCCCAGTGAAAAATAATCTTGTTTTGATTTATGTATTTAATATTTCATGCTGAAAATGCAAAACTATGGCGGTTGTTTTATAGTGCCTGGAACAATTTATTATATTTATTATTGGGCTTTATAAAACTATAAATCAACAATATTGAAAATTAAATGTAGTTAGTGGTTAGATGTGGCTAGACTATAAGGAACAATTGAGGTATAGCAATGTTTTACATATGGCTTCTGAAGATATGATAAGAAAATGAATTATTCATGTAAAATCCTAGATATTACTTGAATTTAATCGAATTAATAAAACAATTTTGTTTCAAGACCTATTAGAACTCAGCAGGAGCTTAGTAACAAGATACATTTATGGTTCATTTCAGAGTTGAGTTTTTTTTTCTTTGGTTTAGTTCTGGTAAAAGAAATTCAAAAGTTGTGCTCATGTGTGCATGCATGGATCACAACTTTTATGACAGGCTTGATAGATTTGAAGGTTGTTTATTATATTTCTCAATTAATAGCACAGTAATTTTGTATATAGAGAAATATTTAATATGCATAAATCTTGTACTAAGCCAGGCCACATTCTGTCTAAATATGTGTTGGGATTCTGTGGTGCACAGAAAAAAAATAAGTGATGGAATCATAATCCAAAGTGGGTACTTTTTGGGGTACATTAAGTTCAGATCAGGATAATAAAGAAAATCCAAGAAAATCTTTAAAAACTTTAATTTATATGCCTTCAAGAGATGCTGGACTGCATTATGACTAGACAGGCAATGCGACATGGGGAAAACATGGGTATAATTCTCATACAAAGCAAAGGTTCACTGAGTGACTTTAGACTAGTAAGAGTATAATCCATCTCCTGGGTTGAAAGGGGGAAGGAATTATCTTGGCCACCCTAAAGTCTTTACAGGAAGAACGAGGAGAGAAAAATGTGATAAATAGAATAATACTGTAAGTCCATATTGTATAGGTGACTGCATAAGAAGAGACGAAACAGTGCATGTTTATATTAAATAAATATTCTGGTCAATATTTTGTTTTTAAACTGATGTCCTGCATTATATATTATACTGACCTGTTTTATAACCAAACAGCATTCATAATGAGAATATGTCAAATGATCAAAGCCATATGATTTCCTTCTTCTTTTAGATCAGGCATGTCAAACTGCAGGCCCATGGGCCAGATGCGTCACGGTGAAACTGTGCCCACCCCATTGCTGGCAATGGGGAAAAAGTTGCAAGATGTCGCGCAAGTCAGGTGATGTCGCGAGTTTGACATGCCTGTTTTAGATGATGCAATGCTTTTATGTTCTACTGTAGTTTAATTCCACCTTCCATCCCATTTGAATTCAGCTAATACCACAGTATTCTCTCATTCTTAGGATTTTCTGTGCAAGTTCAATTAAATGAAAATGTAATTGATGAAAATATCCTAAACAAGTTGAGAAACTGATCCTTCCATTGGAAAAAGTTTTAACTTTGTTATAGCAAAAAGGCCTGATTGGGTTTTTGTGAAGTCACATTTCTGCAGGATCCAATCAGGGTCGGTTACTGGGACCAGAGGTTTAGTCTCACAAGCAGAGTGTGGCTAATCCAGATTGGATCCTGCAACATTATCCTGGGACATGTATATTCACCTTCATTTGTGTTTTACTTCTAAAGATTATAGCATTAACTTTAACATTGTGGAATATTACTGTCCACCCAATTTTACTCAATAATAGATTTGCAGAAATAAAAACTTTAATCTAAATTTTCAGCATTTTTTCAATTTATTGGCAGTCTATACCAAAAGAAATATAAATATTAGGATATAAATAAAATTTAGACTTCCCAGGAATGGATTATTCTAAGAAGGGTAATAAATACCACTATATATTGGAAACAATTAAATTTTCAGTTAACTTTAGGAACAACAGATCAGAATAAAAGACCTCCTAGTGTAGACATAGTATAGCAAATATAACATCTTGCTTGAGCTGAGTCCAATATCTGATGACTTCATTAACAAATCCTTTGGGAGTTGTTTACCATTTCTTTTTTTCCTGATATCTTTTGGCAGCTTTAGTATGGTTGGGTGGTTAAGATTAGGGTTGGCATATTTGGTGGTCAACCATCTAAGTACTACCTAGTAATGCTAAGATAAATTCCTGGAAATGAGAAAACAGGATTTGAAGGCCATAGTTTCTCTCAAGAAACAAATTTTTACTGATAACAGAGTGTATCCTAAACTGCATATTTCATTTAGATGCTCTGCCTTTATTTGCTCTACTAAGTGGAGCCATAAAGTTATGTTTTTTTTTAATTTGGGCTCTTGACTTATATTTTACAATGTAGAGATAGGCTGTTTTCAACTTTTGGTTTATACACGACACATCTGTGGAGTCCTTTGTGCTCTCTGATGGTTGGTTGCTTGGAAACATTTCATTACCCAATTAGGTAATATTAGCAAGGATGCCATTAGCATCATTAGCAATGATGGTGATTAGCAATGATGACTGTGATCATTTATGATCAATATTATTTGTGATTTTTTTAATCATTTGATCATCATCATTGCTCATTTATAAATCTTGTTACCTAGTGAGGTAATGAAATGTCTGAAAGAAAATAACCAAGCTCAGAGACCACAAAGGATTCTACAGTTTAACCCTGAGCTGCAAATATTCTCATACATTGGGCACAACATATCATCATCATCAACAACAACATCATCCAGTGGATGAACAATACAAATCTACAGTCTCTGTGGAGTTGACTTGAAGTGAGATGGGCAGCAATGAAAAATAATAAAATAAAATAATGCAAAATAAATAAAAACAAAAAATAAAAAAATAAATTAAAAATAAAGTAGTAAAATAAAATAAAGGGAAATATAATATAATAATATAATATAATATAATATAATATAATATAATATAATATAATATAATATAATATAATATAATATAATAATATAATATAATACAATATTATATTATATTATTATATTATATTATATTATATTATATTATATTATATTATATTATATTATATTATATTATATTATATTAATTATATTATATTATATTATATTATATTATATTATATTATTATATTTCCCTTTATTTTATTTTACTACTTTATTTTAATTTATTTTTTATTTTTTGTTTTATTTTTGTTTTATTTTTTGTTTTATTTATAATAAATATAATATAATATAATATAATATAATATAATATAATATAATATAATATAATATAATATAATATAATATAATAATATAATATAATATAATATAATATAATAATATAATATAATATAATATAATATAATATAATATAATATAATATAATATAATATAATATAATATAATATAATATAATATAATATAATATAATATAATATATTATATATTATGTAATATGTAATATGTAATATATAATATATAATATATAATATATAATATATAATATATAATATATAATATATAATAGAAGCCCAGGGTAAGTGGATGTTAAGTGGTTGTTAGGGTTAAAGAAAGATTGGAGACTAGATTCTAGTCCACCAGCAATCATAAAAGCTCATTAGGCAACTTTGGCAAGTCACTTTCTTTCAGTCCAACCTGCCCAACAGGGTTGTTGTGGGGAATAATAGAAAAAGGAAATGCAATGTATATCATCCTGAACTCTTGAAAGGGATGAAGTAAAATATAAAAAATATATAATGGAATATATGTGTACGTTAACATATTTTAAAATTAAATGTTCTTTGTTATTCCTTAATTAAATGACTGAAATTTTACTGAAGGATCATCATATGTAGTAGATGTCAATGCTGCAAACATTGACATGTTTTTGCACTGACAATATAAGAGGCAGACTTTTACTTTAACTGTTTGGCTTTGAGTCACTAAAGCACAGGAGGAATTCAACCCGGATGTTTTGAGAAGATAAGGGATAGTGCGCTTCAGAAGGGAAGTGAAACTTCGTGTGTTAAACTAATTGGTGAATGTGATTCATGATGTGTAAGTATGGGAGGGAAATTCTGTATGATATGATGTGTAAAGGGGAGGAGAATTCAGATTCTGGCATCCATCCATGAGTGCCGATGCTCCTTTCTCATTATTATAGACTTTTTAGAATAAACAATCATGCAGTGTTCTTTGATCTGTCTCATTAATCGCAACCATGACATCATGCCAGAATCTACTTTCAAACATCCTGGGGGGTTCTGAGCCCCCACTGCTGTTTCTAGTAAGGGAGAGAAGCTGGCAAAGATTCAGGGAAGAATCTTCATCATGGGAAGAGGTTTGGAGAAACATGAAAACGGTGTTTAAAAAGACTTCTGAGACTTATGAAAAACAGGCTAATAAAAAGAGGGCTCCCCAAAGAACATTCCAAGTTGGGGAAAAGGTTTATCTGTCAACTAAATATTTACACCTCAAAATTAGGACCGAAATTCTTGGGCCTTTCCCCATTGTGAGAATCATCAACCCGGTCACAGTAGTATTTAAACTCCCCAGACGTTTGGGAAAAATTCACCTGGTTTTCCATTGTAGCTTACTGAAACCTTTTCAGGCGTCCACTTTAAGATCTCCCCCTAAGAAGGCACCTGGACCCCTCATAGTAGCGGGTCAGACCCATTATGAAGTGAAATGTATTCTTGCCTCTAGAATCTGTAAGGGAAAATTGCAGTACCTAGTACAATGGAAGGGATACCCATTGTCTGAAGCCATTTGGGTGAAATCTAGCGATGTGAAAGCTGACAGACTTATCAAAAAGTTTTATGAGAAACACCCCAACAAACCAAAAGCCAGCTCCTAACTTGTGTTTTGTTTACATTATAGGATCTGTCCTTTTTGTAAGGGGGGCCGGATGTCAGTGCTGCAAAGACATGTTTTTGCACTGACAATATAAGAGGCAGCCTTTTTCTTTAACTGTTTGGCTTTGAATCACTAGAACGTGGGAGGAATTCAACCCAGATGTTTTGAGAAGATAAGGGATAGTGCACTTCAGAAGGGAAGTGAAACTTCGTGTGTTAAAATAATTGGTGAATGTGATTCATGACGTGTAAGTATGGGAGGGAAATTCTGTATGATATGATATGTAATGGGGAGGAGAATTCAGATTCTGGTATCCATCCATGAGTGCCGATGCTCCATTCTCATTATTATAGACTTTTTTTTAGAATAAACAATCAGTGTTCTTTGATCTGTCTCATTAATCAGAACCATGACAGTAAAACTTTGGCTTTTTCACCAGAAATCTTGCAAAATTAGGGCCAAAGTGGCCAAATTCAATGTGAAAAAATTAATATGGAAATCTGATAGTTTATTAATCTGCTATTTTGACCATTTTCATTTTTGCAACCACACAGGGACTACCTGGAGTACCCTTATACAATGGTTTCCATTGTTTTAAGTATAACTTTTCTTATTTCTAAGAATATCAAATACAGTATTCTAAAATGTTCTTAACCACCCTTCCAACTATCAGACGTTTTAGTAGACCAGACTTGAACACCAAATTTATAACTACTAAAACTATTTTTATTATAGTATTAAAGTAATGAAATAATTCAAATCTGAATGACCTTCCTCCTTCTGCTTTTAACCCAAAGAGAACTAAAGAGAACCAATGTGAAATATTTTCTCAAATTAAATTCCTGGTTTTGACTCAGATTCCTCTTATCTGACCATTTTCTTGTCTGTGACTCTTCCTGCTGTTCATCAGGGTTACTCTCACAGCCCATTCACCAACATGTATGCAAATTTTTAGAGGGACAGTTTTTCAAAGATTGCACACACAATAAGAAAACTAGGTAATTCAGTTAACTTCATGAAGAACAAAATTAACATATTGTGTGAATATGGAACCAGAATGACACTGTAAGCTACTACCTCCCCATCAAGCCATTTTATACAACTCTGCCAAATCATCCTTCAAGAAAAAAAGATGTATAAAGATAATCTTTATATATCAAGTCCAGCAAAAAAATTATTTCAAATCCTGATTGGTTGTGTTGCCCAAACTATTCATGTGGTATCCTTCGTCCTTAAGACAGAAGGGATAGTGATGTAATAAAGCCTTGCCAGTGTTTAAATTAAGGACTCATGGTGTGGTGTCTGTCCAGACAGAGTGGGGGAAGGTGTGAGGAGGGGGGAGAGAGCTTTGAGTCCTTCATAGCAGGAAGCAACACAGATCTTACCTCCCCCAGAATCCCTGAAAACCATTTTTGATGGTTCCCAAGAGAATGCAGTTGATCTGATGAGATTCTTGTAAATAGACATTCAGCAATAAAGAAATAACTTACAATGTCATTTAAATTCCTTATCTCTGAGAGAAGGAGTTTGGGCTGGGTTGTAGAAAATGGGTGGCTGGAGGTACTAAGCAGATCTCTTTCAGTGCCTGACTCTCTTGTGTAAACAGAGCTCAAAGAATATCATATAACCTTATAGGCTGACAAATACAACAATGCATAAAAGATTGCAAGCTATATGTCACTTCCTCAAAGGCATGAAATGTTAATTTCACAGCAAAGGCACCTTTATTCACCAACATGCACAAATCATGCTTTGGAGGTATACGTACATACATATTCATTATATGTCCATTTGTCTGACATCAAACCCACAAATAGTTATGCTGTAATTGGATACAAATAGTCTTACAATGAAGCCATATTTGAGAATCCCACAATTCAATCACCCAAGATAGCCAAAGTTTCCTGACAAGGAAAACCTATCTTCTTTCTGTATGTAACACAGGAAAATAAATTCCTCAAACTCTTTGGAAAATAAGGTACTCTCTTCATTTACATTTCCTTTCTTCAAAGTTATCAGGATTGCCCCTAGATGTGAGGCTTGTGAAGCAGATATGTTTGGGTGTGAGGGATGTTGGAACCAGAGGAAAACAGGGAACTTTTCTGTTTGGTGTTCATTGCAATTCATGGCATGTTTAGGAAGGTGAAAGCATTAGTGCCCTGGAGATCATTTGCTTTCATAAGCTTTAAACCAGAGCTGAAGAAGTTTCATGTCTTGATTCCTTTCCAACAGCTCTCTCTCTCCCCCCCCTTGTCTCAGCAAGGCACAGAGAAGCAAGCTGAGACATACTGATTGCCAGTAGAATCCTCCAACAAAAATTACCCTGTCTGATTCACTTAAACTAGGAGCGAAGAAAGAAGTTCTGCCAGTTCTCACCCATTGTGCTGAACCATGCTGGAGGCTCCGGAGTGTTCCTGTTGAGGACACAGGTTTTTTTTTTAATAAGTGTTTACGGCTAGGCTAATGTGACCCTTGACTTTATACATTTTGTATAATGCCTTGTGAAATATTGATTCTTTGATGTGTCATACTGAAGAATAAAGGACATATACAACACACACACACACACACACTCACACACACACACACACACACAAATAAATACATGTCTCTGTGGATAGAAAATCAGCAGAACACAGGAAGAGGAGAAAGAAAGAAAGAGAAAGAAAAAGAAAGAAAAAGAGGGAAGGAAGGAAGGGAGGAAAGAAAAGAAAGAGAAAGAAAGAAAGAACAAAAGAAAGAACGAACGAAAGAAAGAAAGAAAGAAAGAATGAAAGAAAGAAAGAAAGAAAGAAAGATACGAAAAAGTAGAAGTGAAATTGCCATTTGGTTGTGATAGATAAAATAATAATAATAATCAAATATTCAGTTTAATTTATGAAAAGCACAGAAAGCTATCTTTATTCATATGTTTTTTCAAAGTTGAATTTGGAATAGTGACATCCAGATTCAAATTCTACCTCAGCTATTAACATCACATTTTTGAAAGAGCAGTTCCATTTCAAAAACCTGCCAGGAAGTATCTGAGGTCCCAAATAGCTAAAGTTAATAAACTTGTTCTAAATAGCTTCATGCTTTTTCTCCTGGTTGCCATTTTGACATTTTAAAATCCCTGTTCTCAGGGGTTTTTTTCCTGAGCATGCTCATTTGATACCTATTTTATCAATAGAGGGTTTATCTTCCTTCTGTTGCTGGAAGCATTTTGTTTTTAACAGCCTGTTAATGGGCTACCAGATAATATAAAAATGGTAAATTAGCAATGTTTGCCAATTGCCTTCCAGGTATAGTTTAGGTTGACTATTCTCTTTGCATCCAGGACCTTGGGGGGTTATTATTTTCTTGAGTAATGGCAAGGAACAGAATAGAGACATTTATAAGTGAACCAAAGTATATTTGGTAATGTTCTGATACAATCAAATAATAGACAAATTATAATTGTGACTTCACTGATTATATTTTGTTTACAGATTACAAGCCAATTGTTTAAACAGGCAGAGGTGAAGAATTTTTATCTTTTCACTCAGAAACTGTTGAAAATTTGGGAATGCAGTTAGAATAGTCTGATTCAGGTATATGTTTAATTCTGTTTCTGAAAACCAAAATCCTATGTCACTTAGTCCATTTGTACTTAGAAATGACTATGGTAGGTTGCACAGAAAAGTATCACACAAAAGAAATATAGATAGACAATCTGTCGGGGAAAAAACCCCTTTCATACATGATTTTATATTCTGTGCATGTGTGTGTATGTGTATATCTATGTAAGCAGAAAGACAGAATACATTGGTAGTAGAAGAATTTGGTATATCTTATCTGTATGGTCCTTGAGAAAAAGCTGCTGTGAATCTATCAAAAAAAAATTTTTTTGAGTCAGCATGTAGAAAAGCAGTTTTTCAGCTCATGTCCTTGCCTGCTTCTGAATCAACATATAGGGGAATAGTCATGCATCTGAAAGCCTTGTTTATTCTGAAAGAAGCGCTGCCTACATTAATTTGGATCTATCAAAATTGAATGTGGTCCTTAAAGAACCTCCTAGAACTGAGCTGTAAAATATTCCCCACTCTGAGGCAAATGTGATTAAGTACAGTAAACATAAATAATTATTAGACTGACTTGTTGGGGGATCTTTATGATGTATATCCCTTTAGGGTTTGAGAGATAGATTATGTGCTGGTCAAGAGAAGGCGGGAGAAGCATAGGGCTTATATAATAGCCATGTCTCTATTTCAGATGCTGATAGGCTGACAGATAGCTTTAAAGGAATGTTGTTGTATATATAAACTGGGTTGACAAGATCAGAAATGAGGAGGTGATAAGCCACCTGGGAAAGCCAAGGGAAATCATCAAAACAATTAAAAAACGAAAGTTAGAATATTTCGGACATGTGATGTGACACCCAGAAAAATATGGCATACTCCATTTAATCCTCCAGAGAAATATTGAAGGCAAACTAGGTCCAGGCAGAAGAAGAGCATTATGGCTTCAAAATCTAAGGGACTGACTTGGCAAAACTCAGCAGCACTTTTTCGTGCGGCTGCTGATAAAAACAGGATCGCCAACATGATTGCCAATGTTCGATAATGGATATGGCACAAGAATACACACACACACACACACACACACACACACACACAAAGATTACCTGCTTTTTTTACTACTTTCTTCAGCTCAATAGGAATTTAACATCCAAAGTATTTGCATTAGAAAAGAGGCTTTAAATTGATTGGTATGTGTGGATTTTGCTTTGTTTACTGCCTAGAATGCATGAAGGAAGGAGGCCAGCAGCTGGTGGATTTGCAGAACTGAAATAGTCTTACAATTATGGATGACTTAAGCAAAGGCTGAATCTCCAGTGTTGAAAGGATGCCTGTTATTTAAAGATCTTGAATATTAAATTCCCCACATTTAAAACTCTGTTAAATGAAAGGGGGAGAAAACTTATCTCTAGTGGAAATCAATAAGCCCAGGAGTTTTGTGTCTTTTCTCCCTAAACAACTTGGAACAAAAGTTGCTCGGTTTGTTCCATTTATTGTAATGGGGTGCTAATGGCTTCAAAGGCGAGCCATGACCATTTAAATGCAAACACTATTAATCAAGCAGCTAAAATACAAACAGTCAGCTTGAGGTTCTGCAATTTAATTGCATGGGGCAGTTGGGTCTAATTTGAGGCTGGAAGAGAAATAATTAAATAAGCAAAGCAGTTGAAAAGGCAAGGGATGAAAAATCTCAGCAGAAAGTAAACAGAATAAATTAGGAAGACTAAAAGATGGGGATAGAGAAAGAGCTAGAGACTTATGGAGGTTTTTAAAAGTGTGCTTCTTTCACAATCACAAATCAGTCTGCATGAAATGTTTAGCACAAACTTGGAAAAGTTAATTTTATAAAATCTGGTGTCATCTGCCCATTGAATACAAAGGTATTTTTTAAAAATCAGTTTCCATACTTAAATTAAGAGGAATATTTTTATGAAGGTTTTTTTCTTGCAAGGATATCCTGAATGGCCTTAGAACAGACTCACTTGTAGCTTCTTTTGGAATTAACAGGTAGAAAGAGTTATTGTCTTTTATGCTAATATCACCTATTCTGAAACTGAGACAGTGCTTACACAAGAATACACTAGGATATTTTTATTATTATAATTAGATTTTTATCCTGTCATCTATGACTAAAGATGACACAAGGATTATTAAGATTAATATGGAGAGGGTTATTAATTTAATTTTCCCTTATCTTTAGATTCCCACCTTCCTTTTTTTCTTCTGGGATTACACGAAATCAGTGTTTCCAACCTTAGCTGTTTTAAGATTGTGGACCAGAGTACCTCAGCCAGTAATGAGGCTGAGAAATGGCTCAGAAGGAAATGGGAAACACTGGCCTAATGATTGATATACATCTGTCCCTGAAACCTTGATACTCTACATTCCTCTACATCAGGGTGTTGGCCCGTGGGCCGGTTGCATCATTCTGAGGCTGCGCCCACCCCAGCTCCGCAATGCAAAAAAAGTTGCAATACGTTGCAACATGTCATGTGATGCAGCGAGTTTGACACCGGTGCTCTACATTTTCCATTAGGCCACCTACATCTCCAAGAGGGAGTCCAGAAACTGAGACGTCAGCTGTTCTTTCAACCTCTCCTTTTCAAGAAAACCATCCCACCTCTTTTTTTTATTTTTGCTAATGAGATATCCTGTAAAAGGAGGGTGGGGGAAGTGAGAAGTGTGCCTGAGATCGAAAGAACCGGAAAGTTTTGACATCTCTTTTGAGTCTCAGATTTAAGCTTGGAATGCTCATGAAATCAAAAAGTAAGTCCAGGCAAAATAGAAGGACATCACTGCTACTTAAGTACACACAGATAAATCCCTGGTTAGCATTGTGCTAAGGTTGTTCTTTTCTGTGTACTGCTAAGCTTTTTGTGTTGTCTCTGAGGTTTGTTTTATTTATGCAGCCTCAGATATTGTTTGTTTAATGCATCTCAGAACCACTGTGCAACAGTCTCCTATTTTATTAGTAGATCTATCTCACCCTGCAAACTTTAGTATTCTCTGTGATTTTAGCACCCTATATAATTTTTTCATCCTTAATTTTTTCACATGCGATTATTTTTTAGTAACAAAGGATTTTTCATGTTTCTTTTATTAAATAGTGATTTTATTACCTCTTTGTTATCACATTCAGTGGATTTATTTGCAAAGGAGGGATAGGTGTAGATTTCCCTCATCACAACTCTCAAAGGTACAAAGGGGATCCTTTATTTTTCACATGCCAGAGGACAAGTATTAGCAATGGGAATTACCAAAATGGCTACACTTAGGCAGGAATTAAGTCTGAATGTACGGCTACCAAGGATGTCTGGCAGAGTAAGGCTGAGATCTGCTAACTTTTCATGGATCCAAGGACGTTTATTATGGTCTTAGACTGACCTGTAATATCAAGGTCTGCAATTTTTTCTACCCCACCATTCCAATCCTTTTATACAAGGCAAGAAGCAGTTTGAAGGGCACAGTGAAGCGAAGGCCCAAAGTAGTCCACAAGACAAGGGAAAGGTCCAAGACAAAAGGCATAGTCTTCCAAGCAAGGCAAGGCAAACAGCAATAGGCACAAGTCAAAGCTGGGAGAGTGTAAGCCAAACAATTGTTCCTGGCAAACACTAATTCCTCAGTGCTACTCCTTAAGGTGTTACTTGTGAGGAGGGGGTGGGGTGACCTCCTCCTGAGTAGCCTTCTCTGGGCTTGCCTACTCCCAGCTCTCCTTGCCCTTGGATTGAGTAGAGGAGGCAGCTGTTCCTCATCAGAGGAGATCTGCTGCCTATCAGCATCATGGCCTGTGAGCAGCCAATCCTCCCCTGTTTCTATGCAGGCAGCTCTCCATCTTGTAAACCACCTCCCCCAATGCTTGAGGGGCCTGGGACAGCATCATCCTCAGCCCCCGGCCTCTCCAAACATGTCAATGGAGACATGGCATCCTTCTCAAATGGCCCCAGTTCCAACTCCTCCTCTTCTTCCTTCAAACCGGGCTCCAGTGGGGCCATGACAGTATCCATACCATGCTAAATGTTGAGTATGGCATACATTGCTCTGTTTTGGAGAAAATCTATTTTGGCTTTATATAAAGAACATCCTTAATTCTTAACATCTTTAGTAGATGTTGTCTATGAACAAAGAGGGAACGATTTCAAAATGTTTCAACTATCAAATAAAAACTGTTTGTTGTAGACATTGTTTTTTTCAGTCTGCCTACTGTGGTACAATGCTTTATTGTCCAGTTTTCCCATTTTTGAACAGTGTATGTACGGTGAACTAGATGGCACTTGTGTTTTGAGCTAAGCGAGTTACAAGATGCATGATTATAGTATACAGGTATAATAAAATATGATGTACAATTAAAACTAAATTATTGCTCAATATGCTAAAACAACAAACCTTGTTGGATAGTTCAGTCTAATTAATACAATAAACGCAACTGGATACAGCTTAAATATATGCATTTTCAGATAGATGCAACCTGCTGTTCTTTTAATGTTTCTCTGCTTAATGAAATTTGAGAAAATGTATTTAGCAGAAATGAACTTGCAGAGATCATCTACAAAAGCTAGCTATCATACAAATATTTGTCTCCCTCAGGCTAGAACAGGGAAACTTGTATGAGCATATCTTCTCCCGCAGTAGCTTCATTTGTATTAAGGAGGTGCTGTTAGGATACAAACGATTTTCTTAACTTGTTGTTGCCACATTAAGGCCTCCTTAAATAAAGTATGTATTGAAAAGGAAGGATGGTGGTGGGTGTGAGAAAACCAGCTTCTTTAAAAAGGTGCAATAGATAAACTGAATGCACTCACATCCCCACAGCTAATCAATGTTACCCACCTGATGAGGTTTCTGTGAAAAGGATAATCATCCTTAAACGCCACATGAGATAGAGCATGAAAAAAGAAATCATATCAGCTTCAGGACCTAGTGAACAGGGCTAGGAAAATACTGATTAAAAAAGAGATGATATTAACTTTCTCTGGCAGGCCTGAAATATGAACTGGTTGCTGTTTCGAGAGTCTAGAACAAGGGTGTCAAACTCGGTACGTCACGTGACATGTCGCGATGTATCACAACTTTTTCCCCATTGCCGGCTGTGAGGTGGGTGCAGTTTTGGCATAACGCATCTGGTCCGCGGGCTGACAGTTTGACACCCCTGGTCTAGAACAGTGTTTTTCAAACTTTAAGATGTATGGTCTTCATCTCCCAGAATTCCCCAGCCAGTTGCCAACTTTGAAAAACATTGATCTAAGAAGCTCCCAGAGGCTCAGCAGCATATTGGTGCCCAGAGTCCTAGTTAAATATCTTTCCCTTTTAAAGCAGTAGCCACATGACAGGCAGCACATTGATATAAGCATGATTGTCATAAATTTGTCATGTTTTCTATAGGTATATTTTACTTATTTATATATCAAATTTAAGATCCACCCATCTCCTGCACAGAGGGACTCTTGAAACTATTGATTTCATAACTCTTCAATTTGTTGCTTGTGAACATCTGCCCTTAAAACAGAAGACTGAACAGAAAAGAGCCATTTTGAAACTGTATATATGTTCAGCCACTGTTGCTCTGCTGATGTGGGAAATGCAAAAACCAATTTAAGTGTCACTTGTAACTGTGGCCTTTGTCTTTAATAGTCATGTTCTGTGGGAGCTACACTGAACCTGTCAAGTTAAAAGGTTGCTAAAAGGAGAAAAATATGACTCTTTCTTGGCAAAAGAGTAGAGCTGTTACATATAACAAACGGAGGAGATGCCACTGAACATTAATCTTGCTATCTCCAGAAAAAAGTCTGCAACTCAACTCTTTGACATTACTTTCCAAAGCCATGTTTATTTCAGAGGACAATGGAGAAAAAGGAGAAAGCCATCCTTGCCATAATGATAAAGTAAAAATAGAAGAAAATGGTCAACATAATTGAAAAAAAACCCCTCCTATTTGAACCAAGAGTCTAAGTAACCTGATTTGGGATGGTAAACATGGATAATATGGAAAGGTTTTATAGTTCATATAATGCTCAGTTCCTACAAGTAAGTTTGTATATCAATATATGTCTTTATAGAGAAATTTTGATATATCAAATAGATTCACAAAATCATAGAATATAAGATAGAAAATTACCTTAAAGATCATAGTCCAATTCCTGCCCAATGTACACATCTAGTGCTATATCCTTCCAATTTTTTTAATAGCTCCAGCAAAGAAGATTCCATCAGCTCCCAAGGCAGGTTGTTCAATTGTTCAACTTAATTTAGATTATATTTCCTGATGTCCTGCCTATGTCTTCCTTGCATTTAAATCTATTTTTCTTCTTCTTCCATCTTCTGAAACAACTCTGGATAATTCTGCTCATTTTGTATCTCACAAGCTTTCAGATACCAGAAGGTGTAAAAGATAACAAAAAGTGACTGGATAATTTTATCATTAAATGGCTGTCATATCTTCCTGAATTTGAAACTATCCTCTAAAGTTTTTGCTGTTCTACCTTATCTCTGTGTAGTCCACAAATTTGATAATCATATCTTCTAACAACTTATTTATATACTACCATAATTACAAAACAGTTTCCCTGGAGTTAATAGGATTCAACAATTATTTTTTTAAAAAATATGTCGAATAACACAAGGCCTATGATAGCCCTGTGATATACTAGTCAACAATCCCCTCCAGTTTGATTCACAGCTATTAATATATACTCTTGTTATGACTGCCCGACACACTTTTTTCACCTTCTTTAGCAGATTCTTAAAGGAGACTGTCAATGCTTTTGCTGAAGTCAAGATTATTGTTTATTAACTAGTCTTTTTTAAAAAGGAGATTGGTTGGTTTGCCATGATTGATTCTTGACAAATGCATACTGGCTCCAGTAAAGCAATGCAGTATTTACCAATTGAAGAGAATACTTGTAGTTTAGGATTGAACTATGGGGTCCTTGATGCTCTTTGAACTTGGGGTTTTCTTGCAGATGTTTCATTACCAAACTAGGTAACATCATCATTGCACTGCAAGAAAACCACCAAGCTAAGATGACCCCACAATGCAATGTTTTCTAAATGCTCACTAACTGACCACTATCTATTTCAGAGTTTTGATGTCAAGCTGACTGCTTTAGTATTTTTATCTTCCTTTGGTAGGACAGGAACAACGTTTGCACTTCTTCATTCTCTGAAATTATGGCCACAGAGGATTTCAAGCTGTTTCAAGACTGTTGGATGTAATTGGTCTGATTTTGCTACTGTTGAAACATTTCTAGAATTACCTTGGGTTGCCATTCCCTTCTTTTCTTGATCATTCTTCTTAGGTGCACTTAAGCATCTTCCCACTGGAGAGAGACCAAAGCAAAATCGAATTTGTCCTTCATTCACTATCGTTTACTACATCTTCTCCTACAAGTATGCCCATTCCTTCCCTTTTTCCTTTTTCTACCATGGATAGTGTTTGCTTCCCACACTCTATTACAGTCACTGAAATGCTATAACATAATTTATTTCTTCCCATTTTTATGTGTTCATTATTTTGTGTTTTTATGTTCATTTATTCAATATTGGCTTATGAGATGTTACCAGTTTTTAGAGTAATAACAGATTGTTTCACTAGGTCCAGATTTTCCACTGAGTTCATTCAATTCCAAAGAGAGAAAAAAATAGATCCATAGGAGAGGCAGCATAGTAGGAAATGTGTCTGTTTAGTATGGTGACTTTTTGACATTCTTTATGTGTGTGTGCATATGTCCAATTTTCTTTCCACTCTGGGCATTTTTGAATGCAAACCCTTACCATGTTCCTATTTGACTTCAACTATTATATAGAGTCAGTGTATTATTATGATTGCAAATTTGGATAATTGAATTTCAGTTTTATTCAGATATTTTTCATCTCATGAACTTTTTAATGAAAATTTAATCCACTTTAAAAATATACTGCAAGTGAATTTAGGAACTGTTCAAGGTGTAATTATCAGATTCTCTATTTCAGATGTCAAACTGCTGGCCCGTGGGCTGGATGCGTCTCTCTGAAACCATGCCCACCCATTGCCAGCAATGGGGAAAAAGTCCTGTGATGTCGTGAGTTTGACATGCCTGCTCTATTTGGATAGTTCTCAGTTTCTTGGGTCACTTACAGTTTTGAGTAGCTATGTACAAATAACTTCCATGCATGAGAGCTTTCCTGTAGGGATCCTGTTATCAGGGGGATAAGGTTTATGTAATATTGCCATGTTATGCACATTTCAAGAAAGTATGACATCTGAACAGAGCTCAAATTTAGTCAAGTTCTACAAATTAAGATTTCTTTGCTATGAAAGGTGTACCATCATGGGTCATTAATGTTGCTCTAAGGTAAAGGTAAAGGTTCCCCCGCACATGCGTGCTAGTCGTTTCCGACTCTAGGGGCCGGTGCTCATCTCCATTTCATAGCCAAAGAGCCAGCGCTTGTCCGAGGACGTCTCCGTGGTCATGTGGCTGGCATGACTAGACGCCAAAGGCGCACGGAACGCTGTTACCTTCCCACCGGAGTGGTCCCTATTTTTCTACTTGCATTTTTACGTGCTTTCGAACTGCTAGGTGGGCAGAAGCTGGGATGAGTAACAGGCGCTCAATCTGCTATGCGGCGCTCGGGATTCGACCCGCCAAACTGCCGACCTTCCGATCGACAAGTTCAGCGTCCTAACCCACTGAGCCACCGCGTCCCTCAATGTTGCTCTAGGCCTGAATTATTCATTTAATAATATAATATAATATAATATAATATAATATAATATAATATAATATAATATAATATAATATAATATAATATAATATAATATAATATAATATAATATAATATAATATAATATAATATAATAATAATATAATATAATATAATATAATATAATATAATATAATATAATATAATATAATATAAATTTTAGAATATCCTTGAACCTGCTTAGGTTTGCATCAAAATTAAAGGTAAGTATGGCCCAGTAATACCAGGTGAGTCGGGCCTGTCCACTGGATATGGAGAGTTTAATTTGCATCAAAATTAAAATCATTTTGGCAAATGTGTAAATGGCTGACTCATCCAAGAAACTAGCCTTTGATGTTAAAATATGCAAAATGGCATGAGTTCTCATGTATGGAGAGACAAAGAGTATGTATAGTAAGAGACTGGAGTACATAAAGTTAAAACTAAGCTGTTCCTTGGACATCATGATTTTATTTAGCATTGTTAACTCTGTGAAATTTGGTATCCTTCTCTAAACTTACTAGGAAAAAACCCACCCATTGTTTACAAAGCATACAAACTTTCAGCTTAGACAGTAAATTACTATTTACTTTGGGATATATTACCTCAACCACTCTACATTTGACAGAGAATTCTGCCTATCATCAGCTGACGAAGGGCTGATCTTTTCAAAAATGTCCTGGAGCATAAAGTTAGCTTCCATCTTGAAGAATTGCTTTGGCATCTGAAAGATCAGTGGAAATAGCTGTGGGTGTAATGATTTTAGAAATAAATGATTATATAATATTTCTTTTTGGCTCATGTATTAAAAAGAATCTCCCAGCTGCATGCAGGTCTCTAAATAATCCACTTACCAACTGATTGTAGCACAGCTGCAATTTTAAACAGCTTCCAGATGAGGGAGGGGCCCTGAAATCTACCTACCTACCCACTGAATAAGCAATAACAATAAATGTTCTTGTATCATCATTAGGCTCATGCTTGATTTTTAAAAAAGTGGGCAAGTTGGTTTCTGGCTTTGATCCAGTTCATTTTTATTGCTAGGCTGCATGCACAGTACTAGAGCTGAGTGGGGAATTGTAGGTGTTTTTCTCACAGGCAAATAATCTTGCCAGCCTCAGCAAAGCCACTTCTTGCCTGATGAATGGGAGAGACAGTACACAACAACCGAGGCTTCTCTGCAGTATAATAAAAGTTATGATGACAGTCTCTTTAGTAGGTGGGTTCTGGAAGACACGCAATATGTTTCAGGAAAAGGAAGGCATGCATGGAAAAAGATTATGAGTGTATAAATTGTATAGAAAATTCACAACAATGGTGACTAACAGCCAACTCCTGCTGTGATTTTAATTCTTACCACCAAATACTTGGTGCAGATGCTAAAACAATGTCTAAATTAGCAACAGCTTTTGAAGGAAGCATAAACTTGATGTTGGCAGTTATTCTGAAGTTATATTTACCTCATTCATCTCAAGATCACAAACTTTAAATCAGAATGGGTTCCTTCCATCTAGTCATTACCAATATGCTTCTTACCTTAATAAGAACAATAAATACATACCCAATATACTATACAGGTATTTTTTTTCTACATAGTAATTTCCTTCAGGACCAATATCAGTGCTAATATAGCATTAATAAAGATAACATAAAACAATGTTGCATTAAATTTCTCTTCTTAGACACTGAGACACTATTTCCATTTAAAATTACCTCAAGACAGTTTAATGTTTTCTCTTGCTAGAGTTGCAGAATTAGGGCACACTGCTAAGAAGACCTCTATTACATCCATTAATGAGATTTATAAGAACATTAATAAGTAAATCTAAAGTTCTACTCTATCAGCACTAATGCAAATTAGTGCAGCTTCAACTCCTTTGATACAGAGTATAAATGTCACATTTATTTATACACATATATAACAAAACAATACTGCATATAAAATGCATATTAACATTCACAATTTTAATCATTGAGGTATATGCATGTTGAACAGATGTCAATTGTTAGTGTAGAATTAGCTGTGATTGTAGGGAAAAGCTTATGTAATATCAATTAACTACTAGGATTGGCATCTCTCTATTCTACCTACTTATGCAGACATAGCTTTGTAGTTGAGCTTATTATGATACTCTCTGGTTCAAAGCTCACAGCACTTACATACTCATTGGATAGTTATCTCCATTATCTATCAGCCTCAGTGATGGACCTGTCCCATTTTCAATATGTGGATAACAATACTGTTTTCCTGTCTGTAGTGTTGATAGTATACCAATTGAGGAGCACATGTTAAGGGTTTTGAGGAAGGAATATGTTTACTCTTTTTATTATTATCCTAATACTATAATTATAGCCAATATTGTTATTAATTTTAGTAACAAAGGGTTCAAAACTTCAATTTAAATAATTTTTGCAAAAATAGGAAATTGGTGACAAAGTCTTATAAAAGAGGCTAAAGGACCAACCCAGCATGCTAAAAATGAAAAAAAAAATTTTTTAGGAGTCCAGATAGTAGTTTTATCCAAATATTGAAATAATTGTCATAGGTAGAACGGGCAAGTTCTTCCTATTATTCAAATCAACTGATTTGACTTTGAATAGTGAAAATGTTTGCTGTACCATTGAGCAAAACCTCACCTATAGAAATTACTTTATATGAAGCAGAGAGTTTGAGAAGATGGTGGAGGGACAGCAAAGAATTGCAGTTGTCTGCTATCCCCTAATATTTGTCGATAGCCCTAAGAAGCCCTATGAAGAATGTTACAACTCTGCTAACTCTTATGATTATAATTAGAAAGGTTTTATTTTTGTTTAACTGGAACATATGTTTCCTACAAGGATTTCTGTTAAATTTAATGAAGACTGGGGTTTTCCTACCTTAGGCTTCAAGGTAATATCAAAATATTGGTTGTAAATCAAAGCTTTAGTATCTTCTCTGCTTAGAACTGTATAAACAATGATAAAAAGGCTTCTTGAAAGGAAAATCACATAAAGGCTGATCTATGAATCAAACCACACAAACAATCTTAGTGTCATGGCATTTAAATAGCTATCTCACTGCTGGGTATTTTTTTTCCTGAGCAGGGCCTTAATGAATGAACCATGTTGCTTACATTACTGGTGAATAATGAACCTTAAGAATTATGGTTGTGAGAAAGTGACTTCTTGACCTTGGTGCTTTTAATTCCTTATGGGAGGCCCAGGTTATTTCTTTTTTAGGGAGAATTTGTAAAAGAAAAGTATCACTTAAGACTAAATAATCTCAGGTGTTTATCTAAATGCATTGTCTTTATTATGATCCAAGAAAGGAACATCTATAAAGATTCCATACTACTCCTAACAGACGGCAGTGTTTTCCTTACATTGATTTAAACTGATCTTGCAAGTTTATATTACAGTATGTATAACTGTTTGGAACAAATTATCATTTTTCAACTTTTTATAGTAGAAAGAATTATCCAAACAAAGAATTATTATTATTATAATCTAGATTTAAATCATTTTTGCTAAGAAAGAAATATAAATTGAAACCAATATAAATATATTTTCTAGAATTGTTCAGCAATTTTTCTTTTTCTTTTTAAATTAACTATCCTGTTGTGAAATAGTACTCAGCTTTTTTATGAAATGCAAGATGATTATTTCAACTTCATAACACTGATTTAACTAAATACCTCCAAACTTTTCATAACAGCTGATTTTTTGGTGTGTGCAATTCCCAAGTTATTCTTAATCTGAGAACGTAGAGCTGTTTTATATTTTATTACTGTTTTTCTTCTTCTGTTATATCATTAAATCATTTGCAATACCATTTTTCCCGTGCATCAAGATAATTCTGAACTGCCACGTAGTTTCGTGTCATCCACAAATGTGATAAGTACGCTTGCCACTTTTTCATCCAAGACATTAATAAAATGACACACCTAATGTCTTGCTCCTTCACTCAAATTAAAAGTAATTGAGTTTATGAAAAATCAATAACATTAATATGCACTCCATTAAATTACATGGCATTTTTATAGTGATGAGAAAAATGTATTTGCACTGTGTTAAAATGTGTTCATTGAGTATGGTTTTGAGTCAGTGATATCCATTCCCGTACACAGTCTCTGTAGGATAAAGCCCATTTTACATTTATGGAATAGAGAAATGGTTCACAGGATGCTATACACAAGCATCATGGACACAGGTCTGGCCAAAAAAAGGCATTATTTGAAAACCAATAGTAAGGCACTTTAGCTATTTGGACTCTCTATTTGAACAGACAGCAAGGCAGCTTTTTTTTCCAGAAGAGAAATTACACAAGACCTGTTTCATAATGAATTGAGCAAGCAGACATTCATTAGAATATTTATAACAATTTGTCAGGGATTAAACAGGGAATAAGTTCTTATATCATACTAGTGTGTTAACCAGTTCATCAGTGCAAAAATATACTGTATGTTATGATAACAACCACTGTGTGTGGTCACCTTTAAGGCACTAATGTCTTTCACAGGTACTTTCTGCATTTTATTAGGCTGTCTCTAGTCTCTCCTCCCTATTCCAAGAACAGTTGGAAGCATACCACTATTTAAATTCCTGTACAGAACAATATCCCATGATTTTCTAATGACACAAACTGAATCCTTGATGACTTATACAATAATATGTAAGTTGCATTTAAGATGCTTCAACAATTACCAAAGGCTTATATGGATACCCATCTGAAAATTGTAATCTTTCTAACAATTGTATTCTTTCGATCAATAACATTGCATAATTAATTTTTTAAGGGAAAAAAGGATGAATATATAATTACACATGTTGCTGCAATACATCAGATTGTTTGTTTTGATGGTATACAGAATATTTTTTTTAAAAAAACAAAGTCTTTAGATGGTTATCTCTAAAATAAATTGAACTAGAACAATTACCACTACTTTAGGAAGTGGAAGACGCAATAAAAGTTTAACATTAAAAATAGAGCTTGCATAAGTTATCCATTCATCCAGATTTTGGATAAATCACTGAAAGCTAAAACATTTGGAGGGTAAAAAGTTTCCTGTCCCTGACTAAAAGGATGAAACAGAAGCAATAAAAAACAAAACCTGAAAAATTATACAAATCAATAGGCATCAATATAGGTAGCCCAAAACTGAATATTTACTGATCAGAAATTTGGATAATTCCAATGCCTGAATATTACAGGCAAATATTCACAGCTCTGTTCTCTAAAATTGAATATCTGTGCCCTTTCCATAGTCATAAATTGCATCTACAACTAGTTTGTTAGGTTAAGCTCTTAGGTTAAGTTCTAGAATCCTTAGTCCTTATGGTAGTAATTTCTGATTTCAGCCTACTGCTATAAAATGAATGACATTCTTAGTATCTTGGGTTTGGTTATTCCTTTATCAGAAAAATATATATTTATAGCTTTGTCTGTTCTCTTGGGGCTTTCTGAGAATGAGGCTCTTGATAATAGGCATCTATTGATAATTTCACAGCATGCGTTTCCCCCCTTTTTTCTTTTCTACAATAATTCTATTTTCATTTGCCATTTATATTGTGTATACCCACTCCAAGCTGTTCTGCTCTTGGCAAGGTCAGCACTCCAAACATCTTCTCTCTGAACTTCTGGTTCTCTTATGAATGGCAAGGAATAGTAATATAGCCTGTAGGATTGAGTTGCTGTGAGAATACTTAGCGAGACGATATAGAAATGCACTTATAACCACTTCTGTTTTATTTTAATTCTTGAGAAAATGTGCAGAAAATAAAAGATGCTTAACCTCTCTTTGTGAGCAATTCTCTGTATTGTCATAGAAACTCAGCTGAAAGTTCATCCAGATGGATTAGATTTCAGGATGTATGTCCCAATGTTCTGAGTGAGTGCACTCATCAAGTGGTTCATAGAAATAAATGCAGGATTTATAATCATTTATTGTACTTTATATTACATGTAGTGTTTTCATTAATATTATGGAGCATTGTTTTGCATGACCAGTACTGTAAAAACGTGTACATTATATAAACAAATAATAGAAATAAGAATCAGTGGAAAATTTACATCCTCCATAATCTGCTGAATTACAACTTCCAGAAATTCTAGCCAATATAAGCAGTTGTTTTTCCGAATTCAGGTAATTATTAAAATATCTTAGCCAAATAAATGTATGAGCCTTAAGCCATTGGTAACTCAGGAATACAGAACTGAGCAGTTCTCCTTGTCTCATATACCAAAGAGCAATTAATAGCTTACGGTGCTTTCTTTTAAAATATAAATTATTTTACATTTTTGTAAAAGTAATTTGTTACCTAAGTTACTCATAATTAACAATGTTGTTTTGTGACCATCATTAAATATTGATGATTTTATTTTTTTAATAGTTTGTCTTTTTGCAAAACCAAATAATGCAATAATAACTAAAACTCTAAATAAGATTAATAGAATTCATATAAGGTTAGATAAATAATAATCCTGAAAAAAAGATCCAACAGTTTGTAGTTAATACACTCATATGTGGCAGTGGCCCATTATTTGAAGAACTAGTCATAGCCATACAATAAAAGAGAAGGAAGACTTCACATTTTACCAATTGTTTTTGTTAAGAAGTTGTATTCAAAACAGTCCTTATAGAGATAATACAAGACTACACCATAGCAGGAGCAGAAATGTATTGTTTTTTCTGGTCAGTAGACTATCATTGGCTTCAGCCACTCCAATTCCATCTTTATGGACCCCACTGATAAGGATACTGCAGCAACAGGAAGTGGGGAAGGTGGTTATATTATTTTCTTGCTGCCGTAATGCCACATTATTTGTGTAAACTAAGGGGCAAATCAAACTGTTGACATTATGCTACCATCTCTGAGAATCTTACATGACTTAAAGTTGGACTTAGCAATAGCCTCAGCTGCAAATACACAGCTTTTTTTTTGCAAAAAAAATATCTTGTAGCTTGTTACAGTTTTCTCAATGTTTACATCTGCTTTGGGCTATTTTTGGGGCATCCAATTTTCATTTTGAAGACTTTTAGGATCAATATTACTGTAAACAACATATGGGTACTGACAGCAGGTTCCCCAAAGCAAACGTTTTAATGTTCTCAGATTTGAGAGCTAATTTTAATACAAAATGCATTTTTAAAAATAATTCATTCAAGATTTTAGGGCTGTGCAGTCTTCCAGATTTTTTAATGCACTTTCTTTAAGGAATTTCCAATAGGTGCAGCTTCTGTGTCATATATGCTTTGAATTACTGCTACCTTTCCAACCTGAATTGTCGCACAGCCCTAGGTTCGGCTTATTTCCAAATAAAGGGAACCATCACTCATTGGCATAAAATATTATTTGCATGAAGAAGATCTGTGTCATTGAAGTTGTAAAGGATCAGGTAGCAGGGATGTAGAAATCTCTACTAAAAATAGTTAGAAGCTACTGCTCAAATGGACTCCTATTCAGTTTGATATGATGGAACTTCTGGATCACTTTCTATCTCAATCAGTCTCTGTATTTTAATCTTCCTTCCTGTCCAACAGATTTTTTTTTGCCGCACTGATGTGTCTTATTTTAGAGCAATTCACAAATGACTTAGGTGGTCACAAAGGTTGGGACAAAAGTCTGAAGGAAGACAGAACATGTCATGCCATAATTGAGCAAGAGTTGATAGAACTGCTCTTGCAACATTGCTCCCAGTTGTACTGAATTAAGACGCATAACAGATTTGCTTGGTAAAAAATATGGTCATCTTTTATCTGTTATTTTTGGAATACTTGCTATGTTCTTTATTATACAGTATGAGAAATTATTTTCACATCCAGCCTAAACAATAGAAATCAAAAGATGTTATTATGCCAGAATATCTAATACCTTCCTCCATAACTGTCTACACTGATCATAACTCAGGTGAAGGGATGAGAAAAGGAGTCTGTGCACAAGTGTTCTCAGAATTTGTTTTAATAATTTTCCTTGAAGCTCTTAAAATGTGTTCAAGCTTTTGCAAATAGCATCCTTCTCACAAATGCCAAATTCAGAAATGTAATGAGATACAGCAAGAAAATTCTCAATCAGTACCAGCTGTTGCCCAATTAAACTCAACAGTTCACAGGTGTTCACATGAGAATACACAGTTTTGCCAAAGCCAATTTATGTTCCTTAACAAAACCTTCAGAAAGAGAAATGAAATGGATTTCTAGGGTGCTCTAGATGTTTTCAAAAAAAAGGAAAAGATACATTTTTCTGCTTGTGTCAAGAATTTGATACACAACAGCCACATTTCAATTAATCCCGGTTTAGTTAAAACAGAAAAGTCAGTTGTAATGATTGAAGATATCACCCTTCTCATTTGCCTCAGAATACTTGGATTTTTGCTTAAAATTCTTTAGTTTGTCCATAGTCTGTTGAGTGGAACTGTTGAGTATCATCACGTTATTCAGAGCTAAGGTACTCATTGATTCACAGTTGGGCTGTGCTTCCATCATAAAAATAGGAACACTTCCCAACATATGAAAATATTCTCCCACTAAGTATATATTTCATCATTTTAAAAGTTCAAAAAAATTATAAATTAAATTATCATTTTGAGCAGTGGATGATCTTCCTTCTCTAAATGATTTATTTATTATAATTATATTTACTTTCAAAAGGATTTCCCAGCACCTATAATTAAAAAAATAACTCTTAGAATGAATGCATTTCTGTATACACATGTTTATATTGCTGTAGTGCTAAGCAAAACAGCTCAAAGAGGCACTAAAACAGACTGTTTTTCTTCATAGTGATATAAACTCAACTAAACACCTCTTTCCCATTTCTGGAGAAGGGACTTTTGAGCATACTTTGATTCTGAAAAAATACAGTTTAATACAGTTTAAAAATAAATGAAAACAAATCCCAAGGCTTTTTTCAAAATCATGGAAAAAAATAAAGAGAATCCTGGCAGTCTTGTTTCCAAAAAAATCTTTTAAGAATAAACTATTCCTGCTCCAAAGGATAGCCCCTTGACAATACTTTGTGGCAAGACAGAAGTTGTACATAAGCAACATATCATAACATAACATTTACCTTAAAAATGAACCAAGGTATGACTGAAAAGAACACGTAAAAATTGAGCAAGCGTAGAGAAATAAAAAGGGTTTAGAAACTCTTTTATCCTAAATTTATAATCTTATCCTTGTCCAGAAACATCTTAGTTTGACGATGTGAGATCAATCCAGAATCTAAGACAGTGTTTCCAAACCTTGGAAACTTCAGATGTATTCATTTCAGGTTTTTTGAATGTTCTAGTCAGCAGCTCAGCCATTACCAAGAATCCTGGGACCTGAAGCCTATACATCTGAAAATTACAAAGTGTGAGATAACATTAATCTAAGAGTTCCAAATTGCCTGAACAAATACTAGAACAAACAATTTAGCACCTTTACAAATAGAATATATACAGGAAAAGATTCTTTATACTTATCTACAGCAGATTTAAACTGATGTAATACAATAGCTGTTATCAAGGTTTAGTTCTCTCCTAAATCCTGTAGTTCATAATGGAATAGAACAGATTGTGTGAAACTGCATAAAACTGTTTGAACCTAGTAATGAGGTATGAAATTCTTTCTCAACAATCCTATGAGAAAAACAATAGAACTTTGATGGGCTAATATTTATTATCTTTGCACACTTCAAAAGAAATCTTTGGTTTATAAGGATGAACTATGTCTCAAATTCAGACATGATAAAAGCATTTATCAGTTTTTAGAAATTTGGGAAATATTTGCATAAATATATGAAATGCAATATGGCCGAAAACATTTGAGTAATTATTACTACATATAAATGCAGGTATTTGGATCATGTTATTGGCCTACAAGCATTGCCAATTATTATCTTATTTCTCTCTCTCAGCAAGATAATTGGCAATTATTCTAAGAAATAATGTAGTGTGTGGATATACACACATATACGATAATTATTTCTTAAAAGTTTGAAATGAATCCTTTTAACTTCCTGCTGTTTATTTCTCTTGCAGCTTAGCAACCATTTGATCTTTTATTTTCATTCTTTCAATCTTTTTTTTGTTTATATGTGATTACGTATTGTAATGTCACCAACACAAACAGTATGATTCTTAATAAACATAGGGTAGGAGTAAATTACTCTGATTAATGTGTGTGTCCTTGGTTAATGCAATTATCAAGGTGAAAATTGTTAGGGAGCAACTCTAATTGTGAAAAATGTTGGGGTGATTTATACACCACCCCAGTCTTTTGTCTATTCAAGGAAATATGTCCATCTGTTTGATCTCCCTGAGTGTCAATCAAAGGAGACACCATTCCCTGGCTGCAGAGCAAGGCAATACTGCCCCTCTTCATGGACAGGCGTCTCTCAGGATTCTTCCTACCAGGGTTGATAAGAAGACATGTGACATTGTTTTACTAACTGTAAGTGGACAGGCATATTATGTTGAATCCCTTTCTGAAGTTGCTCTGTCAGTACAGTTTGCAAAAACTGAAGATCAAATGCTAGTTTTTATCCTATATATACGTTGAGTGAAAAATAAGCATGTGGACATCCTTTTGCATACAATCCTTAACTTACAACCACAATTGAGCCCAACATCTCTGTTGCTAAGCAAGACTGTTGGGAAGTGAGTTTTGCTGCATTTTGTGACCTTTCTTGCCACAGTTGCTACGTCAATCACTGTACTTGTTAAGTTGGTAGTGCAGTTGTTAACTGAATCTGGCTTACCCACTGACTTTGTTTTTCAAAAGGTTGCAAAAATTGATCACATGACCCCGGGACACGGCAACCATCATAAATACATGCCCATTGCCAAGTGTATAAATTTTAATCACATAACCTTGGGGGTGCTGCAAAGGTTGTAAGTATGTGACATGGTCATAAGTCACTTTTTCATTGCTGTTGTAACTTCTAAAGGTCACTAAATGAATGGTTGTAAGTCAAGGACTGCCTATGTTGCATATTTACATTTTGCAAAATAAAAAAATGCAAATGCTATGTAATGCAATGTTGGAGAAAGCCATACTGGACTTACTTTTATGTAAATATGTATATGTCTAGTGGCCTTGGAACCAAAGAACTAAAACATGTGAACTGGCATTTTACAAGCTGCGCAATGAAGGTCAAGATCCCTTGAGATGCTCTCCCTTATCTCTGTGTTGCAAACTCAGAAACTCTCTCTAACGATATTCTTAAGAAACAGCTTGGTAAATAAAGTACAACAGTACAGCATTTACAGATTTTGTTCCAAACATTCAAAAGAGATGTTCTTCAGAGTATGCTGACATAAGCGAAACACCCATCCTAGAGGAGCTAAAGCTGCTCTGGTTAAAGATTGGGACAGTTGCTTTAAAGGTTTTCCCTAACTGTCTATGTATCTAGACAGATAACATTCCTGTTGAGGCTGTCAGCAAAGGAAGACAGCTAAGCATACATACCCTGCACAGCCATGAAAATACTTCAAAGCAGCTATGTCAGCCTTCTGGAGGACATGGTTGTTTTACTGCTTTGAAGAGGGCATTTTTGCTCTTGCAATGTGCTTTGCGAAGCATCCTTTTCAAGAGCTTTACATAGCTTTATTGTAGGCATGATAAAAATTCCAGCTGAGTCAAAATATAATCTTAAACAACTTACAATTTTTCAGAACCTGCACCAGTTGGACACATGAGAACCCATTAATCCATTCCTCCTATTATTCTGAATGTGAATAGATATTGCACACATGGATATATCTGATGACTGTACAATGCAAAGTGGTATTTAGTTTTCAAAATATGGGAAGAATAAGTTTTTTTCTTATTTCCCTCACCAGGTATTTTCCACAGAATAGTTATTCTCAAATAACTTATTCTTAAAAAGTTATTCTTAAATCCCCTCTTCTTGTTTCCTGCCAGAATAAATCTATCATTCATTTATGTAGGGATTTTATTTGCATGTAGAGTGTAAATTTGATCTGTTAATGTGCAAGATTTGTAATTTCTAATGGTAAAGTGTTCATTTATGTATATTGATTTTTCAGCATTACCCCTCTTTTCTGTGTGTGCTAGCAACAAAAAACTAAAATTGGAAGAATCATATTAAACATTTCAGAGAAGATATAAGATTATACTTACTTTTCCTGAAGAATGTAATAAAACTCAATAAATCTTGCTTCTCAGACTGTTGGATATTATAAACTTAATATTGTGATTTCTAAATATTTCCTGTGTTCTTTTAAAAAACTCTTATTGTATAGTTTATTATATACCTTAATTTTTAAAATTTTTAAAATTTATAAAAGATGCAAAAATATTTCTTGCTTTAGTTATAAATTACAAGATGAACTAGATGGACACATATGTGCAATTTGTAAACATTATTTCAAAATAAAAATTGGTTTTTTGGACAAAAATGAATGTTTTCCAGTGAATTTCAGTCTACAAGATTGTGTCTAATCTTTTTCTGAAATTAACAGAAATGTTCAGTGCTGAACATGGCTAATGTTATGAGTAGGACAGACAAATATCTTGCACAGACATCTAATATTGTCATACTTTTTTACTTTTATTGACCACCTGTTTGCTAGGAAGTAATGCATATAAATAAGCTTATGGAATTTGACATACAACAAAATGTTGCTCATGGTTTGGTTGCCTTTGTAGGTTATAAGACAAATATATGATTTATAAGGGAACATGTACAAGAATTAGGAGTAATGTATATGCATATACCATGTACCCAGATTATACATGTATTGAATCTTAAAAGTTCTACATTATAGAACTTTTCAAGTTCATATCATGTTTTGGTAATTTCCTGAAACATCTGTTTCAGGAAATGAAACAGCGTGAACTCCAGCATCTCCAGGATGCTGGAGTTCATGCTCTTCATATGTTTATGTACTTACAATGGTAATGCTAGGATTAAGCATCATTTCTAACAAAGGACAAAATTAATTGTCTGATCTACAATGTATATAAGGGACGCGGTGGCTCAGTGGGTTAGGACGCTGAGCTTGTCGATCAGAAGGTCGGCAGTTTGGCGGGTCAAATCCCGAGTGCTGCGTAGCAGAGTGAGCACCTGTTACTCGTCCCAGCTTCTGCCAACCTAGCAGTTCGAAAGCACATAAAAATGCAAGTAGAAAAATAGGGACCACTCCGGTGGGAAGGTAACAGCGTTCCGTGCGCCTTTGGCGTCTAGTCATGACCACGGAGATGTCCTCGGACAAGCGCTGGCTCTTCGGCTTTGAAACGGAGATGAGCACCGGCCCCTAGAGTCGGAAATGACTAGCACGCATGTGCGGGGGAACCTTTACCTTTACCTTTTTACAATGTATATAAGAATATAATACATCTGAGGGAAATGGCAGTTCAAAAATTCATAAACAAACAAAAACAAACAAATAAACTTACCAATGGGAGAAAACATAAGCAGAACTTTCCTTCTTATGTTCCAGTCAGCTAACTTTGAAAATCAAACCATCTGGATCTACTGAAAGTAAACTACAGTAAAACAATTGATACCTTCACAATCCATTAATTCTATCCCTTTTAAAACCATTCATTTGGAAGATAATTTATAAGTTAACTGTGTAATGGACTTCTTGTAAATATGGCAATGCCCTGAATTTATGAAGTCTTCCTTCTCTTAAGGGGACAGCTACTTATCTTTCAACTGCTTTACTGCTTAATTAGTAAGCAGTAAATTGCAAACATCTTTCTTATTTAAAATGGTGCTGAAATAGGGGTCCAATGTAAAGACGTCAAAGAATGACTTCTATCTTATCTGAGGTAAAGCTTTTCAGAATGGAAGAAAATTCAAATACTGCAACTGATTTTATTCATAACTTGCAAAGGAAAATAAGTAACAGAGAAAAAAAAGTTATGTGGAGTTGCATACCTCTTCAAGAATTTCCCATTATCCACTCTCTTTTAGAGTAATTTCATTTATACAGCTAAACACAGCAATGAATTAGATAAAGTCTCTGGAGATGAACCAGAGACTTGATACCTTAGATCAGATAAGGAAGAATTAAAATGGTGATGAAATAATGCAAATCAATAGTTTGAAAATTTTGATAAACAACGTGCCACAGATTTTGTAATAGTGTTGAAAATAAATAAGAATGTTTACAATGAAGGATCTATTTAAAGAATCCATTGTTAAAAAAAATGTACAATTTTCAAACATACAAAGCTAAACAAGATCAAAGTATAGTTGCATTTATGAGAAATGGATACATAAATAATATGCAAAGATAATGGAATGTGAGAAAAGACTAGATTAGCAGGTAACCTCTTGTCACAGCAATTTCTCATACCAAGGTTGGAAATACCAAGGAGGAAAATGTAGTCAGACAAGTAGGCCTAGAAAACCAAAATGAAGCAGGAAAGTAACATATTGCAAATTGCTAACTCTTGCCTCCAAACAAACATAACAATGCCTATACACAAGAGCATCACTAGATAGAGTACACAGAAACCCAATGGATTTCGTTATTGCTAAAAGAATGTCAAAAAGCTCAGTTGTGACATTGCTAGGGGCTCACTGTGGGCTGACTGGGTGCAGTTCCAAGTATTGGTTATGCTTTCTGTCTGTCCCACCAGATTTGGCAAGATTGGAATAGTGTGAATCCCTTCAGTGAAAAGTTGTAGTGTTCTGGAACCTAGGAGATGTACCTCCTCTGTTGCAGTGCTTGTCTTGTGAATAGCTTCTGGATAGCCCTGATCCTACTGAAGGCTATTAAATATGCTATTGATTGTATAAGCTTTTACCCAATATTCTTACTAAATGTTGATGCCAATATCTTGACAGTGAGTTGGCATGTAGATTTCAGACAATGAAAACTTTAATAATACATCCTGTACAGCAGGGGTGTCAAACTCAATTTCATTGAGGGCCGCATCAGCATTGTGGTTGCCCTCAGGGGGCCGGGTGGGTATGGCCAGGGTGGGTGTGGCCTACTGGGTGGGTGTGGCTAGAGTGTGTATGGCCTACTGGGTGGGCGTGGCCAGCTCTACATCATTCGCATCAAGGTTGCCTATGGGGGCCTGGGCAGGAGTGGGACAGATCTGAGGGTCTCTGGCAGGAGGAGGGTCTCTGGGCCAGGGCCAAGGCAGTGGGGGCCGTTCCCTCACTGTTTCCAGGATGGCTTCGTGGGCCACATGAAACCACTTCACGGGCCGGATCCGGGCCCCGGGCCTTGTGTTTGACATGTCTGCTGTACAGTCTGGTTGCATAGAAAGGGTACAAGCCTTGGATAAAGTTAGATTACTAATTGATATTTTAGTTAGATACTAAAATAAATTATTTTAGTTATAACAGACATGGAGTTTTAATACATGTAAAATGCTTTCATATGGTACAGTGGAGATTTTTAGAAAACACTTTTGTGAAGTGTAGACTTTCTTTTCTTTCTTTTTAATTGCATTAAATCTGGTAATCTTGTTCTTTGCTCAGGCTGCAATTATTGGAATTATTCCTCACATGTTACGATAATTCTTGGAGATAATCAAGGATGTCCTTTTTTCTTCTTATATTTAATTCAGTATCATTAGTTTGCTTTGTCATGCAAAGAATTATTGAGCTTAAAAGTATATATAAACTGCTATATTCTATATTATGTTTTACAGATTATGGAAGTTCTATACCAATATTTACCGCTATAGTAAGAGAGTGATAAATTACCACAAAAATTATGTACTGATTTGGAGTTCCCACATATTTTCAATAGGCTCTCATGCTTTTAAGCCTTTTTGTCCACACAAATTAGCAACATGTAACATTCTTTAATTAGTAATTTGTTTAATTAGTATTGATATGGATTATTCTAAACATTCTATGTTTTAAAATATAATCAGAAAGTATGTGTTTGCAAGAATTTTTGAATCAGAAGTTGGAATACTAGTATTAACAAATCAATAGTTAATGTTCTAAAAACTATTATGCTACCTATTACCTTAAGATGAATCAATTCAACAAAAGTTTATTTTTCCATGGATATCTCAAAGATTGTCTAAAAAAAGGTAGCAGTCAGTTCTCTAGTGTAGGAAGTATAAAAGATGACTCAATTACACATTTGATATAGATTTGTCTCAAAAGCATTCTGTTTCAAGATAACGTCCCTAAATTTGTTAATATGGTTTTGAGATAGTGGCATGGTTTAAAGATTGATATGCGTTTTAATTATATACTAAAAAATTAGAATTGTGGAATTACCAAGTGTGAGGTTTAACAAGAAAATTTAATACTGTGTTTAAAAATTAAGTCATTTTTTTTAAATATGTATTATCATTTTTGTTTCTGTTTTCTATCTGCATCTTTCTCCCCTTTCTTTTGTATATGAATGGATTAAGGAAATGTTAAACAATGTAGTTGTGTAATCAGTAATGAATCTTTGGTTTTATATGCTGAGTCTTACACTGTTTAATATTATTGGACCGCTTTATGATCTGGTATATAATAATAATATTAATAACAACAACAACAATAACAACAACAATAATAATAAAAATAAAGTTGGAAGGGACCTTGGAGGTCATCTAGTCCAACCCTCTGCTCAGGCAGGAAACCCTATACCATTTCAGACAAATGGCTGTCCAGTCTCTTCTTATTTTGAGAGATAAAGAATCATACTATGCATTTTCTCTACCCCATTCATGCCCGTATTTTTATCATTTAAAAATAAAGTAAAATATTGCTTAACAGAGGAGTTGCTGGTACCATCATTTTCAACACGTAGCAATTCTCTAGATGTGTGAAAAGTCCCATTTTCATAGGAGCTTTCACTGTAATGGAGTGAAAGAAAAATTCAGATGGATCTACCTGTCTGGATAATGGCCAATCCATAAAATGGCACAACCTGACTAACAAGGAAAATTATGATGGCACAAAATTATTTGCTATATAGATGAAGCCTGAGACATTCCAGAAGAGAAGATGTCATATACAGCATGTTTCATGCAAGTATAAGTGTTTAGTTTGGATCAACATTCTATTACAGTCATGGAAATTTTCAGTAGAATGAAATGTTAGGTTTGTTTGTTATTTTGTATTGGTAAATGATTTAAATTTTAAAATTAAAAAAAAACATAAGTACTATACTATAATACCTTTAATTTTATTATGTGCTATTGTTTTGTACTTTTTGTACTGCAGTTTTAAACTTTTTCAAAAGAAATAGATCCTCCTAATCAAGAAGACCTGGATTCTGAGAATTTTCAGAGGGATACAGGATGGCCCAGGGGTAAATTTGCACAATAGAAAGGAGTCACTTGGATGCAATTATTTGTAATTGAGATTGGCCTTCTCCTGATTTAGTATATTGGTATGGACTTAATCTATGTTAAAATAAATTTAAATGTTCTTGCTTATATATACAGTATAGGAGATGTTAACACTTTTTGGTATTCCATACATTAACTGGTTTTTATTTCTGTGCATTAGCAGGTGGAGAGAACAAAGGTTACATCCTCAAGCATTTATTTAGAGTATATTTCCAAGACATACTTACTGATATGTCTCTAATGTACATAGATAAAACTATGGAAATGCTTATTTGTGAACTCTCTCAAAAGAATGCTTGCCAATATCCCCTTTGTCAACCTGGCCAGAGTTAAATTTTATTTTATTTTATTTTTGAATACTGGAAACATGGAAATTGTTGGTTTGCAGTAACATGTATTTGTTTAGAATAGAGTTCTATGGCATTTCCTATGTAAACTAACATTGGCACATCTCCTTACAATGCAGTAATTCCCATTGGAACTATGGTTACTATTCACAGTGATATATGTAATTCGATTGATCTGTGAGATTTTTGTGAGATCAAGCCAGATTTATGAAATTTTACATAACCCCGGACCATATCTGGATTTAGTTTACAACATTCCAGGCAATTTATAAGGCTACATTGAAACTAGAGATATCCTTGTGCAGCCAAGCTTGTTAATAGGTTTGCTGTTTTTCCAGGGTAGCTGAGTTGAATATGGACCAGCTGCAAATTCCAGATCAGTATATAACTTCCTAAATCTGAAAGAGCTTTTACAGTGAAATGTTATCTTCAGTTAACATTTCTATGCTATTACTCAATAATTGTGTATTGAAGTAGTTGATGAAATTAATATTTTGGTATACCGTATTCCCCAATTTGTTTTCTTGAGGTCAAAAATGTCCATCCAGAATATATTGCCATTTATTCTGGATTTATCATGATTACCTAGACTAGGGGTCTACAACCTTGACAACTTTAAGACTTGTGGACTTCAACTCCCAGAATTCCTCAGTCCACAAGTCTTAAAGTTGTCAAGGTTGCAGATCCCTGACCTAGACAGATCCCTGACCTAGACAGTGGTTAATCATCAAGCTAGAAACTGGCAGGCCTGAGTTCTAATTTCATGTCAGACACAAAGACAGCTGGGTGACCTTGGGCCAGCCGCTCTCTCTCAGCCCTAGGAAGTAGGCACTGGCATACAACTTCTGAAAAACCTTGCCAAGAAAAACTTCAGGGGCTTGTCCAGACTGTCTCTAAGAACGGGACACAAGTTAACAGAAGAAAAAAAAACCTAGACACAAACAAGGAAACTAAAAATATAAAATTCTGTTTTTCAAGCACCAGATCTGGCTGGTAGAGAAAATGATTTGAGTCTGGAATATTTTTTTGACTAGGGTTCTAAGTAGGAAATTTAGAAGTCACTTCTGTATTGGAAGTTTACTTGGCAGTCAAGTTGACATTCTGGCATCGTACATCACAGCAATTATCTGAGAAAAGCTTTAAATTTAATCAGGGGAAGAACCATACCTATATGAATTAAATGAAGGATGCATAAAGGAAACCTCTGATCTCTGTGAGGTCTTTACAGGCACTATTATTATTCCTGCTGTTCTTCTAAGCTTCTGGCTTCACTACTTTTTCTGAAACAAAATGGATCTTTAGCTAAAGTGTCCGAACATATCAACAGAGAAATACAAGCCTGTCTCTACATTTTTCATACATAACAGTACATGTCCTCAATAGAAGACAGGTAGCTACACTATGCAATTAGGTCAGAAATTAATATTTGCTAATATTAAGTTTTCCAGTCATGTTTTATAGAAATAAGCAAGATTATTTAACACTTTTTCTTAGGATTCTTGAAACAAACAGCAGGTACAAATATGAAATCAGAGATAAGAAATGCTAAAGGTGCAACAGTTTCATTGAGTTGATTGGAGAGTCTTAATATTCTGCGGCATAGTGTGAAATCTCTAAATATAACTTAAATAATCTTCAGTCATCTACAAACATCTACTTTTATATATACCATTATTTATCAGGGATTAGAGGAGTAGTATTTTGACAATAGATTTGGTGTTATGTGAAAAACTATCATTAATACAAGCTGATTTCTGATGTGTGTGTTGTGGGTGGGTATTTAACATGTGTGCAACTGAATAAATAGTGTTCATGTCTTTATTGATGTGTTTTGTCTGTTTACTATATAACACACTGTTTTTTGGGGGGGCTGGAGTAGAAACTGATGACATGCTGACTTAAAAATTAGCTTTTGATGTCCCTAATTTCTGTTGTTTCATATGTACAAAGAGCCAAACATCCAGACACTTCACACAGTTGCAGAAGTATTATTTTAAAAATCAGATGTGCTTCCTCAATGATTTCAGACATACTGATGTCACTTCTGGCTACATAGCACCTGGAAGAAAGAGATAGGATCTCACTGAAGCTTATTGGGTCATCTGAAGAAGCCAACATTTTTGATCTGTGAAAGGTGCCCACTTTAAAAAAGCCTCAAAACTTGGTTTACAATAAAACGGCAGAGGAAACTTATATTCGCTAACTGACCATTTGGCTAAGTGTGATGTGCAAACACTGTCTGTATTTTTTCAGTAAATCCAGTATCAGAGAAATGTACATGTCAAATAATAGAATGATTTGCATTTTTTAAAAGTGTTATTTTACATTTATATATACAGTATTTGTAATTGTAGGAGACTATTTCAAACTTCTCTATTGCAGACAATGCCATGAATGAAAGCCTCTTTCCTTCCTTCCTTCCTTCCTTCCTTCCTTCCTTCCTTCCTTCCTTCCTTCCTTCCTTCCTTCCTTCCTCTAAAGGGTATAAAATTGAACTGGAATATTGCCTTATTAATATAAAAGTAGTAGGGAGGTCATATTTTTTAGTGATATTACACTTTTGCATATTCCTAGTGAAGCCTAAGGACAGAAATAAATTATGCTGTATATAGGAACTCTGGATGCAGGAAATATAATGGACATCCCTTACTTCTTTCAATAGTCATTGGATTAACAGCTGAAAACCTCTGGTAGGCCAAATGCAATAGTATAACTCAGGGGTCCCCAACTCCCAGTCCTTGGACCAGAACTGCCAGCAACCGGTCTGCACAAACAAGCAAACTCCCATCTGCGAGATGCTGGCAGCACACAAAACCACGCACCCTCCATTCCACAGAAAAATCTTTCTCCATAGAACCGGTCACTGGTGTCCCAAAGGTTGAGGACCTCTGGTATAACTAAACATAGAATCAATAAGGAGCTTTATTTCTGGAAATAAAATGACATAACAAGGAATAGCCAGAGTCTTGCATATACACTTCTAAGATCTCCAGTTTGGTTATCATAGTTAAAAAGGCTTTGCATAATTTCAGCAAGATGCTATAATGTGATGATCACTTCCTGTTTTATCAAAGTTGATGAATAGTGCAAAGCTATAAGTTTTTAAAGTCACATGCGTGTTGAAGGATCACTTTAGAAGTTTGAAGTGGAGAAGTTTTGAAGAGAAAGAACACCCATGGGGATGAATTCCTCTTTCCACCTCCTGGTTCAATAACTTTAATGTGGCAGCAAGCACGACACTCATTGCATCTCGCTGTATGTCAGAGATGCAGAAATGGCTGCTCCTGGCAATCTCCTGTGATGATGGACTGAGAAATTCAGCCAGGCATTCCCAGCCATTGTAAGCTTGAGAGAGAGCAAGTGAAGAGGCTGAAGACATAATGACAAATCAGTTTCTGAGACTGATGGAAAAATAGAGCAATGTGATAGAAGACAGGCAGCCTAATCTCCCTTTAGAGGAGATTAACAGATGAGCATCTTCAGTGCTAGCAATTCCAGGGTAATAGTCACCAAATTATCAGCACAGAGAAAGAGAATATTCTTTTGAACAACATCTCATCATCACAGACTAATATCTCACCCAACAAAAGGCACAAGCCTATTGGCAGTGATATGTGTTTGAATATTTTCTTTATCTGCGGATCAGTTCCTTCTGATGTGTCTAAAATAATGAGACACAACCAAAGTGCAAATACTAAACGTAGACAATTTCGGTCTGAACGAAGAACTTCTGTGCTATTTAATCTTACTAATGAAAGAAAGAAATCTATATTTAAGCATGTCTGGAAATCAAATGTAACAATACAATGTCATTTCCTTTTGCCTCACCTCAGTCCTTTTGCTGTTACTGCTTTGGCTGCTGACATCGCGATGAAAGGGAGGAAAAAAAATGTGAGATGTGAGGAGAAAAAAGGGGGAATTCTTGCATTAAGTAGAATTAATCTCTATGAGATCCCCATAGTTATCAGTGCCAAATTAAAATGTATGCAGCTTATGAATCACAAGGGCTGACTATTGCAAACAAATGTAGACATCTTAAGGATTTCTTTTTTTCTGAGAATCCTCCACATCTCCATAACTAACTTGGACCAAATTGGTATCAAGTTTGGAAGGAGAATTTAGATATGTAAAGTCAATATTTTAACCGTTGCAATATGTAGTAATAAAGGAATACAGAAAAGAAAAATAAATGTAAAAAACCCCCAATAAATAAAACATTGTAAACTATATAACATATTAGCTCAGTTTTTAAAGACAGCATTAGAGTTTGACCACAGGGGAGCATATTGATCAATCTGTTCATTATGTTGACAGCCAATTTATAAGTTGAGAGAACTTTTTTTCTAAGACTGCAAAGACAGGGAGATTCTAGATTTCCATTACAGCAAAATAACCTTTTTTGATATGTTCCATGGTCAATAAATTCATAATTTTGCATATATTGATACAAAAACTTCGACTATATTATTTATTTATTTATTTGCAAAAACCTTATTAAGAAATTTATGTCTGCCAAACTGAAAGGGGACGATAGTGTGGCAAGCCTGTATTATAAGCCTAAGTGTTCAATCTATAATTTTACATTTTTGATAAAATGAATTTGACAACTAATCTTTTTAAACATTCAGTTACCCAATAAGAGAATAATTTTGATTGAATTAATTTCATAAGATTCTGCCAAAGTATTTAATTTTCTTTAAGAGTTGATTTTTGAGCATGTGATACTCTAACGTTTTGTTCCAAAATTCTTGCAAAATAATATCAACTTTTATAGTTGTAATTTACTGAAAAAAAGTATATTTACAATCATCCAACTCATCTTCACAGTCATGATAATAATTCAAATGCTGTAATTGGTTCCAGTGAAATTGTATAATTCAAAGTGGCTTTAATTGCATCTACTACAACAATTTTCTGTATCAAGACAATTCTCTTGCAATGATTCAAATTTAAAAACTTAATTGGATATAATCTGGTATGTAGTATAAATAAACTCACTAGCAAACAGATGCCTAAATTCTTAAATAATAATAATAATGTGGTAAATTTCAAATTGGGATTATCTCAAGTATAAATTTATCAGATGAATAGTTGTTTAAAAGATGTACAGGTATCTATCCTTACAACTTCCTAATATGAATTGCAGCCTTCCATAGAAATTGGAACATGATATAACTATATCATGACTATATGCTCTGCAGCCAAAGATGGAGAAGCTCTATATAGTCAGTAAAAACAAGACCAGGAGCTGACTGTGGCTCAGACCATGAGCTTCTCCTTGCAAAGTTTAGGCTTAAACTGAAGAAAGTAGGGAAAAGCACTAGGCCACTCAGGTATGAATTAAATCATATTCCTGCTGAATATACAGTAGAGGTGACAAATAGATTTAAGGAAGTAGATCTGATAGACAGAGTGCCTGAAGAAGTTCGCAACATTGTACAACAGGTAGCAACCAAAACCATCCCAAAGAAAAAGAAATGCAAGAAAGCAAAATGGCTGTCTGAGGAAGCTTTGCAAATAGCTGAGGAAAGGAGGGAAGCAAAAGGCAAGGGAGAAAAAGAAAGATATGCCCAATTGAATGCAGAATTCCAGAGAATAGCTAGAAGAGATAAGAAAGCCTTCTTAAATGAACAGTTCAAAGAAATAGCAGGAAACAATAGAATAGGGAGGGACCAGTGATCTCTTCAAGAAAATCGGAGAGATAAAGGGAACTTTTAATGCAAAAATGGGCATGATAAAATACCAAAATGGCAGGGACCTAACAGAGGCAGAAGAGATTAAGAAGAGGTGGCAAAATTACATAGAAGAACTATACATGAATGAGCTTAATGTCCCTGATAATCACAATGAGGTGGTCACTGACCTCGAGCCAGACATCCTAGAATGTGAAGTGAAGTGGGCCTTAGAAAAGCTGAGCAACAACAAAGCTAGTGGAGGTGACAGTATTCCAGCTGAGCTATTCAAAATCTTAAAAGACAATGCAGTAAAAGTGCTACACTCAATTTGCCAGCAAATTTGGAAAACTCAACAGTGGCCACAGGATTGGAAAAGATCAGTTTACATTCCAATTCCTAAGAAAGGCAGTGCCAAAGAATGTTCAAACTATCGCACCATTGCACTCATTTCTCATGCTAGTAAAGTCATGCTTAAAATCCTACAAGCTAGACTTCAGCAGTATGTGGATCGAGAACTACCAGAAGTGCAGGCAGGATTTCGAAGAGGCAGAGGAACTAGAGATCAAATTGCCAACATACGCTGGATCATGGAGAAAGCTAGGGAGTTCCAGAAAAACATCTACTTCTGCTTCATTGACTATGCTAAAGCCTTTGATTGTGTGGATCATAACAAACTGTGGCAAGTTCTTAAAGAGATGGGAGTACCAGACCATCTTATTTGTCTCTTGAGAAACCTATATGCGGGTCAAGAAGCAACAGTGAGAACTGGACACGGAACCACTGATTGGTTCAAAATTGGGAAAGGAGTCCGGCAAGGCTGTATACTGTCGCCCTGCCTATTTAACTTATATGCAGAGCACATCATGAGAAAGGCAGGGCTAGATGAATCAAAAGTTGGAATTAAGATTGCCGGAAGAAATATCAACAACCTAAGATACGCAGATGATACCACTCTAATGGCAGAAAGTGAAGAAGAACTAAAGAGCCTCTTGTTGCAGGTGAAGAAGGAGAGTGCAAAACTTGGGTTGAAACTTAACATTAAGAAAACCAAGATCATGGCATCTGGCCCTCTCAATTCCTGGCAAATAGATGGGGAAGAAATGGAGGTAGTGACAGATTTTATTTTCCTGGGCTCCAAGATCACTGCAGATGGGGACTGTAGCCAAGAAATTAAAAGACGTTTGCTCCTGGGGAGGAAAGCCATGGCAAATCTAGACAGCACACTAAAAAGCAGAGACATCACCCTGTCAACAAAAGTGCGTATAGTCAAGGCTATGGTCTTTCCAGTTGCAATGTATGGTAGTGAAAGTTGGACCATAAGAAAGGCTGAGCGCCAAAGAATTGAGGCCTTTGAACTGTGGTGCTGGAGAAGACTCCTGCGAGTCCCTTGGACTGCAAGGCGATCAAACCGGTCAGTCCTAGAGGAGATCAATCCTGACTGCTCTTTAGAAGGCCAGATCCTGAAGCTAAAACTCAAGTACTTTGGCCACCTAATGAGAAGGAAGGACTCCCTGGAGAAGAGCCTAATGCTGGGGAAGATCGAGGGCAATAGAAGAAGGGGACGACAGAGAATGAGGTGGCTGGATGGAGTCACTGAAGCAGTAGGCGTGAGCTTAAATGGACTCCAGAAGATGGTAGAGGACAGGAAGGCCTGGAGGAATGTTGTCCATAGGGTCGCGATGGGTCGGACACGACTTCGCAGCTAACAACAACAATAACTAAAACAAAAGCTGTTTTCTTAATTATGCCTCCAATAGTTTTTAAGCTTTACAATTTGAATCTCACAAAGAAATAAAAGTCAAAATATGCACCTAATGATAAAATTTAAACTTTAATTTTGATAAAAAATAGTTTTTTTCTTCCTTCAAAAACCTCTTTAATATGTCATAAATCCCTCAAAAATACTTTTAATACCTTAATATCTCAAAATAATATTTATTCATTTTTATAATATGTATTTGCTATAAGCTCTTTGGTCAGTATTAACCTGAAATTAATAACCTGATTGGATTTAGATCTATAAATTAAATTTCCAGGAATCATTTAATTCAATAATAATTTAATCAATCAAATTGATTAAAGGAACATAATTTACTATTGTTTAGGGACGAATAGCAATTGATAATTCAGGAGTGTAAGTGAGCCATTGATGAGGAATGGGAAGGTATATGAATATGAAAATACGTACAAGTTAAGCAGATGTTTGTAAATCACTGCATTTTCCAGAGGCAGGAGGAAATAATGTAATACTAAATTTAAGATATTTGTGCAAAAGTAATATTAAACAGAAAATTCCTCTAGTAATTATATTTTTATCAAATCCACAGTGATCATTCCATTTTAAAGGTAAATTGTTTGGACAAATTGCATGTGCTTTACTTTCTTAAATTTTAGGGTTTTTTACTGGACATTTCTCATCAGTGGAAAGCAGGATAAAAATACAACTATATATTTTAAACAGTGAAAGGTAGAAAGATATTAAAAACACAGTGATAAAAATACAGAGTAAGCATTTTGAGTTTTATAATGTTTGCTAGAATCTCAGAATTTTTATAGGTGATATGCAGTGAAACCAAAATACATTTTCCTTCTAAGATTGGCCTGTCAGCTTTTAAAGTTATGGATTTTGTTTTGTTTTTGTTTTAAAACATAGTCTGAGGACTATGAAGTACAACAGAATATTCGTTCTTCCTTCTCTGAGAAGCTGGAATATTTTCCCATACTACTGCTGCTGAAATTGTTTTCTTAGGGATCAGCTAGCTTTGGTAATTACTTCTGATGTAATGTCAAAGTTTAAGAAGTATAGTATCAGATGTCAGTGTCCTTCACAGATTCTTCTCACAGTTCTTTTCCCACCCAAAAAATTATGCTCAGGGGCTTCAGGTGTAGTTGACTCTCATTTCAAAGCATTTCAGAAATGGATTTAAATACATTTTTAACTGCATTCACCAATGAGGGGTTTTTGTGGTCCAGGTGACTAATAAAAATTAACTTTCTGAGCATTATAATGATGATTTTAATGTTTTTAAGAGTTGGAAGGGACGTTGGAGGTCTTCTAGTCCAACCTCCTGTTCAATCAGGAAAGCCTATACTATTTCAGACAAATGGTTGTCCAATCTTTTCTTTAAAACCTCCAGTGTTGGAAAAATTCACAACTTTTGAAGGCAAGACTTTCCACTGATTAATTGTTCTAATTGTCAGGAAATTTCTCCTTAGTTATAGCTTGGTTTTCTCCTTGATTAGTTTCCATCCATTGCTTCTTGTTCTGCCTTCAGCTGCTTTGGGAAATAGGTTGAACCCTTCTAATTTGTGATATTGGAACACTACTATCATGTCACCCTTAGTCCTTGTTTTCATTAGACTAGATGTATACAATTCCTGCAATAGTTCTTTATATATTTTAGCCTCCAGCCCTCTAATCATCTTTGTGGTTCTTGTCTGCACTCTTTCTAGAGTCTCAGCAGCATTTTTATATCATGGCGGCCAAAACTGGATGCAGTATTCCAAGGGTTTTATATATAAGCTGCCCAGAGTCATTTGATATGAGATGGGTGACAAATAAATAAATTACAGTTATCAGTAAGAAGATTTGCTTCTGATATCAGTAGAATTAAATGTTGTCACCAAGTCATAAATCCATGTGTATTTGCATTTAATTGATTTCTCTGAAAAATATGTTGTTTATATTTATTAATGAAATGTATATAGCTATTCATCTTACCAAGGGAGATTCTTGCAGCAAATAACAATCAAGTTATTATTTGATTGGGGCTGATACAGGCATAAGCTTCTTTCCCATATTTGGGTAGACCGGGTGCCTCAGGAAAAAACCAATATATATCTCCTCCCGGAGTCTCCTCCCTCCATGACACAGCTGGCAAAGTGAGAAAAGCCTGTGGCATAGAGGTTAATACAGCTGCCTAACATGCAAGCAGCCCAGGTTCGAATCTCAGATGGGTATGGCTGCCTGATGAGAGCTAAAAATCTCAAAATAGCTATACCAGTCTCCGTTGAACTCTTTGTTGGCAATCCAAATTTAACACACACATACACAATTTGCATTTTTAGATAGAGTTTGACAAAAAAGAGAAAGCATTACTATAAATGTGCTTATGTTACAAAAAAAAAGACATTACAGAAACCCAAGCATGGACTACTATGCCATTTGTTATGCCTACTGTAATAATGAAAAAATTGGCCTCTCTCAACATTATCTTGGGACACATATATTAACCTTTATTCATTGGCATCTCTGTTAATGGTGTTCAGAGATGGAGTGACATATACTACTAAATAAGTACCCAATCAAGTTCTTCGCATGGGTATTTTCACACCATTGTAATTGACTGGGATTGATTACAATTAATTACCGGTATGTTGAATTCATAATTGGAAGGAACATAGTGGTTAGATAGGATCCTCTGGTGCACAGCTGAAAGTAATTTTTCTAGACAAAGTAGAATTATAGTAAATTGCTGAAATATGCTCACACTCCATAGTACTTGATAGAAAGAGGAAGCAACTAAGGGCACTAGAATGAAGACATAGTGAACATCTGAACTTATAGCTGACAAGATTTCAATGTCTATAGCAGAATAATTAAGCAAGACCTAGAAAAGATAACTTGCACATTCCTTTTAACCTTAATTGGCATGGTTTGCAACTGAGTTCTTTCTCTGAGGGTGTCTTGCATTCTGAATGGTGTATCAGGTCCCTTGGACCAATTTGTGTTACCTGTTCTCAATTACTTTTTGGATTAGATTATTGCCATTGAGCCTTAAGAATGACCTGGCTACAAACAATGAAATATGCTATCTGTAATTAGCTATTAATTTTGCACAAACTTTAACATGTTTCCCTTTCTTTCACTGTTGCATGACTAGACTGTCATAGCAACAGAAATAATAAAACTAAACACATTATGTGGGGGGGGGGTTACTTGTAGTTGTTCTGCACCAATAGCTAGAGAGTTATGAGATGTAAGCATTTATTATAAAAATATAAATATTTTAAAACAGAATTTCAACCTGTATATCTGTAGACTATTTTTATCAGGTATCATGTACAATCTCCTGTGCTGATCACAATCATCCTAAGGATTCCTACATTTGCGAACTCCCTGAGTAGATCTACCATACAGATGTTAAACAAATTCCAAATCAGATATGGTCAAGGACAATCAGTAACACAATGTTATACTTTGCGGCCACCCTTAAATGTTATGCGGTGTCAGAGCATCAAATGTTAGACCCATCTGGAAACAATCTGAAATAAATTTAAGTATACATACAAGTTTACATGGAACCCATGCACCATATATTGAATACACAAGTAAGTCTGCACAAAATTACTTTTACTGGATTCCCAGTTGTGTTTTAACACCAGGCTTTTATGGACATATTAACGAAAGAATTCTGTAGCTTTTAAGACTACCAGATATCCCACCACAATTTCTGTGAATATTTACTTCTATGGAATTCATGTTTATGCAAGATAAAACATCTTCTGTGTTTATTATGCAATCATTCTTGAGAATTATGGTGATTTCCATATTTCAATGTGATTAACACAAATGAAGGCATATCAGGACTCACATTGCCTATATATTAAGCTACATCTTTTGTCTCTCCTCATCTCTGAACAGTATAATTCTCTAAGGGTAGAAAGATACCTTCTACATAAATTGAGTACATTGTGTTGGATCAATCAATATAGCGTGCTTTGACTTGGAACAAAAATTTGACAGACTTGGAGTAGCATCCCAGATATATTGTGTGCAAGATTCACAGATATGAGGAAAAGTTAAGGTTCAGGAGCTGAAAGAAGGTGAGAGAAACATTTGTCGGGCTTTGATCTGAAAGCTATTATCATTGCATTTCAGTCCTGTAACTAAGCAAATTGAATCCCATTTTTTCAAAGATTAGATTTTAAAATAGTGGATTAATGACCACACAATGAAATCTCTGTTTGTGAGTATATGTTATATGCCACTTTGATCAGTGAGTTGTTTTCTGTGATACAGATATTTGCCCACTCATTGTCTTTACCCTTTGATAATAGTTGTGTTTTTTTCACACCTGAATTACTAAATATCACAGAGGGGCATATGCAGAGGAATCAAAATAAGCTAGTATTAGAGATAGTGTGCTTGGTTAGGGCTATTGTACCCAGGCTGCAAAGATCCCGATAACCATTTGATTGCAAAGAAATAGCAAGAGCTGTTACCTATGGTTGGGTTAATTTTTGCAATCTGTCTACAACAACTCTCTGCTGCATGGATTATATTGTAATTCTAGTTTATTTATTTTAAAATATGCTTTTAACGATTGTAGATTTTAAATCAAATAATATAGAACAAAGTTTTAATCCTTGAAAAATCATCATCAATCAATTGCAAAAGGTAGCTTATATCCTGTAACAATAGCTTTAATACCATCAAATAACTTCTCCCTATCCCGAATTTTTGGAAAGGAGTTGATAAATGAATAAAAATCCAAATTCAGTCCGAACATGTGGCTGACTGTGCAATGAATACCTGCTTGTCATGGGGAAGGATTTTGTGACCTTCTGATGAGATTGAGAGCTATGCTGGTTGTAGTGCATTCTACCAGAAGGGTCACCCATGCTAGACAGATCTCTCTTCCACTGAGATGAAGTGTATCCACAAACACATTTAATATGGCAAGAATACAGAAAAAGAATCCCATACTAGTTCAGTCATCAGCTGAGTTGACAAGGACTGTGGATTAGCGTGAAGCAAGGACCACGAGAGACAGCAGGCTTGATTCTTGAAGCTTTATTTAGGAAGGCACCGGATTGGAGAACAGCCGGGGAGTCCCTCTTATTTATATATAACTTGTCGAACAACCAACCAATCATAACAGTGAGTTCTCCCACCGTGGCTGCTTCGGCCAATCTGCTGCCGGCGGCTCTGACAGCCTAGAGCTGTCAACAGCCACCACGCCTCCGCGCTCAGCTGGCGGCTGGTCCTTTGACAGCTCGGAGCTGGTAGGTTGGCGGCTTTGACAGCTGTCAATTGCTGCGCCTGCGCGGTCAGCTAGCGGCGGCCTTTTGACAGCTGTCACTGTCAGCTGGCCGCCGCACGTGCGTATTGGGAGGGCAAGCCTTTTGACAGTAGTCCATTCTTCTGACAGCTTCCCCATTGACTTTGCTTGTCATAAGCTAGCAGTGAAGGTTGCAATTGGCAATCATATGTCTGTGGGACACTGCAACACTGTAATTGCTAGCTAGTTACCTAGTGCCAAAATTGGGATCATAAAAATGCAGGGACACTTTGATGCCCACAACTACAAGGACCAGCCATACGTCCACCTAAGTCAACGCCGTTGTAACTTCAAATGGTCACTGAACAACTAGTCATTCAGTGAGGATCACCATACCTGTATTATGTTATTAGGACTTTTGACCTTTCAAAAGATTTTAATCCAAGTAGGTCTCACCAATGAACTATGGTTGCACAAGGATTTATCTGAACAAAGGAAGATAGGAAGGAAACTAGTGAAAGTGTTTTCTATGTGAATTTTCACATCAAAGGTAAGGTCTTTGTAATGGCTTTATTTTTGTCTTCACTTCTGATGTTTTCTTTTTGCAATCATATCATCAAGTTCTTTTTCTTTTTAATGGGTAGGCTGAACCAATGACACAGAGCATATTATAGCTAGACATTAAAGGCATTCATAATTTATGTTTCAAGTGCGGCTAAAATTGTTCCTATTGTCATTCTTGGCATAGAAATAATTTAAGTTATGACTTTGTTAAATGCCGATTAGTAGGAGGTAGCTATTCCTCTCCCCGAGCTACCTGTATTTCTTTCTTTTTGTTTTGCTTTATTAAAAAAATGGACTCCTGCTTGTTCCAAATCCATTAAACATTTCATGGCAGTTTTATTTAAGTTTTACATCATTTGATTTTTCTCTAGTGGGTTCCTTTAATTATGATGATTATACATTTATTTTTATCCGATAAAATTTAGATATAAGTGAATAGATGCTGGTTGCACTTTCTTGTCTAAGTAATGACAAGTTTAGCACTCTGATTTTCAGTAGCTGTGAATGTCTATCAATATATTGTTAAAGGCATGCATAATTTTGTCATATCTTCTGAGATGCATAGGAAATACAGTCTTTTGTATCTTTGTGGGTAGTTTTAAATTAATAAACCTTGCAAAATATTTTCAAATCTTTGCATGCTCTAAAACTACTGAGGATATATTAATATGGGGTGAAGAGGGTTTGGGATTATATATGCAAGTGCTTTCCTAGTTTAACCTGGGTTACTATATATTTTTGTTCTAGCCCTGCATGCAGCTATTTTTTTCATTTAAACTAACTAGTGCTTTTGGTGTCAAAAGCACTATTTAAGACAGAGGTCCCCAACCTTTTGAGCACCAGGAACTGGTTCCGTGGAGAGAGGTTTTTCTGCAGACCAAAGGGTGCTTGGTTTTGTGTGCTGCCTGCATCTCACAGATGGAGCGTTGCTTGTTTGTGTGGACTGGTTGCTGGCATGCAGGGCTTTTTTTGTCCGGCACCTTTTTGGGATGGAACTTGTAGGGTAGGCAAGGTGGGTTGTATGACATGTGTGAGTTCCAGCACCTTTTTTTAAAAAAACAAAAAAAGCACTGCTGGCATGCCATGGCCTGGTACTGCTCCATGGCCTGGGGGTTGGGGATCCCTGATTTAAGGCACTTCTGGGTTGAAAGGATTATCTGATGACATCATTGTTGCCCAGAGGATCTCCCTGAGGGCTCCTTATAGCAGCCGAGCCCATTAGATCTGGCAGAGAGGGCATGCCACAGATCCTATCTGCCAGTGACCTACATTTGGTCAGTCCTAGCCAGCAGGACCTCTCTACTGTGGCACCTATTTTACATTCTCCCCCACCCCCAAAGTTTAGCTAATTCCATCCCTGTTGATATTTAGGAAGTCCCTCAGGACATTGTTACACCATTATGTATGTGGGTTCCAGGAATCAGAGACTTGGTTCAGTGGCTCCACTATTGTGATGGATTTACTCATTATCCGTCTCTTGGGGATTTGTATATATTTCTAAACATCTCTATTTTAATGCTAATTTTTCTATTTTTAAATCTCTGCCTTTAAATATGTATTCTTTTTAGTGATAATTGTATCCCACCATAGTCACTTCTCAAGAGATGGGTGGCTATATAAATTTGATAAATAAATAAATAAATATGCAGTTAAAATACTTACACATTCCAGATGAGTCCTTGACTTTCCATAAGAGCTCTTGAAAACAGTTTGATTCCTAGAAAGAAAGAATTATTGCAATATCCTGGGTGTAACCCTTGATAGCTCTTCACAATTCTACTGATGAATTATAACACCACTCCCATAAATTAAAGCACAAACTCTACCAGAATATAAGCTTTAACCATAAGTGGAACTCCCTAATTAATTGTTCCCTGAGATACACTATAGCTTATAAACTCAATTATAGCTAATATGTGTTATATCACAAATGACGGGATGAAATCCCAGCAAATCCTAAAGTTATCTTCTCTATCAGGATCCCCAACCTGTGGGCCATGGCCCACTAGTGGGCAGTGAGGGGATAGCAACTGGGCCGTGGAAATGGCCAGCGAGCACGCACATGCACAGCCTCATTTGCATGAGCAGTGGGCAAGTGCATGTGCTCCATTCGCATGCACGCCTCTTGCGCAAATGGAGCTGCATGTTCATGGGTGTGCTTACCTCCCATTTGTGCGGAACTGTCCCCTCTCCCCCCCTGCTATTTCACAAAGCTGGAAACATTGGGGAACTCTGTTCTATTTTAATCTGGGTTTCACCCATCCTTAAAATGTTCCTTTCTGTCTCTTCATAAATTATGGTGGGCATCCTGAAATTTCATGCCAGTTTCTCTAAAGTAAAAAGGGCATTATGGCTTATATATAATTTTTCCCACCTGCACACATTGTATTGCAGCACAAATTACTTATTGCGCTTGTTGTATAGGTTATGAGTGTATTTTGATGCCCCCTCTGTTTGCATTATTAATATACTGTGGTGTGGAGCCAGGGATATGTTGAGGTAATGTTTTAATTTAAAAATATTATGTAGGTCAGGGAAGCCTTTCTTCACTCTCTGGTGGCTTGCTGAAAAATAAATCCGAAAAGGTACCATGCAGCTTGAAATCTTAGCAGAAAGTTTCCACTGCTGCCAGTAAGAGGCTGGAGTGACACCCAGTTAAACAAATAATGCAGAACTTTCTATCTGGTATGTGGGTGGCCATAAAATTTAGTAACTTATGCAAATGCCTATATCTGCTTAGCTTTCAGGCCTGTTTTAAATGAGATTCTTTTTAATTTGCTTGTAAGATATTGAGAGCTTTACTACGCGGTCCGGTTGCCTTTGATCCTGTTTTTTGCTTTCGTTCAAAGAGAAATGTCTATATACACAAGAGTGAATGATGTTTACATGATGCGGTCAAAATGTTCTTTAATCCACGTTTGATTTTTAAGATGAAATAGGAAATATGATTGATAGCATTGAGACGTTAAAGAGTTCACTAGTCAATACAATTTATTTTAGTTCGAGTAAATATAGTAGCCCAAGTGGTTTCAGGAAAATCAATATTTTTATTGATAGGACATAATAACTTTATTATCTATATTGATGAGAGAGTCTAGCAGTGCTTATTCTCCTCCCTTCACTGCCTACCTATCTACTGCTAGAGCACATATGTGGATATCTATACTGTAGAGTAATTTGAGAAACAGCTTGCCTAATATATACAGTACAGATAATTGCTAATGTCAAGGAAATCTTTATATGTGTATGTGTAGTGTATGTATATGTGTATCTATGAACTGGAAGTGAAATAGGCTGCATTTAAATCTAACAGATAATAGCACCTTCTTGTTTTAGACTAGCTGATACTTTTAACTTGTATGGCTCAAATTTATGTTTTCCAAGAAGAAATGTCTATTTGTTTTACTGTTGAAATTCTGGATGCAAATGTAACATGAAATCTGCTGTCCATCTATCAAGAGCTAACCTATTTAAATCTACATAGTATCCCTCCTTAGTATGTTCATATACTATTTTTTTTTAAAAAAAATGGTGTTTTCTTCCTTCACCTTCCTTGTTTAGTTCTCTTGACTGAATATCCAGCCTCTAGAACTATTTTGCAGTCCTGGAAAGGTTGCTTACTAGCTTATGATGCTTTAGTCAATCTTTGTGAAACGGAGTGAACTAGTGTGGACTTTGAGTTCTTGTAATGGGTCTGCATATCTTCCAGCCATTTTTGACAGCAGGATTTGACATAAGCTATATTTTTTTCCTGATCTCATCATAGGCTGATCTCATCATAACAACATGTTTAAATGTCAGTTCCATTGATGTGAGCAAAGGTGGAGAGGAAAGTTAAAAAACTACTATTTCAGTTAACTTGCCTCAAATAATATCACAGCACCAAGCATTGATTTTGACAGGCAAATACACCACTCCTGGATGTTTATATTATATAGAGAACAAAATGCTTTAAAAATCATTTCACTATATTACTTTCACCAATGTATTCATAAATGTACATGCAATACGTAGCACTTCAGGCCCTGAAATTTAAGCTTGGCAATATGTACACTATAGCTTAAATCTGAGGCAATCTTTCCCTAAAAGGCAGCTTATCCAGAAGCACCTCTTTTCATATTTTTTAGGTATTCAAATACATGATTCCCCCCGCCTCATCTGTGAGTAAATCTAAAGATATATTCATTGGGCCTACACTTACACTGTATCTATAGCACCATCTATTCCACGGGATAAAGTGAATGTTGAAGCATGGATATATTGCACAATTCTGATGGTCCAAACAGTTCACTTATATGGGAAGCTTACTACCCACTTCAGACCTTGTCTCCATAGTACGGAAAATAGTAAGGATGAGAATTGCATGATGGAGGTGTGATTGAGGTGTTAATAACAATGATAGCTAACATCAGATGGTTCACAGATGTATTACTAGGTGTGATTCCTGATTTATATGCCTAGATTAGACAGCATTCAAAATTATATACATGCCTGAATATAGAACAGAATAAAGCTGGAAGGGACCTTGGAGGTCTTCTAGTCCAGCCTCTCGCTGAAGCAGGAGAACCTATCCTATACCATCTCAGACAAGTGACTATCCAGTCTCTTCTTAAAAACCTCCAGTGATGGATCACCCATGATTTATGAAGGCAAGCTGTTCCACTGGTTAATTGTCATCATTGTTAGGAACTTTCTCCTTAATTCCAGGTTGCTTCTTTCTTTGATCAGTTTCCAACCGTTGTTTCTTGTCCTGCTTTCTGGTGCTTTGGAGAATAATTTGACCCCCTCTTTGTGGCAGCCTCTCAAATACTGGAATACTGCTATCATATCACCCCTATTTCTTCTTTTCTTTAGACTAGCCAAACCTAAATCCTCCAGCTGTTCTTCATATGTTTTAGTTTCCAGGCCTTGGATCATCTTAGTTGCTCTTCTCTGAACTTTTTCCAAGGTCTCAACATCTTTTTTGTAGTATGGTGACCAAAATTGGTTGCAGTATTCTAGGTGTGGTCTCACTAGGGTTTTATTTCCATTCAAAGGAAAGTAGTAGTTGTTAGAATTTCACTGATGACATAATTTCATTCCAAGTAAATTTGGGTAATGACTTGTTAAACACTAAGGTTTGCCTTTGAAGTACTAACTACCAGAAAACTGACCATTTGATGATAGCACAACTCTGCTAACAAGGATAGACATTTTCAAGTTGACTTTGGAAACAGAAGCAAATGCCTACTTAGACTGTAGATACAAGATTATGTACTCTATTGTTCAGAACGTCTGACTGTTATGAAAGAAAAATAATTGCTAATGTCCTTGGGTAGGTCTCTGCTTTCTGACTGTAGCTTCTCTACAGCCTCACCAGGTAACTGCTACTACATACAAAGAGGTTTTCTAATTGCATTACTGTACTTTTCTAGCCTTAGGGCTATTTTCAGGGCCTCACATTTTTATTTAGTCATTGAATTTTGGTGCCTGCTCTAAGTGTATTGAAAATCCTTTAAGGAATACCTGGGAAATGTTTGCTGATATTTGAGCAACACTCTGTACCCCCAGGCAAAATGAGTGCCATCCTCTTTAAGAAAAATCTGGAGACAGATTTTAATTTGGTTTAAATTTGATAGCGCCTATCAACTATATAAGGGACGCGGTGGCTCAGTGGGTTAGGACGCTGAGCTTGTCGATCGGAAGGTCGGCAGTTTGGCGGGTTGAATCCCGAGTGCCGCGTAACAGAGTGAGCGCCTGTTACTCGTCCCAGCTTCTGCCAACCTAGCAGTTCGAAAGCACGTAAAAATGCAAGTAGAAAAATAGGGAAGGTAACAGCGTTCCGTGCGCCTTTGGCATCTAGTCATGCCGGCCACATGACCACGGAGACGTCCTCGGACAAGCGCTGGCTCTTCGGCTTTGAAACGGAGATGAGCACTGGTCCCTAGAGTCGGAAACGACAAGCACGCATGTGTGGGGGAAACTTTACCTTTACCTATCAACTATATATGCTCTTTATCAGTCACAGATACCCTTTATTCCATTCCATTCCATTCCATTGTAACAGAATTGCATTTTCTAATATATATGTATATACATTTCTCTAAAATGCATTTAGATATGCAATTTATTCAAATTGTATTAAATTTATGGTGTGCTATAATTTACCATTTACCTTTTAACCATTTGTATACATTTTTTAAAAAATTACCACTGTTTTTTAGATATTTCATTCACAAATGTAGATACATTTCTTGGGCAAATTTTTGAGTGGAGAGACTTGTAAATATATTTAGTTTGGCAAGTATTATACTAGAAGTTGGCTTATACTTCAAGGACTAAAATATATCACGTCATATTCATAATGAAGATACTGTCAGAGACAAAAATCTTGGTCTCTGTGGCAACAAATATTGCATACCCTTTAAATGTAGACTCTTAGCTTATCTCTCATATTCACTGAATTAACTGTAAAATACCCAAAGCTAATATTTTAGAATTTTCGGCTAAAGATTGTCTCTGAGTAGCTGCAGGAGTCTGCCATTAATCTCTTAAGTTACAGCTGCTCTATTCTGAACTGTAAAGATTTCATATATTTAATGGTCTCAATGCAAGTTGCATATTTCTTTGAATGACAATGTGGTCTGCTTTCCAAACAATTGTGAGACTTGTTTGTTAGAGCTATTTCTATAATAATACAGAGACCTTGTTAATTTAAAAATTGACATATACAGATCATGGGTGAGGGAAACCAGCAGAGATAAGAATAACCATTCACTAATGAAGTATCCTGAGACAATTATTAATTTGCAGCAGCTAATTACTTTTCTTTAAACAAAACAATGTGAAAAATAGGAAGCAAGGAATAAATTGCCTTCTAGAATGATAAAACTTGTTCTAATGCTGAAGTATTCAATGCATGGTGACTCAAGGACATTTATTATGGTCTTGTCACTAAGGGACATTTTATAACATTTTATATGCCTAATACAGTGTAGCAATCGTCTTTAGACTTTTTCATTTATATAATTTTTATTAAACTCATCAAAGTGTAAAATACACATAGTGGGAAAATGAGTAAAGGGAAAAGGGGAAGAGAAAACTATAGGATAAGGGAGAAACAGAAAAAAACATTAGCTTCTGACTCTTCAGTGTAGTAGAATAAAAACAATAATATTATAGTCTCTACTTTTTACTTTTGCATACTTAATTCATACTAGCCATCTCTGTAGCAACAAACCTGTCCTATCAACAAAGCCCAAAATCAAAGTTTCATATTTTTTGTCTTGAACACAAAATCCAAATGTAGTTTCCAAGTAGAAACAAAGTTGGATGTGTACTTTTCTTTGATTAAAGCAGTTAATTTGGCTATCTCTGCTAATTCTATCAGTTTTTCCAGCCATTCATTCACTGTGGGAATTAATGTATCTTTTCATTTTTGGGCATAGAGGACTCACAGCTGTCAACATATATAACATATATAAGCTCCAATTTTTCCCCAAGTTTCTGGTCCATTAAATGTAAAAGAAAAGTCTCTGGTTTGATTTTTATATTCATTTTGAGAATCTTCTGTATTAAAATATGAATCTTATCTCAATATTCTTTGCTTTGTCATCCATCCACGAAAGATGATAAAAAGTTCCTTCTTTGCATTTATATTTCCAGCATATATTTGAAGCATCTTTGTATATCTTTAATAATCTATTAGGTGTTAAACATCATCATTATATAATTTTATAGTTATAATTCAATGTCCAATTTAAATATTTAATCTATATGTTTTCCCATTGTTCGAGCATTGTTCAAATATTACATTACATCCAAAATTCTTTATCTACCTGTAACCTGTAATCTACTCCTGATGTCTGAAGGCTGCAGTCTCAATAGTCTTGGAAGTTTCAGAGCTTAAGAAAGCTGTTTTGCATGGTGATGCTCTCTGTATAATGCAGAATTACTGCTTATTTTTATTTATTAGATCTTTATCCTACCTTTTCTGAAGAATTTTTGAATGACATACAGTGTTCTTCATCTTGTTCTCCTTCTCTGATCCCAAGGTCTATGAAAAGTTTAAGAACTTCTCATGATCTAAATCTGAGATATTGATAAAATCCAGTATTTGTGATATAAGCAATCCAAAATCTAATAGCAATCACTTTCTGACATGAATATTCCTCTTGAATGGCGAGTATATTTGATAAACTTAGGTGTTTTTTCTCTAACAATAATTTAGAAGATACCCACTCACCTAATCCCATTTAAGCAGAAATGCAACTGATAGCGAAGAATCTTTCCCGTAACTACTATACAAATAAAGGCAAATATACATGTCCCAGGATAATGTAAACCTATAGTCCCAGTGACTGACTCAAGTTCAATTTTGCAGTAACTACTGTACTATTCTTACTGCTATAAAAACAACAACCTAGGACAAATCAAAACCATACAAATACATTTTATTTATCAAGTCCAATGCATTTAGGCCTGACAGCTTCAAATGCCATTGCTTTGTCTTTTCTCTCAAATGATTTCATTTGTCAAGGCTCAAAGTCCAATGTATTTGCTGTTTGTTGTTTGAGTATAATATTTGCCACAGAATAATTCCTAAGGTTATCCTTAAACTATACAGGTTTTAAAACTGGAGCACCAGCTTATGAAATCAATAGGGTGGTATAAAAGGTTATGGTATATTTTCTATTGTATATTTTCTATTGTATACCGTATTTTGTCTACGTGAGAATACAACTGACATAAAATAAAACATAGCACTTTTTTTGCCTCCAATTTTCATTTCAGTTGCTGTGATTAAACATTGAAAATGTTTAATTTTAGAAATTTCTAGAAATTTTCCAGACCTTATTATGACAAATTTGAAAGCATGCTATTTACATTTCTTGGTCATTTGGAGATATGATAAAAAAGTGTTGATGACAGAGCATTCCTGTGACTCTCTTATATAACCAGTAATATACATCCTCATGAAGTTATTTAGAAAAAAATATATTTTCCCCCAACTAGTATTGTGAAAATATCAGTCTAAATACCCACATCACATTTATAAATATGAGAGAATGTCAGGGTACAAAAATGTTGGCAACAGCAATGAGCCTCTGGCTGATTTCCTTTCTCTTTACATCTCTACCTTGCCTTTTTATAAAGACTTGTATGTGATTGATCAGTTTAGATTTTCACATCCAAAGGCTGTGCTATTTTAAAAGACTATGTCTTGAATGACAGTCTATACCAAATAAATACTTATTTCACATGAAAAAACTGTTCCCACAATTTGCTATTGGCAAAAAAAGGATATGATGTCTGCATTGCTGACATAATTCCAGCAAAATAGTTACTTCTCTTGGTGGCAGAAAGCTCACTTGTGTTTGAAGGTTAATTCTTTCCATTGATGTTTATAAAGTTTGTGCCAAGTCTATTTTTCAAGTTACTTTTGAAAAATCTGAGAAATATAAACAGGTGGCATACTGACTGACTCTGCTGAGGTGGAATTATGAGAGTGGTAGGCCAACACTGTTCCTGTTTGGTTACCTTTGACTCTCATATATCTTGACTTTCATATATCTGTAAAGAAAGACACTCTCTTCTCAGGTTCTAACAGAAATATAGAAGTTGGTTAAATGTTTAATAGCATCAGTAGTAGTTAGGTAACCTCAGGCTTGAGCTTTGGGACTGATGGACACATTTGACATATGAAAAGCGGTCATAAATACCCACATAAAATAGCTAATATGGTGGGCATAACAAATCCCAAGCATTACATTAGATGATTAGCTTCCTAGGGTGTCACATACCATATTATCTTTATTTTTTGCCAATTGGCACATTTCCAAACTATGACTTTGGCACATTCATAAAAATATAGAAGATGTTAAAAGCTGCATACTTAGTGTCTACTATGAAAATATCTCATAAAAATTGAATGAGTGATTCTTGTACTCAAAAGAGTTGTTCAGGACTAAATGAATTCTGGATTGTTGGATTAAAACATTTCCCAGAATTTCATATGTTGCAAGAACTTGAGTTCGGTACAGCATTTAGTTATTGGGAGCCTTTATGTTTTGGAATGATCAACCCTTCTAAGTTTCTTCACAGCAGAATGAAGAAATTTCTTCACAGCAGAATGAAAAATAAAAGGAGAGCCAGCTCAGTTTTTAATTAATGAGCACTGTTAAAATTTTGTAGAAATGATGGGTTTGCATTTATTGTGTTGAAGGACACTATTATAGAACAAGAATGCTATAAAGTTTATTGCAAGATGGAATTCAAGGGATTCCTGGATATCCTGGAAATAAGTTAAGATTTGAATAGTTAAGGAATTATTTTTAAGATATGTTGATTAGTGCTTAAGTAGTACAAGATTTACTTTACAACCATGATCTGGATGACTGAGAATCTCCGTAGAAGATTTATTTTATGACTATGGAGATTCTCAGTCATCCAGGTCATGGTTGTCCCAAAGGTGTTTTTTCAGGAGGCAACTGGACTTTCTTGTTTTTCTTTGAAGACGTTTTGCTTCTCATTCAAGAAGCTTCTTTAGCTCTGACTGGATAATGGGGAATAGAAGGATTTATATTCCTTGCAGACAGCTGGTCATTTGCATTCTTTGGAATGCAACCATTTGCACTTCAGTTTGAGATGTACAAAACACAGACCATCCCTAATGGCCTGTGCCTGTCTTCAACAGTGAAGGGTCACTGGTCAGAAAACATCCTGTAGCCAGGAAGGCTCCATACCCTTTTGCACTACTCATGTGACCCTGAGGACACAGGTAAACCTCCAAAAGGCCTCAATGACTCTCTAAAAGAATGCAAATGACTAGCTGTCTGCAAGGAGTGTAAATCTTACCATTCCCCACCATCCAGTCGGAGCTGAAGAAGCTTCTTGGATAAGAAGTGAAACGTCTTCAAAGAATAACAAGTCCAGTTGCCTCATGAAAAAGCACCTTTGGGACAATATTTACTTTACTTTATTTTAAAACAAAATGTACAATTGTGATATGGGGAAGGAGGATTCTTTGGATAGTTACCTGTTCAATTTGCTGTCAATGGTATCCCAATCTTTCTGAATGAAAACCTAGTCCATAGAGTCCCTGCATCTTGTTATTAGGCAATAATTGGATATGAACATAGGAAGGACACACCTTTTGGAGTACCTTCGTTGCAAGTTGGTTATCTTTGTCTCTGGGTTCAAAAGTGCCTACACAAAACATTGTTTGTCCAGACAAATAAATGCTACAGCAGAGCTGAAACATATGATGTCATAAGCAATGTGCATTTTAGCACTCAAATCTTAGACAAATGTTATAGTAGACTTTTCAGAGTTACTGCAGATCCTTTTAATGTGTCTATATTATTAGAAGTATTAATAGAATGGAAACTAGTCAAGGAGAGAAGCAACCTAGAACTAAGGAGAAACTTCCTGACAGTTAGAAAAATTAACCAGTGGAACAACCTGCCTTCAGAAGTGGTGACTGCTCCAACACTGCAAGTTTTTAAGAAGAGACTGGACAGCCATTTGTCTGAAATGGTATAGGGCACGGGTCGGCAACCCGCAGCTCTGGAGCCACATGCGGCTCTTTCAGCCGTCTCCTGCGGCTCCCGGTCCTCTGCCATGTGCAGTGCAAAAAAAAAAAAAAGTGGGACTAAAAAAGTTCAACCAATCAATTCAAATTTCTCATGGGAAAAAAAAACTTGCGAAGCTTGAATTGATTGGTTGAAGTTCTTTGGTTTGTGGGACTTCCCACAAGCTGTTTGTGGGACTGCCCACAAGCCTCTTTTCTTCCTCGGACTGCACATGGTGGCAGTGGAGGAAGAGACAGGAGGACTGCGGGAAAGGTGAGTGGGTCAATCAGATGGGGCGTGCCGGGGAGGGAGAGTTCTGTTTGTGTGTGTGTGTGTGTGTGTGTGTGTGTGTGTGTGTATGCATGCGCGCACCTCCAAATCTGTTCATTGCCAAGTTTTCTTCCCAGTGAGGAGGGTCCGCTAGAAAGAGGGGATTTAGAAGCTTAGTTGGTCAGCCCACAAGCTTTTTCTTACCAGTTTTGCTAGATGAGGAAAGACGCAATCCCCTTTCTCGATCTGTACCCTCCCTAATACCCATTGGGCACCAATCTGTCTGTTAGAAGGAAAGAAACCAAAAGCCACCCTTTTCACATTCCTTCTTCCAAGCAGGGAACCTTTTGGGGAGGAAAGGGTGAAGCAAACACACCCCTCCCCCAACCATTCCTTGCAGAAGAAACAGAATGATCAGCCACATTTATTAGGAAGCTGCCCCTCTATTCTGGAGAGCCAGCAGGGACCCTGCTTCGTTTTTCCTACATCGACAGGGCTGGTACTCCCTTAGCCTGGAAAAAGAAGAGTAAAAAACTCAAAAAGATGGTTCTTGCTAGCGGCAGGGAGCTGTGAAGGTTGGTGACTCAGGAGAAACAGCCAGGGGGAAGGTGGTATCAGAAGAAAGGGATAAAAGGAAAGCTTTGATCTTGCTCTCTCATTCACTCACACGTTCCTCACAAAAACTTCTCTTGCTCTCATTCACTCACATTTTGCTCTAAAAAGCTTCTTTCACACACTCATTCACTCATTATTTGCTTGAAAATGCTTCTCTCTCGCTATTATTCACTCACCAACTCGAAAGGCCAGCCACGGCGCCTCCATTGACTTCCATGGGGATGCTTGGCAATGAAGGGGCCAATTAAAACCGCTCCCGCTAGTGCTGCTACTGCTAACTTTTCACTTGCTGCTTGGAACTGGAGAATCCCTGGATGGCACTGCTGGGGTAGAGAAGGCTGCCTGGGTTCGGCCGTGGTGGACACCAACGAAAGTAGCGGTGGAGGCGGTGGTGAGAGAGATGCTGGAGGTCTGCTGCATCTCTGTCAGCTTTCGCCTCCCCCGCAGAAAGAAATCCCTGTGCCGGCCCCCATGGTAGCAGGGAGCCCCAAGAGCAGGCAATCACTCCACCGGCGGCGGCTGCTATTAGGGGGGGCCTAGTGTGCTCATCAAGATGCTGGAGTGTCTGTGTCAGCAGCAGTAGCAACGCCTGCCTGGTGTGCAGAAGAAAAAGGAAGGTTGGTGGCGGCAGCGGCAGCTGCGGTTCAGGCAGCTTAGTATCCTTGCAAAGATACTGGAGGTGCTCCAGGCCTGGCAGAACCCCCACTCTGTGCAACTTTGGCAGATGGGTAGCAACGCCTGCCTGCCACGCGGAACAAATAGGAAGGTTGGCGGCAGCGGCGGTTGCTGTTGAGGCAGCTTAGTGTCCTTGCAGAGATCGTGGAGGTGCTCCAGGCCCAGCAGAGCCCCTGTGCTGCATGGCTTTGGCGGACGGGTAGAAACGCCTGCCTGCCACGCAGAAGAAAAAGGAAGGCGGCGGCAGGGTGCCCGGCAGAAAGTACTCGGCAAGTGGGCATGGGCTCCTCTGGGCCTGGAGCACCTCCAGTATCTTTGTAAGGGCACTAAGCTTCCTCAACAGCAGCCGCTGCTGCCGCCGCCAACCTTCCTGTTTCTTCTGCGTGGCAGGCAGATGTTGCTACCCGTCCGCCAAAGCCATGCAGCGTGGGGGCTCTGCCGGGCCTGGAGCACCTCCAGGATCTCTGCAAGGGCACTAAGCTGCCTCAACAGCAACCGCCGCTGCCACCAACCTTCCTATTTGTTCCGCATGGCAGGCAGGCGTTGCTACCCGTCTGCCAAAGCTGTGCAGTGTGGGGGCTCTGCTGGGCCTGGAGCACCTCCAGTATCTTTGCAAGGACACTAAGCTGCCTGAACCACAGCTGCTGCTACCGCTGCTAACCTTCCTTTTTCTTCTGCATGCCAGGCAGGCGTTGCTACTGCTGCCGACACAGACACTCCAGCATCTCGACGAGTGCACTAGGCCCCCCCCAATAGCAGCCACTGCTGGTGGACTGATTGCCTGCTCCTTGGGGCTTGCTGCTGCCATGGGGGCTGGCACAGGGATTTCTTTCTGCGGGGAAGGCGGAGGCTGACGAAGATGTGGCAGACCTCCAGCATCTCTCTTGCTGCCGCCTCCACCGCTACTGTCATTGGCGTCCACCACGGCCGAACCCGGGCAGCCTCCTCCACCCCCAGCAGTGCCATCCAGGAATTCTCCAATTCCAAGCAGCAAGTGAAAAAGTTAGCAGTAGCAGCACTAGAGGGAGCGGTTTTAATCGGCCCCTTCATTGCCAAGTGTCCCCATGGAAGTCAATGGAGGCGCCACGGCTGGCCTTTCGAGTTGGTGAGTGAATGAGAGCGAGAGAGAAGTATTTTCAAGCAAAGTATGAGTGAATGAGTGTGTGAAAGAGGCTTTTTAGAGCAAAATGTGAGTGAATGAGAGAGCGAGAGAGAAACTTTTGCATACAGAACATGTGTGAATGAGAGCAAGAGAGAAGCTTTTCCAAGCAAAGGCGAGTGAATGAGTGAATGAGAGCGGAGGGGGAAGGGCAGCTGTGTGTCTCGCCTTAGGCTCCACTCTTCTGTCAAGCTTTTTGTTCTTTTTGCTTTTTTTGTGGCTCCCAGTTTTTCCTTTTGTGAGGGAACCGGTTCCAAGTGGCTCTTTCACTGTTTCAGGTTGCCGACCACCGGTATAGGGTTTCCTGCCTGAGCAGGGGGTTGGACTAGATGACCTCCAAGGTCCCTTCCAACATTATTATTATTATTATTATTATTATTATTATTAAATAATATTATAGCTTTTCATTATTATTAAACAACAACAACAACAACAACAACAACAACAACAACAACAACAACAACAACAACAACAACAACAATAATAATAATAATAATAATAATAATAATAATAATAATAATAATAATTTCCTTCAGGAAGAAATATCTTTAATCTGAAGTTTTCCCCATAAGTTTAGCCATAAATTGCTAGATTATGCAATGAGATGCACAATTAGTTTTTTGTACAATTTAGATCTCACTGATGCACCAAAAGTATTCAATACAATAAAAGCAATAAAATGCAAGTAAAAAGTATAAAAATAAGAGAGGTAATAATTGTCTTCCCAACCACATACATTACCCTTTTCAAATGGAGTTCTAAATGTATTTTCCAAATGGTGCTTGAGTTCTTTCGATTTGAATATTTTTGTGATTTTTTTTTGGCTCATATTTATTTTTTAAAAGCTATAATATTGCCATATGACATGCTCTTTTCTTGTTCCTTGCATACACTAATAGCTAGGCAGCAGAAACACATTTTCCCCTTTAATAGTTATTCCTGATTTCCTGCTGAGGATATATAGTGAACATAAGAAATTAGCTGCAGAGAGAATTAGAGGGTGTTAAGTATGATTGTCTGAGCTGTGAAAATGCCAAAAGCTTTTTGTGACATTTTTCAGATTTTAAAATGGAAATATGTTATTTGCACTCTAGTTCCTGATGGAATATGACACACTGAAGGCAAGCTGAGAGTTTCAGACAGTTTCAGAAAAGGCTTGGGCTTGGCTTTTCATAAGCAAAGCATAAAACAATTTGTAAATGATGGACATCCTTTGTTGAAGAGCCAGGTAAGATTCAGGAAATAAATAAAAGATGAATGGGAATAAAAAACTGGATCAAACTTAACTTACTATTGAATGCTGAGATATAAGCAGTATTATTTTAACCTGCACTTCAGATCTAAATCTTAAATCTCATTTCAACCTGATACAATTTTTTAAGGTTTTTTTCTCTCCAGTATTTCTTAAAAATACTATTTTTGTAATGCCATTTTATATCCATTATGCACAGATTCTGAATGCCCCTGCTCTGGTAGTATATTAAATACATTTATTATGGAATAAGATTTCACAGAAAAGGTAAAAGAGACCATATGCACCTATTGTTAAAAGCAGAAGATGAAAGTGAGAAAGTGTATAGTACTTGCCACCATTTATCAGTGCTAATTTGCTTGTTTAGGAAAAAAAATCTCTGCAAACCATTATTGTTTCTGGCCAAAGAGAAAATGACAGGCCGGCCATATCAATGATCAAGAATACCACTTTATATTAAATCTGTAATTTAACTTCAACCTTTCTAATCTGTTATTCTGCCTTGTTAAGTAAGCTTCCTTAACTCTTTAAAATAGACTTTAGAAAACAGATGAGGCTGCAGTCAAAAAATGTTCTCTTCTTATTTTTTTGCAAATGGGAGCAAAGATCACATCTTTATTGCCAATTCATTCTATAAAGGAACTATATTTGTAAGTAAGATTGTGGTACTCACTAAATTTAATCAGACATACTCTCTTGTGAGGAAACTATACCTCCACCCAGAAAGTACTGTGCTGAAACACACAAGATTTAACACTTGCTGGCTAAACAAAAGGTTAAAAAAAATATCAGTGCACTTTGATTATCCTTCGTGACTTTCCTCTATTGGTTCCTGGCAAACTGCAGAATATGTTTGTCTTTTATAGAAAATCTTTAGTTTTTCTTATGAGTAAAAGTTGAAAAATGTTCAGATAAGGAAAAACATAGTATCCAGACTTTTTCCCCCTTCTGTTCAATTGTGTCTGATTCTTGGAGGACTGTGTGGATATGACTATGCAGTTTTATTGGCAATGATTTTCAGGAGTGTTTGGCCATTGTCTCCTTTCTAGCGCTAAGAGAAAGTGACTGGCCCAAGGACACCCAGCTAGCTTTGTGCACAAGGTGGGAGGAGAACGTATGGCCTTCCAATTTCTGGTCTGATGTCTTAATCACTATATCCAAATGGCTGTCAGTATCCAGATAAGAATGTTCATTTACAAAACTAACAGAAGAATGTCTTAAGACAGGGGTCCCCAAACCCTGGTCCATGGACCAGTACTGGGCTGCAGCATGCCAGCAACTGGTCTGCACAAACAAGCAAAGCCCTATCCGCGGGATGCAGGCAACACACAAAACCACACCCCCTCCGGTCCACGGAAAAACCTCTCTCCACGGAACCTGTCCCTGGTGCCCAAAAGGTTGGGGACCTCTGGCTTAAGACTTTTGAGGCCCATCATTTGATAATAACTTATGCATCTTACAGCATTCAAATTATTGCAGTATGTTATGAAAACTTCAATTATTATTAATTATAGTTAATTGTTAGATTTCCTATTACTCACTAATAGATCACTAGAGATCACATGATGTTTTGCATGTTAAAAAAATGCAGAGTTACATTTAGATTTTCTGAGTCTATTGAATGTTTTTCCACTGGTGTCTGTAAAACTGACCCCCTGCTGTTAATTTATGGAAAACACACCATTACACATATTTTTCTGCCCAAGTTGGCATTACAAATTGCAGCCTTACAAGTTGGTGGCATTTTTTTAAAAAAATCCGATTTATATCCCGCCCTTCTCCGAAGACTCAGGGCGGCTTACAATCTAAGAAGCACAAATCAATGTGATTAGCAATAGCCTTCATTCTATGTATATGCCTGCTTATTAGGGCTTTCGCCCCCCCCCCCAAGCGGCATTTTTACAAAATCAGCTTATTGCCCCCAACTACCTGGGTCCTCATTTTACCTACCTCGGAAGGATGGAAGGCTGAGTCAACCTTGAGCCTGGTGGGACTTGAACCTGCACTAATTGCAGGCAGCTGGTGTTACTTAAGGAGGCATTAGCCCACTGCTCCACCAAGAGCAAGGAGAAACATCTTCTCCTTGAGGAATTAACAGTACATATGAAATGATCATTTGCTTTCTATGTTAAAGTGATCATTTTAATTGTATTTACAAATCTAACCCTGATTTTGGACCTGTTCTCTATTCTGACTATAATCAAGGAAACAGTGAGAACTTATTATTTGTATTTATTAGTTTGCTGAAAATCTATCTGAACAAGTCTACTAATTATCCTGTGATACATTTTTAATTTCCCTATATTGTTAAAATAACCAACCCATTCTTTTAAACTCTATTATATTTCTTAAATTAAAGTAAATCCTGCAATTAGGACACAAGTTACAGCTCTTTTCTAAGCCATGCTATCTTGATAGCTGGAGAGAATTACACTCTGATGGAGATGCTACTTCATTGGCAGGGATTATTAGCCATGGTAGAACTCTCTTTCTGCCTCTGATATTCACCATAGAGAGTTCCACTAATGAATTACTCCTACTAGCAGTCTTTCCATCAGCAGGTACAAGTGAGTGGCTTGAAAACAGGATGTTCTGTGAGTGACCAAGAAACAGATTTTTATGAGAAGTTCTGGAGGATTCAGAAAGGGCTATTATGGGTTGCTGATGTCTTGTGGCCTGCAGGTTTCCTATTTATTTTCCCAAAACTGTCTTAAGGATTGGAAGCTGGGTAACCACAAGCTAGAGGGGAAGACCAAAGATGAACCTAGAATGAGAAACATATTTTTATAAACTGTACCCATAGGTTTAGCCCTTTCACCTGGCCATCCCAACTTAAAAGACCAAAGATTAGCAGTGGATAAGGCTGAGGTGCATAAGAAACATGCCTATACTTCCTAAGTCATATTTTATGCACCCATTGTTTAAACCTTTAGTTGTTGGCTGAGTCATAGAACATGTTCTGTGCTGGAACAAGAATAGAAACACTCTGGGAACAGAAACTGGGAGAAATACTTGCGGCAAAGATAAAAGGTGAAAGACAAGTTAAATAGAATTGTCTCAATTGCTACAGAAGGACAAGCTAAAAGCAACACTTTTACAGCTCCAGATTACAACCTCAGATTGTGTTCTGAAGCATGTTTCAGATTGGCTGACATGCTGTTTTGAAAACACAAGTACCCAAGCTGTCAACTTACTGCCTAGATTGTTTCAGTTTCTCACCAACAGAGCATACAATAGATTCTCTTCATATTTAGGCAATTTTATTCATGCTAGTCTGTGGAAGTAACATTCTAATGTGAAATTAACTCTGAGACTGTTTTTCTTAGTCACACTGATGTACGTTCCTCCTCTCCTTGAATCAGCAGAAAAGTATGCCAGCATATTTTGCAGTGCCCTGATGGCTGAACTCTATTCTACCTCACTGATGACAAGATACATCTTATGAAGATGGAGAAAGAAGTCAGTTGGCAAATACCTTCTCCGCCTCATCAGGAGGGCATTAAACTAGAACAAAGAGGGGAGAGTAGCAAAAAGCCAGAGCTTACTAAGCAGCCAAGAACTGGAGCCGAGAAGGCAGAATGCAAAGGGAGAAACAGAATGCCAGGTTGAAAATTGAGAGCTTCACAAGAAATTACAAGACAGAGTCCTCTCAAAATGTCAGATATGCTTAAACCAATAAACAACGTATGGAAAATAAACAGGAAGATACCAACTGAGAAAGGCAAATATGATGTGATAGCATCATGGAAGACTGATAGGATACTGGAGGGCTACAATTTTATTCAAGACGAATGACAATGAATGGATGCAACAGAAAGGGTGGGGAAGTTGCATTATACAAAATAAATACACTTGTACAGAAATTCAGAAATCACAATGGACAAGCCCTTTTGAAAGTACTTGGGTGAGAATAAAAAGACAGAGAAACAAAAATAATACTGTTATGGAAGTTCATTATAGGTTATTTGGGCAAGCAGAAGATGCAGATGAAGTCTTCATCTGTCAGTCTTTTAGAGACTTGCAGTTATGACAATGGGGTATTTCAATTATCTTGATGACTGCCAGAAATCTAGAGAATTTCCGCTGGCAAAAATCAGAAGCCCCAGAAAAATTATTGGCTGACACCCTTATTGATCCAAAGGTGGAAGTAAGAACAAGAGCGGTCTGATCTCCTGGACTTAATCCCCACCCAAAAAAGGAAGATTTGTTTCAAGAAGTGAAAGTGCTGGCACCTTTGGGTAAAGTGATCGAGTTATTTTTAATTTGTGATTTTTAGAGAAAGAGCAACTGAGAAAATTCAGACTTAAATAAGAAGCTTATAGAAACTCGTTAAGCAAGAAAAGTATCCAGAAAGGATAGGCAATCCTATGACATGATATGTTGAAGGTTGAACATTATTCACAATAAGAAAAAAAAATGGGAGAAATCTAAAGATCTCACTCTAAAATGCTGAAGAGAAAACTTATTATTTAGAGGGCTTGGAAAGAGAATATAACTAAAGAAAGTCTCCAAAAATGATAGGACATCTGTCAGAAAGACTAAAGAACTAAAGAAGGCTAACTAACTAACAAATTCAAGTTTTTAGGACCAGGTGAATTATGTCTCAGGGCCCTGAATGAACTAGGATAGGTGATCACAGAAACACTCTCTGAATCTCTGAGAACTCCCGGAGGATGGGCAAAGTCCCAGAAGACCAGAGGAGAGAACTCCATAAAACCAGATCTTGTTTTTTATGGTTATGTTAAGATTTGTGTTGTATTGTTTTGTTTTCATTATACATTGCCCAGAGTCAGATTCGTGAGATGAACAGGTAAATATACTTTATAAATAAATACATCGGGATGAGAAAGGTCAAGAACAGATCTATCAGTTTAACATCTACACTGGGCAAGATCTGCAAACAGATTCCAAGCAGACCATTTAATAGGGATGCTACAATTAAAAGAAGGCCTGAAACAAACATTCCATACTTATTTTGTATCTCCCTTGGATAGAGTTACTAGCTTAATGTTACTAGGGAAATGCAATACATATAGTGTACCCACATCAAGAAAATGTTTAAGAGTATGTCTCATGATACTCTTCCTGAATGTATCCTCTATATTTATTGTTTGGCAACTGTAGGAACCAGTGTCCGGTCTTTCTGCCAGTTCCAAACAAATGGAGGTCAGTACCATGGATGCCTTTGCAAGCTACCATACAAGATGGGGCATACCTATCAGCTTGTGGGAGCCAATGGAAGATTGGCAGATCCCAGTTGCATCATCACCAACATTATTAACTGTGTGTAACATATTAGTTGCATTGGAAGAAGAGGGAAAACACTATCTTTAACCTGGAACTGTTTGAGGTGAATTTAGGCTGCCAGGTCATAGATTAAGATGAAACAAAGATGTTGTAGGATACAGTGTATCCTCAACAAAGTTTAGCAGAGCTTCAGTATAAACTCTGTATTTTCCTCTTTTGGGTATAACTCCTTGCATCTTATTTCAATACCTACTTGCAACAGAATTCTCTTCAAAATGCATAGTGATAGGGGCAAACCTTTTAGAGACCGAGTGCCCAAACTGCAACCCAAAACCCACTTACGTATTGTTGGGTGCTGGGTGGGTGTGGCCTATTGGGTGGGTGTGGCCCATTGGGTGGGTGTGGTCAATTGGGTGGGTGTGGTCAATTGGGTGGGCGTGGCTGCAGTGGTAATGGCAGACTGGATGGAACTAAAAAGTTCAATCAGTCAATTCCAACTTTATGAGATTTTTTTCCCTACGAGAAATTGAAATTGATTGATTGAACCTTTTTTTTTTGCACATGGCGGCGGAGACCTAAAACGAAAAGGTTTTATAAAACCCAGCTGAAGGCTTAGGACTGGGGCGATGGCGCGCATGCCCATAGAGAGTGCTCTGTATGCCACCTGTGGCATGCGTGCCATAGGTTTGCCACCACAGGGAAGGCTAAATGTGTTCCCACGTTCATTATCAAGTCCCACACATCAGTTTAACAGAGGATACTGAGAACTAGACATTTATGCAAAATAGATAGGTTGCATTTTGAATATGCAATTAGTATATTTATTAAAAATACATAGATTATATTGTGCACACTTTTTCCACGTACAGTAAAATGTTTGAAATATTTCCAAATTCCTCATATTTTTGACTAAATTGAACTTCTATGTATGAACAAATACAATAATTAGGACAATACCAGTTGGAGGAGGACCCCCCTAGATATTATGGACAATAGGGTTTTGTTTTATTTTTTAAAAGATTTTAAATTGTAAAGATAGCAAGCATATTTTTGGTTATATAAAAAGTGATCTTTTTATATAGTCAGATATACAGATACATATATTTTATACCAAGATTTGAAATTAATCTTGGAATACCTCCTTTATTTGATAATTAGGAATTCTGGAAAGATAGTTCATTTTAAAAAATGAACAGTGAACATGGACATACATCCTGTCTATAGGGTAACTGCAGGATACAACTGAAGAAATACATTCCATGAAGTGAAAGGATTTAAAAAAAATCTGTATGCAATTTCATTTAACTGAGGAACAACTTTATAATTTTGCTTTCAACCTCCTCATTTTATCTAAGAATAAGCGACACTGAAATTACTTTGCAATAAAATAAGATATGATTGCAATCCTAAACATTATAGAATTGCCCTTGTTGAACTTCTTTTTGATAATTAGCTGTTTGTTCCAGATGTATTTAGTATTTATAATGTCTAACAAAGAAGGGATATGCAGCCATAATGATATGGATCCATAACTATATTGATTTTCCAACACTAGAGTCAATCTTTCACAGAGTATTAAAAGAAAACCTGATCAAAAAAGTCTAGACATGATTTATGATCTAACTTTATGTTTGCAGCTATCTCGTAGTGAATAATAGATGGAAAAATTATTGTCAAGAATGAGATTTTATGTAAAAAACAGCAACAGCAAGCATTTATGAAAGAAAAAAAATGTTTTTCTTCTTTCTTTCTAACAAGGAACCTGCATTTTGGAAAGCATGGAGGCAGTTTTGATTTTAACAGCTGGATTGTATATTTGAAAAATGAAAGAATAATTATTTGCTCAGTTTCCTCTTCCCATCATGCTTTGGAGACAACCTAACGCCAATTCTGTACCTGATAAGATTCAATTTGCATGTCTGGAGATGTTACTTCACTGTAAGAATGCAATCTGCTACAGATATCACTTAGATATTTGTTAAAATATTCCACTCCCTTTCTTTCTTGAGCCATTTGCATGAAAAAACTCTTCTTCAACATTCAAAAGTTATTAATTATTTCCTTGGAAAGGACTTGCAGTGATGGACTGAGTGTTTTTAGACTGAAAAAGGGACTAAAGTTGGCTATAACCATCCATGTGGTTGGTTATCTCTCCCAGTCTCATGAAGGAAGTGCTTCATATTATTCAATTGTCATCTTATCTGTAAAAGGGGGCCTCCTGAAGTCTTTCCATCTAAGATAAAGAACTTTCTAATATTTAAATCTTGTGAACTATTAAATATAACATTATTCTTGATTTCAAAAAGTAATGTTTCAAGAACATAACAAGGTTATATCAGAGCAACTTTTGTTTTGTTGTCAATTTTCTATGGTTGGAGTTTTGCCTCCTGATCAATGGTTCAGAGGTTTTTTTAAAAACATGTTTCATAACATGACAAAGTTTGAAAACTCTATAGCTTGAAATATGGCTTCTTCAAAGGCTACACAACTCTGTAACATTGAATGTAAAGGAGTGCTAATTTCAAAAAGGACGTTTCAAGTAGACTTACGATATTCCTAGAGTAACCATCACCAGGATGAATCATGTCAAGTCTCTCAGGTACTTATTAAAGATACAATGTAAACTGTTTACTTCTCATAATGAAGAAAGCAAAGACAATAATCTAAACTGAGAAAAACATCACGTCTTTTTGTGTTTGCAAATATCTGACATCGTTCAGCATCTGTCTGCATGATCAATTATGAAAGCTGAAATTTTGCCTATATTTTCTCTATGTAGACATCTTTGGAAGCATTTGCATTTTTAAAACTATAATTTACACAATATCACCTAAAAACAACAACAGGTGACTGCAGTATATTCAGTGTGGGTGGAAACTAGAGAAAAACATTTAATTCCATTATCCCATAAAAATAATCTACAGCAAAATTGAAACACACACATTCATTGTCATATACTCATGAACTTTCTTTGTGCAAAGTAAGTATAGAATCAGAAGTTATCTACTATCCACACAACTCAGAGAAAAATGAGGCAACTAGCTCCAGACAATCATTTGTAATGTAATGATTCCAAAGGGATTGATTTTGTTTTACTGCATTTTCAAGTATTTACCAGATAGGTCATTCATCTAATAAAAGACCATAGCTGTAATTAAAAAGGTACACATGGCTATAGGACCAACTTTAATTTAGAATAAATGAAAGCTGTGATATGATCAGGAGATTTCCAAAAACCCTAGATAAAATTAGGGAAAACATTTTAGAGATCAAGACTGCCTGAGGGTGAGGCAGAACAGGAGTTCAGAAAGCCAGGATTTTTGTTATCCTATATGCTCATATCAAATAATGATGTTTATAATCTACAACCAGCTTGTCTATAGCACTCTAATTGATTTTTATATGTTTATTCTGCAGTGAATGGATTGTGGGCAGCCTGAAGCTAGAACTCAACAAAACTTTAACAAGACATGCCACAGTAAGTTCTTTGTGGATCATACCCTGAATTTAAATGACTTAGTCCCACTTTCCAAAGCTATTGGCAACCTCAGTGAACTCTCCAACCTTCTTTAGAGTTGCTAAAGCAAATGTGAACTGTAGTACAAGTAGTCCTAGACTTACAACAGTTCTTTTAGTGACCATTCAAAGTAGGAACGAGACTGAATAATGTGACTTAAGACTGTTTCTCACACTTACGAGTGTTGCAGCATCACCATAGTCATGTGATCAAAATTCAGACACTTGACAACTGAGTCATATTTATGATGGTTGCAGTGTCCCAGAGTCATGTGATCATCTTTTGTGACCTTCCGACAAGCAATGGGAGAGCCAGATTTACTTAATAGTCATACTAATAACTTAACAACTGTAGTGATTCAGTTAACAACTGTGTCAAGAAAGGTCATAAAAATGGAGCAAAACTCACTTAACAAATGTTTCATTTGGCAACAGAAATTTTGGGCTCAATTGTGGTCATAAGTCGAGGACTACCTGTACGTCCTTATTTGTCCACTTGGGCAGACCGCATTATCCAGTGATGTACAGATGGCACAGACTAACAACTACTTCTCTCATTAGATTTTCTCTCATTAGATTTTTTAAATTAAAAATTATGCTCTTTTAGCTATTATCCAAAAAAGTCATGTGCAAGTAGAAAAATTTCTTATATAAATGTTATTGTTAAAACAAAAGAATGAATAGGATTGTTTCAGAATTATTTCTTTTTTTTAATGTATTATATTATTTTTCTGTTATTACAAATTGTAAGTGCTTAGTAAACAGTGTGATGTCCAGGTCCATTTGTTACTCAATATTGCATCTTAACTTCCTCAGTATAGATCTGTTCAATACTGCATAATCCAATGTTTTTCTTGATCCTCACTTCTTCCAGTAGTATTTTCATTTTACCAACACTAAGCAAATGCAATTCTTACTACTATTAATAAATAAAAGATTAAATATACACATCCTCATCATATTTTCATAATGTTATACAAATGACAATAATATCAGTTTATAACATCTTTTCTAACCAGATTATATTTCAGTTGTATTTGCCATGACAAAGTAATGTACAAAGTATACATTCAAGAAATAAATTTGAAACAATCCTGTTCCAAAAGGCATTTTATCCAGTATCTCTGAGAGTTATTCCAAATGAAACCTAGGTAGGATTGTAATAAATGTCATAATTCTGTAGGACAAACAATTTTGATTTTCCACACCAGAAAAGGCTCCATTCTGTTTAGTAGATGTATTATTGGTAGTAAGTAGCACAACTTTTGGCTGGCCTTTCCTAGTGCATGAATGCCAGGGTGCCACTTTATAATTCCGAAATAAAATTGAGAAGTGATAACATTCATAAAAGTAAAATAAGCTGATTTCCAGAACAGTTCGAGGGACTTCAGAAATGTGCACCTTTCTTTACGAAAAGAGAGATCAAAGCATGAGCAGTGGTTAGAATGCAGTATTGCAGGCTAATTCAGCTCACTGCCAAGAGTTTGATCCTGACCGGCTCAAGGTTGACACAGTCTTCCATCCTTCTGAGGTAGGTAAAATGAGGACCCAGATTTTGGGGGGGTGGAGTGTAATATGCTGACTCTTTAAACTGGTTAGAGAGGACTGTAAAGGGATATGACAGTGTAAGTGGTGTAGCTACTGCTACTGTGTATTTCAGCTCAGAGGATCCACAGTGATTGTTGATGGTAAAACTTCATGATGGGGATTGTGAGTAGACAGAAACCTATCCATTTTACTTGCATTCCACTACAGTCATATGTAAAAAGGGGGCAAGGCTTCCTGTGGTTGCATCATCTGACTTTTTAAATTCCTCTCTCTAGTTGCCCTGTTACTGCTGGACCAGCTTGAATTGGCTTACCCAATTTTCTTCCTGTTACTCTTTATCCAGTTCATTACAATCTAAATTATTTACTTAATTACATAAGTAAAGTATAAATTTCAATACACACTTTTTGCAATATGATCTAGAATTCTTCTATAAAGGAATGTATGTCTAATTTCTAAGGGTTAATTGATTAAATCTGCAATCCTACCGAGCAGTAAATCTCACTGAATAAAATGGAACATCCTTCTGAGTAAGAGTGCACAAAATATGTGTGTGTGCATACATCACATTGTTTTTTCTTGCTATGTCCCATTTTAGATTGGATGATGTAAAAAAATAAAATAAATTTATTTCATTTTAACATAGCATAAGTCTTTGGAAACTGTCTAAATGTATTCATATCCTGTTCAGGCAGTGCAAATCATTTTTTTGTATTTCATCACATTAAATCTACCATTGTAAGATATTGTCATTAAGATGTCAGAAGTAATTTTGCACTTAACCTTATTCTAGAAACCTGGATTTTTTAGATTATTATCAATATCCATTGGTCTTCATTTTCCCCCCGCAGTTATAACTGTGACTTCAAGGGTATTCTTATATCTTTTTCTTTCAGAGGCTGGAATGTTTAAACAGATCTCTGCAAAGGAAGTAATGACAAGTAATCAAATCTCATGTTTCAGGGGAAAAAAACCAACCTGTTCTTTGATGTTTGCTACCTTGTCTTTTTTTTAAAAAAATGTCTATGATGGTCGCTGAAGACAGGATATAAGTCTCAACAGATCAATTATTACATCTGGTATGCACATGAAATTCTATAGGAAATATTCTGACTCCTCCCCCCCAAGTGGAATTCCAATTAAAATCAGTTGCCGTTCAGTGTACAGTTCAGCAACTGTCTTCTTAGACATGTTTCCTGAGCAAATGTCCAAGTTTGAATTCAAAATAGCAGTAGAACAAAGGAAGAATCCCTTTTGGTCATTTCTGAAGAATCAGATGAAGAATGCAGATTGCCAATAATAAGCAGCAGATGAAGTCAATGATATTTAACATTGTTAAAAAGATGTAAAAATAAGAACAGCAGCAGCAGCCTTTCATGTAGGCAAGCAGAATGGCATGGAAAAGGCAACTGGTACTCTTCATTTTATTCTTCTTCTCTGTCTGGGTTAAATAGCTGCTGGCCGGAGCTTCCTTTGTACATGATTCATTCTGATGTGCTGTGTGATAGGGTTCCAAATCCCAAGCAAGTGGAAGCCATTGAGCAGGGTCATGAGATCATTCCAAAGTTTTTCTTTTATGTCTTTTCATCTGAAAATATACTGATTATCTTTGGCATATCCTGTTTTCTGGATGTTCTCTCTCCACGGAGAGCACCAAAGGCCAATTATAGGTTTTAAAATCTATTTTGTTGTTCTGGTGGTTGTTCAATTGCTAAGTCATGTCTGACTCTTCCTGATCCCATGGACCATAGCATGGCAACCCACTCCATGTGTGTGTGTGTGTGTGTGTGTGTGTGTGTGAGAGAGAGAGAGAGAGAGAGAGAGAGAGAGAGAGAGAGAGAGAGAGAGAGAGAGAGAGAGAGAGAGACTTATTATTCCAGTCTCACTTAATAATTTCCCAAGACAGGACCATATTTTGCAAGAAATCTGAAAATTTCCACTGCTTCCTGTGCTGTCTAATGGACAGGTTAGTAACTCAAGCCAGTGAGATCTTAATTTCATTAAACCTTGTTTCAAAAATCTCATTTCTTTTTGGATATCCACTTCTAGATTCTGTGTTATTGTAGCCTGTGAGCATGATCTGCTCAAGAATCATACATAGCATTGAACATGGGCATCTGAGGCTTCCTAAATCACAATTTTGTATTTTAAGGGAACCCAGCCATATGTGCCAGTCAGCCAATGCCTATTTCTATCCCAAAGTGAACCATGCAAATGTTCTTGGCAATGGATATGGGCTAAAGCTGAAGAATAGAGGCATTGTCATAGGATTTGAATGCCAGTCTGACCTGATGTTGAAAGCTTCTCTTATTACTGTCCTTTGGATATGGACCATATGGCTGGCAAAGTCCATTAAAAAAATGAAACAGTTTTGATTGGTAGTCTGAGGTTCACTAAAAAGAGCTCTGGAAAATGCCTGAGAAGCCAAGACAACATGAGAACTGCTCTCAATTGCAATCTTAACTCTTCGTGTGGTTTTGGTCATTAGCAGTCTGTGCATTCAGTGGTTGCTGTGACCCAAGGGGACACTTTGGCCTGTAGGAAACCCTTAAAAGGTCAAGACATCATCCTGTGAATGTTATGCTTAATATTGTTCCTGAACACTTGGCAGAATAGCTTAGCTGTTTTCTTTTCATGCTGTTTTCTTTATTTTTGTATACCACTGTAAAAGGTGCTCTTCTTCTTCTTGCCCTGGCTATTTAGATTTGCTACTTGGTTTGGGTAGGCTCTACTCTGTTCTGAATTCTTTAGATCATGAGTCTTCCTCAAATCTTGGAACATCAAATGAGTGCATGTTGTTGAGCTCTAGTATTTAATAAGCCATGATATGTGCTTGTGGCTTTACCATGCAAGGGTTAGCAAACTGGGCCATGACTCCTGGAGCAGTCCTGAGCAACAGGAGGGCAGGGAGAAATCCATTTTTAACTGCTTAAGCTTGCAAACCCAAAAATCTAGTCTTGCTATACTAGTTACATAGCACCTTACATTGTAGACACTCCCTATGAGTTCTGTAATGAAGAAAGGTAACCTGCAAAATCCTAGACAAGTGTCATTTATTTATTTACTGTATATGCTTACAGTGAGAAATGCTGCATTCATTACTGAATGAAATTTGATTGAATAAATGTTACTTCTGAAAAAAAATGACCTGCAGAAAGTTTTTCTTCCTTAGTTTGAATTTACAATGCATCATGTTTTCATCTTAGTATAAATAGAGAAGTCTGGGATTCTTTGAATCCTGCAGGATTATTAATTTGCAGTTTTAATAGAAGGAGTCCCATTTGAATATCTGACCTTTGTAGCCACTTGGTGTTGAACTTTTGACTAACTCTTAGAAATTTCTGGTTCTGTGGTTGAATTACTGGTATATGTTTACTGACACTTTGACCTGACACTGATTTAATTGAGAAACCAGGGGAATAAGAAAGCAGAAAGAAATGATTGCAGAAAAAAGTTATTTCCATCAAAAGCTGCACTAATGCTACAGTTGCACAGACAGAATTTTGCTGTGGGGCCTAGAGAAGTGTCCAGTGTCATTTTCAAAAAATTTTTTTGCCTTTCATCCTGACATGAATATGTATGATGCTGACACATCTGTATGCAGCATAGGCATTTATATACTTCCTTTTCCTTCTTGTGTAAAAAGAGTTTCATATAAGTTCCTGTGAAGTTCTCTTTAAAGATTGAGTTTAGAACTTTAGGATATTGCTTCAGATTACCTAATAAGAACTTTCTGAATAAGCAGGTATCCCAAAAGATCTGAGCCATTGTTCACTGTAGAGCAGGGCAATTGTATATTCTTTCTTGGTGTGCTGTGACATTAGAACTACTGGAATTTGTAAAATTCTGCAAGTAGAAAAGTTTTTTTTAAAAAAATGTTTATTATTTATTTATTCATGTCTACCTGTCTCAAAGATGGCACAAGATTCAAAGATTAAAACAATAGCCCCAAATAATGATCTACGACACCAAAGAAAAACAATATATCCCAATTATCATATCAGCAGCAGAATTTGCCTAACCTCCTGGTCCAAATGCCTGGGGAAACAGATAAGTCTTCAGAGTCTTAAGGCAGTAACAGGGTCAAGGCCATCCAGGCAGACACTGTTCCAGTGTTGTCACCAGATTAGGCACAATTTCTGGGTCATTGCTTGACAGAGGGGACCTGTCTCTGCTGGATCTGGTGGGATGAACAGAAACAACAGGACAAACTATCTACAAATAGCCAGGTTGTAGTGATAACTAGCAACCTGGATTATATGTGGAAACTTAATTGGCAGCTAACACTCCTTGCAAAGTAGCAGCGTTGTATATGATTTCTTCCAAATCAGTGAAAGACCCATTCTATACATTAGGTCCAGGGAAGCCATAAAGGTGTTTCTGTGGTCCATGCCACTCCATGTATTCTCATTTTATTTATTTATTTATTTTATTTATTAATGGGATTTATATCCCGCCCTATCTCCCGAAGGACTCAGGGTGGCTAACAACAAAACATATAATAAGTACAGAGATTAAGATAAAAATAAAATTAAAATCATCTGTGCAATAAATTAAAATTAAAAACTAAAAATAAATTAAAAATTGTAAATATAATTAAAATGCCTGTCAGTCCAGGTCAGCCTGGTGGAATAGGAGTGTTTTGAGGCCGCGGCGAAAGGATTGGAGATTTTGGGCCAGGGGGGAGCTGATTCCATAGGACTGGCGCTCCCACAGAGAAGGCCCTCCCCCTGGGGGTCGCCAGCCAACATTGCCTAGCTGACGGTACCCTGAGGAGGCCTTCTCTGTGTGAGCGTACTGGGCGATGGGAATTCGTTCCCGGCAGCAGATGGTCCTGCAAGTATCCCGGGCCTAAGCCATGTAGGGCTTTAAAGGTAAGTACCAGCACCTTAAATCTCACCCGGAGGGCAACCGGTAGCCAATGCAGCTCACGCAGGAGGGGTGTAATATGGGAGTATCGGGGTGCTCCCATCACTACCCGTGCAGCTGCACTCTGCACCAGCTGAAGCCTCCGGATGGTCTTCAAGGGCAGCCCCATGTAGAGAGCATTACAGTAGTCTATACGGGAGGTAACGAGTGCATGGGTGACTGTACGTAGGACATCTCGGTCCAGAAAGGGGCATAATTGGTATATTAGGCAAATCTGGGCAAATGCCCCCCTAGCCATGACTCCAATATGATCTTCAAAACTGAGTCGTGAATCTAGGAGGATGCCCAGATTGCGTGCTCTATCAATGGGAGGTAACATCTCTCCTCCTATAGCCAAAGATGGAACCTCTTGGACTAAATGAGATGATGGTATATAGAGCCACTCATTCTTGGCCGGGTTGAGTCGAAGCCTGTTTTTCCCTATCCAAATCTGTACCGCTTCCAGGCAACGGGACATCACATCGAGGGCATCATTTTCCCTTCCTGAACAACTTAAGTCCAACATCACAGAGGTGAGGGCTCTAAATGTTTTAATGGTGGCTTCTCCTGTGTGGTTGGTGCTGATTTTGGAGAGTAAAAATCTGACAATGCTATGATCCCTGGGGCCTCAAATATACATCCCTCTTTCTCAAATGGTACTCTATTATGTGCCTACACTTTGCAATAGATAAGATGTCATGAGCCCATTTACATTAAAATGTAATGGAGTTCTTTTAGTTCAAGCTTTATTTATTTATTTAAATGTTGTTTTTAACAAACAACTATAGTGTAATGTGAGGATTTTTTTTCATTGTCTTAGGCTTTTTTTCATGAGCATTAGTTATAGAAGAATATTGACTTCAGAATACATTTTACTTATTTTGTTAAATGATCCTTTTATGTGTACAACGAGAGATTATGCAAAGCTGTTCCTGATGGGTTTAAAAGATGACTTCCTGACACCACTTTATAAGCAGAAAGTGTAATCTGCCTTTCTCTTGCTGAAAGTACCAAGACCTATCAATCGATTGGTATCTGCACACTGTCATTTGAAAACCTGTGACTAATTGTGGAAAGGTCGAGTTCATGAGTCACTTCAGAAAGGCTGCATTTCTCTTATTTGTTGATTTGATGTGTCCATGTGTCATGTTGTATTCAGTGCTTTCTGTAAGGATTTCTTCCAAAGCAAGGTGGTAGAACACAGTTTGACTTCATTTGTCTCTTTCTAAAATTTGTAGAAATACAGCATGGAATCTATTTCCAAGCATATATATATATATATATATATATATATATATATATATATATATATATATATATATATATATATATATATATATATATATATATATATATATATATATATATATATATATATATATAAATCCACATAACAAAGACTCCACTGTGCCAATGATATCATCACCTCACCTTAGCACACTGTGGCCTCCTAACATCAAAGGTCAGATTAATCTGATCTATACTTTATACTGCACTAATGCATTTTTAAAATGGGCCAGATGTCATTTGAAATATACATGGCTTGAGCTTATTCTAAATATTGCTACATTCCAGTTAAAATCCTTCTGACACTGTTAGCATTTAACATCTACATCACCCTTCTATCTCAATTCATATATGTCAGGGTCCTTAACTAAATGAATTTTGTTTATGTATATATTGCTGTGATTAATTGTGATTGTGCACATTTTCACATTTTCACTCCCAAGAACAACCCTACCAAAGATTTGGTTGAAAATCTGTTGGTGGCAGTATTTGCTTAGCAGTTTTCTGTAATTCAGTTAGAGTTTGAATGGTAGCCTGGGAATTTAGGACCAATGTTATTTTTAATTAATTAATGTTTTTAATTCTGTTAATAGTTTACTGAAGAGTGGTTTGATAATATTCATTTGAATGGTCCAAGAGAACGTTGAAGCTACCTTTGTCAGTTTCTTGATGGGATTACCTATCTGACAACAAGAATATATCATTGTTAAGAAGCTAGAAATTTAAGCATAATGAATCAGCCATGTTCAGAAACATTTATTTCCCATATTATAGACAGTATTATAGTAGGGATCTCTAGAACCTATATTTGTAACTGAATCTATAAATCATCACTCAAATTTTCCAGAATGCCTTGAATTTACACAATATTAGCTATCTGAGAATTCTACGGGATCTGAAAATATTATCTCAAATTCTCAGTATATTGCTGAAACACTGATAGCTCACCTGGTTATGCTGAAGAAAGTTTATAGCAGGGGTCCCCAACCCCTAGTCCGTGGACTGGCACCAGTCCACAGAACGCCAGAAACTGGTCCACACAAACAAGCAAAGCCCCTTCTGTGGGATGTAGGTAGCACACAAAACCACGTCTCCTCTGGTCCACGGAAAAACCTTTCTCCATGGAACTGGTCCCTGGTGCCCAAAAGGTTGGGAGCTACTAGTCTATAGAGATACCACAAAAATGTATGCCACTGGAGGTTATCTGACCTTTCAAAACTTGGAATTGTTCTTAGTCTGACATCGCTAACTTTTGGTTCCAGATCTTTTGAGGTTAGTTTGAAAATAATGATATTTGGTTTGCTATTTCCAATAATTTCCAATTATATCACTGAATATTCAGATATTGTCCTTTTTTAAAAAAGCCAAGGTTTCTGATTATAGGCAGTTGGCAGGAATTCCCTAGATTCATATTTCCAAGGTTGAAAAGTTGAAGAATTCTTTTAAGAAAACATGTATTAAAAAAAAACAGCGAAGGGGACTTTGACCTTTTCTATTTATTGCTTGCACAGAAGCAAGTTGTTCAAACATTCATTTTCATTAAAAAATATGGTGTGCAGAGTAAAGATATTTACAATTATTTGTTGGTGACTTTGCTAATGGAAATTCTTTCAGGTGACTAGGTACAGAAACTTGATAAAACCCTAATTTTGAGGAGGTGTGTACAGCATAATTGTGGACTACTAACCTCTATGAAATTATTTTCAATTTTTTTTGACTGTAGGTCCAAGCTCTTCCACCTTTGTACCAGAAATAGGTTCCTAAGATTTACTATCTCTACATTATTCAGTGCAAGGGATTATAGGACTCTCACTCATATGAAGGAAAAATGAAGCTTGACTTTCAAACAAAATGGAAAAGTACATCCCCAATTTTGTTGTGATGTCAAGTTCACAACCAGAAACTGCTTCTGAGTGCATTTTTAACTGGTGTGAAGTGACAGATTGCAGAGATCACTTTTGGAAATGCTATAGGGCTCTAATTTTTACAACAGTGAATGGCTCTTGTGCAATTGCTGAGAGTTAAGAGTTTTTCCTTGAGCTTTTTTTTGTATCATTTGTTGGTACTGAAGACTTTTGCCCTTGGTCACAAAAAATGAGAAGCTCACAAGATGATAACTTCTCTCAAGATAATTGCACTGGCTTTGCACATCCTGGAAGGGAGTTTTTCCAATCTCTCTATCTGCTTGGATATTTCTTCTTCCCAATCTCTCTATCTGCTTGAATATTTCTTCTTTCCTAGTAAGTCTATACACGGAGTATGTCAAAACAAAATTAGACACAGTCAATAGCATTCACAGTTGCTATTGCTTTAGTTGCCCCCCTGCCTTATAAACTCATGGTTTTGTTTTGATATTCTTACCTATTTTGATAATTTTACTGGATTATTTTAATCTCCATTTTCCAGAAAAGAATTAGGCAAAACCTGCAAATGAATTGATTCCTCCATACTTTAGTTTTTAGGTTTTTTTTCTTCTTCTCCACTTTAGATCAGGTATTGCATTTTCACAGGAAAAAATAATCTAATTAAGAGCATTATGCTCTTAGAAATTTGACTAATATCCTCGCAAACCCATCTGGGATTTTAATGTGGATTTTATTTATTTTACTTATATCCTGCCTATATTATTTTTTATAAATAACTCAAAACAGTAATATATCTAATGCTCCTTCTTCCTATTTTCCCCACAACTCTGTGAGGTACATTGGGCTGACAGACAGTGGCTGGGCCAAAGTCATCCAGTTGGCTTTTCATGGATAAGTTGGGACTAAAAGCTCATGATATCTTGTTTTTTAGCCTGATGCATTAACCATCAAATTATACTAGCTCTTTGGATTGGTGCCACCATTTTGATTATTTGTAATACAAAGGAAACAAAATGCAATACCTCCCCTCTTTCTACTCTAACTTTGCAAATAATCAATAGGTGGTGCTTATTTTGTTTCAGTGAGCAAGAGTAAAGCACGAAATTTCATAGTTTAGCTCATACCGTACTTAGTTTGGCTCTCTATCTCCAACTTTTTAAAAATAGGGTATATATTTTGCTTTTTAAGTAATTAATCAAAGATAATTATAATCTACTAAAGTGCTAAATTTATTATAGAGTTAATAAAATGCTTTCATATGAGAGATAATTTTAGTTTAAGGAGAAAAAGCTACCATTAATTCCTAGTATTTTGCTCCAATTTTTTTATCATATGTTATTCAGCAGCCGTGACTATCACTAGGAATAGCTTCCTTCTGTTAGTGCTAAAAATGTTAATGGTTCTATAGACCCTCTTCAGCTTCTTCTTTGATGATACTTAAAGAAGAGCTTTTTCAGTTTGAAAGAAGCACTGCCTTAAACTCTTCCCTTAGAGATGTAGCAGTTACAGGACACCCATAGACCTGTTCTTTCTATGAAAATAAGTGGAATTCAACGTACAGAAATTCAATTTGAGAGTGTTGAAACTCTGATTACATAAATAATCCATTGTGAATTCATTTGTTTTTTTTTAAAACAAAACTGTTTGATAGATTTGCACAAAGCTTCCACATAAGATATTACAGTGGATGAAATTTTTTTCTGACCTAACTTTCTTTCTCTCCTTTTTCTAAATAAAAACAACTTCTGATTGCAATCAAGATCTCAGAAATAATTTCTGCTTAAGTGTGTATGTAGAAAATGATTTGAGGAATTCAGAAATGAGAAAAAATTGAACTGAGAAAGGAGAAATGATTTTAACAGTAATTTAATCTAAAATATTCAATCTAGGGGCTGCCCAATTCCAGATGACTTTGGGTGCTCAAAAATGTAACAATAAAATACACCTGAGTAATCAGAAACAAAATAAAGACAAAACTGAAGAACAAGGACAAAATGGCGATCCACAAGAACCCACAGAACACAGATCATAAAGGCTTCATCTATCCTCGCTCATGTCCTGGGAGAACAGCCATTTTTTAAAGGCCTTCTTGAATGCCATCAGAACTGGAGTCATATGAGGGAGCCTCAATCCAGATAACTTCTCTATAAAATTATTTTATCTCCTTTATTATGTTATTATCACAGGTAGTGGCTCAGTGGGTTAGGATGCTGAGCTTGTCAATCAGAAGGTTGGCAGTTTGGCGGGTTGAATCCCAAGTGCTGCATAACAGAGTGAGCGCCTGTTACTCGTCCCAGCTTCTGCCAACCTAGCAGTTCGAAAGCATGTAAAAATGCAAGTAGAAAAATAGGGACCACTACGGTGGGAAGGTAACAGCGTTCCATGCGCCTTTGGCATCTAGTCATGCTGGCCACATGACCACAGAGACGTCCTCGGACAAGCACTGGCTCTTTGGCTTTGAAACGGAGATGAGCACTGGCCCCTAGAGTTGGAAACGACTAGCATGCATGTGCAGGGGAACCTTTACCTAGGGTTAGTGTTAGAGAACTTTTTCTTACAAACTAAGCTCTGTTTTTTTTATTATTAACAGGTTCCTACAAAACAAATTTCAGCAATACTGTAAGTTAAAAACATCCATAACAGGACAATTAAAAGAGAAATTTTTTTCCAACTAATACCCAAAGAAATGGGGGATTAGCAAACCATCTATAGCAGAATAAGATGCTGAAATCCTTCTAAGTATTGCTACACTGGATCATTTTGAGCTACTTTTCCATTTTTTATTTTATTTTCTGGAGCACCCATTTGAAAAATTCAAAATCCATTTTAAAGTATACATGCAGATTTATCCCACTTAAGCTGATATATCTCTGCTTGCCTATACTCTCTCATTGTTTTCCATAGGTGTGTGCTGGGTGTGGTAAAAAAAGTCAAAATTGTGGCTGCAACAGTAAGATTATACCTCTGACTGTTTTTATGTGCAAGTATGAATATTTTCCCCATTTCCTTTAAAATACATAAAGCAGAGCCTTTGCTTTCTCCTCCCCATGTAAGCTTGAGTGCAAATAACATTTATAGCAACCATGAAAGAATCTTAGATGTTTGTATAAAGTCACCCAAAGGTGTTGAGATAGGTACTTAACATTAAAAATAATGATTTTCTATTCATTGATTTTTTTAAAAAAGTATAAGAATAGTTCACTAACTGTACAATGTTACAATATCCTAAGCCTCCTCAGCCAGAATAGCTAAAGTATTGCAAGAAAACCTGTGTGTGTTATGTTTTCATAAACAAAAGTAAAATATTTTTCATAAACGTAAGGAAAAGTGTGTCCTTTAATTAGCAGAGAGAGAGAGAAATATGAATCGCTTTGGGAGATCAAGGACAGAGCTTTAACAGGAATTGTGAACAACTTTAGGTTTTTATCATTTCCAAACCTGTTTCATTTTTTAATTACTCTTTTTAATTACTCTTATTGGTGCACAATGCTACATACAACATAATAAGCTCAGAAAGCTTACAGACATATTTAAAATGTATTTATTTATTCTAATTTACTTTCCAATTGTACTCTGACAATAAAGGTTGATTTGATTTGATTTGATTCTAAATATTGGCAGCTTTGTGGAAGATCTTCTGGAAATATTCCACCTTTGTTAGAAAGATACATTGTAATCTCTTGAGAATATGTATGTATTTGAATGTTTTTTAGTAAATAATATATGTTGGCTTACTCGGGCAGGGAAATGTTTGGGGCAGAAGAATTAAAGATATGAATTGGCAAGGAATGAAAGCTTGTACATGTGGCAAGAGATTTTGGAAACAATAGGGAAATGTTTCTTATGGATTTTGAGTCTTATGTAAAACATCAAACAATTACCTAATTAAACACACTGTTAGTTTCAAAATTACAAATTGGAACAGGATTTGCAAGGGTCTTTATCCCTCATGAACACCCACACCCCCCCCGCTTTATTCCTGCCCCTTTAAATGAACAAATTATATAAACAAAATGGATGGTCATCAAATATTGGTCAATGACACTGGACCTGGTTTTCTGTTTCTTTTCAAAAGCCTTAGTACACTCAGACGCTGGAGATATATGTGTGTGTCCCATTTAAAAAAAATATTTATAGATAAAATACATATGGTGATTGTGCATAGAGATGGAAACTTTTTAAAATAACAGAAAAATTAGATCCAATGTTTACCAACGATGTGACCTCTTCTTCCTTCTAACTGCAAACAAAATTTGTTCTCTTGCTTTTATTTCATTTTGCTTTGAATATGCATCTTCCTCCTCTGCGTGAACAGAGCAATAGAATGAACAGTTCAGAGAACACCACAAATCATATGATTTTAATTTTATTCCTCTTAGAGCAACACAGTATTTTCCTCCCTTTTTTGTCTTATTCAGAGTCTATATCATGAATGATGACTGCAAGCCTGTTATTCTTTCTGCCACTATCAAAAGCCAAACACTGGTTGAACAGATATTTAGTGCTTCTGATGATTGAACTTTCCTCTGTGCAACATCTGGTGTCTCCAGCATTTCTGAGTTGCTCCCTAGAGATATCTTTACTCATTACAGGAGCACACTAATTAGGTATCAAGGAAAAAACAACAACCACCAAATCTGAAAAAAAATGCAACCATGCAATCAAGTGCTTTTAATAAAGTACAATGGTGTTCCTATTCTGTTTGCTCAAGAACTCATAAAACCAAAACCTTTTGTTTACTTATTCTGTAGTTATCAGTCCCTGATAACTGTAGTTATCAGTGACACTTGACTTATGTTGGTTTATTTTTGGTTGATTTTGCTCAGATTTGAAGCCTAGTAGAAGGTATAGAAAGATCTTCTAGTCTTAGGTGTTGTAACAAAAGTGTAACTCACATATTAATGTCTGACATTGGGACACATGGATAAAAAAACAGTTTGCATCATAATATACTTTCAATATTTATTTCATTATTTTGGTTTTTAATGGATGCACATACTCCTAGCCTCTTCCACACATATGTTCAAATGCAAGTTAAAGATAATAACTGCCTTATTTATTTATTTAGATTTATATAGCTCCCCCATATTTTCAAACCTGACGGTGGGCAACCAGAAAACTCTAAAATAGTACAATAAAGGCAAAAATATTAAAAAATACAACAATGAACCATACAACCAATGGATATGACTTCACTTTGTCTTCTGTCCCCAGCAGGAGATAACCCAAACTCTTAGAATACATAGAATCAGTGCTTTTTTTGTAAAAAAAAAAAGGTGCTAGAACTCATACCCATCATACAATCCGCCTTGCCTATCCTACATGGTTTATCTTTGTAGTTGAAAAAAAAAACCCTTCAATTTTTAGTGTATCTAAAAGACTAGGATTTTGTTCAAGGAAATTCTGGAAAATCCTTTGAAAAAAGATGCTGGAACTCCATTCTGGTATGTTCTATGACAAAAAAAAAGGCCTGCATAGAATACTCAGAACTATTAAACAGTTGGTCCTGGGTGGATGAGCTAAATAATCCCACAGACATGGAAGGTAATGTTGGTCCTCTTTATTCGTAAGTGGTATATCTCAAAATGATATCTGAAGGTGATTGTTTTAGAGAAAGAGATCAGTTCAGAAAAAATAGTGCCTATGTTTGCAAAAGATTCCACAGCACCAAAAACTTCTTGTTTGACAACCTGGAGAGGTACTTCTCACCCAGTATAGGTAACACTCAGACTGAGAAGGAATGATCTGACTTAATATACAATCTTTTTTAAAAAAATCTTAGTGTTCTCTTTTTTTATTTTCACGTTCAGAAAAGGAATCTAACTATAAGGAAGGGTTTCTTGCACAATGCACAGTTTCTGTAGTACCATTCCTGAACTTCAGATGTTTAGTGTGATATTTATTTATTTATTTATTTATTTATTTATTTATTTATTTATTTATTTATTTATTTATTTTAATCCCATTTATATCCCGCCCTTCTCCGAAGACTCAGGGCGGCTTACAATTTAAGCACTTGAAATAGATAAAAGTCTATTTAGATTAGAATTTTGGTATACCATATTGATTGGGAGTATCTGAAGTAATCCTGTTTGTTTTAAAATAGATTTATTTCTTCACAAATGTGGTGACCTTAATTCCTTTTACTCTTCTTGTCTTCTTTTTTGGCAGACCCTTACAAATTGGTTATGCCTTCTGTGTTTTTCAGCAAAAAATCTTATTCAGGCTCAGATTTATAGCCTGCTGTATTGAAGCTATTTTCTTGTATTTGGGTCCTTTCCTTTCCTTTCCTTTCCTTTCCTTTCCTTTCCTTTCCTTTCCTTTCCTTTCCTTTCCTTTCCTTTCCTTTCCTTTCCTTTCCTTTCCTTTCCTTTCCTTCTTTAACTTCTGCTAATTATTCTAATTGACTGAATTGTAATAGAAGAGGAAGCAGCTTCTCTGGAGATGACAATGCCTCCATACTTTCAAACAACCTAAACTATAAAGAAGAATATGATTTTTTTTCAAAAACAGAAGCCAAGAGAAATAATTGGAAGTCAGCTAAAAAGAAATTATCATCTGATAAGCAAACTCCCTATTTTTTTTCCTACTATATAAATAAAATATATTTTTTAAAGTCTCACTTGGAAGTTAAATAGCACATACATGTCAGTTTCTCAGAACAACTGATTGATTGCATTCATTTTGTTGGAAATATAAACAAGTTTTATATCTAAATTTTATAGTATTGCAGCCAATCCATCTGTCCTGACTACTTGTGTACTGCCACATAATGAAGCCTGTATTAGGAACAAATATGCTCCCCCCCACCTCTTTATTATGCATGTGGCACACAGGGCAATTTACTACATACCAGATGTAGCTAAGTAGTTGGGATCATGTTGTGATTTATTCATTTAAAGACAATCTGCTATGGTAATGTACAGATACTTTATAAACAAAATTATATTAAAGAAAAAAGTAAGCTTATTTCAACAATGGTTTGAAATTGCTAAATGGTTACTCAGTTCCCCTGTGAATATTTGTATTGTGTTAAGGTGAAAAATAGGAATCTTGGTTCCTTTGGCAAATTATATTTCTATGATTCTCTGGTCACAGCTATTCAATGGGGAAAAAATGAATGAATAATTTTAACAAAGAGTGAAGGATTTTGTATTTCTGCACAAAACTAAGAGATGGCTGTAAAGCACAGCTTTACAGCTAGCAAAAAAGCACTGACAGTTTCTAGCTATGACCACTAAGGGCAAGTTCTATAACTGTAAACATGTAAATATGTTCACACCTATAGAATTTAGTACCCCTAGAGAGCTCAATTTTTTTATTCTATAAAAGAGGGGTCTTTAAACTTGGTCCTTTTATGACTTTTGGACTACAACTCCCAGAATTCCTCAGCCAGGCAGTGGACTTCTGGAAGTTGAAGTCCACAAGTCATAACAGGGCCAAGTTTGAAGATCCCTGCTATAGAAATTTTCTTTTAATTGTAGATTTTTAAAAAAATAATCCCTGAACAATGGAGAGGGTGGATATTTGAAACTGTCCTTTGTATTCAGTTTCGCTTTCTCATTTGAAGAGCACCTTGTTCTGGCCCCCAGAACTAAAATGCTTTGTAGTTCCAGATTCCAGACAGTATAACTCAATGAAATGGTTTTAAACAAATATTTATTGTCCAGGAACTCTAAGCAGAGACTTACTTTGCAGTAGATTCATCCAGTCATAATCATATCTGTCCATTTTCGTAAGTAAAAAGGGATAATTCCCCATCTCAGCTGTGTATGGTTACAGATGCTGATCAGCATGTGCAGCATGGTTGATTAGACAAAGGCTTTACAACTCTGGTGTCTAGCTAGGATGTCCTGCAATAAACGTTTAACTCTTCCCACTGTCTAGATAAGCTATAGGACTAACTAAAAACTAGACTACATTTCCCAGAAGCCATCTCTTAAGGAAACAGCATTAACCCTGAAAATGCTAAATACTCTTAACACAGTTCTTAATTCCTAAACTAGCTGTAATAATGGACCAGCTGACTATATACTGGTCCAGCATACACCTCAATTTTTATGAAGAATACATTTATTCCCCCAATAATGTATTTGACAATGGTAGATTGGTACCTTTTTAGACGTGTCTCATAAGGATACAAACATCTTCTCTTGGTTCCTTCCAAGATGGAAATAAAGCAAACCAGAGAATCAGTAGAGAATTAAAGATATGCAAATTCCTCCTTATTTATAGCAAACAAATGTCTATTTATTTAGTTTAGTTTAGTTTTATTTGATTTCTATACCGCCCTTCTCCCTAGGGACTCAGGGCAGTTCACAGGGCATATATAAATAACAATACAAGAGTTAAAAGGAAATTAAACCAGTGCCCAGTTAAAAACACCAATAATAAAATACTAAAAAAAACAACACCAATTTAAAAACCCATATTCCCCCATCAGGCCAGACCAGCTAATTCAAATAAGTGGGTCTTCAACCCGCGGCGGAAGGATCGGAGGTCTGATGCCATCCGGAGCTCAACCAGCAGTTGGTTCCATAATGCCGGGGCGCCCACAGAGAAGGCCCTCCCCCTGGGGGCCACCAGTTGACATTCCCTGACCGGAGGCACCCTGAGGAGGCCCTCTCTGTGGGCACGTACTGGGCGGAGGGAAGTTGACGCCGGCAGCAGGTGGTCCCCGAGGTAACCCGGACCCATGCCATGTAAGGACTTAAAGATCATGACCAGGACCTTGAACCTCACCCGGAAGACAACTGGTAGCCAATGCAGCTCGCGGAGCAAAGGTGTTAAAATAGAGTTAAAATAGCTATGTTTTTCAATGTTTTCCTTTATATGGGTATGCATTAGATATATATCTTACTTTACATGGGTATGCTATATGATGACTCTATTGTTTCTAATGGAGAAGCCAGCTTTTATATAATGGTAATACTGCTGCCTATTCACTACTCGCTATAAAATCTTTATTCCAACACCTGCAATAGATAACCCACCTGATCATGTAGTTTTGACTAATCCATAAACATCCCAGGACAGTTTGTTCCCGTTAACTTTCTCTTATTACCCTTTCTATTTGCACTGATTCCTTCTACTGATTGGAATGGATGATTGTAACTCATGTGTTTCTTATTAATTTCTTCAGTTTAAAACTATTCATCTTGAAGAATATGCCTGCTGGCTGAAAATGAACTTCAATGAGTTTCCTGGGACTTTCTGACAGGTAAGAGTAGAGGACTGCAGCAATAATAATGAAACAGAAGATCATTAAGGGACAAGATGAGTTGGAAGATTAAAAATATCATGAGAAAGAAAGCTTTTCATTGCTCCCTGCAAGTAGATTGTTTTAAATACATACATATCTTATAATATTTTTATTAGTTGCCATAGTTACAGTACCTGGTTCTCCTGCTTTCTTGCTCTACTTCCTCTTCTCACCCCTCTGGCAAGTAGTCCAGATCAGAAAATGCTCTAAAGAAGAAAACATCACAGCCAGATTATATTGGATTGTCTTGTTTTGATTACTGGGACATCAATTTAAGTTCATATAATTCTTAAACCCACCTGACCTAGGGGAACTGGATGAATTTTAAGGCTTTTTCAATCTTATTTTGAATTCTATAGATTAAGAATTTTAAAATTTATAAATCCCAAGTTCTGAGAACCCACGATTATACATGAACAATTAAGGGTGTACTATGAACTGCATTGCTAAAACCAAACAGGACAAGAGAAACATGAAACAGAATAAATCACAATAATAAAATTATGCCCCTTTTATACAATAAATCAGATTTGTCCTGTGCTGGCTATCAGGGTAAGAGGGAGGAAGATGCATGAAGCTTTTCTAGCTATGAAGAAAAGGACAGAAGAGTTTTTGAATGGGGAGAGAACTACTTCTCACCTGGTGAAAAGTAAAGTTTGAGAGCAGATCTGCCTATTGCAAAAGCAAGAGACAAATGAGCAACTAGTTCTCACCTCAAAATATAACACAACTAGTCAGTTTCAGACTCAGACAGTAAAATGGAAAAAAAATTGGAATCTCAGGTTCAGTTTTAATAAGGCTTGCATTTGGTACTTAGCAAGTGCTGGAAATTTTTGCAATGGCTGAAAAACTGTTAGGCATAAGCTAAGAGACCAAACAGTGAGATCCAATCGAATCCAATTCTTTATTGGTTTGCACTTTATAGACTTTATATCCTGAAAGATTCTAGAGCAGGGGTGTCAAACTGCCAACCCGTGGCTGGATGCGTCACAAGGAAACCGCACCCACCCCATTGCTGGCAATGGGGAAAAAGCTCAGATATGTCACACGACATCACACGATGTTGTGAGTTTGACATGTCTGTTCTAGAGCATGGTTACCTGAACCTCTCCCCACTTTTCCCATCCAACATTTGACTGCTCAATCTTTTGATCTGAATCTCTTTCTGGAAAAGTTCTAAGTAGCAAAATCCCTCCCTCTGCTGCTGCAAATGCACATTCAGTCACAATATTTATATATATTAGATCTACTTATTACTATCTATCATCTCTTTCTATCAATTGCATTGCCAGCCATAGGAAAACTGATACATAAATGGACTATTTAGCTATATTTAAAATTAAACAGACCTATGCATCCACAGAAAATATACGATGTAGCTGTAACAAGGTTGACTCAGCCTTCCATCCTTCCGAGGTAGGTAAAATGAGGACCCAGATTGTTGGGGGCAATAAGCTGACTTTGTAATAATGCCGCTTGGGGGGTGTATGAAAGCCCTAATAAGCAGGCATATACATAGGATGAAGGCTACTGCTAAGTTTGTAAGCCGCCCTGAGTCTTCGGAGAAGGGCGGGATATAAATGGAATTAAAATAAAAAAATAAAATAAAATAAACAAAAGAATAATTGATCATCTGTTTCACTTTCTCATTCATCAGATATTTATTTTTGTTAGTGAATATATCTGTCTAAATGAGAAAATATTATGCAGAATACCTTCCCTATAGCTAAAACCTAAATAAAATGCTGATTTTACCCTGATAGAGAAATAGGTAAAGGTAAAGGTAAAGGTTCCCCTGCACATGCGTGCTAGTCGTTTCCGACTCTAGGGGCCGGTGCTCATCTCCGTTTCAAAGCCGAAGAGCCAGCGCTTGTCCGAGGACATCTCCGTGGTCATGTGGCCGGCATGACTAGACACCAAAGGCGCACGGAACGCTGTTACCTTCCCACTGTAGTGGTCCCTATTTTTCTACTTGCATTTTTACATGCTTTCGAACTGCTAGGTTGGCAGAAGATAGAGAAATACATTAGCTTAAATCCCAGAATGCATATTTAGAAGTTTAGTTCTAGCTAGATTATTTCCTGTATTTTCACATCCCTTGAAATTCAGCTAAGTCATGAGACTACATGACATGTAAAGTCAGTAAATCAATAGAATGGTATTCTGTCCGAAGTTGGTATTCTTGGTATTTATAACGAAGTCAATGACTCTTGCATCAGTCTGATCTAAAGGCCCAAGCAAAGACATGATGTTAAATGTGCCTTTGCATTTAAAGTGAACATTACTCAAAAAATGTAACTGCAGAGTGAGAAGGCAGATCATAACTGAGATCACAGCAGGTGATGACAGGGAATGTAATGATTTTTTTTTACTGCTGGACTCTTTATAAGAACTTATACTCTTTTGAAGCAGCTATTTGCATTTGAAAAGAGACCCCTTTGGTGTCAGTGGAGCATTTCCTACAAATATAAATATCAGCTTCAAATAAAAGTTGTTGAAACTATAATGGGGGGGGGGTTCATTTTCCTTGTCCTCCTGCAATTCTAAATATTATAATCTTACTACAAGAGCAGCTTCTGCTTATATTTTGAAATCTTCTAGTTCAATATAAAGGTAATTTAACATGGAATCTAGCAGGCTCAAACATTACTTTCATAAATGCAGGGATTGGCAACTTTTCTAGCCTGGGATGTTGTTGTAAAGTTTTGTGCAAGTCTCCAAGCACCTCCCTGGTTCTATCAGAATTCAGCAAGATCCTGCAAACTGCAGACACGCTCCAAGGCTTTGAAAAAGAGAGAGTGTTTCTAGTTTTCTAATCAATCACCAATTTTTCTTCTTTTTCCTGCCTTCACAGAAAAGTCTGGCTCCCACACGGCAGATACAGAATTCTGAATGAGATGGATGAATGTTTTTAGCATAATCTTACATGCTTTGCATTCATACTAATTCCTGAAAAGCACAATGCAAACTACAGCAAAAGCATTTCTTCCTGGAGCTTCCACCTAACTTTGCCTGTGAATATAAATATTGATTTTCTATATGCAGAGCATCAGAAAGAATCCAATGGAAGAAGTTTTCTTCATGATTGTATAGGTATATCTTTTCTTTGTAAAAATGTTAGATTGCTATTTATGATGTAGCTACTAGTTTCATGAAAAAGGGTAAAAATACTAGAAGAGCAGCTTGTCTGTAATAAAAGCTAATATTCCAAGTTTTTTTTAAAAAAAATCCTTCACACCATATAATTATAATATATATTTTCTTACTTTTAAAGCACAATAATTTTACTCTCATTATTATTCTTGACTCCCCAGACTCTGTCATCATGAATCATCATTATAATTTTTGCCAGATCAATGTGTGTTTGAGATTGTTCCCAAGAATTTACAGCAACACTAAAGCTTTTCATCTAGTGTTTTTCATCCAAAAATACTAGAACTTAAGTAGGATGCTTAAGGCTGTGATAGATTCATTTTACAATTTTTCATTTTAATTATTTTTGCTATCATATGTAAAAGGATAACTTCAACATGCTGTTTATGTAGTGAAAAATATTTCTAATTCTTTTTCTCCATGCTAGTTTGTAAGCTAAGGAGATGTTTGATTCACAGCTTTAACAGAACAAGCCATGTAAGTAGCATGGAGCGAAACATATGATAACCCATAAGATAAATGATAGAAACATTTAGTTGATTTTTTTTCTTTTTTCCCCTCCCCCCCAGGTTTGTTTTTTACAACCAGTCCATATTGGTGAATTTAAAAAAAGTCAAAATTGTAATGAAAAAAGTACCAATGTGGTATAGCAGAGAAGAAAGGTTTTACAAGCCCATGTCCACCATATTCATTGGATTTCAATTCATAGTCTATGTGGAAAGTTGTAGACCAAAACAACTGTAAGAATCAAGAAAAGAGATTTTGAATTGGGCCAAGGAAACTCATACTTGAATCTCTTCTAATCTATGCAATGAAGTTAGTGGCCACTGAATTGTTTTACAAATACATTGCAAGTATATTGCAATTAGGAAATTTGTATTCATAAGAGCCTTGGTGGAGCAGTGGGCTAATGCCTCCTTAAGTAACACCAGCTGCCTGCAATTAGTGCAGGTTTGCATCCCACCAGGCTCAAGGTTGACTCAGCCTTCCATCCTTCCGAGGTAGGTAAAATGAGGACCCAGATTGTTGGGGGCAATAAGCTGACTTTGTAATAATGCCGCTGGGGGTGTGTGTGAAAGCCCTAATAAGCTGGCATATACATAGAATGAAGGCTACTGCTAAGCTTGTAAGCTGCCCTGAGTCTTCGGAGAAGGGTGGGATATAAATGGAATTAAAATAAAAAAAATAAGGAAAGAAGCTTCTTACCAAAGCTGGATTTTATGGCTTCAGTTTTATTTACCAACATAGACTGGTCATAACTAGTCAGTTTGTTGAGGGTGGGAGAGAGAGAGAGAGAGAGAGAGAGAGAGAGAGAGAGAGAGAGAGAGAGAGACAGAGAGACAGAGAGACAGAGAGACAGAGAGAGAGACAGAGACAGAGAGAGACAGAGAGAGACAGAGAGAGACAGAGACAGAGAGAGACAGAGAGAGACAGAGAGACAGAGAGAGACAGAGAGAGACAGAGACAGAGAGACAGAGACAGAGACAGAGACAGAGAGAGACAGAGAGAGACAGAGAGAGACAGAGAGAGACAGAGACAGAGAGACAGAGACAGAGACAGAGACAGAGAGAGACAGAGAGAGACAGAGAGGGGGGGGTAGAAAAAAATCACGTCATTGTTCCTATCATTTATCTTATGGGTTATCATATGTTTTACTCCATGGCTACTTGCTCAAATGATAGAAGATTCCCATATCTCTTCAAAAGAAGTAAGTAGTTTTCCACATGGCCCAATAATCATTGGACTGTAGGCTTCACTTCCAGTATATCATACTATCACAGCTTGCAATCCTTTTTTTACCTATCTTTACCTACCCTTCATACATACCAGTATGAAATGTGGTCATCTCCTTTGGCATCACCTGTGTTCTCTAAAGATTCAGCATTTCTCTCTCTCCTCTCTCTGTCTCTCTCTTAAAAAGTATTTTTATGAATGTTTTTTATACTTCTCAGCAGCTGAGTGAAATGTTACTCTAGAATTTCAGAGCTATTGCTTTGAAGATGGACATCAACATTCCAAAAATAGCTTTGCTTCTATAATGAAGAATCAGCCTATCTGCTTATTGCTTTTTCTTGTGCAAGTTCCTATTGAATTGTGAAAAGTAAAATCATGGTAAATTATTTTCAGTAGGAAGAATGCTTAGAAAAATGTTAGTAAAAATAAATGTGCAGGAAAACAAGAGAGGTATTTATTATAACTACGGTATATATCTATTTTTAAAAATGCTTTTGCTACTGTTTTAGGTTATAAATGCTTTATAATAGTGAACAAATGTGGGATAATATTTTAAAATACCCACTGAGTGCCTAAGGCATTTAAAATTAAACATCAGAAGATCTGAATCAAAAATATTTTAAAAATATTATGTAAGCTCAGTGACTTGATTTGATAATTTCAGCTGTTCACTGCTTCAGGCTATCTTTGTCATGCTGTCAGTGTGTCTTTCCTTCTCATATTGGGAAAATGGAAAGTGATGCATTAATATATAGTTATTTGAAAGCTGCAGTGAAGGCTGACATCATTTTTTATAAATATATAGAAGGGGGATAGTAGATAAAAAAATAGGAGGAGGAAGGCATGTTGGTATGTTTGCAACCTTTAGTTGTACATAAAAAAGTGGGATAAAAATCATTTGTATGTGTTTGTGCATATTTTGACACAGAATAATTAAAAGTGATAGGATGGAACTACCAGAAAGCTACATAAGCAGACACATACATCACGTGCAAGTACCTTGGTATCTCACAGTCATATAGGAACCATGAAGAGGTAAGGCAAATGGCATCATCCAAGTACCACAAAAGAATAAGATAGGTCCTGGAAAACACCTCAAAGGGAAGGACAAGATCCATGACATCATCATGTATGCCCTTGCCAATCAACAAATACTTTCTGGTATAGTGAACTGGCTGAAGGTGGATGTGGAAATGGCTGATATGAAGACCTAGAAGCTCCTTACAATGTACAGATGTTTCTACCCTAGTCCAACATCTAGAGACTGAATACTAGCTGGAAAGAGGATGGGAGGGATTTGGTGAGTGGTAAAGCTACTGTCTGGATGAAATCCAGAGCATCCAAGAGTACATCAGTAAGATGGAACCCAAAGATGAGCCACTGAGAAAATACTAAGACAGCAGCAAACATAGGGAAAAGATCAAGCAGAAGAAATGCCATGGCAAAACAAGATCCTGCATGGGATGTACCACTGACAGATAATTGGAATAGCTGATATTGGGAAATCTTACCAATGTCTGGAAAGGGCTGGGCTAAAAGACAGTACTGAGCACTGATCACGGCAGCACAAGAACAGGCATTTAGCACCAGATCCATAGAAGCAGGGGTCTACCACTCTAGACAGGACCTGATGTGCAGACTTGCAGAGAAGTGTCAGAGATAGTTCAATATATAGTCTTAGGATGTAAGATGAAGGCAGAAACAGCATTACATTTGACAGTTGTTCACATTGTGCATAGTATCCATAGTATCATATCCATCAAAGCAGGGACCTACCATGCTAGACAGAACCCAAGGTATAATCAGTATAATCAGAAGCAGATGTTTTTAAAAAGTCTGTGCATTTTCAAGGAGTAGAAACTGTTAAGATTGAAATGTTAAGCTCCTCAGGGTGCAATGGTTCAAACATAGAGGGAAGGTTGACTCAGCCTTCCAACCTTCCAAGGTCGGTAAAATGAGGAGCCAGGTTGTTGGGGGCAATATGCTGACTCTGTAAACCACTTTTAGGTTCCCCTGCACATGCGTGCTAGTCGTTTCCAACTCTAGGGGCCAGTGCTCATCTCCGTTTCAAAGCCGAAGAGCCAGCGCTTTTCCGAGGACATCTCTGTGGTCATGTGGCCGGCATGACTATACGCCAAAGGCGCACGGAATGCTGTTACCTTCCCACCGCAGTGGTCCCTATTTTTCTACTTGCATTTTTACGTGCTTTCGAACTGCTAGGTTGGCAGAAGCTGGGATGAGTAACAGGTGCTCACTCTGTTACGCGGCATTCAGGATTCGACCCGCCAAACTGCCGACCTTCTGATTGACAAGCTCAGCGTCCTAACACACTGAGCCACCGCGTCCCTACGTAAACCACTTAGAGAAGGCTATAAAGCATTATGAAGCGGTATGTAAGTCTAAATGCTATTGCTATTGCTAAAGGGCAGTATGTGGAACCTGCTCAAAGTCTCTATTTCTACAAGTTCAGCAGGACACATGGAGCCTAGAGAAATGAAAAATCATGCCTTTCTATTCATTTTCATGCCTGCATACATTTAGAGATTTTTATTTCTTAGCAGTTGTGCTGAAGATTCTATTGTAAATATTGCTGCAGTTAAAAGACCCGCCTTTTAATATTGCTGCCTGGGCTTGAGTGGCAATGTCTACTTTGCACCTCAGAACTGAATTGAGTGAGTTGAATAATTTTTATTTTAGAACACACATCTTCCTCATTCTGCTCATGCATTAGGAATAGGAAACTGTGACATGACTGGAAACTGTATTGCCAGGGCTCCTAGTCAGAAGATAACTCCCAGCTTGTTTAAATGAATATAGTTACATTATTCAATGCAAAGAGCCTGGAAATCAAGAGGGTGGTTTTTTGAATTCTGGTTTCCATCTTTCCATACTTTTTTTGTTTGACAATTAAAGGCAGAATTATAAGCCACCCAGAGTCACTTGATTGAGTTGTGTGGCAATAAATAAAATAAAACAAAGAGCCCTTCCCTTTTATAATGGGAAAACCTGAAAGGTGATAGGATTACACCATAGTAAGTTTGGCATTAAAACTTTCTATCTCTACAAGACTTTATTTCCATGTATCACAAAACTGAGTCAAATCTTCAGAGTAGTCTTATATAAGTTTTTAAAAATAAGAAACATTACAACTAGTGCATTATTTCTACTCCCAGGTAATTTTCCATTCACCTCTATTCAAGACAACTTACAAGGAAATATCTCAATGCTACTGATCAGGTGATATATTACGTCCTTTCTGCTATTCCATTGCATCTATTTACTAACAATAGTGTGTGTGTGTGTGTCTCTCTCTCTGTGTGTGAGTGTTTGTGTGTTGTGTGAGCTTGCTGCCATGTTTTCTTACTTGCCATTTTATTATTACTGCCAAATATGTAGACAGGAATGTTTCCATATCTTGGCAAATTACAGACAATTCAAAAACCTGAAGATATTTCCCACCTACCCGGAACATTTAAACTGACACGGGTTATTCCAGTCCAGCCCATCTCACGGGCAACCTATCACTGAAGCCCTCTGGCACATTACAAAAATTAAATAATTGTGACTTTAGACCATCCCAGCAGATATTTCACATCTTTCTTGCCCATCTTTCTTGTGTGGATTATAACATTTCTGTTGTTTCTTCTGTGGGCAATTAGCATCTTTAGTGCATTATGCTGATAGTTATTACATCTCCTTCTCACATAATGTTACTGCAATAGACTACAGTGTGAGTGGTGCAATCTTTCTATTGCAATGTGCTTTAGTAAGCAGGCGAGACAGCGAGTTAACAGTTTAACTCTTTATTTAGAACCAGGCGAACAACATAAGAACATGACATCTATTTATACTGGCAGCTGTCGGCAGTTTGACCAATCAGGGGTGAGTTCGTTCCCGCGCCGTTTGTTTCCGCCAATCGGGGCCGTCCGGGTTTGACAGCTTGGAGCTGTCATCGGTAGCGCGTGTTGAGCTGTCAGCCGGTTGGTGCCTGCGCAGTTCCGCCCGGCAGCTTTTGACAGCTGTCAAAAGCTGCCGCGGCTTTTACCTCAGCCCTGTTAACTTCTATTATAACACAACGTGTGAATACATAACAATAAGTAAATACACAACACCCCTTACCCCTCCCTCTGATTGAGTTGATGTTTCCCCAACTGTTTCTTTTTTGGGTTTCCCCATTCGAAGTCTTTTAGGTAGGTGGGAGGTCTTTTTATTCTTTCGGAGCGCCGGGGGGTTGTCTCGGTTGGTTGTTCCTTTTCCCCAGGGGCTTCTAGGTCTGGCTCAGGGGGAAGGGGGCATGGCTCCAAAGGTTCCGCGTCGCTTGGGGCGGGGTGTTGAAGTGGTATATTTTGATCGGGGGGATTTTGGCGTGCACGACTTTGCGGCGGTGCTTCTGTCAGCATTTCATCGTTACCCCTTCGCCCTATGTTTTGAGGACTGCGACGCCGAAGTTGGTCGATGTGTCTGCGGATATGGATATTATGTCCAATGTCTATGATGTATGATAGGGGGCCCGTTTGTTCAATGACCACCCCCTGTGTCCATTTGTTGCCCCCCTGTAATTCCTCGCCCAGACAGCTTGCCCTGTGTTGAGAGTTCTATGTTGGAGGGGTGGTTCTGGGTCTGGAGGGGATCTGTCAGGATGTAGACGGTCTAGTCTGGTAGTTAATCTTTTGCCCCAGCGGAGCTCTGCTGGAGACTTTCCAGTAGTTGTGCATGGGGTGGTGTGCTGTGATAAAAGGAATTGAGCCAGTCTTCGGTGCCAATTGCCGGAGATGATTTTCCGCAGTGCCTCTTTGGTTGATTTCACCATCACCTCTGCCAAGCCGTTCGTCGATGGGTGAAAAGGAGCCGTGGTGGTGTGCCTAATAGAGTTCGCCGTTGTGAAACTCTGGAATTCGTAGGAGGTAAATTGGGGGCCGTTATCAGAAACTATAACATCTGGAAGCCCATGTGTTGCGAATAACCCTCTTAAAACTTGTATTGTGGCAGTTGAAGTTGTGCTAGTTACTGGTGCCACCTCTAGCCATTTCGAATAGCTATCCACGACTATTAAGAATGATTGTCCCTGGAATGGACCTGCATAATCTATATGGATACGAGACCAGGGTGTCTTTGTAGTTTCCCATCTGTGTATGGGAGCATGTGGCTGGGCGGCTCTAACAAGTTGGCAGGAATAGCAGCCAGCTACATGTGTTTCAATCTGCTTATCTAATCCTGGCCACCAGACATAGCTTCTGGCCAGAGCCTTCATTTTGACGGTCCCAGGGTGACCTTCGTGGAGGCTCTCTAACACCTTGAGTCTGTGTTTGTCGGGTATGATTACCCTGCTGCCCCATAGTAGACACCCTTGATGGGTGGATAATTCCTTTTGCTTTAAAATATAAGGTTGGAATTCCGGGTCTGGGGGTGTGTATTGCCAGCCAGACGTGACATAGCCTAAGACTCTGCCTAAAATTTTGTCTGCAGCAGTAGCTGCAGAGATGTCTTTAACAGATAATGGGCATTCTGGTAGGTCTGAGATAGCCAGTATTCTTCCAGCTGGTGCTGGGTCTGGGTCGACTATTGGTTGGGGCAGTCTGCTAAGGCTATCAGCATGGCCCATGGATTTCCCTGGCTTGTATTCCAAGTTGTATGAATAGGCTGACAGAAAGGTAGACCATCTCAGGATGCGGGGAGATAATATTTGTGGTGTTAGTTTGTTTACTGTAAAAAGTCCTAACAGGGGCTTATGGTCAGTAAAAATGGTAAAGGGTCGGCCGTATAGGTAGTCATGAAATTTTTTTACGCTAGCTACTATAGCTAAAGCCTCCTTGTCAATCTGAGCGTAATTACGCTCAGGTTTTGACAGCGTTCTGGAATAGAACGCTACAGGTGTCTGTGTCCCCTCTTTAGTTAAGTGGCTTAGGACCGCTCCGATGCCGTAGGGAGAGGCATCGCAAGCCAGACATAAGGGCAGCTGTTCGTTATATAGGGCTACTGTTGTATTGCTGGAGAGTAAGTTTTTTAATAGATTAAAACTTTTATCATGCTCAGATGACCAAGTCCAGGGTTTGCCTTTGTCTAATAGCCTATGTAAGGGTTCGGCAATGGAAGCTTTATGAGGCAGGAAGGTATGATAAAAGTTAACTAACCCTAGGAAGGCTTGAAGTTCTTGTTTATTTTTAGGGGTTGGTGCTGTTTTAATAGCTTTAATTTTTGTTTCAGTGGGGTGAATTCCTTTAGCGTCTATTTTAAAACCTAAGAACTCTGTTGAGGGCACCCCGATGGAGCATTTGTCTCGTTTTAATTGAGACCAGCCTCCCTGAACCTAAGGAGCACCTTTGTTAATTTGTCAGCTAGGTCTTTTTCTGATTCCCCTGCAATTAGGACGTCATCAAAATATGGACAGACCCCGGGGATCCCTTTAAGTGTTTTTTCCATGATTTCCTGGAAGATCCCCGGGGCTGCAGAGATGCCGAATTGAAGGCGGTTAATTTTAAATGCTCCCTTGTGGGTGACGATTGTCTGAGCTAAAGCGGTGTCAGGGGTGACAGGCAGCTGTAAATACGCCTGCGCCAAGTCTAACTTGGCAAATATGGCGCCTGACTTAATGGCCACGAGGATGTCTTTGACAGCCGGGACCGGGTAGGCATGTGCATTTAATGCGAGGTTGAGGGTCGCTTTATAATCGGCACATAATCTTATTTGGCCATTTGGCTTAACTGGGGTCACTATGGGTGTCTTCCACTCAGCCCCTTCTACCGGTTCTAGGACTCCTAAGATAGTTAATCGGTCTAGCTCAGCTTCTATTTTTTCCCTCAAGGCGAAGGGAACTCTTCTTGCCTTGATTCTGACAGGCATTACATTCGGGTTTAGTTTAAGTGATACGGGCGGTCCAGTGTACTTCCCTAGCGAGCTGTCAAAGACGTCCGCGAATTGAAGGCAGACGGATTCTAAGTTTGACAGCTGAATGGCGTTGACACCTGTCAACGCTATCCCTAGTGCCTCAAACCAGTCTAGTCCTAGCAGGCTGATTCTGTTTTCTCGGGTCACAAGAATAGGGAGGGATCCTTTAAATTGTTTGAACTCCACGGGGACGGAAGCCTTTCCCCGGAGTTTAATGGGCGTTTTCTGGAAGTCAGCTAGGCGGAGTTTGGTGGGTCGAAGGGCGGGCCGTTTTCTACTTTGGTTACAAATGTCCCTGTAGGTTTGCCACGAAATGAGTGAGACGGAGGACCCAGAGTCCACTTCCATCTCACAGAGGATTCCATGAATTAGAACGTCCACCTTGACTTTGGGCTTAAGAGTGCTCTGGACTGTGTATTCCCCCGCCCTTCCCCTCACATTAAGCACTAAGGGTTTAGGACTGTGCCTGGCTCTGGGTGTGTGTTGGCTCATATCTGCGGGTGTCACCTCCAGTTCATGCAGATTTTCTCGACTCCGGCTGCGGCACACAGCTTTGAGGTGACCTGTCTTCCCGCACCCATGGCATTTGGCACTGCGGAACCGGCACGTTGCTCTCGGGTGGCTTCCGCCGCAGCTGGCACACTTAGCCCTGTTTGGCTGGAAGTTAGCGCCCCTCTGATTGTTGGCAGGCCCCCCTCGGTAGTTGCGTTGCAGCCTGAGCTTTTCGAACTGCCACTGTACCGCGTCGATGTCCATGGAGACGTCGTCATCTTCGGGACCGCTGAACCCGCCGTCCTCCTGGTGCACGGACCCACTGGGCCCGCTGTCAGGTGAACGTCGGTTGTCGCCGTGGCAGTCCTCGTATGCAATGACTTCCCTTGCCACATCGGTCATTGTCATTTCTGGCTTGGCGATCAGCTTCTTCCTCAGCCGTTCGTCTTTGAGCCCTATGACAATCTGGTCCCGGATTCGGTCTTCTAAGTCCGGGAACCGACACCGTCGTGCGGCGTGTCTGACCCGAGTTGTGAAGTCATTTGCTGGCTCGTCAGGAAGCTGTAGTTTTCGGGCGAAATTTACTCTCCAGAAGATTTCTGACTTGATGGGCATGAAGTATTTGCTCAGCCCCTCGGTCAGGTCGGCGTAGGAGATAGTGGCGATCGGCTCAGGGGTGAAGATTCCCACAGCGGCATCATATACGGCGGGCCCGCTGAGCCAGAGGAGGGCGGCTGCCTTGGCCCGGTCGTCCGTAATCTTCTTAACCACCAGGTATCCTTCTACCTGGCCCAGATGAGACTCCCAGCCTTCTGGGTGGCGGGTATTGAATTCTCGAATGTGGCCATGGTTCGTCATGCTGTCTGTAACTGTGGGTGCCGCTGCTTGCATTGAAGGGAAGTTTGGCTTCCGAGTGACTTCAGCGAGTGACCAGCTCAGCTAAGGGAAAAAATCTCTTCTCCCCTTAGGTAGTGACTTCAGCTTAGGCAAGCAGGCATCCCATCCTCGTCGCCAGTGCTTTTGTAAGCAGGCGAGACAGCAAGTTAACAGTTTAACTCTTTATTTAGAACCAGGTGAACAACATAAGAACATGACATCTATTTATACTGGCAGCTGTCGGCAGTTTGACCAATCAGGGGTGAGTTCGTTCCCGCGCCGTTTGTTTCCGCCAATCGGGGCCATCCGGGTTTGACAGCTCGGAGCTGTCATCGGTAGCGCGGGTTGAGCTGTCAGCTGGTTGGCGCCTGCGCAGTTCCGCCCGGCAGCTTTTGACAGCTGTCAAAAGCTGCCGCGGCTTTTACCTCAGCCCTGTTAACTTCTATTATAACACAACGTGTGAATACATAACAATAAGTAAATACACAACACAATGAAAGGTGAGTGTTGATCACTGGAAAAGAGATCAAAGCCTGTCTTGAGACTGAGACATGATGGGCAGGCACAAGGACAATGTGAGCTTATTTAATTTTTGATTGTTTTTGATTTATTTGGTTTTGTGTATAAAAATAAAAAGTATCTTATTTATGTCTGCTCACTGTAAATATAAATCACTCATTAAATGCAGAGCTTTGATAGGTTGCATCTCATTGGTAAATATCTTTGCCTAGTGTCAAAATGGCTTTCCACTTTGCTAAGGTATAATATGTTCATCTGGCTGTTTATAAAATGTCTTGCTTGTGTATGGATCAGGCAGCAATTGACTATGAAGGCTGTAATAACCATTAATCAATCAACACCATCTTAAATCAGCTTGTTAGTCCACATTTTTCTCAACTATTTGGCCACTTGACTAAGTAAGAATCGTTGAAGATCAAGCTTTGCTATGAAAATCATCTTGTTGAAATATTGAAACACATGTCTGAACAGATGGCACCTTCAGGTTTTAGTTTGGGTCAGCTGGACATGAGTAAGAATGATTTGTGAACATGTTTGTCTATAAGAAGAGTTCTTTGTCTTGCATTCTGTTTCCAGCTCAAATGCTGATCAAATATGCTAAAAACACCAGGTTTTTATTTGAATTTTGCCTGCATCTTAAAGGTTACTTGATTTACAATAATGCAGCACTTATGAATGGCTGTTTCATGAGTAGAGCTAGAGGTTTCCAACAATTTATTCTCCATGATAAAATCTTAAATCAGGACATTTGAATTAATAAACACTCTTAGAGTTCCTCAGATCTAAGAGACCCCATTGGGACTTTTATAATCCAGCAAGCATACAGAATTCTGTTCTTATTTACCATATAATACAAAACCAGAATGCACACCCAAATCAATGTTTAGGTATATACAGTACTTATCCAAATAAGTCTATTTTAACAATAATTTACCCTACAGGATTTCGGTAAGATTATATTTGCTCTCTAGATTCTTAAATATACTTCTCTCATTGTCAATTTTTATAATACTGCTTCATATAGTTTATAAAAAGATCCCCAATGACATGAATTGATTTTATGACTCCTCTATGTTGAAATAATGTAATTTACAAGTCAATTTTTCCAGTATAGCAATTTTCCATACCATATTGTGCAAACTTTCAATTGAAATACTTTCTAATGGTTTCTGAAATCAAGTAATAGTAACTTTAGCAGTAGACAAGTGTGTTATTAAACGTTTGTATTCTAATAGTTTATTTGTATTTAAAAACAGACTAGTGAATACAGTTGAGGAATTTAAGCATGTTTACCTTTATTGTCTATATTTCTTCCTTCGTGCATATGTGTGTATTAACATTGATTTTTTTCCTCAAGAATTCCATATTATCTGCTCAAATGACATTATAGTTGAATTCTATGTATTACAATGTTGGTATTAGAAGAGAAACAGGGATGCGGTGGCTCAGTGGGTTAGGATGCTGAGCTTGTCAATCAGAAGGTCGGCAGTTTGGCGGGTCGAATCCCCAGTGCCACGTAACAGAGTGAGCGTCTGTTACTCGTCCCAGCTTCTGCCAACCTAGCAGTTCGAAAGCACGTAAAAATGCAAGTAGAAAAATAGGGACCACTACGGTGGGAAGGTAACAGTGTTCCGTGCGCCTTTGGCATCTAGTCATGCTGGCCACATGACCACGGAGACATCCTTGGACAAGCGCTGGCTCTTCAGCTTTGAAACGGAGATGAGCACTGGCTCATAGAGTCAGAAACAAGTAGCATATACAGTATGTGCGGGGAAACCTTTACCTTTATTTTTTATTTTTTATTTATTTTAATTCCATTTATATCCCGCCCTTCTCCGAAGACTCAGGGCGGCTTACAAGCTTAGCAGTAGGGCGGCTTACAAGCTTTACCTTATTAGAAGAGAAGGTAGTCAAGCTACAGCTTCAGAGGGTCCTGGAGAAAACTGATTATTGTGACCTTTTGGAACTGGCTTTCAGATTGGGACATAGTATTAAGAAAGCATTGATCATGTTTGTGGATCACCTTTGGAAGAGGCAGGATGGAAGTGGTACAGGATGGGAGTGATATCTTTCTGAATCACCCACACAAATTAGGAGTAGGGAGCACTATCTTCCAGTGGTTCCTCAGTCATTCCCAATTAGTATTGACAGAAAAAGAGAGATCAAGCCCATAGCTCCTGATAAGTGGAATGTCACAGGGTTTGATGCTCTTCCTGTTTAACGCTCCCTATGCTATCCATCTGATAAACTCACAAGATTCATTTTTCTCATCATGCACATGTATATATAATCCATACTAGACTGTTGTTTCTCTGTGTCATATAATATATGTGGGTATATGCATAATTCTGTATTTATTTGTTTATTTTTGTCATATTTATGTAACGTATATCAGATGTGACCCTTTGAGAGCTGTATGCAATGAAAAAGCGTCGGAGACGGGGCCTAGAGAGCGTTTGGAGGTCCAGCCGATCTGAATCCGACCGATTGCGACTAAGAACCCATATTAGGTCTTATCTCGCAGCAATGAGGGTAGCGAGGTCTAACTACTTCGCTGCCCTCATCGCGTCCGCAGATAATTGCCCGGCCGCCCTGTTTAGGGTGACCCGCTCCCTCCTTAATCAGGAGGTGAGTGAGGAACCCTTGCAGGGGCGTGCCAAGGAATTTAGTCAACATCTGTCGGACAAAATCGCTCGGATTCGGACCGGTTTGGACTCCGACTGGGCAGTATCGGACGATCAGGACACGAGCGGTCTTGTCAATGTCACCTGGGAGGAGTTCGATCCTGTAACTCCGGAGGAAGTGGACAGGATCATGGGGAGGCTGACCTCCACCACATGTTTATTGGACCCGTGCCCTTCCTGGCTGGTTTATGCAGCCTGGGAGGGGACACAAGGCTGGTTCCAGGCGGTTATATCTGCCTCTCTGAGTGAGGGTAGTTTTCCCGCCGCCTTGAAAGAGGCGGTGGTAAGACCTCTCCTCAAGAAGCCTGCCTTGGAGCCGGCTGTTTTGAATAACTTTCGTCCGGTCTCCAACCTTCGCTTTCTTGCGAAGGTTGTTGAGAGTGTGGTGGCGCATCAGCTCCCTCTGGTCCTGGATGAAGCGGATTATCTAGACCCGTACCAATCGGGCTTCAGGCCCAGGTACAGCATGGAGACGGCATTGGTCGCGCTGGTGAATGATCTCTGGAGGGCTCGGGACGGGATATTCCTCTGTTCTAGTCCTATTAGACCTCTCAGCGGCTTTCGATACCATCGACCATGGTATCCTGCTGCGGCGTCTCAGGGGATTGGGAGTGGGAGGCACGGTTCTTCAGTGGTTCTCCTCCTATCTCCTGGGACGCTCGCAGTCGGTGTTGGCAGGGGGGTAGAGGTCGACCGCGAGGCCTCTCGCTTGTGGAGTTCCTCAGGGGTCGGTCCTCTCGCCTCTCCTGTTCAACATCTACATGAAAGAGTGAGATCATTCGTGGTTTTTCATTTCGACCCCAAACCACCCCAGTGATGCCCTCGACGTGATGTCCTGGTGCCTGGAGGCGGTCCGGGTCTGGATGGGGAGGAACAGGCTTCGACTCAACCCTGACAAGACTGAGTGGCTGTGCGTACCGGCATCTCGGGATATTCAGGATATCCCACCCCTCATTATGGGGGGTGAGTCATTACCTCCTGTAGATAGGGCTCGCAACTTGGGAGTCCTCCTAGATTCACAACTCTCCTTAGAAGATCATATTGTAGCTGTGACTAGGGGGGCCTTCGCCCAGGTTCGCCTGATGCGCCAGTTGCGGCCCTATCTAGACCGGGATGCCTTATGTATGGTCACTCATGCGCTCGTGACCTCTCGTCTTGATTACTGCAACGCTCTCTACATGGGGCTACCCTTGAAGACCACTCGGAGGCTCCAACTGGTACAGAATGCAGCCGCGAGAGTTGTACTGGGAGTTTCCCGATACTCCCATGTTACACCTTTGCTCCGCGAGCTGCATTGGTTACCAGTTGTCTTCCGGGTGAGGTTCAAGGGGAGCACCTGCAGCCGGCGTCAACTTCCCTCCGCCCAGTACGCTCCCACAGAGAGGGCCTCCTCAGGGTGCCACCGGTCAAAGAATGCTGACTGGTGGCCCCCAGGGGGAGAGCGTTCTTTGTGGGTGCACCGGATTTATGGAATCATCTTCCGGTTGAGCTCCGGATGGCGCCCGATCTCCGCTCCTTCCGGCGCGATCTTAAAACCCATCTCTTTAAACAAGCTGGCCTGGCCTGATGGGACGGGGTGGGATTTTTATAAATGAACTTCAATTTTTAATCTGTATTAATTTATTATGGGCATTGTTTAATCACGTTTTAATAATTTTTAATTTTAGTATCTAGTTTTTATGTATTGCCCTGTTCACCGCCCTGAGTCCTCCGGGAGAAGGGCGGTATATAAATTAAATTAATAAATAATAAATAAATAAATAAATTTCATTTTAATGTATGCCGACTAGTGTATACTCAAAGTAACAATAAAAGTTATTATTCTAAATATTCTATTATTCTATGAGATCATTGTATTAGGTCATCAATTAGTTGAGGTTCAGGTATCACTATTACAGTGGCGATACTCAACATTTGCTGATGTTGTTGGGTCTTGCCCTGAGGTTTAGTAGCTTTGGAGCTCTCAATGGAAAGACCAAGTGGCTGTGGATACTTGAACTATCTAGAATTAGAGACTTTCCATCTCTAGTTCTAAATGGGGATGCATTTCTCTTTTGAAGACTGGCATGAAATTGTGAGTTTTCTTGAAGTCATAGCTCCAGATAGGAGAGCAGATATCATCTGTGGCCATAAAGATTTTTTGCACAGATTCATCTTTTATGTCAATTGTGCCCATTTATAGATTGGGAGGCTCGACAGGCAGTAACTGCTGCTTTGATCACCTTGCATGTGGATTATTGAAGACTGCTTAGAAGTTGTAGCTGGCCTAGAATGTGGTGGTATAGGCAATTATAGCTTTGCCCATGTAATACCTCTGCTCTGTACAGGTGCATTGGGTATCAGTAGGCTTCTGGAAAAGTTCAAGGTGCAGTTATCATCTATTAAGGCCTTTAAATCATAGAACCTGGCAATCCAAGGACTGGTCATCTGTAATGTCTGCCATCCTGTTCAATCTGACAGAAGTGGCATGCTTTGTATCCCATCAGTTAAAAAGTATCATGTGATGAGACCTAGGAAGCAGGCCTTCTCTGACATTCCTTCTGAAATATCATTTTCCTAGATGAATCATTAATAGTCTTCTTCCCAAGCTTGGGTTAGATTGAGTGATAGATCCCTTGCAGAAATGTTGCATGCACATGGTATTATACACTTTCTTGATATCAACATGTGTGTAGTTTAATCTATTTTTAATACTGTGTGCTACCCAGAGTCACCATGGAGTTGGTCAGCACCCACAAGTTGGTAAGTCAATAGGTGAATAAGTAAATATCCCTTTGAGATATATAGTCTGCTTTAATTTCAATTACTTACAAGTAATAAAGGTGGGATAATATCTAATATATGATAGATAGATAGATAGATAGATAGATAGATAGATAGATAGATAGATAGATAGATAGATAGATAGACAGACAGACAGATAGATTCATTGATAATCTTGCTGTCTTACAAAATGATATGTGCTTACACTAATATGAAGGAATTTTTTCATAGGAAATAGTTTGCTCATCTACACATTTAGATAAAATTATATGGCAAAATTTAATTCATTAAATCAGTACCTTGTAATCCAAATATCAAGAACATCTTGGAATATGAATTAAATCTGACGCCCCAAGTTGGTGCGCCATGCAGGAAACCAAGCTAGATAAAGACAAGCCTATCAACATCTGTTTAAAAGAAATGTGGAAATTTAGGATTCTTGAATTTCTTGGAATATGCATTTATTTGTTTGTGTGCATCTCTGTCATCTAACCAGGAATTCATTATTCAGAGCACATTCAGCAAGCAGCAAACAGAGGATCAACTATTTTAATGTTGCATATTAGAGTTTGATAGGAACAAAAGCATTTTCTATTTCATTAGTAACTGAAGCGAGGAAAATATGTTTTACTGGCATTTTAAGCCAGAAATCTTCAAGTAAAATAAAAAACCCTATTATATACATACTTTAATCTTGTTTTTTTTTAAATCTGAAAAAGATTTAGCAGGATAATTTTCAATCATGTTCACAAAACAATTTAGCTTGAAAATTAGAATGACTGTAGCCAGTGCATTTAAAAACAGATATTTTATGTTCTTATTGTTCAAATTAAAATGTGGCGGTAGTGGTATAATGTCACTGGGAGCTGGTTTGTTCTTTAGGGAGCTAATCATTTATAAAAGGAATCACGCACAAACTGGGAGGTTACTTGTCTATGTATTCAATTGCTGCAAATGGCTACTTAGTAATTTCGACCAGTGTACAATGAGATCTTTACCAGTGGGTCATATCTGGTCATAACATAACTGAAATAACTGTGCAAAAGACATACGACAGATAAACAAGCATGTGATTCTTGTAGCTGTCCTTTTAAAAAGTTATATAATATGGGCAGCTAAGGGCTACTTTAGTGAATAACATTATCACAGTCAGCATGGCTCTGGAGTTTGAGAGGAATGTGTAGGGGTTTTTTGGGTGTTTGAAATCTAAAATAAGGCACACACCGCTGGAAAAAAGGCTTCAGCCAAAAAGCAGTGTGAAAACACTTTGCTATCCCTTAGTAGCTTGCCACTAAAATATAATAATGTGATTTGGGAGAGCAGTGGCTTGTAAACCCTGAATCAGTCTTCTTCAGCACAAAAGAATGCATATCTCTATCCTATTATTTATTATTTATTTATTTATTTATTTATTTAATTTATATACCGCCCTTCTCTCAAGAGACTCAGGGCGGTTAACAGGGCAATACGTAAAAGACAGATACAAAAGTTAAAATTATTAAAACATGATTAAACAATGCCCATAGTACAAATTTAAAATTAAAGTCATAATAACAAACCCACCCCATCCCATCAGGCCAGAGGCTATTAGTCTCTGTAATCAAGTTGTCTTGATTTCTAGTTGCACCTGAACAATTACTTCCTAGTTCTTTTTTATATATTTTTATTTTATACAGAATGAAAAAAACACCCAATTACAAACAAGATACAAAAAAGAAAAAAAGTGTATAAGATTAACAATAAACATACAACCTCCACCCTGGTTGAATGCTGATAGGTTTACTCCCTTGCATTGTGGGCAGTGGTGGGATTCAGCCAGTTTGCACCACTTTGGTAGAACCGGTAGCTAATTTTTTATTGCCCAGGCCCAGAATGGACTTCCGGAACTGGCATCCACATAGAGAACTGGTTGTTCACATATTTGAATCCCACCACCGATTGTGGGTAGTACAATGTTATACATTTTTCATCTATGCCTATTAAATTACTGTTTTATATCACATTCTCTCAAATATACAAATCTATCAATCAAATTGACCCAGTAACTGTTCACTGTAAAAAGCCATTAACTGTTAATTCAAATATATATATTCAACTTCAAAGCCTTATGTTAACAGTCCATTATTATATTTAACTCACAGAAACTCCATTAAAGTCTTCCAGTCTTTTATAAACTTATACAAACCATTGTCTCTAACAAATGCAGTGAATTTTACTATCTCTGCCAATTCATTCGGTTTCAAAATCCACTCTTCTGCTGTCAAATTCTTTTTTCTTTCCAATAATTATCTCATAATTCTTTAGCACAAACACAAATGATCAAATTTTTGATAGTGGTTTATGCCTTGTCTTTTTAGGTACCTTTCCTGGGCAATTGAAAACTACTCTTCTCTTACCATTCTGTTATTCTAGAGCAAACAAAGCAGTGAGTAGATGAACAACTAATAATATGTAGAAGGGTACAGCTGCTATGAGCTGGAAATAGAAGCTCAAGGACTTTCATTCTCGAGGCTTTGAGAGTCACTTTATAGAAAGTGAAATGATAGATAGATAGAAGTATAATTACTGTTTATTAGTATACATCAGTATAAGCTCTTCAATACATACTGGGCCCATAGCTACTTCTTTTGTATGGCTTTGCTTCAGAACATGCTTTTCTTTTCTGCAACTCCATGTGTACTCAGAGGGAGGGAGGAATCTTATTGAATATCGATGACAGCTGAGCTAACCTCTGAATAAACAATGGGGTCAGGCTACATAGGACTTTCAGGCTATGCTAAACATAAGTCCTATCGATTTTCCTACAATTGATGCTCAAGTCAGTATATATAGATTTTCAACCTTAGCCTATACATATGAGAAATTGTCTCTGGATATTATGCTTGGATACATTACTGTGAAGTTTTTAGTCACTTATCTTCTAAAATTAAAGACTATTTAAATTTTAAATTGGGGCTGCTTACAGTCTACTTAAACATTTTTTCAGAGCTACTTTGCTTGATTCCAGAGTGGTTGTTTCTAATGCAAGTGAGTTTGAAAAATATGGTGCACAAGAGAGGCTTCACGGTTTTGCACCTATTTTAGGAGTCAGCAGAGGTATCTATTTATTTATTAAATGTGCATACCATCCATATCTCCACCAAATGATTCTGGGCGGCTATACCTATACCTTGCCTTTGAAGACCCTTTCATAATTCTAACTCTCTGATTATTCTGCCAACTGTCAGCAGTTCCATCCTGACCAGCTCACTCAGTCTTCCATTCTTCCAAGGTTGGTAAAATGAGGACCCAGATTATTGGGGGCAATATGCTGACTCTGTAAACTGCTTAGAGAGAACTGTAAAGTTCTATGAAGTGGTATAAAGTGCTACTCTCAGCATAACATTCTGTGATAGTGGCTACCCCTTTCTTCTGATTGGTACAAAAACTAGCCAATTGCATTTGCACATTCTGCAAGAAGGTATTTCCCAATGGGCACTGTGGAGAACCTAAATGTAGTCTGTCTCCCCATAATATTGACTGTCATAAAAATAAATGGGAAAGCTAAGAGCAGGGATTAGCAATAGGAACTACCATGTTCTTTACCGTTCAATTTTAATTAGAGGGAAACATAAGATAACTAAATTCATACTTTTATCAGATAAAGATCTATGTTAGCCTTTAGTTTAATTAGATTAGGGTCTCTTTTTGCTGTTAGCCATGTTTCTGTATGCTTGAATTTTCCTCAGAATAGCTTATAATGTATGTTCTCTGCAAAAATGGGATGCTGAATTTTTAGAAGTTGATTTGAAATAGCACAAGAACATTCAGTATTTATGAAGTAACCATAACTAACAAAAATGTCTATAACTGAAATATTAATATATATCTTGATGTCTGGGAATATTTAGCATCTCACCTGTTAATATTGATTCTAGGCTAGGAATGGCTATTTTTACACTCAGGAGTCTTATACTATATATAATTGAGCTATTTCCTAAAATAAATAAACACTTTATGTAAAATAGTTAGAATTAAGAATAATTCTATGCAGGGCTCTGCGAAAGTCAAGTTTAACTGAAGATGAATTACAAATACTTTGAACTAAATGTTTTGTATATGTTTTGTTTCACAAGAATTAAGGATGTTAATAGAATGCAGTGAACAAGAAGTAGATGAGTTTAAAGTAAGCAAAATTATTCACTTTATACATGAATGTGAAATAAGAGAGCATGTTTATAATAAATTTTGTTCTAACGTTATGCTCCACATCAATACAAAAAACAAGACAAGAAGTAGATTTATGAGCCACTGAAATGGAAATTCTTTTAGCTAAATACAAGATTATTTCAATAAGGATTAAATGCTGGAACTTATTCAGTCCATATTGAAATGATCTACTAAATGTTCTCCTATTTCTATTTCAGTGGCTCATATAGCCACTGATCATTTCCTAATGTCAAAATGCATGATGTGGTCATCCAACCATTCCTAGCTCAAAGCAACTTCTGCTGAACTTTTCTGCTGCCTATCAAAGTAGTGTTTTATGACTTGTGCTAGCTTAAATGATGCTATCCATTTTGCCTACTCTATGGCAAGATGCCCTCTGCTTCTATCACTATTCAACAATCTTTTTTCTTTTACAAATTCATGGATAAAATAGTGGATATGTGCTAGCTTGCCTTAATTATTTTGCTTACAAGTTCATTGAGGGAAGGGTGAATTAATGTCACAATAGACCTATCCTGTTTTCTGACAGAAAGCATGGTAAAGCTTTTATGTTTTTTTTAACCAGTCCAGGAACAATTTTTAAAAAGCAATCCACCTATATGAGAAATAAAATATGGAGAGAACATCAGTCCATCACAGTGGCTAAGTGAAGGAAGGAGGTGAAATTTGGAAAAGCACATCTTAAGTTGATTTCATTTCTTATGTATAGGAGTCCAGTAGGTTAAGGCTGCAGTATAGGGAATCTCTAAGCCTGTGAAAGCTTAGAATCACCTAGACAAAAATATTATGCCACAGAGCATCATGAGTCTTTTCATTAGAATTTCCTCAATGAAATAACATCTCATCCACACATTCATAGAAATTGCTCAAAATTACAAAGATTGTTGTTTCATTCGTGCAGAGTTTCTTTCTTCCTCTTTTCAAAGTTCTCACCCACACCTTTTTCATAAATGAAGTTAAAAGGCTATAATACTTTTTAGAAAAGCATTGTAATAATTAATAAGGCTACGCAAACCATTTGAACAAGATGTTCCTCAAAGCATATTCATGCAAGCCCTTCAGAATGTTGAAGCACTTTGTGTATCTGGCTATTCCTGTTTACATTTGTTTGTTTACATTTATATGTGCACCCATACATGGTGCTTCTCTTGAGACCACTACCAAATCAAAGCAGTGTACATATACATACTGTATATGAGCAGACAGTTGGTTCAGTCTTTAGAGTAGCTCTGCAGGTCTTCTACACTATGGGACACTTACAGTAGCATAATTTTGCAAAACACCTCTTTTGAATACATTGTATGACCCTGGCAGTTAGACTGTTGAGAGACCTAGGTTTAAATCCTTAATTCAATCTAAAGCCGATTGAATGATTTTTGGCCAGTTGCTAATTGTCCATGTATTGCAATTCATACTGCAGCTATGAAAATAAATTTGGAGAGAGAAACTTTTGACTTCTAATACTGTGCCCATATTTAAAAAACAATGTAATTATAATTGCACTGAAAGCATACTGTAGCATAATCTTGCATTCACAAAAGGGTTATTTCATTTGGAACAGGGAAACTGATTCTTCAAGACAGATCCATGAAGATACCATTGGAAAAATAATCTGAATGAAAACATATCTGAACTTTCATTGAAGAAATGTCCAGTGTATCTCTGCTAGGTTAACATTTTGTGCAATATTCTGATTCTCTATAAAAATGCAATTTATGGCAAAGGATATAAAAGTTCAGAAGAATGTTCTAGAAGTTTCATTTCTCTTCAAGGCTTTTGATCCAAAAATGAACATTTTTTTAAAAAAAAAATCCAACCAAATTAAACAGGAAACACTACCTGTGATAGCCTTGATGAACTTTAAAGGTTTTATTTCTCACAAAGATATATGCTTCTTGAGCAGACTAGACCTTTTTATTCTATTTTTCTCTTCCATTCAGTCTGTAGAAAAGTAGTTTTTTGCAAATCTATCTAGTTGAGCCTTAGATCACCAATTGAGTTATTTGATTATTTTAGTCGGTATCATTTATTTATGCCTTGCTCTTTTATTGAGGTCTATCACCCATGAGAAATATTCTGCTTCTGGTGCACCTCTTTAAGTGATTTTACTCCTAAAATCTGGTGAACGTTTATGACAAGTACTCAAAAACTCTTGGTTTTCTGGAGAAAAGGGCTTATTTAAATTCTTGTAGCCCATCCTTTATTTTTTACAGTTAACTCTCCCATCTCAGACATCTCAAAATGTTATTTGCAATTTCCAAGTGGAGAGCTCAAACACTGAAAATCAGTGAGCTGGGATATTTGCTGGATAGGAATGGGTTGCATCCTAGCAGAATAACAGAGCTAGGAGGGACATTGGAGGTCTTCTAGTCCAAACCCCTGCTCATGCAGGAGACCCTATACCATTTCAGACAAGTGGCTGTCCAGTGTCATCTTAAAAGCCTCTGGGGATGAAGCACACACAACTTCTGAAGGCAAGCCATTCCTGAACAAGTTATGCAGAACAGGGGTCCTTTTGTGAACTGCTTTCACAATAGACCCTGTTGTGAACATATATTTAGTAGTTAATTGAAACACATTAAAAATTGTGCTTGAGCAGACATTTATTGGTTTCCTAGGAAATTAACAAAACAATTTTTATGATATTTTCTGTTGAAGCAAACAACTTCTACCTGTATTGCATCCTCATCTACTAAATTAAAATATTAAATCTAAGACCTAAACATGGCTGCTTACAGGCGAGGTGGCAAGAAAATGGAAGTAAATCTTTTAAGCAGATTTTCACTTCACCTCCTTGGAATATTTTTTCAAGTTGCAATATTTATATCAAACATTTGGTCAATATTGATATTAAACTAATGAATAGCTTGCCTGTAAGAGACCTTGAAATAGCATAAGGATGTATGCAACTTCTACTTTGGTTAAGGTGTCAGTAGTAGCAAGCTAGCAAATTGTTATACGAAGTATTCCATATGCCAGATTTATTAAATAATTATAATTGAAAGCTTTAGATAAGTGGAGTTACTTTATCTGGGCTTGACTGATGATGCTTAATATTCAATTAAGCATCATGTACTTGGGCTCAGATGCTAATGTGGACCTGAAATGAAGCTTAATGTGTTTGACCCTAGTAACCCAGTGACTTTGATTTTATACGAGACAGATACCTAATGCATTTTATAGAACCAAGGGACTCACAACATCTCTTCATTACTGGGATGAAATGTCCAGTTCATTCTTTAAAAGCTTACTTAAGTGTCCCTAGTCTATTGATTTTTTAAAAAATGAAAAGAATCAAGCTTCAAGAACCTTTAACCTACATTAATTCTTTTTTATTTGCTAATCTAAACAGGAACTAATCACTGGTGCAAAGGATTAACATACACAGAGACCAGATGGTATAATTTAAGTTTTATTGTAAAGTCCTAGGGGAATCCTATGGTGTGGAATTGGATTAACCTTTTTGACACTCTTTCTAATAACCCAAAGCTACAGTATAAGGCTTAATCTCTTGACACCTTGCATGAATCATCTTCAGAGTACATAGATTCTGAAAACGTGCATGGAAAGACATATACTTTATCAAAACAATATGATTAAATGTTTTCTTGTACAATTACCACTAACTTTTACTGCAGAATTATAATCAGTTATCTTAGTGATTTCCATCCAATCTAATTCTCTCTATACTTATTTTCTTTATGTATAGATAAACATTTAAAAACTCTTAAGAAACAATTCCCAGAATATGTGAAAACAATGTACTGTGTCAAACAACACTTTAAAAGATTTAGATCAACAGATACATTATTCCAGTTGCATAGTTGGATCTGATTAAGTATTTACACATAAAAGGGCGATCCTGATCTCAAATATTTATAGATATCTCTTACTGACAAATGAGATTTATGCATGAGAAACCAGTGGCAGGATTGAAGCTGAAAGTCAATATTTATTGATCTTGGTGTATTGTTTACCAAATGATCTTTTCAAGATGACATTACAATAATAATTGCATATATTATTTTTAATGCACCTAATTGTAATAAGAAGAGGAAATTTAGCCCCTCATCTATTCTTATGACTTTTTTCTTTCCTACTCCAATATTGTTGTTCCATGGAATGTTTAAATAATCTTATTGTTGTGGAGAAAATATAACTAGGAGAATGTTTATTTCTCCCAAATTGAGAACATTCTTTTTGGATTTTCATTTTTTCTTTTTTAAATACATTTTTATCCAACTCGGTATGGTACAGTTTTTCAATACAGCTACACAGATACTTAAAATTACAACATTATGAAGAATGCCTGTCTTAGTACTGCAGCACATATAACTAACAGTATTCCAACTTGGTTACTTTAAAATTTCTGTAAAAAAGACAGTGACTTTACTTTGCTAATTCAGTTAGAACAGGGATATCAAACTGCCAGCCTGTGGGCAGGTTGCATCATGTGGAGGCCGCGCCCACCCCAATCCCAGCAATGCGAAAAAAGTCATGGGATGCAGCGTGAGTTAGATCTTTTTATGGACCAATTCAATATAATCTAATTCAGGCTAACTAGGAATAAGGAATTGTATCACATAACAGTGGTTTAAATTGAAAATTGAAGAATGCTGAGTTTTACACATATATAGAAAGAGAGAGAGAGAGATGACAAGAGAGATGACATTGAAAAAAACTGATTTGGATAGTTTAAGGATTGTGGTCCTGAGTGCAACTAAATGATACCAATTTTCTACATCCTGGAGCCATTCAGCTGTCACCAAGAGACAAGGGCAGGCAGCAGAAGAAAGGTCTGAATGTTTTCATTAACCAGATGGCTACAGAAAAATACGTCTGGTAGGTTGCAATAAAAGTAGAATCTAATTTGTTGGGATTGAACTGATGCAACTGATACAAAAGAAATGGCATAGCATGGATGTTGCAAGTCATGGTTTAACCACAACTATTGCTGGCTGATTGCTCAATAGGAGTAGAGTGGCTGCAAACCTCTAAACTGTTGCCACTTCTGATTAAAATAACCAGAGAAGGAACAGGTTGACACGGCATGGTGATTGGAAAATAGACTGAAGAAACTTCCTTTTGAATTGCATTCTTAAGAGAAATTCCTGTTGCTGTTGTTTTTGGGTACTTTATCTGAAACAAATAGCATGTTGAACAAAATATACTGTGTGTTTATTGCTCTGCCTCCCCTAATATATGATTCTATGTTATCAGCTTTTGACTGCCAATTACTATTATTAAATACATAAATAATTTATTATTAAATAAATAATATCTCAGATGAGATCTCTGATAACTGGGTCCACCTAATTTTATGATCTCTTAACAATTCCTATGGGATTGCCTTGATCTCTTCCTAGTATCATTTCCCCCTAATTCTTTGTATTCTACTCATGAATATTTCGGAACAAGGACATTGGTTAAAGAATTAATTCAACCCTTATCATCTTTCTTATCTGTTGAACATTTGAGACCTTGTTAGGTATCTTTCCACTTTGAGAAATATAGTTAATTGGGATACAAAGCAAAGACATTTCTTCTGTAGGCCGTACATAATGCAATTCCTTTCCATATGAAAAAAGATATAATTGGCTTTCTCTTTTCCAAAGAAACTACAAAGACCTGTGTTCTCAATCTGCTTTACTGTGCTATCACTGTTTTAAACGTTATTTGAAAATGAACTTTTATTGTCTTCTAAGTGTATTTAATGATATTCATATAATTTTATAAAAGTATTTATTATATTGATTGGGATAATCACATAAGCTGTTAGAATTTAATTTTAAAGAAATATTGAAGAATCATATCTAAAATAATATTCAAAATATCATTGGTATCTAATAACTTCAGCTTACTTCCACTTAAAAATAATATTTGCATTTTCTCCATCAGCTACAGCTACAGGACACCACACAACATTTATTTATTTATAGAACCACCACATGGATATCACAGGTACAAAAGAAATTTAAGCCTCAAACAAAGCTGCTGTGAAGTTTTTGCAGAGTGGTTCTTTCCTAATACTTGAGCAATTTCTGTAAGTTCTGTAATTTTGGAATTTTGTTTAGAAATTGTGTAGTTCATAGCTGAATTTTTCCAATCTGAAATATAGAAAAAATAATAATGGTTCATATTATTATTATTATTATTATTATTATTATTATTATTATTATTATTATTATTATTATTATTATCATCATTATTATTAATTATTATTAATTATTATTAATTAATTATTTTATTATTATTATTATTATTATTGTTGTTGTTGTTGTTGTTGTTGTTTGTTGTTGTTATTATTATTATTATTATTATTATCCCTGATAATATTTATCTTTACATAAAATCATCCATAAACTATGGGCAAATCTGTGTTCATCTCTGAATGTTCACTTTCAAACTAAAAGTCTTTCCTGCTTCTGGATGATAAAAAAAGTCATTTGTTAAGGATGTTTGTGGACAAATTCTCCTTCTTGTACTCACTGGCTTAATTCTCCTTTTCCATATTGATTCATTAAGAGTTCAGAGAAGTATTGTGTCCTTGCAATGTGTAAGTACTAGTCTCATGATTCTGTTTATAGCCCATGAATTGAGCATAGTTTCTTTTCAGAAAAGAAATAAATAATTTGTTTAATTTGCTCTGCTTATGTCTGTTTGTTTGTCCATGTGCATCATCTTCCCTTTATCAATGTTTGTGATATGCTAACAACTAAAATGAATGACCAATGCTACAGGGAAAGACTATCTATTGCAAATGAATTATCATTTTTTCATAAATGAATAACATGAATAAAATCAAAATTATATAAACTGTACTGCAACTAAACAAGAATAAATAAACAACATTGTACCCTTATTTTTTCATATTTTTTGCTAGGCATGCTTGTTCTGAATCATATGAAAAAGGTTTTTCCTATTGTTTTTCCTCTGTGTGTCACCAAAATGAAGGAAATGCACAAGAATAGTCCCTGTAATGATAATATATCAGATGCACAAACTTTAATATTTTTATTTTTCTACATATAGAAGATTTGGGAATGATGTTGGGATATTTTGATTTCACACATACAAACAGACTTTTGTTGTTGTTTATACCTTTGTGCTATTATATTAATTAGTGATTTCAATGCAAATGAAGGTAAATATGTGTGTCCCAGGATAGTATTGCAGGATTCAATCTGAGTTGATCACTGGGATCAAAGGTTTATTCTTCTAAGCTTTTGGATTTGTGCTGGAGCCTATCAGGAGGGAACTTTTCTTTCTCCAAAATATGTGCACTGGACTGTTCTACACATTATATTTATATGGCTCTTGACTGAGGAGAACTGTGAGAGTGGTGGTTAGACTGGTTAGATATGGAAGACCTGAACTCATTGGTAGCCTTTCATTGCAATGAACAAGGATGTGCATTCAATTTCCTAGCTAATACGATTGTTGGCCAAGCAAAGCAATGGTTCAAGCCTGGGAAACAGGCTTCAGTCAATAGGAGTGCTGATTTACCTCCATCCTATCAGATACATAGAAGCAGAAGGTACACTGACATAAGGAAACAACAATTAATAACTTAACATAATTAATAATTAAAAGCTACACACAGCCAGGAGTCATATAAATATAACATGAGGAAAAGCCCAGTGTACATATTCTGAAGAGAGAGAAGTACCCTGATGATGGGCTCCAGCGTGAGCCCAAAAGCTTGGAAGAATAAACCTCTGGTCCCAGAGGCTGACTCAGATTGGATTCTGCAGTAATTTTAATGCATTGGGTTTTTAATACATTTATTGTGTTCTGTCTATTGCAGAAAGTACAAATCAAATCAAACAGCAAATGTATATTTTTATGTGGGTGGAAGTTTGTTCTCCGAACTTGTGGGTTGGTTTCTAAATGTTTTGTTACCAGGCTGGTAACATCTTCAGTGGAATTAAACAAATCATACACCACTAAACACCATACCCACAAAGATGACTGCCACAGAACACTCCATGTCCACAGAAAACATCATGAAACTTCTTGATGTATGCCTCAACACATATTTCAGGTTCAACAGGAAAATCTACCCTAAATTCTGCTGAAGATGTTACCTAGCTTGGTAACAAAATGTTTGGAAACCAACCCACAAGCATGGAGAATGAATCTTCACCCTCACCCTATAACTGAGTTACAGATATTCGCCACCATATATGTTTATCTTAATCAAAACAAAATTGTTATCATCAGGATAGCATTTCTGTGGGTTAGATTTAATGTCTTGCTTATCTATGGTTCTGGAGGTAAGGAATAATAAAATCTTTTTAGAAGACCAATCTGTTCCTGCTTGGAAGAGTCAGCTAAATTAATTTCCAATAATCTCTCATGTTATCCTTTAAATTATTTGTAGTGATATTACTAGAAACTACAACTCTAAATGATCTTGAAGTTCACTCACCTAGTCAGACTAAGTGAAGAGACTGAGATTTTTCTGCTAGTGGATAAATCTACTGTACAACAATAATCAGATGAATTGCTAAAACCTGCTCAACAGCAACTGCCACAAAGAGACATGGACCAAATTTTATGGAACTGTTTAATTTGGGATTTAGCTTTAATTCTTGTGGATTTCCATTTTGATTGCTAAGTGTCTGATGTTTTATTTTGTGATATCTTTGTGCTTTCATTTATTTCAAACTGCTGTATGCTATTTTCAATCTCAGACTGTAAATACACATTTATGTACATATTTAAATAAAAACTTCATTTTTTAAAAAAAACCGTGAATAAATTCCTTCGCGATCTTAAAGCTCAGTCAGCACATTGACATTTTCTGGTCGTTTTCTTGATGTAGGTTGTTTCTTTTTTACAATTTGTCATGTGGGAACCCTCCTATTCTCCTGTCAGTAGAAAGTTTCAGTGGGGATCTTTGATATGCCCTGAGAGCTGCCAGATCTTTTTTAGTTCACATTTCCAGGCCAAAAGCAACTCTTTAAAACCAAGATCTGAACTCCAGTTAAAAAACGGCAAACTATTGGTCTCTGACAACACAGCTGACCTTCTATTGTTTCTGCACATCTGAATCCCTGTATAGATAGCTGAGACCAAAGATGATCCATGACCTTGTAGCTCCCAGATTTGCTGAGATGACCTTTAATACTCAGCTGAACCTGAAATATCTAATAATTTCTGACAGAAGCTATATTTCAGGGAGTTCTCCTTCCATTGCTAGTTTGTTCTTTTTTCTTCACATCTACTATTTCCTTTTCAAGGGAAATACATTAGGTATATTACTTGTTTGTACATTTCAAATATACATCAGTCATTTCTTCATAATTATTTAATAAACCACTAGAGCAATACAATAAAATGTTAAATTTGGACATAAATTACTGTGCTTTTGCACTGTAGCACATTTGCAGGAAATTTCAGGTGGTCCTTGTTTAATAGCCATTTGTTCAGCAACTGTTCAAAATCATGATGGCGTTGAATGAAGGGATTTAAGACTTATGCCCTAAAATACAGCCACTGTGGTGTTCATGCAGTCACATGATCAAAATTCAGGCACTTGGCAGTTTGCCTGTACTTATGATCAACCACAGGGGTGGTGCAACTCTTTTACCCACCTATCACACCTCCATCTATTCTTTTAAATGACCATGAAGCTCCAATGGTGCAGAACAAAACAGCCACCACCCCATTAAGGGCCAAACACCTGCAAGCCCTCAAAGCAGATGTCCAATGGAACACAAGCATTCCAGAGGCACCAAGGGTATCTGTGGTGTGAAGCAGACCTCCCCCATGAAGGAGTGCCACTTAGGAGTGTAGTGAAAAGAGGCATTTTAGGATGCTTTTGCTCAGTGATTACCTTTAACATTTGTTTTTCTTCCTCTTTTGCACAAAGTGTCAGGCTGGACGTAGCTTGAAGGAATTGGACTAAAATGGTGAAGATCAGCTGCAAGGTGGAATGCAGGAAAGCAAGAGTAGTTGGGCTGGGGCTTTCATGCATTCAGTGTTGTTTTTTTTTTGTTTTTTTGGGATGGAGGGTGCTTCATGAAGACCATTGGAACCTCCTAGGCATTTGGAACTTCCTGTTTAATAACTCCTTTGCTCAACAAGATTCTGATCCCAATTGTGGTTGTTAAGTGAGAACAACCTCTTACAGGCCTGCAAGAATTTTTAAAAATGTCAAAATTCTTGGCCTCTTGCTGGAAAACAGCAGACTTTCCAGGAGGTGCATACTTCATTTCAGTAGGAGAGGCATCAAAGAAATTCATTTCTACTAGTTCATATTCACTTTGATGGAAGAGAATTTACTCATTTTTGCCTTTTAAGTAAAGGCTAATTTAAGTAAGAAATATTTAAGGGCTTCTGCTTTTAAACACAGCATGATTCAAAAATTATTTGGAAGAAATGTTTTGAACCATGCTTAATACAATTCATCTCTGCTATTCACTAAAAACACATTTTTCAGGCTTCCAAGTGAATCTGAAAAAAAGGATGCTATTGCTTTCAAAATTATATTTGCTTTAATTAGTGGATACCTTAAAACAACTGGACCTTTTTTCAGCCTCCCAGAATAATAAATGGAAGAGCAGTGCTTCTCCTATGAGGTCCAAAGCACTTCTAAATTATTTCCAAAATGTATCCAGTCCTACTATTGTGATTTTTGAAATAGGAACATAGAAATATACTCACAACTATGGCTGCAATTGTTGCATAATATGCTACAGAAAACTGAGTTATCACCAGGCAATCAAGCAGTAAACACAGCCTAATCAAAGAACTACAAGGAGAAAACAACAAAAGTACTAACAGAGCAAGATAAAAACAAAGAGCAAACACCACTCTCTTCTAAGCACTGAAGATGTTACCTAGTCAGGTAATGAAACATCTGCAAACTACCAAGCTCAGAGAGCACCAAGGATTCCTCAGTTCAACAGTATTCTACTGGAAACTGAGTTATATTCTGTGAGTCTTTCCTTATTCCAAATTCATTCCTAAGTATATTTTTTTTCCTGGCATACAAAACCTCATTGTCCACTTCCCAACATCTTCTGGTTCCTCAAATACTTTTTCTCTCCATATGTAATGTCAAATTTATACCATAGTATCAATTCACCAAGACTGTTAATTTTCTTTGGAATAGTTAAACCTACCTGAAACATTTAGACTTTGCAAGTCATATATTTTAAGTGCTACAATGGTGCATTTTTCCCCCATTTTGGGAAGCAAATAAATAGTGAAGCTAACAGATATTCCTAAATTTAATTAGGAGCTGCCCAGAGTTGGCTGAAAGATGGGTGGCTATATAAATGTTTTCAATAAATAAGTAATGTTTTAAATAAATAAGTAGTTCATTAGAACTTCATTTTATTACCAAATATTTTTTTAAAAAACTGAAAAGTTTATGCAGAGTTTTTTCTGAATAACCTTCACTAATGCAAAACAATCATGAAGATTGATTTGTTTATTTGTCAAATATAGGTCTTTCCATCCCATTCTTAGAGTGAAGTGTACATAGGTGGTATACAGTGAAAAGTATAGAAACATAAAAACCATATAAAAATGCAGTACAACAGTAGAATGAGTCTGTAATGTATTGGGCTTGCTTGTTAACACCATGTGGTAACGGCTGGTAGGCTGCTGGAGCAGGGAGCTAGCTAACAGCTCCAGCATCTCAGACAACCCATCTCCAGCGCTGCTATTGGTTGCCCCCAGGTGACAATAGGTTGCTTCAAACCTATTGGCCACCATCTAGGGGCCAGAGTATAAATTACTGCATTTTCAGCCCTGTTCTCTAGTTCAGATCCTGCAAGCAATAAACCATGATCTTTGCTGAACTCACTTGCCTCATCTTCATTCCTGCGCAACAAACCCAGTACACAACACTGGCGATGAAGGTGGGATCCTGCTTCTCCATCGAAGCTGAAAGTCACTACAGGAGAGGCAGTGCACGCCTGGCAGGAAAAGCAAATTCCCCCCCTATGGTCAGCTAGCTAGGCCACACTAGCGATCATGTGCTCAGAGGACCAGTCCCTGGGCAACGGAGAGGCAGGATTTGAAGATGCTGAGATCCAGCCATGAAGACCAGCAGAATGCCCAAGGTCAGAAGGCTGTGAGAATTCGACATCAAGCAACCAGAAGGATGGCCCTTGTACCTGTCCCTGGTCGAGAACTACCTTTGGGCGAACCAGGTCGCAGAGGATGGACTGAAGACCGCCACACTGCTTTGTGTGTGTGGCTCAGCGACATTCGATCTGGCTGAAAACCTGTTTGTGCCCATGCCATTGGAATCCATCTCCTATGCCAAACTGAAGAAGAAGCTCAGAGAACACTTCCAACCCAAGATGTCGGTGATTGCATGGCGCTACGCCTTCTAACAATGAATACAGCAGCCAGCAGAGACTGCATCCGAGTACATTGTGGTCTTGAGGCAGGCCGCACACCTGTATCGATTTTCAGACGTTGAAAAGCGACTTTGAGATCAGCTCATCTGTGGCCTCCGCAACAGAGAGCTGCAGCAGAAACTTTTTGCCATAGAGGTCCTGTCGTTTGCAGATGCCCAGAACGAAGTCATGGCGGATGAAGCTGCCAGTGGAGCCGTCCAAAAGATCCTGCCTGTCAGAGTGACGCAACGCAAAGAAGCTGTCCACCATGAGGACACAGAACTCACTGAGGACTCCAAAGAAGAAGCCAAAGTCAACAAGTTGCACAGACAACCTGACCAACAGCTCCATAGCAGCAAACAGCAAGAGACTACTTATAAGGCAGATCTCTTGCCTAGATGTCCAGATTGTGGCGGCTGCCACCAACGCTCGGACTGCAGGCTCTGGACAGCCATGTGCCGGGGCTGCGGAAAAACCGTCCATATTGCATCAGTTTGCAGATGTCACCAGAGGGACTGGCCATTGAATCACCAGTCGGAAGATCCAACCAGGAGAGGTACCGGGGCCCTGGGGCTGTTCAGTGTGGGGTTTTGCTCAATCCGTAGAAGTGTCTGCCATACTGGGGCCCTATGCCCCCTTAAACCCAAGTATAGATTTCAGGTGGAGCTGCAAAGGGTCCCCTGTAAGATGGAGCTGGACACAGGCTCCGCCATTTTCATTATTTCTCTGGACACATTTAATCTTGTGTGCAGGTGTTCCACAAGGCCACGCAAACCTCCTGCTTATCTGTAAGATTTTGTTCTGAAATAATAAAGCTATAATGTTGTAGGTACCCTTGTATTTAATGCTGACCTACAAGATTGTAATGGACAATAGAGCTATAATGTTGTAAGTAATTAGTATGCTATGCCGTGCAGGGCCACCCAAGACGGACAGGTCATAGCAGAGAGTTCTGACAAAACGTGATCCACTGGAGAAGGAAATGGCAACCCACTCCAGTATCTTTGCCATGAAAACCCTATGGACAGTACCAAAAGGCAAAACGATATGACGCTGGAAGATGAGCCCCTCAGGTCAGAAGGCGTCCAATATGCTACTGGGGAAGAGCAGAGGGCTAGTACTAGTAGCGCCAGAAAGAATGAAGCGACTGGGCCAAAGCCGAAAGGACGCTCAGCTGTGGATATGTCTGGTGGTGAAAGGAAAGTCCGATGCTGTAAAGATTTTTTCTCCATAGGAACCTGGAATGTAAGATCCATGAATCAAGGAAAGCTGGACGTGGTCAAACAAGAGATGACAAGACTAAACATTGACATCTTAGGTATCAGCGAACTAAAATGGACAGGAATGGGTGAATTTAATTCAGATGACCATCAGGTATACTACTGCGGGCAAGAATCCCTCAGAAGAAATGGAGTAGCCTTCATAGTCAATAAAAAAATAGGAAAAGCAATACTGGGATACAATCCTCAAAATGACAGAATGATCTCAGTTCGAATCCAAGGCAAACCATTCAATATCACAGTAGTCCAAGTCTATGCCCCAACCACCGGTGCTGAAGAGGATGAAATTGACCGGTTCTATGAAGCCCTACAGCACCTTATAGAACTAACACCCAGAAATGATGTCCTTATCATCATGGGGGATTGGAATGCTAAAGTAGGAAGCCAAAAGATAACTGGAATAACAGGCAAGTTTGGCCTTGGAGTACAAAATGAAGCAGGGCACAGGCTGATAGAATTTTGTCAAGAGAATACGATGGTCATAGCAAACACTCTTTTCCAACAACCCAAGAGACGGCTTTACACATGGACATCACCAGACGGTCAACACAGAAATCAGATTGACTATATGCTCTGCAGCCAAAGATGGAGAAGCTCTATACAGTCAATAAAAACAAGACCAGGAGCTGACTGTGGCTCAGACCATGAGCTTCTTGTTGCAAAGTTTAGGCTTAAATTAAAGAAAGTAGGGAAAAGCGCTAGGCCAGTCAGGTATGAATTAAATCATATCCCTGTTGAATATACAGTAGAGGTGACAAATAGATTTAAGGAATTAGATCTGATAGACAGAGTGCCTGAAGAACTATGGACAGAGGTTCGCAACATTGTACAACAGGTAGCAACCAAAACCATCCCAAAGAAAAAGAAATGCAAGAAAGCAAAATGGCTGTCTGAGGAAGCTTTGCAAATAGCTGAGGAAAGGAGGGAAGCGAAAGGCAAGGGAGAAAAAGAAAGATATGCCCAATTAAATGCAGAATTCCAAAGAATAGCTAGAAGAGATAAGAATGCCTTCTTAAATGAACAATGCAAAGAAATAGAAGAAAACAATAGAATAGGGAGGACCAGAGATCTTTTCAAGAAAATTGGAGAGATGAAAGGAACGTTTCATGCAAAAATGGGCATGATAAAGGACCAAAATGGCAGGGACCTAACAGAGGCAGAAGAGATTAAGAAGAGGTGGCAAAATTACACAGAAGAACTATACAAGAATGAGCTTAACGTCCCTGATAATCACAATGAGGTGGTCACTGACCTCGAGCCAGACATCCTAGAATGTGAAGTGAAGTGGGCCTTAGAAAAGCTGAGCAACAACAAAGCTAGTGGAGGTGACAGTATTCCAGCTGAGCTATTCAAAATCTTAAAAGACAATGCAGTAAAAGTTCTACACTCAATTTGCCAGCAAATTTGGAAAACTCAACAGTGGCCACAGGATTGGAAAAGATCAGTTTACATTCCAATTCCAAAGAAAGGCAGTGCCAAAGAATGTTCAAACTATCGCACCATTGCACTCATTTCTCATGCTAGTAAAGTTATGCTTAAAATTCTACAAGCTAGACTCCAGCAGTATGTGGATCGAGAACTACCAGAAGTACAGGCAGGATTTCGAAGAGGCAGAGGAACTAGAGATCAAATTGCTAACATACGCTGGATCATGGAGAAAGCTAGAGAGTTCCAGAAAAACATCTACTTCTGCTTCATTGACTATGCTAAAGCCTTTGATTGTGTGGATCATAACAAACTGTGGCAAGTCCTTAAAGAGATGGGCATACCAGACCATCTTATTTGTCTCTTGAGAAGTCTATATGCGGGCCAAGAAGCAACAGTGAGAACTGGACACGGAACCACTGATTGGTTCAAAATTGGGAAAGGAGTCCGGCAAGGCTGTATACTGTCGCCTTGCCTATTTAACTTATATGCAGAGCACATCATGAGAAAGGCAGGGCTAGATGAATCAAAAGTTGGAATTAAGATTGCCGGAAGAAACATCAACAACCTAAGATATGCAGATGATACCACTCTAATGGCAGAAAGTGAAGAAGAACTAAAGAGCCTCTTGTTGCAGGTGAAGAAGGAGAGTGCAAAACTAGGGTTGAAACTTAACATTAAGAAAACCAAGATCATGGCATCTGGCCCTCTCAGTTCCTGGCAAATAGATGGGGAAGAAATGGAGGTAGTGACAGATTTTATTTTCCTGGGCTCCAAGATCACTGCAGATGGGGACTGTAGCCAAGAAATTAAAAGACGCTTGCTCCTTGGGAGGAAAGCCATGGCAAATCTAGACAGCACACTAAAAAGCAGAGACATCACCCTGTCAACAAAAGTGCGTATAGTCAAGGCTATGGTCTTCCCAGTTGCAATGTATGGCAGTGAAAGCTGGACCATAAGAAAGGCTGAGCGCCAAAGAATTGAAGGCTTTGAACTATGGTGCTGGAGAAGACTCCTGTGAGTTCCTTGGACTGCAAGGCGATCAAACCGGTCAGTCCTAGAGGAGATCAACCCTGACTGCTCTTTAGAAGGCCAGATCCTGAAGCTAAAACTCAAATACTTTGGCCACCTAATGAGAAGGAAGGACTCACTGGAGAAGAGCCTAATGCTGGGAAAGATTGAGGGCAATAGAAGAAGGGGACGACAGAGAATGAGGTGGCTGGATGGAGTCATTGAAGCAGTAGGCGTGAGCTTAGATGGACTCCAGAAGATGGTAGAGGACAGGAAGGCCTGGAGGAACATTGTCCATAGGGTCACGATGGGTCGGACACGACTTCGCAACTAACAACAACAACAACAAGTGGAACCTATTCACACCAGTGTTAAGTCTTTGTAAAGAGTATTGCTGTAATTACTTTCTATTGTTGCTATAATGTTGTTCATTCTAATGGGGGAGGGGGTAATGTATTGGGCTTGCTTGTTAACACCATGTGGTAATGGCTGGTAGGCTGCTAGAGCAGGGAGCTAGCTAACGGCTCCCAGCATCTCAGACAACCTGTCTCCAGTGCTGCCATTGGTTGCCCCCAGGTGGCAATAGCCACTGCCTAGGGGCCAGAGTATAAATTGCTGCATCTGCAGCTCCGTTCTCTAGTTCAGATCCTGCAAGCAATAAACCATGATCTTTGCTGAACTCACTCGCCTCGTCTTCATTCCTGCGCAACGAACCCAGTACACAACAGAGTCAAGCAGAAACAAAAATAAAATAAGTTAAGAGAAGGAAGGTTAAGGCACCAACTACTCCTAAGTTGGCAAGCTACTTTGCAAGCCCCATGAAAGTTGGCAGAGCCAAGTCTTCAAACTCCTTCAAAGGTCAGGAGAGACGAGGTTCCCTCACCTCTGTGGGAATGATATTCTGCAGGGCAGGGACAATGGCAGAGAAAGTCCTCTTCCTGGACCCCACCAGTCAAAATTCTTTACATGATGGAGTTTGTAACATACATTCCCTGCCTGCTTGTGTGGGATGGATTGATGTGAGGGAGATAAGATGGATCCTAATATGATAATGATTCAGATAAAAAGCCAGTTTTACAAATTTCCTTTATTAAGATATGAATTTCCTTTGCCAAAAGCAAAGTATCAGCATGTCTTAAATTAATTAGTGCATAAACTTTTTTACCTCCAGAGAGCAATACTTTTTTCATCTTGTTGGGTTTTAAAAAGTTAAGCAAACTCAGACCTGGTTAGTGTTAAAATCGGAAATCATCAGTACATCATCAAAAATATTTGGGTTGTAGGCTATACATGGAAATTGAAAGAATATTTTTAAAAAGCAGTAGCAAACCATTTAGCTGCCCCCAAAATTAAATGAATATGTCACCAAAATTTAAACTTAAGGGAATCTAATTTTAACATTCTTTATGCTGCAGTCTTTTTGTATAACAATCAAAACTTCCAAAGGACAGTTAGACGAGAAGGGTACAGGAGGAGATCAAGCTGCAACTCTTTTGGATGATCCTAGAGAACAGAGGGTGACGCGTGCTGCCTTAAAACGCTCAAAAAAGATTAAAAAATAAGACCAGTAGAAATCTATGGAACTTCCACAATATACTTATAGTCAAGTGGTAGTTGTGTTTTTAAGAGTTTTGGGATGATATGTATGGTAACAGAATGTTCAATTTGGAATTAATGGACTGTCAGAATCCATCTATATCATATTCATAAATGGAATGTTTCAAACATTATCCCATGGATTCTGTCATCTCCCGAAGAGAAGAGGATAGAGGTGTATTGAACGGGCAATAGGCATTTCAAAGGAAAGGAGAAGCCTTTTGAACTGGGGAAACAAAAGGGGGGGTTAGCATTTGGGTTTTGTCAGCAATAAACAAAAGGGTCCTAACTTCCTCTTTCCCACGAGATGGATGATACGATAATTTGTGTAAGAACTATCTATTATAGCCTATTTTGGCTAGAGAGGTTAATAGGGATAGGTGCTTGTGATGTGTAAGTGAGAATATGTCTAGGTAATAGTGAATTGTGGAAGAACATAGATGGGAATGATGCTAGTTTTCTTTTATTTTAGTTCTTTATACATATTTAGTATTGTTAAGGATTGGTTTACTCTATATAAGCTAGAGAGTGATGGATTTTAGAGTTTATAATTGTTAGTATATGATTGTTTATGATTGCTTTTTAGATATATACCTTGTATTTTGCTCTGGGAAGTCGGGGGGGGGGGAGGGGGGGAGGAGGGGAAGTAGAGGGGTGGGAGGGAAGAGGGAGAGGGGGAGGGGGGGAGATAGGGGGGAGGTAGGGAGGGGAGGAGGGAGGGGGAAGGGGGGTCTTTCAAAGGAAAATTGTATTTTAAAACTTTTCAATAAAAAAAAAAAAAAAAAAACTTCCAAAGGTTGACATTTGAATGATTTTCCAACTTTTATTTGTAATATATAATCCTTATATTTAGATGTCTCCTTTTGGATCTTCCCTCACCATACACTTAGAAGTGAAGCACTGCCTTATTCTAACAAAACTTTTTTGTCCCAGTGAATAGATATTTCAAATATTGATAGATACAGATTGTTAGAAAATTTGTTTAATTATTTCTACTCCAGCCTCTTATTAGCTAATAATATTTTACATACTGGCTATGATGGAACATAACTGAGATATCTTATTTTACTCTTGTTAAAATAATATACTGCTCAAAAAAATAAAGGGAACACAAGATAAGACATCCTAGTATTAAATACAGTACATTGTGTCGTTTAAGTGTTCCCTTTTTTTGAGCAGTATATTATGTATGTTTTGGTATACCACTTTAACAAAATCATATTTTTGATATTTATATTTTATTTTACCTTTTAAGTTGTTTTGGTCTACAACCCTAATAAACTTTCAGTCTGAGATTCCAACATTGTCCAACATTGTGACACGTGACAGCTTAAAGAACCCCCCCCCCCCGAGTTTATGTGTTTCTTTATTTTGTGAAACTTTCTTGCTTTGCAATT